>NW_004567113.1:54646423-54724571 GCF_000260355.1 Condylura cristata
TCTCGGTGCTGCGCTGTGACCCGCTGCACCCCAGGGAGGGCCCGCCAGCACACATTTTTGAGTTTAAATCCTGACTGTCACTAATTAACTTTATTGCCTTGTAAAACTTCCTTAACTTTATTGAATCTCGGTGTTCCTATCTTGAAAAGACGGCTCGCAACACATCATTCACCACAAGTCGTGGGAACGAGGGGTGGAAGGCACCAGGCGAGGCTGTGGTGGCCGCCCTTGAAACTAGCGCAGGGCGGACCCGTCCAGGCTCAGCGGGGAGCCCTGCTCTGCCCCCCACGCTGGCAGCCTGGGCCAATTCCTGACCTCCTCTCTGCCTGCACTTACTCCCCTGCAAATGGGCTTCTGATGACTGCAGCTATTCTTCTGATGTAGTGACAACTAGAAGCTCGGTCTCTCGCTGTCCTGCCAAACAGGACCTGCCCATGAGACTCCACCCCGGAGGAGACTCCCCCGGCGCAGGAAGGGGCCCTGGACTGTTAGTCCGGCTTTACCACCGCAGAGCAGGGGCCTGTGACCGGGTCTGCTCATCTCGGAGAACGGCCTGTGCCGGAGAAGTCTCTAGATTTTTCTGAAATTCTGTCTCTGGGTCTAGGGGACAAGACACGCTGTCTGAGAGGCAGACCCTGGAGCCGTCCCCACACCCGCGGGCCGCGGGGAAGGAGCCGGCTTGCTGTGCGTGTGGCTGTCACTACCGCCTCTCTGCAGCTCGGTGAGAGGCAGCGGCTGGGGGCCCCCCATCCTGGGAGATGGGCCGTGGGGTCCTGTGACACAGGCTGCGGGGGGCACCCGCCTGGAGCTGCTTCCGCAGAGCCGTGGGCTGGTGCCTGCAGCAGGAGCCATTGCACAGCGTCTCGGGGTTCCTCAGTGCCCACTAGCATCCCAGGCGTTCTCTGCCTTCCGGGGAGCCTTGTTAATGTGCCCCGCTTGGATGCACTCAACAGACACTCTTTGGAATTGTTGCCAGCTGGGCGCTGTGGCCATGGGTCAGCTTTGGAGCGCCCTCCACCTGGGGCCTCACTACCTACAGGACAGATGTTATAGCACAAGCAAGGGCGGCTCTGGCTGCAGGGGAGCACTGGGGGGTGCAGACTCCACCTAGGAACCTGGGGAAGCTTCCTGGAGAAGGTGGCATAGAGTGAGGTCAGGTGAGCATTCACTCAAGACCCCGGCGTCCCAGCGTGACCTCTGCACCCCTGTCGAGGCCAGAGACCATAAAGGAAGCCCCGCTGGGGAGGGGTGTGGGCTGCTTCAGGGTAGAAAGCTCCTGGCATTTAACTTATCTAAACATGATAATTTTGGGTACAATTATAAGTGACTTCAAATGCCACTGACACCTAGAAATGTGTTGTTTTGCTTTGATGTAAATTTGGTTCCTGCATGATGAGTGGTTCTGAGCAGACATAAGGCTCTTTGAGGGCTGAAAGGGGAGTGATAATTAGGAGGAGACAACAGGCAGCAAGGACCTGCCTTGGCAAGGAAGAGACGCCCGCCATCTGTTTAACGGCTGATCACGGAGCGTCAGGAGTCAGGCAAGCTCGAGTCCAAACACACTGCCACCCACTCGGTGGCCTGAGGGAGGCCCACTCTGGGCCCCGGAAGGCAGTGCTTAAAGGCAGGCACGGCGTAGCCATCAGATGCCCTGGTTGAAGGTTGCCATGTTTAATGAAGAAAAATAGGGGTCTCCAAATTATGCCAAGAACACTTAAAACTCAACCACTAGAAAATAAACAACTCAATTAAAAATGGGTCAAAGACCTAAAAAGACACTTCACTACAGAAGATGTGCAGATGGCAGATGAGCAGGTGAAGACACTCCATGTCCTGGGTCTTCAGGGAAATGAGAGTGAAGCAGCAGTGAGATACCATACAACCTGCTCAAGTGGCTAGAATCTGGAACACGGCACCAAGCACCAGGAACCTCCACCCCGCGCTGGGGGGAGGGCAGAGCCATGCAGCCCCCTGGGGAAGCAGCTTCAGACCCTGGCAGACACCCAGCACATACACTCTAAGGCATAGGCCTAGAGGAATGGAAAACATCTCCAAGGCACGCAAAGCCCGCACACAGATGTCCGTCTGCGTTTCGTTCACAACCGCTCCAACTCAGAGTGAACCACGATGTCCTTCAGCAAGTGGAGGGGTAGACAGCTGTGGGGCAGGTTGTTCAGCACTTGCAAGATGAGAGCTCAAATCACAAAAGAATGGGGAAAGAACCCACCTGAAAAACATCAGACACCTTGGAAGAGTCCATCCATATATGGCATTGTGGGGAAAACAAAAGATGGAGGCGGTAGAAAGATCCATGTTTGCCAGGGGTGTGTGGGGATGGATGAATGGGTGGGGGCAGAGAATTTAGGTCACAGAAAACATAGTTCATAGTGGCCTAATAAAGCTGGAAACCATAGTCGTATCTGCCACTATTCTTGCTTTTTATTTAGATTTCATGAAGGCGTGTGTGAGTCACTGCTCCTCACACTCATAGACTTTGTGCAATGTAGCTGAATAAACTTCTCCCAGCCCCATACCACTGCTGCCACTAACCTCACTTTTTTTTTTTTTTTTTTAAAGATTTATTTATTTGTGCATATAGAACTGGGGTACAGGCCAGAGGCTCAGGGGCGGTGAGAGGCTTCACCAGAGACAGAGTGGGGAGCAGAACAGGCAGATCGACGAAGTACACTGCTGAGGGAAGCAGTGGGCGGGTCAGGAGAGGTCTGGCTCGCCATGTGGTCTCCTCCGGGCAGGCGGCAGGCGGGAATCGAACTCATGCGGAAGTGGCTTCAGATTCTCAGTGCTGTGCTTTAACCCGCTGCGCCAACAGGGAGGGCCTAACCTCACTTTTTCATAGAAGACACAAGCCCAAGTTGATCAGCTGTGCCTGCCCCGGGTCACTCTCTGGGCATGTGGCAAAGATGGTGCCAGTGCCAGCCAGCCATACTCTCTGCTCCGCCATCACACCGGTGCCAACAGCGAACCTGAGATGAGTGGAAAGCTGGGGTGGGGGCATCTCTGTTCCCCAGTCCCCGTTCCTGGCCAGCTCCAATGGCCACACTTCCCTGAGGTTTGCTAGAAAAACCTCTGCTTTGAGTGTCACCTGCTTTCCCCAGATCAGAATTAAACCAGAATTGAATGACAACCTCAAATCGGGTTTCTTCATCTCCCAAATCACAAATTCATGCCATAGGGTAAAGATTTCACATAGTGAGGGTCTCCTTGTTCATTGTCTCCAATTTATAAATGTGGATGCTGGGACCCAGAGAGAGTAAATAATTTAAGCAAGGCCACACAACTAGCTCATTCATTCCTAGAGGTTATTTATCGAGTATCTATTCTCTGCCAAGCACCATGGGAGAGAAATAGGCAACAGGAAAATAAATGAGTGAGTGAACACAATAATTTCTACGAGTGGCAGACCTGGTCTAGTAAAAGCACAACAGAGAGGTGAGACAGAACAGGGGGAGTGCTGAGGTGCAGGTGGTGGTTAGACTTACCGGAATGAAAGAATTGACACAGCAAGACCTGAATCGGGGAACCGATGACCTCGTGGAGTTCTGGGTGAAGCACTGCACGCAGCAAGTGTCCAGGGGGCAGAAGGAAGCTACGGGGCTGGCAGCCCTCGGTGTGGTCTTGGGCATGAGAAAGGGAAAGCATCTGAGGACTTCAAGCAGAGGGGCCACAGGTTCTAACTCACATTTCACAACAATCCTTTAACTGTGTTATGGAAACCAGACAGGAGAAGCAAGGATGCAAGATGGATCAATTGGGAAGCCTTCCATTATTCTTTTTGACAGCTTAAGGAGGCTTAATGGATGTGCAAGTATTTAAGTCCTGAATATGTCTGTCGACTTGAATATGAGCGTGTATCACCCCATTATCGAGGTAGCAGGCATGCTCACCACGTTCAAAAGTTTCTGTGTGTGTGTGTCTGAGTGTGCATATGTGTTAAAAACATTTAAGTATTACATGTATTAAGAATTTGTTAAGTATTACCATTACTGATAGGTGCTACATTGGACACTGGCTCTCTAGCACCCAGGCTTCTTGCGTGGTTAAAGCTTTACACCAATCACCCAAAAGTTCCCACATTCCCTGCCCAAGGGCCAGTAGTATTCACCTTTCTGTGCTGTTCCCTGGAGCCCAGTTCTTGTAGACACCACATACAAGTGAAATTAAGCAGTAACTCTCCTGTGACCGTCATTTCAAGAAGCACAACATCCTCCAAGTTCATCCAGCTTATCAGAAGTATCAGATTTTCCATCCTTTTAAGAAGATTTTATTTTGTTAAAGGTAACTCCTTCTACATCTATGCTACGAGAATTTTATTGTGAAAGGGTGTTGAGTCATGCCCACAGCTTTTTCTTCATCTATTGAGATGATCACATGGTTCTAATCTTTCTTTCTGCTAATGTAGTGTATCCCATTCCTTGATTTCATCCTTCCATCCCAGGGATAAATTTCCACTTGGTCATGGTGTGTGACTCTTTTACTGTGCTGCTAAATTCACTTTGCTGGTATTTTGTGGCGGATTTTATCCCTGTTCATCAGGGATATTGCTCTGTAGATTTCTGTGAGTCCTTTGGCTCTGGCGTCGGGGCTAATGCAGCCTCATCAAATGTGTCTGAAAGTGTTCCTTTTTCTGTTTTTTATTTCCAAGAGTTGTAAAGATTGACCTTAATTCTACTTTAAGCATCTGGTAGACTTTAGCCATAAAGGCATCAGATCCTGAAATGTTCCTTTGACTTCTGATTACGATTCCATCTCTTAATTCATGTTTTTGATTTCTTCATGAATCATTCCTGGTGGGAGATTTGTTTTCAGGACTTTAGCCACTTCCTTTATATCACCCACTGGTTGGCATCTAACTGTCTTCAGTAGACTCTTCTCTGTGGTCTTAATTGTAACAATCCCTCTTTCTATTATGATCTCATTTATTTAAGCTAAAACACCAGGGTTGTAACTTCACGGTTCAGATTCCTCGATGTTTTCTGCCGACTTTCCTGTGTTTCCCTCATTGTCAGGATTTCATCGTCAAGATTGCTTCCTTCATCCTCAACTAATCTCTCCACGAGGTCCTCTTACATGGACATCACGTTTTATTTCAGAGCTGCCCCCAGTGACAGAGGATGAATGACCCTCTTCAAAGTCGATGCACAGAAGCGGATGTGATGCATTTCGGAGATAGCCATGCCAGCCTGTGTCTATCACTGGGCGGAACGTCCTTGACAGGCCCCCCGCTCTCCCTTGAGCACAGAGACTGTCCCGGCCTGTCATCTTTCCAAAGCCAAGCCAAGCAAACAGAAGGAGGGCAAATGAGTTCCAAAGGTCCATTTATCCCAACCTCTACCCCTCAGTGTCCTTTTGGAAGACAGTGGGTAGAGACCCGCAGCCAACGATTAAAGTACAAGCTGTGGTCACCGTGTCCCTTTGCGTATTAGCAAAAGATTATTGATGCCCCCCCCTCTCTGCACCTAACAAATGTTAGTGATTTTCCATTTGCTGCTGGACACATCCTAGTGAACAATGATGGACTCATCGGGAAGGTCCAGTTGCCAGCAGACACACACACTCTATGCCGAGGTTCTGATCAGCACTGCAGAGGGAATGCCAGAGTGTTATCATAGATGCCTTGAGAGACACTGTGTTAGCCTTCTGATCGGCACCTTTTGCTGTCCTTTCATTATTAATTTCAAATTGACTGAGACCCTGGATTTCAGACCAAAGGAATCACCAGGGGCAGGAGTGGGAGGCATGTATCAGTTTCTGCTTGGTCAGCAGCAGAAATCCTGGACCCAGGAAAGGTCTCCAAGGAGATAAAAGAAGTACCCAGTCCTTTGGTCCTCCCTTCCTGGGAAGTTCCCCAACATCCTGGGAATAGCAGGATGGGGAACATGATCAAGGTCCCAAGCCTGGATAATGAAGTGAGAAGTGGGAGAGAAGGAGCCTGTCGCACACCGTAGCTCTGTCCACACCTAGCATGGCGAGGACACTGTCCCTGCCCGTGCTGGTGGGAAGTAGCTGGAGGCCCCCAAGATGCACTGCCTGAACAGGTCTCCGGAGCGTAAGAGCATGGCAGACTTTGAGCCCAGGAGTCCCTGACACAGTCCTGTGCTCAGTCACGATGGAAAGAGAATACACAGGGAGGGACCTGACATTGTTCACCCCAGTCCATGTGGCCAGGGAGGCCTCCAGCACATCTCCTCGCAGAGCAGAAAGTCTGGGTGCAGGGGGTGCAGTGGATGAGGAGACTTTGCCAGTAGCCAGAAGCTCTGCTTCAACAAAGCTAGGAGTTTGGTTGGCTCATGAAATAGAAACATCCAGAGACCTGAACTACCTTCCCGAGGAACTCGATCCAGGTAGACACTTTCTCGCCACCCTCCGTGTTCCCAGGCACTAGATTCTTCTCAAAGGAGCCAGCTTTCAAGAATATCCTGACTTCTGAGATTACATGTTTAGATTAATATTTGACATTTTAGTGAGGCTGAAAAAAAAAGAGAACACCTGTTTTTCAACAATGCCAGAGAGCTTTGGAGTGCTTCCCATTTGCAAGGCTGGTATCTCATGCCCATTGTGAGTCAAACCATATGGCGGGGGGACAGAGGGGTAGGACATACTTATTGGCAAAGTGTGGACATAGACCCTCATGCGGAGGCCCCACTGCAAACCAGGGGCTCATGGCAGAAGACAGAGAAGAGGGAAAACCGCGTTCATCCCACGGCCTCAGCCACCTGTGGGCCACTGCAGCCTGAGCACATCACACACAGTAACATATTGAGAGAAAAATGGCCCTCACGTAACTCAGTGCAGCATGTTGTAATGAAGCCCTATTGTGTTCTCAGTTATTGTCATTAATCTCTCATTCCGCCTCATTAACTGATTAAACTGCAGCATAGGGATGCACTAGAACAGGCCCTGGAATAATATCATCTTGCTCAATATCATTTTATTATAATGTTGATTCACAAAGCAACCCCAGATAGGAATGAGTTAAACAATGTTCATCGAGAACTTGCTTTTCTGATACGAGAACTTGCTTTTCTGATACGTCATTTCCCTTACAGTTCATCTGCCCCCGTCCCTGATCGGCCTTGTCTCCATCTCCCACCTCCAGGCTCCATGGACACCTTCATCCTCAGCCTCATGCCTGGGTCAGATTCAAGAGCCAGGGTTGAGTGAGAAGTCAGGCTGGACTGGGGATGGTCAAACAGAGGTGGACAACTGCTTCTCCAGGTCAGAAGGAACCTTGACAGGAGTTTCAGAAAAGGCGACTAATGAATGTTACTAAAAGAAGATGGCTACACAGACACAAGAATCTCATCAGGTAAAAGTTTAAGGAATTTGTTGGAAGTTAACAATAAACTTAGACCTCCTTTTTATTTATTTATTTTTATTTTATTTGTGCATAGAAGAACTGGGGTGCAGGCCAGAGGTGTGGAGGGTAAGAGGATTCACCAGAGACAAAATGGAGAGCAGAACAGGCAGACTGACTGAAATCCACTGCTGAGGAGGGGCGGTGGGGAGACAGGAGAGGTCAGTTGTGCCAAGTCAGTGAGCCCGATGGCTGGGAATCAAACTCAGACCACTTGGTGATAGCACTGAAACTTAACCCCTAGGCCACCCGGGAGGTTCTAGGACCTGCTCTGGGATCTCACAAAAGAAGGGAAACTCAAGAATACTACCTGTTCAGAAATATTTTAAAATGACACCAGAAGTCACCCTAAGGAGGCCCATTTTCAGCAGTGTGGTGTCCTGACTGCTGGACAGTGTGGTATCCTTGCCCAGTGCAGACAGAGCAGCTCTGTCTTGGGCTTGGACCACGACACTGCCAGCAACTCCCACCTGCAAATGAGGATGCACCAGAATCCTCGCCAGCAGTGGTTCCAGGTTAAAACATCTTGATGACTACTTGGCATGTGGAAACGCCTGGTGAAGCAATAGGAATAGTGAAAACAGAAGGCCCCGTTATTCCTCGAAAATCATAAGGCGCCACGGTAACCACCTGAGGCGAGAAATCCGGGCTGCTGAAGGAGTAACGAGGAGGGTAAACAGTAACGCACCGTAAAAAATGAGAAAACTAAAAATGTGTTCAACATCTAGCAAGCAAAATAATAATAATATGATAACAATGAATGCAACCTTTACCGAGGTCTTAAGATTTAGAGCTTGGTGGCTTCATTCAAAAATAAACCACTGTTTCTTGCATTGCAGCTGTTAATTTTAAAGCAAAATATGTGTTCATTCATGGGTGAGATAGAAAAACAATTTTATTACTTAAAGCAAAACAAACGGAAGCCAAGCAGTTGTTTGATCTATGTCGTCAGCACCATGGTTTCCTGCCTGGACTGTGGGTGCGAGGGGATGATTTTCAATCATCAGCAGCCTTGTGTCCCGTCATTTATGTCTGCCTCAAATTGCCGGTAGATATGTAAAATTGTGATTTGCTATTACTTGAAATATATATTTAGTTTTTAATATATAGTTTATTATTTTTGTTGCAGTAATAGTTGCTTGCAACGTGTGTTTGACCCCCTCACCAGAACACCCCAAATCTGCACCCCCTTCTTGTATCGGTGTCCTCCTAACTACATCTCCATGATCTCCAGCAAGCAATCAGCCCAGGACCAGCCGGGGTGTACCAAGAAGGGGCTGTGATACTGTGATACCGTGGCGTCTGCGGCGTGTGTGTCTAAAATCACAGTCCCAGAAGAATAAGTGCAAGTCACACGGACACCTACAATGTATTGTCATCCTTGGCAGGGATTGGGGTCAGCAAAAGCAAACCAATTTTTTGGAAACATCACCCTTTCTGGCCCTCCCTGGTGGCACAGCAGGTTAAAGCACAGCACTGCAAGAGAAGGGCAGCTGCTTCAGTGCGAGTTCGATTTCCAGCCCCGGAGGTGACCCACAGGGCACAGCAGACCTCTTCTGCCTCCCTCCCGCTCCCCTCAGCAGTGTGCTTTGTAGACTCGCCTGTTCTGCTCCCTGCTCTGTCTCTGGTGAATCTTCTCACTGCCCTTGTACCTCTGGCCTGTACCCCAGTTCTGTGTGCATAAATGAATAAATCTTACCAAAAAATGACCCTTTCCAAGAAACTTTGGACAATAGACCCTGAGAGAGAACTGACCTGACAGGAAAGAAAACAGCATGTGTAAAATCCAGTACTAGCTGCGGATTCAAGGACCCACGAGGGGTCTTGGGACACCGTCCCACGGATGGAGGTGGGGGCTGGGTGAGGTGGTCGCAACTCAGTGAGAAGATGCCCCTACTGCCAGGTTTGTTCACCTACACTGAGCCTCTGCAGACCCTGGCTGCCCAAGGATGCCTGAGGACCAGCATCCCATGACACCATCCTGGAGCTCATCAAGAATGCAGAACCTCAGGCCTCACCAGGACCTGCTGGGTGAGCAGCTGCATTTCACCAGCTCCCACTGACAACCTTGCACTTGGTAAGCTTCAGGCACATGAAGCTGAACATCTCCATGTGTGATTATTTTTGTGGTCGCGAAAGCCTAGCCAGAGAAAGCAGCTCAGTGTGCTTTCAGGCAGCCCGAACCTGGACTCCAGAATCTGTGTCCAGGTCCTGCGACCTGGCTCAGCCACCCTGGGTGGACATTTGTCTTCCCGTCGAGAAAGTGAGGACATGAGTCAGCAAGCCTCCGGGATTTCTGCCAGTTTCTGACCTTTTGACATTCTGGATTTGCTAAGTCTCAGAAGGGGAGTCAATTCGGGGATGCACCTTAGTAAAGGGTTTTCTGCCGTTGCCAAGGAAAGATGCGTTCAGAGACAATCTTTGGCACTTGGGACCTAGGTGCCTATTTAGCAGTCAAACAAAATCTGGTTTTAAACGAGGTCCAAGAACACCCAAGAAGGAGCCAGGCACAATGCTGAAAATCCTGGACGACACAGGTGGCTTCTCAGGAGAACCCACAGAGCCTCAGAGAAGAGGAAACTGTCACCCTGCTGCGGGAGTCCTGGCGTCCTTCCTGGAGGAGACAAGGGTTAGGCTGCCTGGAAAACTTGATTCTGGGTTCTGGGAAGCCTGGAGGAAGCTTGTAAAAGCCAAAGCCCACTTCTCTTCACTCCATTAATCGCTTTTCAAAATATAAAAGAAATTAAGTAACAACAGTTCCAATTAAATAATAGCAGCTCCCACTTCCTGTGGTAATTAGAGAGATGGATTGCAGGTAATTTACGTGGCCCTGCAGGAGCTGCATGGCCCTTTGGAAATGAGCTCTCCGGGTTGCTTTCCAACAGAACGCTGAGGGTTTCCAGTTGCCTTTTATGTTCAGTGTGTTATTAATACCCAAAATACCTCTGTGGAAAATATTAATTGCTTGCCTGCCTGCCAGCTCACACCTGATTCTGAAGACTTGATCTGTTGAAACCAAATCATCATCTTGCTTTGCTGGGGGGCTGGCCTGATGGCCGGGCCTGGACAGAAGCAGATGACTGGGGTGCCCGCTCAGCCCACGTGGAGGGCTGCCCTCCCGACCATCACCCTCAAGAAGAAGAATCCATTTTGAAGCAGGATGCCCCCATTAGCTTTCTGGGGTGACGTCTTTGTGAGTGAGCCTCCTAGGGAGCAAATTAAAGAGATAATGCCTTTGGTAAGACTCGACTTGAAATGGCAGTTCGCAAAGGGAAGGCTGCTAATGGCTGTCTCCGCTGGGACAGGCATAGAGGGAGCCAGACAGGGCGGGGAGTGAGTGTCCTGCAGGCGGACCAGAAACACAGGAGGTTAGTGTGGCTCAGAGGGCGCAGGGGGGTTTCCTGGATTAGCTGCACCATAAACAATGTCCCCCAGCCCCGAGCTTCACCCCTGGCTGTGCGTCACTCAGTCTCCTCCACTTGTGTGTCGACTGCATTTGCTGATGCTTTCTTGGGGCACCTGGAAGCAAAGAGATGACGCTTCCCAGTCAAACACATTAAAAGCGAGGCTTAGGTGTACCTTGGTATCTGTGGGGGGCTGGCCCCAGGAACCCCCCAGTGTCCCCAAATAAGCAGATTATCAAATAGTTTAATATTTGCAGATAAACTACACACCTATTCACATACTCCACATCATGTCTCGATTAAACACCTAATAAAAGTAAATATGTTGTAAGTGGCTGGTATTCCTTGTTATTTAGGAAATAATGACAAGAAAAAAATAATCTGTCTGGTCAGGACAGACACAACCTCCCCAAGGCCCAACTACACACTACATATTTATTTTTTATTGTGGTTTCTGATCACGATTGAACTTAGAGACGTGGGACCCACAGATTCAGAGGTCCTGCTGTAACGTAAGTCCATTTTAAATAAAAGGATAATTTACAAAGCTATAGGTGGCCTTGGCGGGTGGGGAGCAAAACAGAAACAACAACTAAGAATGAAGCGGTGTCCTGGAGAGGACAGAGGGCAGCGTACACCTCAGGTCTGAAAGGGCAGGAGCAGAGAAGGGGCCCTGGGCCCTGTGCTGAGGGGGGACTGGCGGGGGACCCCGTGGCCTCGGGGTGCAGGATGCAGCCCTGCAGGAGTAGGCAGAAACCCAGGGCCATGCACGGTGCTTCCGTTCACCTTCTATGGTCTGATATCCTGGTCCTTTCTGTTGGACAAAATAGCTAGAAGACAGAGAGCAAAAGGCAAGACCCCAGACTTCAGATCCCCTCCGTGGAATCAACTTTTTCCTGAAAGACATGTTGGGGGGA
Organism: Condylura cristata; assembly: GCF_000260355.1. Lineage (NCBI taxonomy): Eukaryota > Metazoa > Chordata > Mammalia > Eulipotyphla > Talpidae > Condylura > Condylura cristata. The sequence goes on from NW_004567113.1 coordinate 54,658,120, forward strand.
GACTGATGGACCAGCAGGCCCGTCACAAGGACTTCGGGCAAGAAGGTCCAGCGAGGGCGGGGAAGCACATCCCGGAGCAGATGGCTGGTGCAGTAAAGGAACCCGGTCACCTTGGCGGAAACACTGGCTGCCCTGATGAGCCGGGCCAGGAGGCTGAGGGGGCACAGAGACCCTGGAGAGCCAGGGCCGTGTGAAGAGGCCAGGGTGGGTAGAGCCCAACCAAGGGTGCTCATCTGCCTTTGTGACCATCTTCATGAGACCCAGCTGGTGATGTGCTCCCCTGCTGTTTTCTTTTTAAGATGTCACCTTTGGATTTTAGTTGCTATAAGATTTGGGGGGCCATAATTCTCCAACAGAGTCAAAAATGAGTATAAGTGACTCCAAGTACCCTCCATCTGCTAACACGCACCCAAGGGCGCCGCAGGATCCTCAGACTTGCACACACAGAAGATCTGGCCTCCGTGCACACAAAATCAAAGCCAACTTCGTGTGAAAGAACTTCACACGCAGTGTCCACAGAGAGAGGGGCGAAGGAAAGTTAATACAAGTGAGATTTGCCCGTGCTCCATGGGAAAAGGCCCAGGCACACAGGATCAGCCTGAAGTAGGGTAACTGAGGCTTAGGGACTGCCATGAGTCTCGGGCACCTCCTGGGAGATCCCAGAAGGAAAGGTCCAGGCAAGGCTGCGGCAAAAGAAGTAAAATCAAGGTACAAAGCGAGAACATGGCCGCCGCTGTCGCCTCCCACGCGTCTCACCGCGCGTTTCTTCCAAGTGTCTCTACATGTCTCCCTCCGCACGCCCCCTTCCCTGCCTCCCTCCCAGCAGCCAGGGTGCAAGTCTGACCCCTCTTCCACTCCAAACCCGCCTGCCTTCTGCATTAGGCAACTTCACCTGGCCACGCAGCTCCGTCCCTCATTAAGTAGAAGGGACCCCAGCACCAACCCTCACAAATCTGCCGTATCTAGCTAAAACGATGGCACTCGTTAAAGTCTGAAACTTGTAACGCGTGTCCTGACATTTTAACGGAAGTTATAAGAAAAGTCAAATAAGTGCAGTAATGACTAAGCCAAGCATCACCTGCATTGGGTCAGGTCCTCAGCATCTCCCATGGCTGCCTACATTTGGAGTCCTTGAGGCCCGTATCAGCAGTATGTGATGGGTCCAATTGTGCCCCCCCCAATCTGTATGTTGAAGTTGTTGACTCCCTGTTCCTAGAACTGGGGCTCTATTTGGAGACAGCGTCCTAGAGAGGAGATTGTGTAAAAATGAGGTCAGTGCGGAGGGTCCTAACTCGGTTTTGCTTCTGTTGCTGTTGCTCTTCCATGCTGATGAGATCAGCACAGACACTCACAGGGGAAAGGCTGGTGAGATCACAGGGAAGAGGGACATCTCGAGCCCAGGACAGAAACTGAATGTGACCCCAAGCCGTAGACAAGTTTCAGCTCAGACTTCTGGCCCAGCCCATGTAAACTAAATCTCTCTTGGTTAAGTCCCCCAGCTCTGACACCTTGATGCAGCGCCTGAGAGAGACACAGACGAGGTGTCCCTTGCACAGAATGTCCCTGAGACAGCTGCGGGTGGTGGCGGCACCGGTCACAACAGAGGCTTCTCAGAGAACGTTGGTTCTGAGGCAGGTGCGGTTCGGACCCAGGCGTCGGGAGGCTGCCGGAGCCGTTCTCTGGTCGCTAACGGGACCAGCCAACAAGGCAGGAATGGGAGCAGATGAGGGGAGAAAAATAGAATTCCCAGCGAAATGCTCACCAGCGGTTTTGTTTCCCTACTCAGAGGACCGAGAAACAGTGCGAAGATTTTATGGGCCCAGATGCTTGCACTGCGCTTGGTGAGGATTTAAAGTAAGACTAAGCTGCTAAGGAACCCAGGGGAGCTGACGCAGCACGTGGCTTCCTCCCTGCTGCGGCTGGGAGGGGAAAGGATTGCCTGAACGCTGAAACGACAAAGAATCACAAAACTCTTATCTGTTTGTTTATTTTGGTGATCTAACATTTCAAACGCAGATGACAAACTTCCCCATTCGTTGCATTTTATTTTCACAGTGGCTTGAGGCAGGACTCCATAGCAAAATTCTGAGAAGGTGTGCGTATGTGTGTGTTGGGGCAGATGGGTAATGCAGCAGCGAAGGTTACACTCCATGAAAATAACCCACAGGAGGTTTGCAGAGGGAAACACTCAAGCAAGTGTTACTTGGGAAAAATCATGTCTAAATAAATGTTCTGCCATCTCTGCCATCCTACTCGGTTGATTCACTATTCTTTAAGGGTTTCCCTTAATTTACCAGGAGAAGGAATTAAATCTTCTTCCTGAGTGTTTTTTAAAATAGTGACATAAGCTGAAGATATAATTAATTTCTTCCCTGTAGACGTGTCCTCAACACCTGATGAGGTGTTACAAAAGAAAGTTCATGTCTCATACCAGCATTTTGAGATATCATTAACTAGCAGACTAATCACAATGGATCACAAGATAGAAAGGAATATAGAACAAGCAGGAAATTCTAGGAAGATGTGAGATTAAAAATGCATAAATTAAATATCTTGAGGCAAATCTGAACAAGGAGAAGTAGGACCTGGAAGAACACAGCTCAATTTGAGTTATTTTTAAAATGATGATAATTTTGAGGACCCTTCCCCCGACCATATGTTAATTAACCACATAATTATTGCTTATGTTAATTATCTATATATAGATATTAAAGAAATCTTGTCTTTGATGCCTCGTACAATACATGCAAATGCATGAGTCTCACTGTTCTTTCCAATTCCTGAGCCATTCTTCATCGAAGTCTTCACAGTCGCCGTTGCTCTCTTCCTCTCTTAAACATCTGTAGGGTACACATTTGATATATAACGTGTGTGTGTGTGTATCATATAATATCGTGCTAAAAACAAAATTCATAAATTTAGAAATCTAATGGGCTTTATTCTTTGGCTCCCGTGCGACGGCTGCTCAGCCACTGTTCAGGTAAAAGTAAACGGACGAGGATGTCCTCAGACAACCTGTCACTGATGTTCGACGGTAAACATATTTTCAGATATTCGAGGTCTGAAACAATTAGTCTGTCATTTTTTCCTAATGGGTTTATGAAATTAAGTGAACCCAAATGACACTGTCATAGGTTCCAGGAAAAGAGGAAGCTACACAGAAGGGAAGTAGAGGGACTTGCCAGAGGTGAGTGAGGAGAAATCTTAGAGCCAGTTGTGCCACAGGAGCAAGAGCCCAGGCCATAGCTCAGGGACTGGAGATACGAGGAGAAATAGCCCGTGAACCACAAAACCAAACTAACAAACAAACGGTGGTCTGACGGATGGTGTCCTCCAGGGAGGTGCCTGGCTTTTGTTTACCTCATGTGGCTGCTCTCTGAGAAGGTTTACAGTCCGTCAGACTGACGACCTTGTGGAATAATATGAAACATGCATTTGTTCTTAGTCCACGGTTCCTGGGACAGAGTTCCTAAAACCCTTGTCCATTGCTAAGTGACAATTACTACGGGATACTTTCTATTTTAATATTTGCTTTGTATTGCCGTTTCCTGAAATATCTCCAGAATAAATAAAGGTGAACTGGTCTCGGTTATTTCTGAAACGTCCTTCCAAGCACCTTCGTCTGTGTAATGAGTGAAATTTGAAAGCCCTGGAATAACCACAGGATGAGGCTCATTGCCAGAGGAGCTGACCACCTGGAAGGATAAAGCACCTTCTAATCTGTAGGGAGGAAGAAGCGCTGGTGATTGAATTCATTACCAATTGCTGATAATTTCATTAGCCTGAGGAAGTGCTGTGGAGACCCCTGACTTGGAGCCAAGTGGTCAGAGACACACACAACACCCTGTGCTGGAGACCATGTCTCCTGTTAGGGGAAGGTGGTCCGTGGGACTGTGCCCAACCTGTGCAGTATGATGATCTGATGCTAACATCAGGTAGATAGCCTCAGAAATGAGCTAACTGTAGGGCATCTAGATGGCATTCAGAGAGTTGGGAGACTGCTCGTTGTAGAAAACTCCATTAGTGACATATGAAGATTTTAAGAAAAATAAAATCGGAAACACCCACCAACATGTCCTCTTTTGAAACAGATGTGACATTTTAGAGGCTTTAATAATCATTACAATTTCCATTAACTGAAGAGGACGTATTGATGAAGAAGCTACTAGACATTTCACTGTGTTAGGAAAAGAAAAGATTGATGATGAAATCTACACCTTGGGAAAGATTTTTAATTTTGAGGTAGCTGGTCTTTCCGAAACAGATGCCCTCAAGCACTGACATTTTGGAGGAGAATTTATGAGCCCCAGGGTATGAAGCTGCTGAGGCTCCAGGAGCTGCCGTGCTGGGCGCAGATGCCACTGGAGATTTAGCTGTGAGGCTCTCTTTATTAGGCTTGTTATCGTCATAGTTGATGCTCTACATTTTGACATCTGTGGGTTGCGAGTGGCCTGCCCTTAATTCTGGTTTTCTCATAAATCAGTTATTTTTAGGCTATTTTTGGTAACAGTCTAAAATTTGACATTAAGCACAAATGCCTAGATTAGAAATATGGAGATAAATGCCAGAAGGAATGCCAGCTGAAATAGATGGTGGCTGGAAAGCAGGATCGAGGCAGGGAAGAACGTAGCCATTTCTTTATAACCCTGCTGTAGAGCATCGAAGGAAATATATTTTAGCATATTAATACTTCTCAACTAAAAGACTTAAACAAAGAAAATTCATGTCCTGCAATCTAACAGACTAGATAAACTTACATCCTCTCTATATAGCCCTCTGAAATACTGGGTCTATAACAAGCAGCCTTTGAACGCACCGCTGAGCACTTAAGAAAGTAAACTAGGGGCTAAAAATAGATAAAGAATGAAAAAACAGGGTGGCAGGTGTGAGCTCCAGGGGGCTGGAGAGGAAAGAAGAGATGATGAGTTGATTGGAGAAGCCTCAGTAAGTGGAGATTTTGAGGTAAAGACCCACATATGAAGTTATGACTCTCAACAGGTGCCATTGACAGTTAAATGGATATAAACATTATAGGTACAGATATGTATATCAAGTCAATGAATATATTCAATGACAATATTAAACTATATGTATATATCTGTATTTATAGATAAAGCATGTATTTATGTAATATAAAAATATAATATAAAACACAGAAGCCATTATATTTTTAGCCATTTGATAGAAAAAAAATGTGTGTGTTTGTGTATACATATATACACGTAATTTTTTGTGTCAGACCCAAAAAGAATCTCGATACTTATTATGTTAAGAACAAAACAAACACAAAGTACTCATGTCCCTTCTTTCTGAGGCTCTTTAAGTCTCCAGATCCCCTGTACCTCGCCAGGTGTGATGGCGCTTTTGTTTCTCAATGAGTAAGTAGACAAAGGCTACCCTTCTAGAGGTCCAAAGCCAGAGTTAGCTCCCAGCTATGTCAGCCATCCTGCAAACCTCCTCTCAGCTCGTTCCCGCCCTTCCTCTCAGCTCAGACCTGGCCCGTCCCCTCTCCACCTGCCCGGGGCTGGACGCCAGTACTATCATCGTACCCCGAGTCTGTCTGGGGGACAATGGCGCTGTGTCCTCTGAAGAAGGCCATCTGCTCACCGTGGCGGATGTGAGTGTCCCGTTACCTGCCGAGACTCTAAATTGGCTCCTGTTCCTGGGTTAGAATCCAACCTTTGCACCTTCAGCTCGGGTACCGTGGTGCGGATTCTGTTTACTCGCGGGTGCTGCCTGCCGGCGGGCAGTGTTGCCCCATGGCTGCCATGGAGACCTAACCACTCGCGGGGATCATCTTCATCCCAGCATTTGTGCTGATTTACTGGGCAGTATCGATTGCCTTGTGCACACCAGGCACCATTTCAGGTGCTGGAAATGAGACGGCGTCTCTTTAAGCCAATCAGATCATCTGGAATATAATGAAAAAAATAGAGCGAGAATGGACCTGCCACTTACAGAAGGAGAAAGGAGAGTTGTGACGTGCCTGGGAGGCGGCACAGGAAGGCGAGCCCGTACACTCACGTGACAGCACCCCATCTCCGAGCTGAGCCGAGAAGGTGCGTGGCTTCCGGGCTCCAAAAGATGTTCTTGGAGCGTGCAGTGGGGGAAAGCAGCCCGCAGCTCGGGCATTGCGAGGCAGAGAGCCCAGGGTCAAGGCCGGGGGCGCGAGCTACAAACTGGACAGGGCAAGTCGCTTCGACTCCTGAGAGCTTCCTTGCTGTTTCACGTCTAAGATGCAGATGAGAACGGTCTGCTTGTGGGCCTTCAGTGATGTGCTCTAAACAAGGGCACAGCGTATTTCCCGGTATGTGCAGAGATTCAGGAAATCAATCACAGTTATTCAAACTCTAGCCCCAACCCATCAGGCCCACAGGGAATGGCACCAGCAGGGGGGGGGGGGGCTTGCTATGTGTGCGACGGCCGCTCGAGTCAAGTCGATGTGTCAAGTCTTTTGAGCTTAAGTTCAGGGGCAAGTGGGGTGTGGCGGGGGGGAGAGGAAGGAACAGTGTCTCAGTTACATTGGAGCACTGAGGTGCCAAGGGTGTTCGCAGCCAGATCCAGGAGATGCTCTGTGCCAAAGAGAACAGGGAACTCACAGTGGCTCAGAGCTTTCTGAGTGTGGAGCACGGGGTCAAAGACGTGGCGTTATAAGTCTGTCCAGGCTCGCGAGTGTGAGCCTGACTCATTGGGCTCCAGGAAGTCACTGGGTCTTGATAGAGGGAGGTTTTCCTCTTAGGTGACTGGCTACAGTGGGGCCAGAAGGTTGCTGACCCTGTCCCCACTGACACCAGCTGACCCCCTCGCCTCTGTCAGGTGCACTGGGGACCCCTCGTAGGTGCCTATTCCGATAAAGGAAATGCGCCTTCTCCAGACTTGCAGGCGATGGTGCCAGCGACGCCAGGTATCTGTGCAGTTTGTTTCCATGTCTTTTAATTGGGAAAATTGCCCTGGGAGACTGACACATACTCTCATGTGGTGTCTTTCCATGTTGCTGTTTCTTTGGGTAACTGTCTTCCGAACTAATAATTAGCATACAATTAAATACAAAAGCAATCAACCCAGAAAGACGCCTCCTATAATTTGCTGCAATCTCGCCTGGGCCCTGCATCCCTGTACTGTTTGATAACTCAAGTCTGGATAGCAAAACATTCAATTACGAGCCGTCTCAATATTGAAGGGGTACCTGGACGCAGTGCGGAATCAAACAGATCCGGCTGTCTTGTTTCCCCCGCAGCCTGAAGAGAAGGGGCCTCGGCAGTGCAGGGCCTGACCCCGGAGCCCATCAAGCCGCGCTGAAGGCACCTGGCCAGGCTGCCCTGGTGCGACTAGGGAGGCTTTGTCGGGGTTCCCTTTACGTCGCTGTGAAGGCGTTGGTTTGGGAGAGAATGCTGGATTTCACGACCAGGTTAGCGCAACAAACAGCGATCCAAGGTCACCTGTTATCAGGAGCTTGAAGAGGCAGCCGGGAGCCACTGGCTGGAGCGTGTTCTGTGCCAAGCACATCCCGCACAGTGCTGGCTCGCCTGGTGTCCCTGCTGGGGGCATGGGGGTGGGGGGTCAATGCTCCTCGTTATTCCCATTGAAGCACAGAGACTCAGGAAGCAGCATGAAAAGGAAAGGGGTCGATTAGCTGGGAGAAGGATGGACAGAGGTGTGATTGCTATGTGTCATTTGCAAATGAAAAAGAAAACAGTTCAACACAAACAGAAGCAAGACTGGACCCCACATGGCCTCCCTAGTGGCCTGCGGGTCAGTCTCGGGCTAGCACTGCCAGTCCCTGAGCTTGATCCCTGACAGGGAGCAACCCACACTGCACACAGACCCCTCCTGTCTCCCCGCTGCTCCCTCAGCAGTGGACTCCAGTGGGTCTGCCTGTTCTGCTCCCCGCCCTGTCTCTAGTGAATCCTCTCAGCCCCTGCACCTCTGGCCTGCACTCAAGTTCTTCTACCTCCAAAATAAAACTGAACCCAACCTGCATGCCTTGCAGGGGGCAGCCAGAGGCCAGCTCTGTCTTCCTCGGGGCGGAGTTCACGAGGGCACCTCTGATGACGCCAACCCCAGACAGGGTCAAACAGACTCTGAGGACCCCTCACACAAGGGCGCCACGCAGAGCCGGGGCTCCGGGGACCTGGCTGCCCCAAGCCTCACACACTTTCCAGCACAGGAGCTCAGCAGTGAAGCCCCTGCAGCTATCTATCACACCACATCAGCCGACTGCTCACTGAGGGGTACTAGGTGCTGGCATTGTGCTAGATACCGGGGTGTAGGGTGGACCCCTGCTTTCCTCTGCCGGGCGGCTATGCCCTTCCCTCATAACCCCGCTCCACCGGCTTTTGTCCCTAAATAGCCGCATTCTGCATGAGCCTCTCAGAGTCTGACAGGATGCTGCCTGGCTTGTGAATCGTTTCCTAAAGCCAATTCTATATCCAGAATTATGAATTCTCAGGCCTCCCTGGTGGCACAGGGGTGAAAGTCTCAGCACGATCAAGCTGTTGCCTTCATGGATGTTCTTATTTAACAGTTGGAAAGAGACAAAATGGGACAAGGAGGGGCTCTTAGGTAGAAGGGCCGGGGCTGGCGTAAGGTGTTGGGTGGACGCCTGGAGAAGGGATGGGTGAGCCAGGCCTCGGGCGGGACTCAGGGAGGAGCCGGGAGAGGAAAGCGCCCGGAGGGAGTCGAGCCCGCTTAGCCCAGGTGGAGCCTGTGCTGGCTGCTGAGCCTGAGAGAGAGGAAGTGTCCTGAGAGAAGCAGCAGAACCAGACGATGAAAGATCTGGAAGAAAAGAGTAAGGATTTGGAGACACAGCATGGAGAGGAGTAAGAGTGATACACAGTCACGTGCAGTCAGTGCTCTGAGAGCTTCCTGTGGAAGCCAAGAATTACCTGAGCTGGGCACTCCCTGGTGACACAGCAGGTTAAAGCACAGCACTGCAAAGCGAGCCACAGCTGCTTCAGCCGAGTTCGATCCCCCGTCAGGGACGGACCCCCAGGGCGCAGCAGGCCCCTCCTGCTCCCCTCAGCAGTGGATTTCAGTCCATCTGCCTGTTCTGCTCCCCACTCTGTCTCTGGTGAATCCTCTCACCTCCCACACCTCTGGCCAGTTCTGTATACATGAATAAACCTTAAAAAAAAAATGCCCTGAGCTTCCCACACGAGGAACCAGAGTCGCCACAGGCTTATAAAGCTGGTGAATACGGAAGCAGATTTGGATGCAAGCCCAGGCGTAATGTCCTCGTAATGACCGCGCGCTAACAGCGCTATAGCCAGGCTTTGCAAAGCTAAAGCGGCATCCCAAGGGAGGAGGCATCAGGACCGCTCTGCTTTGAGGGCTTGAGGTCTGCCGGGTGGCCGGCAGGTGCTTTGTTCATTTCTGCACCCTTCAGGCAGCCAAGGGATGAATTTACTAATTGCTGAGCTGGTGCGGCTCAGTCATGGCACCTTTTGAAAGTGCAGTGTTTCAGCCCAGGTGATCAGACGTACCCACTTGAGAGGTCCTCGTGCAGGGGTGTCGGGGTGAGCTGGCAGTGTCCCAGCAGGGCCTGTCCCAAGCTTGCGGAGACCAAGCTCTGTCTGAGAAACGACTGGGGCCATCCACGGATGGTCACAGAGGTGTCTTTGGCAAGCAGGAGGAAATACGAGCTGTATATACAGTCAAGGAGACGGCAGGAAAACCCCTGTCGGGAGTTTCAGCCCTGGGGCCATCACAAACTGGCTGGAATTTCAGAGACGGAGTCTAATCTTCAAGCTGTTACGATTCCTGGCTGACCAAATGGCTCACACACACCTCAAAGGACCCAGGGGAAAAACAAAGCCCTCGAGGAGACCGGATGGACTCAGGGGCTTCACGCAGCTGTCACCCACCGAGGGCCGGACTGGCCCATGCTGGCAGACTGATTCCCAAGGCCTGGAACTGTCAGCTAGGAGAGAGGATCGGAGGACAGAGACTATGGGGCCCCATGTCAGAGACCGAAGGACGGGGGTCCACTGGACTGGCCCACATAAGACCACACGGTGGGGGGCCGGCTGGCCGCAGAGAGCCGCGTGGAGCTTGGTCTCTAGCACTCTTTCTCTTTCTCCGTGAATTAAACAGGTTGTTGAGCGTCTGCCATGCTCATGCTGTTCTCATTACTGGAGCGGCGCAGGGACGTGTTCGGCGGGTCCCCACTGTCATTGCCACCTGTGATTGGGGGACAGAGATGAGCACACAGGTAAAGAAACGCCACACACGTCGTTCTGATACACAATAGGAAAATAAAGCCAGGCGTGGTTTGGCCCGGGCGTTACTGCAGACAGTGCGCCCGGACCCCTTTTTCCATACCAGATTTCGCTTTGGAAACTTCACAATCACAGAGACATGAAAAGAATAGAACGTGGTGGGTGGCAGTGGGGGGAGGCCTCCAAGTTGCTCACATTTTTGTCACATTTGCTCTTTCTTTGATGAACCACTTGAAATTAAATTGCAGACGTCTTGACACTTGCCATTGAAGACTTCAACATTTAGCTTGCGAGCGCTGCTCCTTGCACGCAGGTCCTGGCACAGAAAGCTGACATTTATGCAAAACACCAGCTAGTAGTAGATTTGAGGGTTTGAGGACCTTATGTTTTGTGGGTCAAGATTTTGCAATTGAGGATTAATTAGGTACTTATATAACAAAAGAAAAGATATCGCCAACAATTTGTATGGAAAAAATTCAAAATATAGTCATAAGTGAATACATTTTTTGTACTTCAGTTCTGCTAATGAGAATGATGGTGTTTGGGGGAGAGGTGGGGTAAAATTCTCCTTAATTGAGATTCAAAGTTGGTGTTCCTGCTCATCAAAGCAATTGTAAATGTTCATCTGTTAAGGCTGATCTGTAATAAGGTTTTACATATTTCATTTCTTCAAATGTTTTTCACAGTTAGATACTGCCAAATATTGATATCAATCTACAAGCACATGATTGGGCATATTCATCATTTGGAAGACACTTACAGGATTTTATTAGGTTCTTTTCTACATTTGCCTTTTAACATGTCATTACATTACAGATTAATCACTTTCCGTGGAAGGTTAGGAGAGAGCACTTCTATTACACATTTAAATGGGTTGTCAAATGCTGAAATGTCCCTCACAACAAGATCCTCCTGGAGCTGAAGTGAGTTCAGGATCCTACCTGTGAAAAATATCTATGGGAAAGGAACTTCCTAGTTTCAGCATTAATAGATGGGACGTTACCAACAGGTCAAAATTACTGATGACTCAAACGTTAACTGCATTTAACTGACTTTACAACAGTCTGATTCTTGTACATAGAAATATGCAAGAATAGTAATTCTATTTTGAATTCATTACAAACATTATCAAAGTTACTGCAAATCTTAATTTTATATGTTAGTAGTTGAAGGTACATTTTCTTGTTCAGAAAAAAAAAATGCAATCTTGGCTCTGAGTTCAAATCACTGCAATACAACTTTCCACCAGTTAGCCTACTGTGTGATAGGGAAAGGTCAAATAAGCAACTTCCAAAAAATAACAAATTGGATTATGCTTAAATCCCAGGACAAATGAATTTACTGTGAACATTACCCCTGAAACAACACAGAATAGTTTCAAATTGTTTCCTTAATATGGCTCCTGATGACTGGTACAATGAATATACACAGGTTTCTCTCACTTTTTTGCAGAAGTTTTGTAACTTTGTCCCAATAAAGCTCTTTATATTTCACACACACTACCATCATCTGTCATACCAAATCTTAGCATATTCCACTTCAGGTTGTACTGAATGACTATTTGCTTTCTTGAAAATAGTCTCACTTGGTATCTATCCATATAGGCTAATCATAGAGACTCATATATCAGCAATTAAAATTCCATATTGACTCTCCAAACATCTGTAGACATCTGACCAAAGACCACAAGCCTTAACCTACTGTCCTGCTCCAACTTTCTAGAATCTTCCACCAACTGTCTCACCAAAACTTAATAGTCTGAAGTTCATTTTCTTGGAAGACATATCTTCAGCTGCTGCATTCAAACACAACCAAATAATCCATTATTTCTACATGGATTTTGTTAGTGATGGACACACGAACCATTTGAAAGTTTGCTTCTGTTGAAGACTCAGTCTCATTTACTTCTCTAGAGAAGACATTTTGCTGTGATCTAATACTCAATTTCGAGCGCTCTGATTTTTCTGATGTTGCTTTTCTGTGAGTTGGAAATATTACTGTCAGTGCTTGGTCAGCTAATGTTGATGTCTAGTGCATTCTTCAACTTGGTTAGAGTTGCCTTACATAACAAACCAAATATTTTGACCCCCAATTTGATAATAAAGTGATCCACACTCCGAAAGATCTTAGAAGTGTGAAATTCATAGTCAGAAGTTCAAACTTGCTTTGTGTGCTACAATTTGAACTTCATATAATTGTCCCCTGAGATCCAACGGAAAATCTGCCTGGACCTCAGATAGCAGGGGAGGGGGACAGAAGAGAGAGTGAAGACCCTGAGAAAATCAGCTGCCAGAGAGTGCAGTGTTGCGGGAATGGGACGGGCAGGGGGCAGGTCATGATCAAAACTGCGCTTGAAAAGGTTCCCTAGCGACAAGCCGGGAGTCAGCTTTCCAAGGAGAACAATTAAGGTGCAACTGCAATAGTCATCTGACCAAAGACCACAAGCCTTAACCTACTGTCCTGCTCCAACTTTCTAGAATCTTCCACCAACTGTCTCACCAAAACCTGTCGCTCTCACACATGCATGCCTGCACGGGCCGTGAGGAGATTCCCTGCTCCCTCCCTGTGCACATCAGTCTCCTCCCAGCAAACTCCAACACCCCTTCCATGGTGACATGCAGGCCACCGAGTCCAGCGTCCCTTGTGCCCACCCGCACCATGATCAGCACCGGCGTGCACAGCCCCTCCATGTGGTGAGCGCACTGACCCCCCTGTGTGGATTCCACACCCCCAAGCGTCTCCTTCTTTGCTTGCTCCACCATGGGCTTAATCTTCTTCAAGGTCAAGAGCACCTGCACTGTCTGGCCGTGACGCGACTGCTCTCTGGATGAGGGACCCTTTGACACTTTCAAGCAGAGGATACAGACACAGTGGAAAGTGGCTGAAGGAGCAAGTACGTGGAAACCCCTTTCTTAGCCTGAGTCCATCCCCACTTTGCACTGTGACCTAGATGGGGGCGGGGGGAGGGTCTCCTTGCCCCTGCTGGACCTTATTTTATCACATGCAAAATAATAAATAGCTGTTAACGCGCAGGGATGATTTCTTTGGACCAGGCATTGTCGTATTGGACGGGTGTATCCTCTTAAATCCTCAGTCACTTTTTGAAGCAGATAAGTAGATGCAATTTTTCTTCATATTACAAGTGATGAAGCAGAAGTAAAGAATGATTTCATAACACGGTCATTGTCACTTAACAGTTAGTGATGGCAGCTGAGGCAAAATCTGGCCATCTGGGACCAGAGCTGGTGTTCCAAAGTGTGACTCAGTTTGAGAATCACAGTCTTTGAAGGTCACCTTCCTAATCTGACATCCAGCGACGTGCTGATACCTGTGGGAGCTGGAGGCTGAGGGGCTGAGATCTGTGTGTGTGGAGGGGGGGAGGGGTGTCTCTAAAGGTCTCTGTGTGGTAGATCACAGCTCACGTGGTCGCCACATTAGGTGCAAACACCACGATCATGTTGCTGGGAGGCAGAATGAAGGGATGCACTAAAGCGATGCAAATACACCTAGCATCGGGACCTAACTTCAGGTGCGGGAATCCAGCACATCTGAAATCGGTTTATTTGTTGACTTTACAAAACATGGGGCTACCGCTTCCATGAAGGACACACAATCTCATAAGTACAGCTAAAATAACTAGACAACCCAATGAAGCCACACACACACGGTCTGGGTGCTCGTGCAGGAGCTGTGTGGTGTAGGCGAGACAGTCAGACCCCTCAAGCTGCTTCCTCAGATAACGGATAATGTTGTCAGTGGTTTTCATGATTCGCATCCTCCCTGTCAGCCTTCAATTTGATGAGATGGAATAATGCCAGGTTTATTAGCATCAAACGCAGTTAGGTCACTCAGGGAAGACAGGTGAAAAGCTCTGTGGGGCCAGGGTCTCCTAGAGGGGACCAGAGGCTAATCGCAGGCCTGGGGAGGTCCTGACAGGGGCAGGGACCACCAGAAAGCGGGTTTCCACCTTGGGGTCACCTGCTTTCTAACTGCCACTCACACCCCGCTGTCACCTGAGACTGTTCTCAGGCTTGAGGGAGGATTCCTTGGCAGGGACTGCATTCTGGGGACTTTTGTGCACAAAGTAAAATGGTTTGGGCTTTTGGACAACCTGTCCTTCCAACGTGTTTGTTCCGTGAGGAATTGGAAAGTGGCGGTGTCTGCACACACTCAGCGGTGGGCAGAAGGGCGGAGAGAGGCCGCGTTTGTGTTATTCATGTGGTTGTGTTATTTCCTTGCGCTCTCTCCACAGCCTCTGCAGTTCAATGCATTCATTATTCCTCTTCCAAAGGGGCCAGAGTTTTAGCAGAGCTGAACATAGCAAGTCAACACAACAGGAAGGCAAAATCAGCTGCCGTTTCTCTGAAGCCCGACCTGTTTCGCGGCACACGTGGCTTCCCGCAGAGCCGGGAAGGTAAACTCTCCTTACCTGCCTCTCCATCGTCTGTGTTCAAACATCAGTTATCACCTCACTCGGGTTTACAAACCAGCTCTCGATGCCAGGCAGGGCCTTGGGCTGCTGTTGCCTGGTCCCATTGGCAGAGACCGGCAAGCCAGGGCTGCGGCGGTGTTTCCAGTTTAGCAGCGACGTTAAACACGGAGACGGGTGTGTTTCTCGTCACCGCCTATGTCAGCCTACTCTGCTTCCCTGTACAGGTAACCGTGCTCCACTGGATGAGGAGCTCAACTGGATAACCTCAGAGGCCCCCCAAGACTGAGTGAACAGAAGTCAAACTTCCCCAGGAAACACATGGCGACAGTTTCCCCTGGAGAATGTCCCACCACCCCTCTGTCACATGGACCACAGTTTCAGGCTTCGGGGGGGCCCCGCGGATGCCAGAACTTGGGCCGTGTGGCTTATTATCTAAAGGAAGTCCGTTAGGCAGAGAACTTCATTTTCCGGACAACGGTGCGATGATGTTTACATTGGTTGGAGATCAAGGGCCTGTCCTCTGGCTCCTGAACCTCCCTGTCCTGTGAGGAAGCAGGATCGGGGCTGGGAGGCACAGAGGTCATGCCGAACGGGCTCCTCGTCCTAACACACTGCCTGGCCTTGATTGAGGGGCTTTGACTCATGCCTGGTGTCCCTTATTGATTTGGAGCTCTTCTCTGGCTAGGACTCCGGCGACAGAAAGACTACGTGAGACTCCTGTCTGGGCCCCTGTGGCCTCTGGTGATCAGGGCACAGAAGGCGCCTGGGTGTCATCACTCTAAAGCGTGGCTGGGAGTCACCTTTGGTCTCCATGGGGGCAGGAGCCACATCCAGCTTCAGAGAGGCCGTGAATAGCGCAGGACCTTAAGCCCGCCCGCAGGGTGAGTGCAGATGAGCTCAGGACATATTTGCAGACCAAGTCCAGCTGGCCTTGTCCTTAAGCAAATAAATACATAACAGCAGAACGGAGGCCAGGAGGTGCGCTGACCACCCCTGCGTGCGGAGCTCTACGGCAAGTCCAGGCTGACGCTCCGTCTGGGGTCAGCCTGGCCACCCCGCAGGAAGAAGTCAGCTCAGCGTGTCCATCACTTTCCATCTTCACAGAGCCAGCAGATGCCAGCAGCGATCTGACTCTGACCGTCCAGGGGTGTTTTCTGCTTTGGTTTGTGCCCCTAAAATTTTTGAAGTTCCCCAAGAAGAAAAGGTTGAACTAGGAAAGTGTGGGAAAGGATGTTTCCGTTTAGCCAGAGGGAGTAGGACGGTGTGCATCAGTATTCTCAAACGGAAAGAACTTACACATGCAGAAGCTGACAGGAAAGTCGGCAGTGCCCGGGAGCCTGGGAGGAGAATTGAACTTGGCCTGGAGGTCACCGAGGTGGTCACTTCAAGGACGAACAGTTGCTGTGCGACCTTACTGAAAGTAGACACAATCATTTTACCCACAATGACGGCCATGCAGTTTCGAGCAGTTGTTTCTGTTTAATGGGGATGTGTCACTCATTCACTCAGTACTCCCTGGGCATTCACCGAGCATGACCCTGCACTGGACCCTGCCCGTGCAGAGAAACCCAAGACAGGGCCCCGCTCACCAAACCTTTCATGGGAAAGTGACAATGAGGGCTTCGGAGTTCAGCCGCCCACACACGGCAAGGTGCCCTGCAAGACTGGACTTAAATCAGACATAGGCAAGTAAAGGAACAGGCCAGATTCCTGGACAGGGCTCAGTCAGTCAATCCCACAGACAAGCAAAGCTTGACCAGCTGTTCTCCTAGGACACAAGCGTCTATTCTAGAAAAGATGTAGGGGATCCCACCCTGGGCCCCAAGGCCTTAGGCTATCTGGTGCAGTGTCTGGGGATAATGCACTCTGTTCTCAGGGGCTCAGCAGTCTGGAGATGCCTTGGGGAGAAGAGGCAGGCCTGCCCCTGACTGTGCGTGTGAATCCAGCAATAAAGATGCGCAGAGAAACCTGGGAAGTGACGGGCAGATGGGCATGTAAGATGTGGGTGCTGAAGTCAGAGAGGAGGCAGCACTGCCTGCCCTCCCCCCCCCCCCCCCCCCCAGGCCCTGCAGAGAGAAGATGGGTTTGCTGAGCTACACAGGCCGGGAGATGGTGGGGAATTGACGTAGACACAGAAATGCTGGTGTCCAGTCCCCGAGGTCTGCAGGACGGCGGCCCAGAGCCATTCCTTGGCAATTTTCTTCTAAGACAACTGCCAATTAGTCAGGACTATTTAGGCAAAAGGGAAAATCCTTCAATAGATTAAGGTCTTACTGTCTGGTCACTACTTATCAGAGGCAGGAGGGCCGGCTGGGCTTGGAGAAATAGCATGATGCTCTCTCCCCGGCCTCCAGACTGAGCTCTTAAAGGGGAAACTGTGGCCAAAAAGCCATGAACTTTGCTGGAATGGGCCACTGACTGTTGCTATGGAAATGCTGACCAGCTTGCCCAGGCATGATGCAAATGGCCTCTGTCTGATAGTAGTTTGCTTAAAGTGGGGACCTTATTATCACAGCGTGATCCCAAAAGAATCTTGCGACTTCATCCCACTCTGTGACGTCATCCAATGCACAGGTAGACTGGGACATTTAAGATATTCCACAGGGTTACAAGGACTTATAACCTAATATGCCAACATAAGCCCCCATGGGGTTAGGGGAGCTACTGACGGGATGTTCCTTGGTCAGCCTGACCCACCCCGCTCTGTATGTCATCTTGGCCCTGCTTTCTCCACACCTCGGTATCCCCGTTGTGACAACTGAAGTGACTATAAAGCTGGGCAGCACCCTTGGGCCACGGTGGATTGATCGTGCCTAAGGAAGCTGCTCCCGGAGGGTCTTGTGAGTGGCCTCCCCGTGCCGCTCAGCCCCCTGCTGGAACCGAGGACGCAGACTCCCTTCCCAGTGCACCTGCCTGCCTTCCCTAGATAGCCTCCCTTCACTTGGCACTCAGGCGAGTGTCGCTTTCAAATGCTGACTGCTATTGCCACATGTCCAATGTGCCGCCTGTTGATCGAGGGCTTCCTCTGGGGAACCAGCCCAGGGTCCAGAGTCGGGCGGTCTGAGCGCAGTGATGGAGCCTGAGTAGGCTGGTACAAGCTCATCTCGAATGGCTCTTAGGAAGATGAAAAGCATCAGCCTGCAAATGTTCTAAGGAATCGATCTTCTCGCCCTGGACCCTCACTCCCACTCACTTTCTAGTTCCAAGCCTTATACATTTACAGGAACGATCATCATGAGATTCCAGGGTGTGATTCTCCCTTCATTAACACATGTTCATTCTTGGAGATGTAGCGCGTCAGCGACTCTTTCAGTATCGCCGTCCTTAACCTCGTCCTGGGAAGTGAACCCAGGCTCCCTCTGCACTTGATACTCTGCTCAACTAGTTACCATGCTGCTTGCTGGTGCTTCAATCACATGTTTACGCGTCTCCCACGCGCCTGCCTATCTGCAACTCAGGACTTGAGACAGCGCGGTTCCCAGGGAAACTGAAAACAAACTGCGGGTTCCTGCCCTCATGGAGCTGCAGCAAGCAGGGCTCAGCGCAGACTCGGGGTGTGACTGTCGCTGAGTCACACAGACAAACGTCCACCCGAGGTAGGACTGTCGAGCTAAGGTCCGAGTCCTGGACGTAAAATATTTGGTTCCTGAAATATGGCATAAACAGATGCTGTCCTTGGGGAGATTGGGGGGGGGTTACAAGGGTGTTAGTGCTGTGGACCCCCGGACCCTCGCTCTTTGAGAGTGGGCCCCCATTCCCCAGTGAGAGCTCGCCATGGAGCTGCGGGAATCTCCGGGCAGCTCCATACAGTGAAGCTCCCACATGCTCCCACTGATGCAAAATCAAGAAGCAGCCTTGTGTACAGCACAAGTCAACTCAGGACATGTCAGCCTGAGAGGGGGCGGGGACGGTGCCCGTGGAGGTTCAGGAAGAGACAGCGCCCCAGCAGAAGCCAGACGGATGCAGCTGGGCTGGCTTCCGAGCCAGCTCCAGCAGAGACCAGAACATAAGCCTGGGTAAGAAAGACATTTTGAGTTGGGAGACTTTTTAAGGACATGAAATTTAACATCATGCCAAGGGCTCTGGGAAAATAGGCGAATTCGCTATTAAATTGGCTCACGTTGGGCGAAGTGAAAATGCCTGAGTTTCCCTGGCAGCTGGTGGAGGACGAAATAAAGGGGGTGGGGAAAGTGGCCTCGCTGAGCCAAGAGCAGGTGAGATCACAGGCCCGCCAGAGATGGACACTCACAGGAGCAGTGCAGGACACAGCAGAGTCACTGGCGGGGGCTTCAGGGCACCATCGCGCCCTGCCTGAGAACCGGAGGAGTGGGGTGGGCTCAGAGCTGGGGTTGCTGGTGTGTGAGGATGGTGGGGTCATGGGGGAGGAGGGGCAGGTGCCCACCAGAGAGAGGCGGACGCCAGGAAGCTACTGCTTGGCCAAAGAGACCACAGGGCTTGAGCTGCGACCATGGGGACGATCAATAGCAGGTGGAGTCCCTCAGAAATGGGCGAATAATCAGCAGGGATTCCATGAGCATCATGAGCAAATAAAAACAAAGCATCAGGGTGCAAAGAGAGCATGCCAGACCCTGAGGGGCTTTCTGGGGCTGGCGAGTAATCACATACGTCAGAGGAAGAGCCAAGAAGAATTTTAATATTAACTCGTCAACCTCCTCTATAGATGGAAGAGACCCCACTGAGGAACAAGTGGCTCCAGACACCTGAAGGACCTTACCCACGGCAAGGGAGGTTGGAAATGAAAGGGAAATGTCAGTGAGGGAATGTTCTAGGGAAGGCAGAATAGACAAAAAAAGGGCAGATTTAGTTTAACCTTCCCCATCGGAAAGGGCTGAGGAGATGGAGTCTCCCTGGGCCAGTGCCGGAGAGCCCGAGCCAGAGGGCTTACCCTTCACACATGCAACCGCCTCACAGAGCAGGACCCTGTGCAGCCTGCAGGGCCTCCAGTGAAGTAAATCCATTACCCAAAAGGCATACTTAAGGGGCAGAAGTCAGGCAGGAGGAGCAGGAGAGGACGTGGTCTCTGGAGCAGAACGCCACAATCTTGCTCGCTCCAGTTCCTCAACCCAGTTTTAGGTGTGCAGCCCAGAGACGTGGTCGGCATCCCGGCCGGAAGGCGACTGTGCACCCTGGACCCGGCACTGGGTCCTTGACCCAGGGGACCTGAGCTACTTGCAGTGTGCAGTGGGCAGGAAGGGGCATCTGGGCATCCCAAGGACGTTGGCTGCAGGGTCCTGCTGTGGTAGGGCAGCGGCTGTGGACATACGTGGGCAAGTAGGTCATCATGGCACCGGGATGCACGCCCTCTGCTCAGCTGCCCCTCCACACACCCCTCCCAGGGCCAATGGGCCACACAGCACAGTCACCGTGCATGCCCAAGCCTTGTCCCCTGTGGCTCGCTCCAGCCAATGGCTGACCCTGAGAGGGAGACACTGACTCTTCTGTCCTGGGGATGAGGAGGGTTGGCTCTTCTGCCACACGCAGTTAACACAGCAGCTACCGCCAGCCCGGGCTTCCTCAGACGACGGCAGTGAGAAGCCATCCTGAGAGTCTTCCTCCCCTCTCTGTGCAGGGGTGCAGCCTGAAAGGTGATCTGACTTCCCTCCCCACCTTCACCCCATCCCTCACCTGTATCTCACGGTTCCCTCCAATAAATCCTGCACATGCAGTTCTGTCTTGATAGCCGCCTCTCCATGGACCCAAACCGACAGGTGGTCAACGGGGAAAACAGAGGTAGCAGCAACGTACGCAGTCACGAATGCACTCAACAAACATCCACCAACCCTTTATGTGCTGGACAAAGGATAATAAGTTAAATACACTAGAGCGCTTGTCCTCGTAGGAAAAACAAGTGAACATCTCTAATCTCATCTGAGCTGGATATGCCCGTAATAGCAGAAGCCCAGTGGAAGAACGGGTTGGATGCTCCCGAGAGAAGGGAGGGAGTCGTGGCGGTGGGAGAGGAGCGGACACTTCTCCGGGGAGCACTTCAGAAGACAAGTCACCAGATTAGCAGCCTGGGAGGGCTCTCAGCGCAAGAATCAAATTAAATGTAACCACATTAAAAATGTGTTAGGATTAAAGAGGATTTGGCTGGGTAAATTGCCTCAGGTGTCCAGAAATTTTGCTGACGGTGGACACTTTAGTTCTGGAAAAGTCCGTCTACCAGCTCTATTCAAGATGTGCCTCCATCACCTGAATAAACAACAACAAACAAGGGAGTGCAAGCCAAGGCATGAGGAGGACCGAGGGCAGGCGGATTTGCCAAGGGGCACATTGTTGAAAACGTTGAGGGCGTCTGCCATTCTTTAGGGTGATCAAGTGAGCCCACCGGTGTGCTGAATTAGCTCCGCACTGATGGCAAAGCCCAGTTCCTGATGTTCCACTCTGGAGTGCGGAAGACCATACGTTGCGTGGGAGGGGAGGGCGAACCAGGGCGCAGCAGGAACAGATTATCTGCTCTTCTGCCAATCTCGAGGGCCAGTGACAGGGCAGCAAACAGTCCCAGGATGATCAAGGTAAGTGGCACCTGTGAGGCGCGAGCATGCTTTGAAGCGCCCTGCATCCGTTACCTGATGCGGGTCTCAAGACCACCTGCTACCACCTGGCATTACACAGCAATCCCCTCTCACTGCTGGGAGATGGGGCCTCCGATGGGACCCCATTACACTGCATTTGCACCATAACAAATAGGTCCATTATCCCTAGGAAATGTTGAAATAATTCACACTTAATGATTGACTATGGTGAATTTAGTCTTCATCCTCTATAAAAATAAGAAGAAAGAAAAGCTTTTGGGGTTTGCTCCTTGTTATAGCTGGACTGATCCATTTTCATTACATGACCTTCCTCGACAGCATTCACTTAAAAATGTCACTAAGAAATATCAGTTGATGCTTCTGACTTAAGTAGCACCGTCTTCTGTAGCTAGCTGAAAACCCAAGCTCATTAGGAATTTACACACACACCCAGCGAAAGTACAGACATCTGACTACACTTCAGAAACTCACAAGTTCTGCTCAAGCCAGGCTGTGAGCCCAGACCCGGGGTCCCGCCAGCACCCGCATGGAAGATGGGATTTCAGGGTCTCAGCTCTGCCCAGGTTATCCCTGCAGGAGTCAGGGCACTGCAGGGGTTCCATTTTGAATTCCTCCTCACGGCTGAAGATCTCTGCGTCTCCACATCAACACTGGCTTTTTCCTGAGTGATATGCTGGCTTTGCCCGGAAGCCCTGGGAACTGGCAGGGCTTCCCACCCGCCAGGGAGAGAGACAGCCTGAGCTTTGGGAATGTGAATAGAAGCCCATCAATCTTCCCAAGGGGGCGGTGTATAGCTCAGCTGGCTCCTGCTCCCGCGGAGTTCCCAACCCCTTGTGGGGAAGGGGACAGAGGACAGAATGGGAACCCACGAGTCACTCCTGTCTCACCGATGGAAACGCATGGAAATGGGACCCCAGTGCCCTTCTCCATTTTCCTAGAGATTTCTGCTATTTATCTCCCAAAGGGACACCACACAATGGCCACTGCCCCTTGGGAAAGCAAGCAGCTTGGATTTGAAGCCACAGTAAAGGGCATTAACAAGTGTGAAATGCTTTCACACAGCAAAGACAATTTGAAATTGTTAAGAATGCCTGTCCCATGTAGCGGAGTGTGGGGGTGGAGGCAGAGAGGATTCAGACTTGGCTGCAGTAGCCACACTAATAACTATAATAATGACAGGAGCTAATACTGAGCACTTAACCTGTGTTAGGCACTGTTATGAAAACTAATGGAATTGCCCTATGAAACGTACTGGGCCTGCACAACAGCACTGAAATTACAAATGGACACTTGCCCTGGACAGAGCTGGACCTACTGCTCAGGGAGGTTAAGATTTCTGAGCTCACTGGTCTTTTTAATCCCCTTCTTTTTTTTTATTTAAAGATTTATTTATTGATGCATACAGAACTGGAGTACAAGACAGAGGTGGTGGCGTGAGAGGATTCATCAGAGACAGAGTGGGGAGCAGAACAATCAGATCCACTGAAATCCACAGCTGAGGAGAAGCAGCGGGTGGGACAGGAGGGGTCTGCAGTGTCCTGTGGTCACCCCCCAGCAGGGGATCGAACTCGTGCTTCAGCGGCTGCGGACAACTTCATAGTGCTGTGCAGTAACCTGCTGTGCCACCCGGGAAGACCCTTGAACTTCTTTATAATCACCACCTGAGGCTGCTTCCTAAAACGGAAGCTATTCTACTCCCTTAAAGACTGTTATCCCTGTTCCATGTCCTGTCACACAGGCAGAATTTTCAAAAGTAAAAACATTTAAAGTCTTCTTGCCCCCTTCCACAGGTGAGGAAATAGAGGTTCACACAGCTTCAGTTCTCTCTGAGTTCCAGCAGTAAGTGACAGGGCAGGAAATTGAATCCTGACTCTGGGGTCATGCAATTTTTCTTATGTCATGTGGCCTCCCCCAGAACAATAACTTCTCATTCTGTGAGGTCCTGTCCAGAACACAAAGTTTTTTGTAAACTAACCTCAGGTTGGAAAGACAATATTTTTCATGGAGATTATGGCATTCCGAAAAAAGAATACCATGAGAACATAGGTAAAAATGCCACTGGCATTTCCTGAGTACTCAAGGGGTTGTACGACAATGTGCATTGTTTTCTCTTTCTCCTTCTAAGACAATAAATCACCTTTCATAGCGCCATTTAAATTTCTAGGAGCCCAGGTATCCCATGCTAAGATTACCCCTTTGGAAGGCTCTTGTCTGGGATCAGTAGGCTTTACAATGTAAGTAAAGATTAAGTATCTTTACATACATTGTATAGTTTTGTATATTCCATTGATGTAAATATGAAAAAACACTGACAAAATGCAACCAAAGTTGTTATTTGCACCATCTGCCAGCTAAAATAAAGTGTCAAAATTTGCCTATCAAGTTACTTCTAAACAGTGGTGGTGTTGGTGTAGTGTAGGAACATTCTTCTCACCCAAACAAGTCTGGATAACTTAGTCTTGAAAAACGAATTGCAGTAGGAACTATTAATATTTATTGGCCATTTTCTTTGTACCAGACAATGATCTGAACAATTTGCATGCATGGTCTCTTTGAATTTTCACAGCTACATTCTATGATAAATGGCTTAAACGCAGAGTCTACCTGGTCCTCAACCAGGGGAATTATAAATTGGCCTACCTAGTGAGTTATGATGTGAAAATCTAATAAAGTTGTGGCATATCAGGTCCTGAAAATACAAATAAACACAACTTGACCAAGTAGAGTTTATGTCAGAAATTCAAGGATGGTTCAATGTCAGAAAATCAATTAATGCAGTATTTCATATCCATACCTTATAGGTAAAAAGCTATGTAATCTAAGTAGAGGAAGAAACATTTGAAAAAATTCAATCATTTTTGAAAATAAAACATTTATAATGATAAGGTTATATGGGAACTCTTTTGATTGACATCTAATAAATCTTTTATCAAAGATAATACATAATGATACAATTTAGAAGCATTTAAATTTATGAAACAAGAATGTTTGTACTTAACTCTCATACTTAGTACTAGAATTCTTACCTAAAGTAGAAAAATAAAAAGGAAATATGAATGCAAATACTTGTAAGTAACAGGATTATATACATTAGATATGGGTAAAGCTACAAAAAATAAAAAAAAGATGAAAACAAATCAGTTAATCTAGGTTGCGGTAAACAAAATTAGCCTATAAAAATGAATGGCATTTCTATACTTACTCCTGAATAACTAATTACAGACTGTAATGAAGCAACTCCATCCAGTATATATTGAAAATTATCCATTCAGTATACAATAATCAATAAAGACCTCAGTTATAAATTAAGCAAAAAATAGGTAACACTTTTATTAGAGAAAATTATAAAGTAATATTGAGTGGCATCAAAGAACATGTTGCTAAATGGAGCTGTATAAAGGATTCGTGGCTTAAAGTTCAATATCACAAAGTTTAAATCAATGCCACACATATTTTTAATGGCCCAGCACTTTAACCTTTAAAAGGAAGTATAGGAGAAAAAGCTCTAAAACTTTGGGTAGAAAAAGAATTTTTTTTTAAAGCAAACAACAAGTATTTACTTGCTTTAAAATCCAAACTTTTAGTTTAATTTCAAAAGTTGGCAAAACATACATCTATTAAGCAACTAGCTTCCCTGTATTTAAGTAAAACTCTTAACGCATTCATAATTTTTTTTAATTGGTGGAAAATGAGGACAAGATACGAAACAACAATAAACAGAAGATGACTGAACAGGCATTAAGGTAATTAATATATGAAAAAGATGCTTAATCTTTGTGCTAATAGGAAAAACGACAATCAAAATCACTCCATGAAAAATTCACATTTACACAATTCTGATTAAGCTACTGACAAGGATCTCAGGGATGAGGTGAGTCCCAAACAGCTTGCAAGAAGGAAGATGCTTGCAGCAGCCTTAAAAGCATTATGGAAGTCTCTAGTAAAGTGAACATGTGGGCATGAATCGACACAAGATGTGCTCACCTGGAAACAAATCCTGAAGAAGCCTCTGACCCTGTACACAGAAAGACAAACACAAGATCATCACATACTAGCATGAGGCAGGAAAGGGTGTTTCTGGGTGGGAGACGTTCCCAAGTCAGGACCTCACAGAGCTCCAGGGTGGCATCAAGGGTTGAACCTTGGGGAAATCGGACGTCCCAGGGCTCTGGGGACCTTGCTCAGGAAAGGTAATGCATCACCAAGATTTTAGCCAAGGAGAGACTCCCAGGAACCGGACTTGCACAGAAACAGCCAAGTCATGACTTCGGGAAGTTCATGTTTTGCCAATGAGCTTATTCATGGCGCACACCTCCACAAAGACCTGAGAACGTGGCCACCCTTCTCCAGGACCAAGTTCACGGAGAGACTAGCTGTGCATTTCCTACCGCCCATGAGAGGTCGAACAGAATGACAACCCTCATGTGCTCTGCCCCTCTGACAGGGAGCCGCTGAGAACTGTGTTTCATTTGGTTTTAGGAGAAAGAAAGTAACAAGACAATTTTTGCAAACCTGCTTTTAGAGAACAATACTCATACCAGACATGACCACCGTTGGCAACTCATGCATGGGACTCCGAAGCATTTTTACCCTGATAGCTCGGGCAAGAAACCCAGGTCTTAGACGCTCATGCCTCCACCCTCACTCTGCTAGAGCAGACATCACAGCAGCACAATGCTCGAGGTGAGTTTAACTTTAGAGTCTTGAGGACAGGGACTAGCCCATGTGGAAATGGCAGTGACTTCCTTCAGGCAGAGCAGAAGTCACAGTACTCAGGTGCCTCTTAATGCCACGACAGGTGAGCCTGGGTCACCTGCAGCACAGTGATCTTTAGGGAAATGTCTGTGTTCCCCTCACAGCTCTTCATCCAATTCTGTTGCACCCAGAAGTTGGCCCTCCCTTCATCATAACTCTTCTGGGCTTTGTCCTAAATGCCACGACGATCAAAATAAATGAGAACAGCTTTGTCCCTTCTCAGTGGCCTCATTTCGAAATCAGAATCACAGGGATTTTTGTCAGAATATTTGTTGCTGGACCTTTTCCTCCTGCTGCTCTTTCTTTGAAGACTATTACGATAATAAGCTTTATTATCTGTTCTGTAACCACCAGTAGTTACACAGCTCAGTGGTCATTGCAGAGGAAAAACATAACGATAGGCAAACAAGGTAAACTCAGTAAAGCTTTCTTTGTTCTCCTGGTATCTGCAAAATAATGCAGCAGTTTCGCCCTGTTTATTGACCGCCTAAAGAATTTGATGTGATCTATGTCCCCTGAGGCAGGAGCTCCATCTCCTCTAGAGTAAGCTGGGGAGTTGGCTGACTCCTGGACACCCCAGGTGTTTGACTTATGTCTCTTCACTGAGATGTGTCAGCAGACTTCTCCACCAGCAAGAACAAGTTGTTGCCCCTCTTTATAGATGGGATGAAGCCTCAGCTAAGTGAATGATCTCCCCAAGGTCATCAAAAGGGCCAAGGCTGGCTGACCAAGAGAGTTGACCCAGAATCTATTAAATGTCAAAATACCATGATCCCTCTAGATCTATTCATCCTCCTCTTTCATCATTCAACATATGTGCCACCTCCTCCAAGAAGCCTTCTGTGACTATCTCTCATAACATCCCCAAGTGAGTTTACAGCAATTCACCAAATAGCTGGGCTCTGAGAGGTGGCGTTCCTTTTCCTACACAGTCTCCTTCTAGAGGAGAAGTATACTTTGAAAGTATACTAATTCGCTCCTTAATTTGAGCGAAGTCTCTTTCCTTTGGGAGATCCACTGGAGCATCTCACACAGCCCTGTTCTGGCTGTTTAGTTGTGCATTGAATTATAATGATATGTTAATTTGACTTTCCTTTTGATGAAAACAGGTGTGTGATTTTGGTTTAAAGCACTGATTCCATATATTCTTAAGTCGTATTGTAGACAAGCATTAAAAAGATCTAAGTAGTCACCCATCTGTTTGGCTCTCAGTTTCCAAAGGGAAAAGGGCGCTTAATAACAACTCTCACATTTAGGAGTCGGGGTAGGTAAGCATTTGTTTTATCAATGAGGTATTAATAATTCTTATTTAAATTGCAAAGCACATTTATTTAACACTCGTGTAAGGCCTACTCTGCAAATATGAGCTCATTGAACCCCCTCCCATTCCTATAAATTAATTACTTGTTATCCCAAGTTGAGAAAGTGGAGACACAGCACAGTCTTACCCACTCCAACACACACACACACACACACACACACACACACGGAGGAGTGACAGTGTGATGGGCAATTGAGAAGAAATTCAAGCATCTTCCTTCATTTTAGGAATTCTTCATAATGGACAGCAGATTAGCTCTTCAGTCATTTCTAAGAAATAGCTACTTATCCTTGCAAAGAGTTACATCATTTCATGGGCGCCACAATCTGTACCTATCAGCAGTATGAAAACATGATTTTGCTGTCCCAATGTTGAAGCTCAATATCATTTACCTATTGATATTCAGACTTTCACTTGTGTCCAGGTGCAACTGTGTATATATGGGAGTCAGATGACTTATGTCCTGGCTGATGATTTCAACATGGAATATAACTTTCACAAAATTATAATAGTTTTATTTAGACTAACAGGAGCACTGGGTAGAAATGCATTTCTTTTATATTCATGTCTGGCACAACAACTCTGGAGGTTTCTCATACAGGGCATTCCATATAAAGACACAAAATGTGACAGGTGCAAACAAAGTATACTTGGGGAGAAGGAAGAAAGAGAAAAGAAAATGAATTTCCAAGTCAATGGGAATATATTTCACAAGAATATTTGTCCTTTGGCTTTTTTGTTGTGTTGTTCACTTAATAATGTTGCCATTGCTGTGATTTTGTGCTAGGATTAGAAGGAAAAGCAATACCAGTTTTTGCAGGCACCTGGCCACTAGAAATTGGCCTTGAAATAAACCCATAAATATCTGAACTAGGAGCATTTACAATTGCCACAGTGTTCGTCGAGAGTACCTGCCAACCTCATTCTGTTTATCTATAAATTATACATATATTGTACCTGTGCGACATTGAATTTTCCACAGTTTAACACTCCTGGAAATACTTTTGACACTTGAATAAACTACTTTTGATCAGCTCAAAATACTTGGCTGGCAAGGCAAGAAATGGGAAAATGATGAAGAGATGCTTCTTTGATTAAACTGGGGAATGGAAAGAGAGGGACCCTATCTTCCTAATTATTAATGGAACAGGGCAGAAGGGCCGATCACAAAGGCGAACCTGAAGAATATAGTGAATGTGGGCTTTTCAGCAACTCATGAAGGGAAAAAAGTTACACTGTGCCTTTGTTGCAAACCAAGTCTGCCTCTGAGCAAAATGAAAAGTGGAGAGAAGTCCAAGAAAATTAATGAGGAGTCAAAAATTGTCTACAGAGCACTACAAAGCATCACACAATAGTATGAGTCACAGCAGGTTGGGGAATTGTGACAGAAGTAGAAAAATACGTTGTGCCCAAATCTGTGGGTCACTCCCTGGCCTGGGAGCAAACTCGGGCGGCCAGTAGCTTGATAGTGCTGAGACTTAACCCCTTGGGCCACTAGCGAAGCCCCTGAACCCATTCTTTTGTGAGTACGAGGACACACACTTTGGGGAACACCAATTTCACTTTTGGAGGGTGATGATCTTATTTAAGAGCAAATGTTTATATATACTTTGATGACTGTTTTGGCCAAGTCCCACCCAATTTTTCACCGTCTTGAGAGATTTCATCTTTTGGTTTCACCTAACCCGTCACCTTCCCAAAGAGGAATCTCCTGTGTCTGCATTCACTCGTTCAGGGATGAGACAGAGCATGGAACCCTGCAGACTTTTATGCATTAATATCCTAGAGTTTCCCTAGCCAACGAGCTAGCTGGCTTGGAAGTCCAGGAACTTGTTCTCCCACCGTTCTAGAAACCAGCCGTCCACAGCCAGGTTGCTGCTGGGCTGTTTCCAGCTGTATGCTGAGGGAACCAGCGTCTCCCGGCCACAGGGACAGTCTGGCACCTGAGGTGCTCACCTCCTTGTAGAAGCATCACCTGGATCTCACTCTTTGTGCGGATTTGCTCTTTTCCTGATTTGTGCGTCTCCAAGTTTCCACTTTCTGTGGGGACGCCCTAACCACTTCACAGATCACTTCTGTAGAGACTCTGTCTCAAAATAAGGTGCTTTTTGAGGTACTGGGGGTTGGGGTTTGGGGGTACAAAAATCATCCAGGGCACCTCTCTTGGTGCAACATAGCCCAGAGGACACTAGCGGGCCTCTGGAGAGGTAGTGATGCCTTGGGGGGTCACGTGGCTTTGGGCTTGGGTGACCCCGTTTCAAACCTTGGCTCTGACACTTGTCAGTAGAGAGTCCTCAACTGGTCACTCTCCAGCTGAATGCCTCAGTGTCCTCAGATGTAACCCTGGGTCAAGCCAGTGCCTACTTCACACCATGGTGATGAGAATTAAGTGACATAACATAAGAAACATCCTTAAGCTAGTAACCACGCCAAGTAAATCCAAAATCAAAATTTGCCTTATTTTTCCCTTGGAACATTGTTGACCACACATCCAAATCCTATTATTTTCTACCTGTTCAAAGTAACTGGTGTTGCCTAAAAAACACCGTGGACAGATAGAAACTGTCCGGATGTCTTGCAGAATGAAAGAATGCTTTTCCTCTCGCACATATCTGATCTAGCTCACCACCGGTTTCACCAGTGTTAGAAATACTTTGATGAGAAGCAATTACTTTACAAAATCTAAGTAAAACCACCATTGTGTGTTTACAAACCAGTTCTTTATTTGGTCTGCAAGTCCTTTCTACACTGAGTTACTGCTCACTGACACCAGTAGGTAGGTCTGGAAATCCTTTTCTCGTCCTTTTGTTACCGTCCCTGACACACCCACAGGCTGTTACACACCTTGTGAGGTAACAGGATCCCCAGTGTGGTGCGGGATGCTGAGACAGTGCGCTCTTCCCGTTCCCAGGTTACACCACCACGATCTCACACACAAAGTGAACTCTGCTCCCGAAGGAACCGACGACGACGGAGCCCGACATACCAGGCATGGAGTTCACTGGGCGGCTGTCACTTGAAGTGCTTTGCCCTCTCTGTCTCTGCACCCCATTTTTAGGACAGCTCTTTCACACTAATCTGCCTTCTTTGCTTTGTCTGCCTGCCGTCTCTTAACAGTGTGGGGGCCCTGGTATCCCTTGGCTGCAGCTTACAGAAACAGCTGTGTGTGTTGGAGGGGGAGGGGGTATGTCTGAGGACCTGCCTAAGAAGGAGACCGGCTCAGTTTGGGAGCGGCAAGACCTATTTAATTATTAAAAACAAACAAAAAAACACAACTAGATATATTTCAAGAATGTGATTTGGCCAGCATTAATCTTAGTCTGATTTGCTCTTACTCTGATTTTCACGCAGATTCACAGCAACTCTCTTTAGGCCCCTGATTCACAGCGACTGAAAGCCACTGTCGAACGGCCTGGCCAGGCACCACAGGGATGGATTATAGGATGTGGCTGCAAAGTGTCGTTTTGAGAAATGGTATGTTCCACATTCGATTTTTTTTTTTTTTCAACATTGCCATCCTGCCAGGAACAACTATAAGCATGCCCTGAATTCTGAAAGGGGGTGGGGGAGGGCTTCCAGAAGACTTCAAGTGCCGTGGAACCTCGAGCTTCTGCGGGGCTCATTTGAGCACTTGGCAAGGAGCAGGCAGGATCAGCCAGAGTGTTTGTGGGGGCCCAGCTGTCCCGGCTGCTGAGCAGGAGGTGGAGCAAACAACCAGAACCTGGGGGTGGCTCTGTCGCGCCTCAGACCACAGCGGCCGGCGCGCTCAGGCCTGGACAGCAAGTGTCTCCCGGCTGGCATGTCCCCGCGGCCTGGCTTACCCAGTGTGACCCTCCCTGCAAACCAGTGCGGACTGTGTCACGGGCAGGACAGAAGCCGCTCGCTCTGGCCCAAGAGCCCAGGTGGCCTCCTCAAGGGAAGAGCAGAGTCCAGGTTTCAACCCAGGATGGTGTTGGGGAACAAATAAAGCTTAAAACTCTCCTGTTCCCTTGCGACTCTGCATGGTGGCCGCTGGCAATGAGCTTGCCCTCCCGGCACCGTATGCTGGGCGAGGGCAGGAATGAATGCCCACGGCTGAGGCTGGTTACCGGCGCCCGGCATCCCTGCTCCATGCATGCTGCTCTAAGTCTTCAAATGGATGTTTTCTTATATTTTTCGCTGGTGTGATTTTATAGAAGGATTCTGTTCTGTTTTATAATCTATTGTCTATTTTCCATAAATGGACAGCAGAGAAGCTCTTATTTAGGAAAAAATCAGTGATCTGAGATTAAATCAATACAGGAATATTGAACTTCAAATCTCAAGCCTTAAAGCTATCATTTCAGAGTTCATGCATAAATCTGAAGTTGAACGATGGCGTTCCAGGCATCCTATTCATTGGCCCACGGGTCTCTCACCCATGTATTCTGTTCTGTCTCTTTCAAGTGTCTTCTTCCATGTCCCTCAAGCCCGAGTCCAAGAAGCAGCTCCGTTTCTTCACATGTCAGTCTGGTCCACGTGCCTCCTCCACGTCTCCTCCTAGCCTGCTTGTCCCATGAATCCTTTTCGGCTTCCCCTGGCTTCTGAGTTCTCCCCCTCATGAGGCGGGGCGAAATAACTCAGGAGAAAGACAAGTGCCAGCTGATTTCACTCATGGGGAACTTAAAGACACAAAGGCAAAGTGCAGACAAAGCTAAGCCAAGAGCAAACCCTGGAAACCTGGCTGCAGAAAGGACACTCTTAGAGCAAAGGGGGTGGGCAATGGGACAGGCCCCGGGCAGAGTGGTGGGAGCTGCGGGCTTTTGTGGAGGGCGTGGTGAGGTGACACAGCTCATGAGGTGTGGGCCTTTATCTCCGCATATGGGGTTGAAGTGTTGTCATCCAATTTCACCTTAAAAAAAATTCAAAAAACAATAGATCAGCGGGCCCTCCCTGGTGGCGCAGCGGGTTAAAGCGCAGCCTTGAGAAGCCAAAGCCACTTCCGCATGAGTTCGATTCCCGCCTGCCCCGGAGGTGACCACATGGCGCGGCAGACCTCTCCTGACCCGCCCGCTGCTCCCTTCAGCAGTGGACTTCGTCGTTCTGCCTGTTCTGCTCCCCACTCTGTCTCTGGTAAAGCCTCTCACCACCCCTGCACCTCTGGCCTGTACCCCAGTTCTGTATGCACAAATAAATAAATCTTTAAAAAAAAAAACAATAGATCAGCAAGATGAGTGAAATGTGTTATTTATTTTTAATCAATAAAGCAATTTGTATTTATGCAGAGCCACAAAGATAGCACAAGATTAATACGACACAGTCCCTGCCTCATTCCTGAACTGAACAGGATATTGCTAAAACAAACACAATATAGAAAAGGATAGACCAGATTACTGGAGAAGTATCAGGGGGCACCGAGTAAATCCTGCAGTAACTGATAAGAGATGCTGATCAGGGAAGGCTTGCTAGGGAGGAGGATATTTAACAAGTAAAAAGACAGGGAACAACATCCCAGAAAGAAAATAATGAAATAATAACAGTCAGGTGCTGGCATGAACGAGACTTAGACGAAACAGAAGTCATGGTGAGCAGAGACCATGGACATCAACGCAGAGTCACCAGGAAGCAGAAAAGCACTTAGAGAAAGGTTCCTTCTGTTTCGGAGTGGCGTGGGGCTCTGGCTGTTGTCCAAGCAGTAGCATCTCCATCATTTCTGTTGCTGAAGGCTTCATCCCACACACGACAGTAACTGGAGGTCGGGCTTCGGGATGAGTAGGTCTTGAGAGTTTCACATGACCCTGTGACGGGGTTAGAGCCTTTGTAAGAAGTGGCATGGAGAGATGAGCTGTCTCTCCTCACATGTGAGGTTACAACAAGCAGACACTATCTGCCAATCTGAAAGAGGCTCGCCCAGCCCTGGGCACCCAGCACCCAGCCCCATCCAGGCTGGCAGCCCTGCCCTGGATTTCAGCTCCAGAGCTGTGAGGAATAAATCTGTGTTGTTCAGGTTATGTGATCTGTGATATTTCTCTTAAAACTGTTCAAGATGACCAGTGAAGAGTCAAAATTCTTGAGGGGAGGTAATTGGTTATTATTTTGAATTATTATAGTAAATATGACAAGTATATGGAAAATACATTTCAAGAAAAAGATTTAGAAGAGGAGGAGATTCACTGATGTTCATCAGTCAATATGCTGAACTACAATGGCCCAGTATTTGTTCCTAAATTTCCATGTCTGCACAACATTAAAATGTGGATGATAGGCGGTGTTGTCAAAGTTTTGCTAAAATCAATGCTCTAAAATATTGCTGACGATGTGTATTGTAAAAACTGAAAGAAATATTAAGTTACACTATCAAAAAAAAAAAAATGCTAGGTTCCTTGAATTAGCAGATCCACTTCTGAGGATTTAAAGGAATAAGATTATCCAGAAACCGGAAGCAATAGATATCATAGCAAGAAATATATATTTATAATAGTAAGAAAACACACAGAAGTATTCAAAATTAACGTATTTGTATGTACACTGTAGTACATTGACAAGACAGGATACAAAGCACTGAGTAACATATCCATTGAAACGTGCAAACGTGGGCCTCCCTGGTGGCCAAAGAATTAGTCTCAGTACTATCAAGCTATCACCAGTCACTGTGGCAGGAGTTCGATCCCCGGCCAAGGGGTGACCCACATACTCAGCAGACCCATCCTGTGTCCCTGCCGCTCCCCTCAGCAGTAGATTTCAGTGGATCTGCCTGTTCGGCTCCCTACTCTCTTCCTCTGAATCCTCTCAACACCCCCATACCTCTGCCCTGCACCCCAGTTCTTCTAAGCAAAAATAAATTTAACAAATCTTAAAGAAAGGTATACAAAGTTAGTTAATACGGAGCTTCAAAATACAAATAAATGCATATATTGTTATTCCTGCTATGTAAACTCATGTGCATGTCTGTATAACAATAAAAACTGTAAAAGAACAAAGAAAATGGATATTGTATAGTGTATAGCAAAATTTTTCTCATTATATTTGGAACTGCATTCATGTTTTTTCATGATCATGTTTCTATAAAAATAAAGCCTTTAAAATGGCCAATATTTATTAAGTGCCTATATTATGCTCGGCATGATACATGTTTTATCATACTTAATTTGCACAAGATGCCATAAAGATGGTAAAGTTATTATCCATTTTAATTGAATTTTAATTATTTTTTCAAACTGACACATATATACTTTAAAAAGATAAAGCATTGTGACTGGTCTTGTTAAGAATAAAAAAGTTCTCCTGCCCCTTTGACTCTAATTCCTTTTAATATTTTAGCCTATTTTTCTTGTGAACCACATATTTTCAAATTGCATAATGAGGTTAGAATTTGCAAATTTTACTTCTAGGTATTATTTATTAGAATTAAATCATTGTCTCAAAATGAACCTTTTAAGAGATCCATAAAGTAGATAGACCCTGAGTAAGAGAGATCAATGAAAAAAATAACAGAAATGAACAATATAGGAATGAAAAGGAGAGCATCAGACATATTCCACAGCCATAAAATTTATAAGAAGAGGGGCCTCCCTGGTGGTGCAGAGGGAGAAAGCACAGCACTGCAAGCTGGCTGCAGCCACGTCAGTGTGAGCTGGATCCCAGGCCATGGCAGACCCCTCCTGTCTCGCCCGCTGCTCCCCTCAGTGGACTTCATTGATCCACCTGTTCTGCTCCCCACTCTGTCTCTGGTGAGTCCTCTCACCGCCCCTGCACCTCTGGCCTGTACCCCAGGTCTATATGCATAAATAAATAAACCTTAAAAAAAAAAAAAGAAAGAAATCTTCACATTCTTCATTCTCCTGATAAGCATGGATCATTTCAATAAGCATCCATTTGTCCTTGTAATTTTTCAAACAAAACAATAAACAGAAACATTCAATTTACCAGATTGTTTTATAATGGGGGGAAATTGCCGGCCCAATTTTTTCCTTCAATGATGTCACTTTTTAGATTCCATAATTCTCTCTTCTACATGTTTGAATACCCCCTAAGTCCATATAAATTAGCGGTTACGAGCACAGTCTGGGTTGAAGGCGGGCTGGTGTGCAGGTCCCGCTAGGCACCGGCCTTTCCACAGCTGCTGAAACTACAGACTGAGCAGCATTTCAAGGGAAAAAATCGGGCGGGCAACTTCCCCCAGTTAAAAAAAAAAATCTCTGGTGAATTAAATGTTTCTGTTTCTTGTTTTGTTGAAAAATTACAAGGAAACGTGGATGTTTACTGAAACCAAGGACTTGTGGGCAGCCCCTCACAGCCTGTGTTCATAACGAGAAAATCCCAGGGGTGCCTGGGTGAGAGCGAGCCCCTCACACGGTACCTTCCTTCGCCCACAGCTTGTTGCCACGTCTCCCACTGTGCTTTGCGGGCACAAGTTCCTGAAAGTCCCACCCTGTCTCACCCTCCCCAAACCTGCAGGTCCCCTCAGTCTCTGGCACCCAACATCCAGGGCGATCCCGGAACAAATAACAAAAGCCCAAAAAAAAAACCCCTTGGGAACCCCACTTATTTTCTTTATGGCAATTTTGTAAATTAAGTTTTGGGGGATTTGTTTATTTCGTGAAGCCCTAGTTAACCGAGCATTTGACCCGCACTCACATGGTGCCCGCAGTGATTCACCATAGCTTCTCTTTCCCAGAAAACCTCACAGCAGATCACAGATTCACTGCAGGGCTTGGAGGCTGGCTTGCTATCTCAGATACCACCACACTGAAAACTCCCCTTAAGTATTTTCTTTGGGTTCAGGAAATCCTGCAGGAAAAGAGGAAAAAAGAGAAAAAAGAGCACTGTGGGCAGGAATTCCTTAGTAGCCAGGGCGTAGATGCACAGAGACACCAAAATGGATACAATCCTACATTTTGGGGAACAGAATTTTGTCTTGCACTTAAAGGCAAAGGGCAAAATAATTATAATCAGCAGTGTCAGTTAGGTGTCCTTCGCTCTGAGAATTCTAGCAAAAAATAAGCTGATTCTAACCAAAACGAATAGCTTCCATTTCTTTGAAAACAAGCTGAAGACGCAGCTCTTGCAATAGGCCGTGGATGGCACATTCTAGAGTGATGGTAGCAATAATGATGGTTACAGCAGGTCAGCAGGCTGACCGGGACACAGCATTTCTCTGGAAAATTCTTGTTTTTGTAACAGCTTCTTTGTCATCCAGAATGTGATAAGCACTGAGGTCACCGAGAGAAATGAAAGAATGTTTTTCTCGGGAACTTCAGGAATCAACAGAAAAGCACCTTCCAAGTGAAAAACTATGTGTTGGGTGTTCAAACAGTACGTTGACAAAATCTGCTTTTGATTATGAGACGACATATACTAGCACTTGAGAGGATGAGTGTTCATTTCATAAAAATCCAATTTCCTGTTTTATAAAGTTCATGTTTTCAGTATGGATTTGGGGAACTCTACGACAGCCAGAAAAAGAAAGCACGGTACAGCCTAAGACTGGGTCCGAATGTGCCACTGAATAAGTGGTGATGCATGCATGAATTGCAGCTGCGTGTAATCTCAGCCTGGTAGGGAACCTCCTTCTCTTTACTTCTGGGTAAAGAGGACGCACAGTCTGTGTTCTGGTGAAATGTACTAGAAACCTGAGAAAAGTGTCTTGAATCTCATCCTGCTCTGGCTCACACCATGAGACCTTGGCTAAGCCTTCAGCTGGAGCCTGGTTTCCTTTCTCCAGCCCCTTCCTCGGGAACAGAAGCTGGACCCTCGCTGGCTTGTCCACCCGTCTCCTGCCCACATGGCAGGTGCTTCCCAGAGCAGGGCTTGGACGTATCCATTCCCAGTGCCATCCTGACCGACAGTGGATGGAGCTTCCGGGAAGCAAACAGGGTGACCCATCATCCTTGCTCACCAAGGATTGAGGGATTCCAAAAGTAGGCATTGCATGGTGAAAAACGCACATGAGCAATTTGGTTACCAAAATGATGGATCACGTTACTAAAATAAAATTAGATTGTTTTAAAGAGCCGTGCTTTCTCTTCCCTCCTTCCTTTCTCTCTCCCTCCCCTCCCCTCCCCTGTCTTTCTCCTTCTTTTGATCCACATCTTCTCTGAATTTTCAAGGGACTCCGAGTTTAGAAATTCAGTTGAAAGAAAACGAGACTCGCTCCAATAGCTCCATCTTTTGTACTTGCCAATTAGTTTTTATTCTTCCTTTGCTTGAAGTTTGTTCAGAGGGCATCGTTGTGGTGAATCAGGGAGATTTTAACCACTGGGCGACCGTGGGCATGGATAGTCAGCCCAGTTCCCTGGAAACCAGTGGGAGAAACCCAGGAGGGAGCCCCACGATCCCAGCTCCTCAATGAATCATTTTCTGTAACGATTGTCTGTTGTTCAAACTATAGAACGATTTGAAAAACGATTAATGGTAGGGAAGGTTCGGTTACGCTATCCCAGAATTGGCGGGTCACCTGCAGATCAACAGAAGATAGTATTTCCAACATTCCTGGAAAATAACTTTAGGGGTGAGCATTAATGACCAGGTGGGGTTCCTAGTCTCCGTTTATTTTGCTTAGAATAGCCTTGGTTTCATCTGGTGACAATGTAATGGAGTTCTGGGTGAGGAATCAGAGCAGCCTGCTTTTGAACTACTTCTCTCTGCTTCCGGCCGTCGTCACAGCCCCCGTCAGCCCTTTCTGACTCTTCGTTGGAGAATCATCTGTTCAGGTCTTTGCATATTTTTCAGTTGGGC
This sequence comes from Condylura cristata, assembly GCF_000260355.1. Classification (NCBI taxonomy): domain Eukaryota; kingdom Metazoa; phylum Chordata; class Mammalia; order Eulipotyphla; family Talpidae; genus Condylura; species Condylura cristata. Next base: position 54,696,097 of record NW_004567113.1, read on the forward strand.
TATGGAGGTGCCTGAGTTCCTATATATTAGTCAAATAAGCAAGAGCGAGAAAGACACCGCCATGGTCTCACTGGCACGTTGACTCGAAAATAGGGAAATTCAGAGGAGCAGAGCAGATGGCGGTTGCCAGGGCCTGGGGGCTGGGCACTGCTCTGGGCTCTGTTTCAGGACTTCGGGGGGGGGATAGGTCATGGGGTTCAAAATTTCAGGCAGGTAGGATGAATAAAGCACCGAGTGGCCACTCCTGCTAGTAGTTCTGTGCTGTACACTTGTGGTTTGGTAAGACAGTAGATGTTGGGGTTCTCAGCGCACATGCATCCAAAGGTGGCCGCGTGTGGAGATGGAAAGTTAACCCCTTCGTGGCAGCGGTCCATCCACACCGCATACTCTACCCGTCATTGCTCTGTGCATTATGTGCACGCACAATCTTTACGTGCCAAGAAGACCTCGATAAATGGGGAGCATCCATGTGGTGTATTATTTCGGTAACGGGTTCACATATTTTAAAAAGCAAGGGACACAGTGAATTGTGACAACAACCTCACTTTTTAGAGGTGGAGGTGGGGGTCTCGAGAGCAGTAGAGTTTGGAAAAGGTAGGGGAGATGGGGTAGCCCTGGATGCCTCTCTCTCCCCTTCCCAAGGGGTCTCCGGCTGCAGTTGTTACAGGATGACATGACAGCCCCTCGGAAAGTGCAGGGCGTTCTGGGCGTGAGCCCGCGCACCAGGTCCCGACAGTCAGGCAGGCTATTTCTCCTGAGCACCTCTGCTAGGAGCTCAGCCTCCCAGTCCTAGGGCGTGAGGGGAGGAAGAAGCCTTGTGTCGGGGTGTGGCTCCCAGTTTCCTCCAGGAGGGCTCTACCACTTGCTCCCTCATTGATCAAATGTCACCACAATTATCGCTGCTGGAAATAGGCATGGTATCTGGGAGGGTGCGGAGCTCTGAAGCTTCCTCAAGTGAATCCCTGCTTCCTCCTTTCTGCCTCCTCCACTCTGGGCTCTGTTTCAGGACTTCGGTAACCGTCATTCACAGCTCTGTGTCCTGGCCCCGCTCCCCCGGCCAAAATAAACAAGCCTGTGTACTGCTTGACCCTTCAGCGAGCCACAGAGTGCAGGGCAGGAATCAGCTGCTTCTGCAGCGGAGTGCCCGAGCCCAGGGTGTGCCCACTGGCTCTATAACATCTTCCCGTTTGGGGCCAGACACACATTTCACTGAAGGCCATTTCCGAGCCTTCCCTGGTGGTGCAGTGGGTTAGAGCGCAGCACAGCAAGCTGGACACAACTGCTTCAGGACCAGTCCAATCCCCGCCCCGGAGCTGACCCACGGGGGCGCGGCAGACCTCTCCTGACCCGTCCGCTGCTCCCCTCTTCAGTCAGCCTGTTCTGCTCCCCACTCTGTCTCGGGTGAAGCCTCTCTCTTCCCCTGCACCTCTGGCCTGTACCCCAGTTCTGTAAGCACAAATAACTAAATATTTAAAAAAACAAAAAGGCCATTTTCTGCCCAGACCAGACCCTTAATGGGGAAATGAGGCCCCCCGGAAGGTGCCGCCCCCCTCCATGATCAGCTTTCCTCTGTCCTTCATCTTTCCCGGTCACTGTCTGGCTTGTGGCCCCAGCAGCGCCCTGTAAGGGTAGGGGAAACGGCACTGGGCTTCTTGCAGACAAGCAGGTGGGGCAGCACCAGGCTGGGGCTCCTTCCTGCAACCCCCCGCCCCCGCCCCTTGTGACCTAATACCTGACACTCCCACCAGGGGGGTTCGGCAGGGACTCCACTCCCCATGATGGCTACGAGGGCTGATGCCTGTGGGTCCCCTCCAGAGCCTCAGCCTTGACCTTCTCAGCGCTGCAGTCCAGCTCCTGCCTCTCCCACCCAAGCGCAGCGGCTGCCCCAGGGGCAGGCAGAAGGTCCAGAGAAAGAGCCTCCTCTGTGAGCCAGGGGCCGGTGTGTGACCCTTTGGCCTTTACCTGGCTTGAATGGCTCAGAGTGTCTGCTCCACTCTGGCTGCATCCCTGTGTGCACCTAAGCGCCCTCCCGTGCTGACCTACTGCCCCCAAAGACACACAGTCAGCCCTGAGGGTGTGCAGCGTCTGACCACACACTGTCCCCTTGGGTGCTTCCTCGTGTGTGAGAAGCAGACACAGCCGCTGTTGCATGGAATCTCAACTCCGGTGACTGCACCAACGCCAGGATCGGAAGCGGCTCTGAGATGTCTGCTGAGGCCCGTGACACAGGGCTGGTTCTGCAGGGTCCTCCGTCACCTGCAGAGCCATGGTCTGCAGAAACATGATGGCCTCTTGCTTACCTGTGCTCACGCCTGTCTAGCAGGGGACTAAGCCCTAGGATGGTCTGTTGGGAGAGGAATCAGGGCAGGGGAGAGGGAGAGCGGGATGGGTGCAAACACCATCCAACCAGAGAGGGCAGGGGGAGCCGGTGCAGGGGTGTGACCCCAGGAACAATGGATCCCAGAGTCAAGAGGCAGAGGAGGCTGGGGGGTGGGTGCAGGAGGAGTTGGGGCTACCAGTCTTTATCGCCCACCTGCACTATCAAGGCTCCCTGCTTCGGAAGAGCTCAACCCTGCAGGTCCGCTGGGCGGCCTGGTACGAGCTGACCCCCGGAGGAGAGTGGACACAGCCTCATCGGGTCCAGCAGGCAGGACGGGGCACCCCCAGCCACCAGCATTCAGCGCTCCAGGAGCGGCTCTCCCTGGCCCCTCCAGATCCACCCACCCGCCTCCGCACAGGGGCCTCACTGACGCCTGAACTCCCTTCCCCACGCACACTCACCCCTGGCTCCCAGCCAGCTCTCCACTGGTGGCAGGCCTGGGGCAGAAATAAGTCGCCTAACAAAGCGCCCCAGCGCTGGGACGACTCTACAGATTTCTAGGTCAGCGGTGACCGGCGGGGCGGAATCAATGGCCTCAGCTGAAAGGCTGCGTGCTGCCGGTTGGGAGTGTCGCCCCTCAGATGGTCATTAACCAGAGACCCGGGAGCCCGGCTCGGAGGCAGCCTCTGAAGATGAGAGGGAAGGCTGGCACCGGAGGGGCGAACCTCGGGCGTCCGGTCTCCGGGGAGAATGCCCGATAAAGCGTCTACGCGGTGCCCAGCGGGGCGCTTCCGCGGAGCTGGGCGGCTCCAGGCTGTCTACCCACAGGACGTCCCGTCGAGTCCCCTTGAAGGCTTGCCACCGACATGCTCCTTTTATGCAAGCAGGTCACCCTCCCCCGGCCCTGCCGGCCGGCCGGGCCGCCCCGTGGCATCGCGTGCCCTTGCAGCGGGCGGCGCCCTCCGGCCCCCCACCTCCCCGCTCCGGGCCGGTTCCTGGTCTCACCCCTGTGTCAGACACCTGTGATGTCTGCACACACAGGGCAGAGGTGTGTGTGAGCTCCCGGGTGAACAGGTGTGAACTTGAACCACCGCTGATCTTTCTAGGGGTGTGACCTTGAACTCCTATTGAACTTCCTCTTTTTAAACTATTTTTATTTATGTATTCTGTACACCATTGCTCATCGGTGCGCAGTGTTTGATTTCTCCTCTCTAAACACCAACTAGTTCAGCCTAAACCGAACCTACTAGCACCCCAGTGCTCAGTGAACCTCATGGCTGCTACTGTCATTTTTCTGCTGTTCATGACCTAAATATTAAATACATCAAGCAGAGCATAGTATTATAAATGCATCCATGCAAACATAGCTGTAAAATAAAATAAAAACAACTGCACGATTGGTTATTTTTAACTGGCATTCCTGTTAATAACTATTTTGCTGCTACTTTAACGACATGCACACTCAGGCCATATCATTTTATGTAAACTCTCAAAAATGAGGAATGTGTAATTATTCTTACTTTACAAACAGGGGGTCTGAGGTTTAGGGAGATTCAGTAATTTTCTCTTCCATCACTGTGAGAACTGGTGGTGCACTGGAAAACTTGGCCCCCAAATCTCCACTTTGTTTCTCATTTTCTTGGGCTTTCCTTCTTCTTTTTTTAAACTAAGACTCCACTATTGATAGGTCTTCTCTCCCTCCTGGTCCCTCCCTCCCTCCCTGTCTCCCCCCTCACTCTATCTCCCTCCCTCTCTACCACATGAGGACACACAGGGAAGAGGGCCCTCTACAATCCTCCCCGGAAACTCAACACCCGGGGACTTGACCTGCAGCCTCCAGATTTTGCAGCACTGAGTCTGCTGAGTTTCTTTGTGGCCTCTGGCGTCTCCAGAGCAAGCCCAGCACGCGAATCCCAGCTGCTCTTCGTGGGCAGCATCCTCAAAGCTGGTGCACAGAGGTGATGCTTTTGCTTATGACTCAGGATGGTTAGCAAGAAATAATTGTGTGAACAAGAAAAGTGCAAAGTAGCATATGATATCTAGTTTTTTATTGATAGTTGTTAGTTTCAAGGACATTGAGCAATGAACTGCTTAGCAAGCAGACACGCACCTGTCCTATGAGAGCTGCCTTGATTAAGAGTCAAAGTGATGAATTGTATTAGCTCATTACTGGCATGCACAGGAGTTCTAAAAATTGGACTTACTGTCCACATAAGTAGTTAATTTGCCATTTTCCACTAAGTGAATCAGCGAGACTCCAAACTTGCTGTCATGCAGCTCATATCCAAGTGCCTGGATACACTTAGCTTGCAAGGTAGGTCAGGACAGAGGTGGACAAAATACATTTACAGATGACTCCAGTGCAGACGTTAAGAGTCCTTGTTCTGCTCAAAGCCCTATCACAGCACATGTGCATTTAAACGACTTTCTTACAGATGTTTCCTTATTGGGACGCACACAATAAATGGCTGAAGTGTTCCAGAAATCTTTCTGCATAAATAACATGAACATAAGATATAGGTTACGGCAAAAAGACCATTATTTCACTTAGAGTGTTCCTGGAAATTTTAGCCTTTTACTTTTTGCATTTATGATGTAAAAAAAAAATCCTCAGTAGAATGGAAGGACTTGTTCTAATGTTGCTGTCAGGAAGGGTTGGCAATGCGCAGCCAGGGGCAAAACCCACATGGGTTTTAACAAAGACCACGAATCTACAGTCTCTGACGCCCAGAGCCCGGGTACAGTGGGAGCCTGCCCATAGCCAAGCCCAAAGCTGCACAAGCTTCTGGTTCTCAAAGCTCTGGCTTACAGAGCCCTTTCAATTCATTTTGCGTGTCTCCACCAAATAGCATGGACTGAAAGGCAACTAGGAATTATTATCATAAGTACCAGTGCCACCCTAAATCAACATGAGTAGGTTAAAAAAACAAAGCCCTACACTGAGGTTGGGCTTAGACACTACACACTCATATGTCCTTGTTATAGACTCCATCCGAACACCCCTTCCTCAGACAGACTAGTTAGCATACAGCCAGGTGGGTGGTTTGTGCCCATTAGCTGGATCAGCACCCTGAGCGAGACAAGGCCCATTAGCAAGGGCGGCTCCTGTGAAAATACCCCCTCCATCAAGAGGTGAAGCCTCGTCTCCCATGAGCGTCCCATTGGTCACCTGGGAGCCAGGTGTGGAGACACCTTATTGCACCAAAGCCCCCCTCCGGGAGCCCGTGAAACATCCAGATAGGTGTGCCTGCTATCAAGGAGGCAGCCTGCCTTTATGCTGAGCCACAGGTGCAAAGTGTGCCCTCGCTGAGGGTCACTGGGGCTGGCTTTCGTCTTCCACCCTTCCTACCATCTGCTCCTTTCCTTTCTCCAGTTGAAGGCATCAGCTCTTGAAGCTACGGCTGGCTATGCCCCCCGGCACCTCACAACAGGAAGAATGTCATGCCACACAACGGCTGTAACTGAACACGTGTGTGACCTGGAGAAGTCTGCAAGAGACCGGGCTTGACAGTTCCTTCCCGTTGGACAGCAAGGGGAGTAACAGGGCCCAGGGGGGCCTGGGTTTGCCCTTAGCATAATGGATGGAGCTAGAGCACACATCTCCTGTCTCCAAGCTTGGTGCTTCCCTGACACTCAGTGGCTGCTTTCCTCAGAAGAAATAATACATTGAAGACATGAATAAAACCGCCTATTCTTCGAGCAGCTTTGCTACCGGCCGCTCACCTGCAATTCTCCTCATCTCTGACCCATTTTCTTTGCCATCGTCAGGCTTTGAAGAAAGGGCCTGGAAGCTGGGAGCTGCTGTCTGCTCTCTAGAGCTTCTCTAGTCTGTTTCTGAGAATGTGTGTGTGCTGAGAGCAGCCACGGCTGCAGGTCTCTGCGAGCATGCACAAGACGCAGGTCTCCTCGCGTCCTGTCACACGGGGTGGCGGAAGCACCGGCTTCCGGGTGTGAGAGCATTGTCCATTCATTTGTTAAGAAAAGTATGAGACGGAGCGAGGACTGGCTTCTGGCAAGGCGCTGTGTTTGCACCAGCAGCACAGACGTAACATGATCAATACGAAGCTCCGGTTCTTAAAAGCACCTTTTTAACAGGTGTTTTGAATCCCATTTTATGGCTAAAGAAACTGTCAGTCGGGGGAGAGAAGGAAAAACTGACAGGTGCTGGCTGTACCAGGCCCATCCCCAGAAGCCCTCGGACCTCATTGTCCATGATTCTTTTCCAGTATTTTTAACACCAAATCGTGGCATTTTTGAGTCTTATTGTCTTGTGTGGTTTTTTGTTGGCTTTCAGGAGCGTGGAGATGACCCATGGTTTATCTATTTTAGTGAAAAAGCTACTCCTAAGACGCCTCTTCCCGAGCAACGCCCTTACTCCCTAAACCCCTCACTTGCTGCTACAGCACTTGTACAAGACCATCATAACTGTATTTTTTCCTCAAACTTTAATCTGCAGACTCAAGGTAGAAGCAGATTGAAAATAATAAAAAACATACATTTTTACTTTAGCCTTACAATCGGTATGATCATTCCTGTGCTGTGTTTCCGGCCCTTTGCTTTTGATCCTTAGCTCTTTAAGTTCGGTTGTGTCTCTGGAACCGATGCTCTGAATTTTAAGGGAAATCATTCCCTCATCGTCTCACTCAGTCACCATCTATTTAGTAAATATACACCACGGGTTGCTAAGTACCCATGGTGCTGTTATCCATTAGAAACAATCAGTCACAGAGCTGCGTTTCTGTTCTCAGGGAGCATAAATCGATGGGTTGGAAGAGTGTTACGGACACATGAGTCGCTGAGGGGAGGTCTGTTGGTCAGATGCGGGAACTGGTGCTCCAGGATCGCCAGGGGCTGAGGCAGGGCTTGGCGTCTGGTCACAGGTGTGTGTTGAGTGGTGGAAGAGGCATAACGGAATCAAGTGTTCATTCAGTGGAAGAAAAAATAATCAGCAGCTTGTTCAGTGAGGAAGACTAAGCTGTATGTGCAAGGCCCAGGGGAGTATGTGGGGCCCATCTCTGCAGACACATATACCTAGGACAAAGTTTGAAATGCTAATAAGTGCTTAAGATTTTTATGCTTCTTTGATTCTAAATAAAACAACAAAATAAGCCAATTTGACCTCAAAACATGTCTTTGGCCGCAAGAAACCAAAGCTATTACTTTTCAGTGTTTAACACTGAGTCTTCACAGCTTCCCTGACCTGGGAACTTTCTTTGAAGTACACAAAAGATAAGATCCTGGAGGGACAGGACTTTCTGAACATTAAGAGATTAATTTACACGGCCACAAGGTCAAGTCAGCCTGCTGCTGATCAAAGTTCCAGCTCCACTTTCCAGGGCATTTCACAGGAGGATTCTCCCACTCTGGAAAAAAATGAAAGATAATAGAAAAATCACTCTTGTGCTACTTTGAGATTCAAACAAACAACAGAGGCATGCTCTGATGGGTGAGTTGGGGGCTGTCATTGATAATCTCCAAGGAGGGGGAGGAGCAGGAAGACGCTGCCTGTGTCAGTGACTCAATCCAACCCTTTTTCTGGCTCCTACTCTAAGTCAGAGCCAAGAGTGGGTGGGTTTGGGTGCTTCTTAACCAGTCAAGGCCGACACCAGCATCATGGAAGATGAGGGTCGCGATTCAGTTCTGACACTTGGACAGTCGTGACCCTGGCCAGATCTTCACCCTCCTTCCTAGCTTTGAGGAGACAAGCAGGAAGAAGAGGAATGTTGTTCTTTGCACATCCAGCCCTGAGGCCTAATTCTGTCATCTGGCCATTGCAGAAACTTGTGAAATTGATTCAAGTCACTGGCACGTGTCGGTAGTAATCTGAGAGCCCGATCACCCGCCTGCGTCTCCATAGAGACCGTGCAGGGGCGGGAGGAAGACAGGACCCTTCCACTCCCCCATCCAGGGCGGGCTCAGATGCAATGCCAGGCTGAGTGGGCTTCTCATGCGGAGGTGCTGCGGGCTGTGACGGGCTTCAGGAAAAGGGCATGACTATTTGCATGCTAAAGCCTCCTTTGGCTCCATGGCGGGGGAGGAAAGAAAGAGCCACTGTTCTCCATGACTTTCTGTGAGGGAAGAACCTGGCAGAGAGAAAGGCTGAGCCCTTCACCCCCGATCGTCTGCGTGGGGCTGCTTCTGATGGCGTGGGGGGCCCGGCCATGTGGACTCAGCATCCTGCCCGGATCCTGGACGGGAGCTTCCTGCGGATCCCAGCGGAGAGGGCCTCATGGGAAGTGCAGGCATCTCTTCTCATTGGGGTGTTTCTGGGCAAGCCTGTGAGGTGCCAGGTCAGAATCCACACGAACACCACATGTGGCAGAAGAGGATTTCGCTGAGAGACTTATGAAAAATGATAAATAACATTTAAAAACAAAATGACATTTTTTATTTTTTTAAGATTTATTTATTTATTCATACAGAACTGGGGTACAAGCCAGAAATGCAGTGGCAGTGAGAGGCTTCACTAGAGACAGAGTGGGGAGCAGAGCAGGCAGATCTATGAAACACACTGCTGAGGGGAGCAGCGGGCGGGTCAGGAGAGGTCTGCCACACCATGTGGTCACCTCTGGGGCAGGATCAAACTCGCACTGAGGTAGCTGCGGCCAGCTTGTAGTGCTGCGTCCTAACCTGTTGCGCCACCAGGGAGGGCCGACAACATGAGAACTCTTAAAACAGGACAGTCCAGTGTCAGGAGACAGCCATTAAACATCGCTTATAAAGATCTCCAAACCCAGCTGAGATCCACTCTGACTCCCATAAGTCGCTCCACAAGAGTAGTGAAGGCCTGAGAGTTGTATTCTTTGTCCTGTTCTTCATGTGTATATATAAGTACTTGTGTGCATATTGCATGCATAACATGCACACCCTGTGTATGCAATCCTATACACATATTCAATTGCATCTATGTGCCAGCACACATGGAATAGTCAGTAATTTGAGTGCCTTTAAAGTTGCACAAGCCTATGGCAGTCTGAAATAAAACAGGCCAGTCCAAGCTGGTTGGAAAATACTGCAAGATCTCTGTACTATCACTGTTTCAGGAGCTCGACATCATCATGTATTGTGTATCTCAAAGCAGGAACATAGCCCTGAGGAGAGGCCAGCCCCACTTGACCATGAGATTACGAACAGCAACAATAACGACAAAAATGAGTGAGTAAGCTCGGGTGTGTCTAGCTAAATGTGCCAAGGAGCCGCTGTGGAGCAAATCCAGTCCCCAGAGGAGGCGCAAGGGCGTCCCTGTGGCTCCTGCCCTTGGTGCCGGGCGCCTGGGACAGGATGCAGCAGGTGGTGTCTGCCAGGAAGCTCGGTCCCCCTGCCAGGACGCTGCAGGCAGCAGGGAGGAGGAGAAGTGCCTGCCATCCGGGGAAGATGCCCACCCCAGGCCTGACAATATGGTGATGAAGACAACGGTGGTGCAGGTTCACAACGGCACCTGTGAAGTGCAAAATGTCAACTCTGAAAGCCAACCAGAGGTAGCGCCACACTGCAAGCCGTCACCGGCGGGCAAGATCATGGCAAAAGCCCAGAGCTCAGAGTCCTTGAGCGGAATCAAGAATCGCACTGCACTAGCCCTCGGTGCACCCCTGCTGTGGCTAACTCTGTAGGACCTCAGGTGCACCTGTCCGCCCTGGCTGATGCTGTGCATGGGTGAGCGCACTCCCCAGTGAGGCCAACAACAGGTCAGCAGAGCACAGTGCACTCTGTCTTGCAAATAGCTGCAGCAAGTAGAAGCTGTAGCTTCAAGTAGAAGCTACAAGAAGCCCCAGGCCCGGTGCAAACATTCACCCCACCCCCTGTGTGGGCACATTTCCTGTTTTTCCCTGCACGAACAGACTTTATACATGGACCCATGGGCGGTCCTAATAAAGAGACTTCGGACTCCAGCCCCCTGGCTCCTGTTTCATTCTCTCACGTCTCGGAGTCTCCTACGTTAGGGCGAACGTAGCGGTCAGCGGACACCTCCGTGGGTTAGCAACACCCTGCAACAAGCCTTTCCAGGCATTGTCGTCGACACCACCCCTGTGCGCCGTATTGTCCCCTCTTAGACGACATGCAGGGGCTGAGCAGCCAGCCCAACACCAGAATTCCTTCAGTGGGAGACCTGCCCTGCAGTCTGGCTGCAGCCCTGAGCTCCTGCCCAGCGCTGACCTGCCGAAGAGCCTACGGAGGTGCGAGATTGCGCTCGGCTGAGGAGTGAGGGGATGGAGTCTCATGAAGTAGCTGCCATTTGCCCAGAATCCCAGCATATTGAGAAGCAGAGCCCTCCTCCAGGGAGAAGGTCAAGTTGCAGGTAGGGGGTGGAGGGCGGGCAGGGACAGCTACTGTTGCCAAACCTGCTCCCTACAATGCAATACACAAGTTGGTATTTGGCGATAATTGTCCACCCCTTTAGGAGGTCTGCCTCATTCCACTCTGCCACGCACAGCAGCCAGATAATCAATTTGACTGGGTAGTGAAAGTCTCTTGGGAAAGTGGGCAGCTCTGAAATAAATAGAATGTTTTGTATTTATATAGTCAATTATGCTTTCTTGAGAGAAGCTTTCATATCAAATTTTCCACACCATTTAAGTCTCCCAATACCTGTGGAGAATAGGTAGTTACTTTTCAAAAGTTCACTGGACATAGATTTAGATTTGTTTAAATCCCAGCTCAGCCCTTAACAGCACTGTGCTCATAAGTAAGGCTTGTAAGTCACTGGAGTCTAGGACTCTGCTCTAGAAATTACTATGACAAACTGATGGAGTGTGAGAAATACATTAAATTAGCATCTACTGAGTGCTGTTAGCTATGTGATCATCTCGTGGAGTCACATGTCCATTGTGTGTGGATTCCACATTCTAGGTGAATCTGGATTAAGCCTAGGGATGACTGTTGGTGGACTCATTGTGGATCACACTGGGTGGCTAAAGTTCTTGCTCACCAATCCTCACCCTTAACAGCAAGACAAACGAGCCCTCTGGGTCATATTCATACATTTCTTGGGAGCCTCCCACAGAAGAGGGGGAAGTTTTATAGAATCAGGATCCTTAGGGATCCTGAATTGCATTGTGAGGACTGCAACACCCCGGATTTTGCCAAACTATGGGGGCATTCCATCCGTCAGCCTGCACCATCTGCCAGCCATGTGAAGAAAGATCCTCCAGGAGATTCCAGGGCCCAACTGTCAATCACGTTGACACATCAGGGAAGGGCTGGAGTCCAGGTTGATCGTCCAGAGTCCAAGTTGACAAGCCAGAGCACCCCATCCTTCCAGGCTGGGGTGCAGACATAAGCCCCAGCTCAGGCAGTAAGACTGTCAGAGGATTTCTGGAACTACTGGGCCAGATCTTCCTTCCCCTATGGGCCCTGTAATGAAAACCCCAAAAGCCATTTGCTGATTTCTCAAATGGAGATTGGCAGTAGAGAGTAACACTGGTCCAGGGAGAATCAGGCCAAGAGAGGGCTGAGGAGAAAAAAGCCTCGGTGACAGGATCCTCATACCCAGCTGAATCAAAGCGACAATTCAGTGTACTGAGACCAGAGTTTTCATTTTTTCAAATGCTTTTTGAAGTGTGTCTCCATCACCTAAAATGCAGAGGACTGACCTCCAGATGAAATGGGGGTTCTCAGCATGACCTCTGAGATGAAATGAGGGTTCTCAGCATGGGAAAGGTAGTTCCAGGAGGGGCGAGTATCAGCGATGGACTTCCAGTAGTCGAGCCCCTGAGGCCCCCAGGCTCATGTCCCCTAGACCCTAAGCAGTCACAGCTGTCACACACCTTGGGGACGCCTCATGTTCAGCCTAGGCACCAGCCCACGACACCTGATTCCATCATCCAAGAACCATTCACAGTGCACAAGGCTCACCAGTTTGTAATTTGATATCACCAGCTAATTAAAAATGAATGGTGACGAACGATTCCTGTCACATGTCACAGGACATCCAGAGTCTCGGGAGGATGAGTCGTGACTGCGTAGAGACTCACGGGGAGGACAGAGCTGGTGTCACAGGCTCTGGAGTGAGCTCGACTAGTCTCTGCTGCTCCAGATGCTGAGACCAAGGATAATTCAAGCTAGAATGTGAAGCCTCTACAGCCAAGTGCAAGACAAGTAGCTTTTCTCTCCCGACTGTGTTCTATTGATTGCAGACAATATGTAATTACCTTCCGAGATATACTTTTCTCATCTTAACTCCCTCTACATGTGAAATGAACTGGAACAAACAAATTAGCTTTTTTTTCTTCCCTTGCTCCTAACATTCTTAGATTTTTTTCCCCCCAATTTGATGATTCTCTGCTCCTACCGATACAGCAGTACAGTTGAGGATTAATGAATGGTGTGTTCTACGCGGCCAGATAGAAATCATATGCAGGCTGCTGTATCTGCCAGGGCACAGCTGGAACACAGTGGCGCTCCTGAAACATGGTGTCTAACTCCTTTTTGGCTAGTGGGGACTGGGGATGGCAGAGCAGACACATCGCCCGGGGGCACCGCTTAGAGCTCCAGGCAGGTAAGCACCTCAAGTCTCCTGTCCAGCCCCCGGTTCCTTGTTCCTTCCATCACCTTAACGCTTGCCCATGCATTCTGAACATACTGTATTTGGTAAACACGTTGCCATCTCCTGGTCATCTGCACAGCCCCTCTCAGTCTAACTTGCCTCCCTCAGGTTCTACTCAGCTTGACCAGCTCAGCCATGTTCTGTGGCTCGTTCTGGATCTTCCTTGACCATAGACTGGCAGCATCAGAGGGCGTGCGAGCACACGGGTCATGAGTTTCCAAGTTCAGGGAATTTCAGACAGTGTAGGATCCACGTGTATGAAGCAGGGGTGCATCGCATGGTACTGCAGAGTGTAGAGTTTGAGCAGGGGCTGCTGGGTGCTGGGGAATGGTGAGTAGATGCAAAATGTAAACGCAAAGGCTGATCAGAGGACTGACCTAAAAGACAGTTGAATTCCTTTAGCAAGAGTTGCTCCTTCAATTTTAAAGTCAATTTACAAAGAATATCGAAACAAGAAAAAGGTAAAACGCTAACCAGAATTCAGGCACCAAGCACATCTGTCAGTTTTCCGGTTTCCACAGTTATGTTCTAGAAGTGGTTCACTGACACCATGTGTGTGAATATCTATATTCGTTTACACATTCACTTTTTTAAACTCTTTGAAATTTTGCTTAATTCCATATTACTTTTCCTGTGGCTTTCCTGTATTTACAATCATCTTGGTAACGGCTTGCTCAGTGCGAAAGCCAGTGTATATAATATCGTTAAACCTCGCATCCATCAGTGTTCCTTTTTTCAATAGTGATTGAAAAAGGAATGAAGTAGGGACAAGATGAGATTACAGACATAATAGTTGATCTTTATTGGGTAATGAGGATGGAGTAGAGATGGTAGCTGATGGGGAAGTAAATGAACACAGTCCCAGTGAGAACAAGCAGACGCTACTTATTTAGATCTGGCTGTTGCAAGGGCATCAGCCCTATCACCTGGATTTGGGAGAGATACAAAGGCAGTCAGAGGAGGGGGCGAAAAGACTGGGCTTCCCAGCTGCCAGGATGTGGCGGGGAAGCTGATTGTCAGGCTAGCAGGAAACCAGGCATCTATGTGACTGGTTTAGGGCATCAATTGGCCTTTCTGTGGTCGGGCCTGAGCTTGAAGTGAGTTGGGGGCAAGGAGGGCAAGTCACACTGTCTATCACAGCAAATTCCTGACATGTTTGGTTTAATTGCTGCAGGGGTTGTGGGCTGGTTTCCAAGGTGGATCACCACAGAGCTTGGGGTCAGAGTCTATTGTTACATGTGGTCCAGCCATCACCCATCAAGATTGTCTGTCTCTTACATGCTGTGTTTATAGGTGGGGATTCAAGGGATGATGAAGGTAATTGTGGCATAAGTTCTTGCTTAAACACACTGCATGTCGATGAGTCACACATTTTACAGGGAAAAGGCCAGGCTGGCCCAGGTAAAAGCCAAGGAAGAATGAGTTTCACCTGCTGAGATTCCTCACCTGCAGCCTGGCTCCTTGTCCTAAAGCATAGTCTTTCCCATCCTGTATCAAGGATGTAGGAAAAGAAAAGCTGCTTTCTATCCAGGCTCTTATTTAGAACAAAGTAGAGGCCCCACATCTCAGGCTTAATATAGTGTAGGCTACAGTCTGAAATTTTCCAATTTATAATAAATTGCTGAAGAAAACATTGCTCTCTTTTAAGGAGCAAGAATCTAATCTCCACAAATACACAGATAACATCAAAGAATTAACTTCTCATTCATTTATCCATTAATTCCTTCAGCATTTGACAAATATTTACTTCCTTAGACATCTATGGGGCAAACAGAACACAGAGTTGTTAACACCATATTTCAAAGATGTAACTCATGCTCAGACAAAAGCAAATAATATATCAAATGTGGCTGCTTTTGGTGTCAAATAAAAAAAAAAAAAGTTGCCAAGACTACTGTCAAGGAGCTGACTACCTTTGTTTTCTTCTTGGAATTTTAGGCTTCCAAGTTTTATATTCAAATCTTAGAGTCATTTCGAGTTGATGTTATGTATGGTCTAAGATAGTAATCCAGTTCATCCTTATGCCTGGCTTTCCCAAAGCCATTTATCAAAAAGCCTACACTTTCTTATTATATATCCTCAGCTGCAGAGCTAAGAACTGATGAAGTCTGGTAATGACCCCTATCCTTTTCCATGCAAGTCAACCTTCTCCGATAGAGCCCTTCTCTGGGACTCTGCCTTTGCAGTGTTGGTGAATTATTTTAGGGGTAGTAATGCTTAACCACAGACATAGAGCAGACTGGTTTCCTTGACTGGAAACCAACAGTGTTAGCAAACTGAGATGCAAACAAAGGCAGAGTCCAGAAAGAATGAGCAGCACTATTCTAGCAACTCCATCAATTAAGTGAACACTAGTATGTTTTTCCCTCAAAACTGGGCTCTACCAAGAGAGTAAAAACTTGACTTGACCCAGAGAACTTTGGGAACTTTGCCATCTTGTTTTAAAGGGAATAGTGGTACTCAAGGAATGTGATGCAGCATGAAAATCTTGGTTCATGAAGTAAATGCTTCATGAAATAGAGAACAAACATTTATGAGATACTTGGCTCCAGGACAATATTATAAGACCCTATGCCCTCCCTTGGGAACTGAGATTCCATAGAGATGATCAGCCTACCTGAAACCACATAGGAGGAAGTGGAGGCCAAGATTTTTAAAACATTAAATCTCTGTGCAAACCTCAAGCTCAAGATTAGAGTAGCAACATCGTCCTTATTTCATCATCCTAGCTTTAAGGTTCTATCTTGCAGGAACAAGGCATGTCATCTCAAGAAAAGAAAACAAGAGAATGAGAGAGGGCACAAGAAAGGGCTGTGTGTCTGTATGATGTGACTGGTAGGAAAATTCTGTGTCTCTGTTCTCATCTGAAAAATTTGGCAGGAGAGTGGTGAGATTGTAGCAATGACAAATCAATTGGAGACAGTATCTTAACTAGAATGTAAAGGAAAATAGATTTTCTCTGGCTTATTTTATCTGTTGCTTTTTTTAACATAGATGAAGAGGTCACTTCAGCTCCATTATGATACCGCCTTCTGAGTTTTCAGTAATAAGTTTCTCCAGTGGCATCTTTCTATCTTCCAGAGTTACAAAGTTTTCTGTGTGATGGCACTCTTAGAGAGAGTATCAAATGTAATTGCTTTGGTAACATTTTCAGCAATATCAAGAATGACTTTGATGTCCCTGTAGTTTCAAAGCTCAAATAATATCAACTGTGTTTCCTGGACTTTTTTTTTTTTTTAACTGAGTCCCATTGGTATTAATCACCAGGTGCTGACAGCTTGACAAATATTCCTTTGCATGGTATACAACTGATGTTTTTAAGAGCCCAATAATATATCAAATGCGGGGGGAGGGGGAAACAGTTGGTAAAAATAAAGTCTCCACTGTTGATTGCCAGAGTCTTAGATCTCCAAAAAGTGTTCCTAGTTCCAAGGTAGCATTACTTCAAAAAGACAAAAACCGTCCAAACAGAGAGGAAAATTTCCAGCTCTTCCTGAACCACATCTCAATCGAGGCAAAAGAAAGGCATCTACATTATTCATCGGGTCGCTCAGCACTGTGTGCACTGGCAATGTGCTTGTTTCCTTGCAACACGGGGCCCCAGGAAGCCAGGCAAGGTGATGGTCCTGTACCCATAGCAGATGGTCTTTAAAATGATCATACAGATTTTCTTTCCTAATGAATTTCAAGAATCCTATAGGATTTAAAATAAAAACTGTTCATACATATGAAAAGACAGATGTTTCTTTAGATGCAGTTCAACTGTGCTTTGACTGAATCCAGGAAGAGCCATTAGCTATGACTTTATTTTCAAGCAGTTGAGTTACCTGGGACTTTAGTCTCAACTAATCAGTGTCAAAACACCTTTTAAATGGAAATCATTATCTCTCTGGGGTGTGTGAGAGAGGACTCATGTTTAGGAGGCTGAGGCATTAAATCCCCTTTTAAGTATGTTTTTATTGATACACAAAACCAGAGAAACATCAAGCTCCCCCCTTTTTTTTTGCAAGTGTCAATGATCTTTCAGAATACATTTCCTGTCTTATATGCAGTGAACTACACTGACTATACATAAAAAGAGCAATTCTGCAGTATGGATATAATTGTGGTTTCTAATGCTGCCCCAGAAGCTCAGGGACTTGAGTTCTAACCCTGAATCTATCACACATCAGTGTCCAGATTCATCTTGATTAATATCAAAAGACAACCGGGATAATTCAACAGGTTACAAACCAAACCGAGATGCAGAGTCATCTGAGAAGTCCTTTAAAATATGTCTCCAGGCTCCAAACCAGATGTACAGAACAAGCATTTCTGGGAATAGATCTTACAGCGAAACTGTATTTCAAAAAAGAAAATGTTCCAAGCGATCGATCAATCAATACAAACTGCATTCCTCACTGCAGTTTGCTTGCCCAAATACTCCCCACCTGAGTCTGAGGCCTCGGCTATGGAAAACCCTTAATTTGAACAGGCTTTCGTGTTTTGACCCCATACAGACAAGCATGCGTGTCTCACACGCTTACACTCACTCTCACACACGCTTATCTACCCTCCCAAACCACTTGCCCAGATCCTCACATGTACACAGAGGCCTCCCGCACGCTGATGCCACAATGACATCATCCTGTGTGTGTGTTATAGGTGCGTTGTGTACGTGTGTATGTGTCTGTAGTGAGCTCTATTACTCTGTCAGTCAATACAACTACATACATAGACTTTATTTCAACAGCCTTCCACTTAACTGATGCATTTGATGTATGTCTACACACAATTCTGAAAATCAATGATTGAGTAAAATATGAAGACTCACAATTAGAAATGCTTATTTTCTGGAAAAAATAACATGACTCTGGCAGTTGCAGCAGTGAAACAACTCAAATACTGATAATTAAGTGACTACTGAATACAGCAGGCATCTGTCCTAAGGTAGCTGACAATCTAGCCATTAATAATATGTTCATAAGAGTTTTATTAATCAAAATACTGCACTGTAAGGCTAGTTTTAAAAAGCACCATGTAAATGTATTATGCATTATGATAAAAATGAGTGCCCTTTTTCTTCTTTCTTGTTTCTTCCTGCCTCATTTTCTTCCTAACAAGCTATTTTAATGCAAAACTTTTCATGAAATTTACTTTGGGGCAGAAAAAAAAAATTAAATGAAAGATGAACCAGCAACAGTGAGTGATAAATACAAAGATATTAAATTTATGATGTTTTCATTAAAAATATTATCTTAATCAAAACTCAAAGGAGATATATATGTAACACGGTGATCTCATAAATAACTCGTGTACAGAATATATAAATATTCAATGGAATCAATAAAAATAGAAAAAATACAACAGACGACACAAAAGCACAACTGAGTAAACAGTCGTGAGTCAGCACACTTGGTTTCGCCATTCTCATGAGTAATCAGAGACGTTCAGATGAATACTGAACCGAGCTACAAGCTCACCTTTACCATCACAAAAATTAAGAAATCCACTCTGTCGAGAGTTGGCAAAGGACATAAGTCAATACGAGTGCCAAGATACTGTCTGGGATATCACACTGATACAACTGCATTGAAAAACAATTTACCACATATTTATGTATCCCTAAAGTATGAATTTTTCAATTTTCATGTTTTTGCACTTTACATAAATGAAAGAATATAAAATGTGTTCTTCTATGATTTATTTTCCCCCTCAATACTATTATTGAGATCCAGTCACATGGTCGCCCACAGCTGTAGTTTATATTCATTGATAGGTAATCTTCCATTACAAGGAAATAATACAATTTATTTTTCCAGGGGCATTTGAAATTTTTCTAAGTTTTTGCTATTAGGAAAAATGTTGCTTGAATATGCTTATAAATGTCTCATATTGTTCATACGTGAGAATTTCCTTAAACGACAGTCACAGGAGTGAACCGTGTCACTACTAGATAAAGTCCAACATGGCACTAAATGTCAATCACATATTAATGAAAAAAAAATAGATAAGCTGGACAAAATAGATAAGCTGCTTGCTCACATCCTAATGAGGGAACCAAGACTCAATTGAATAAATAAGTTTCTAAAATTAAAATAAGTATAGAAAAAATATGAGCAAATGATGGTAACGATGATGATGACAGCAATTGATTTGGGGAGCTGCTGCAGAATGGGCCTGATAAGGGCCTTCCTGAAGAAGAGACGTTCACGCTGATGGGTAAAAGGGAAGAAGACTTGGGGCTCTCCAGAGGATCATCCCAAGAAAAGGAGAGAGTGGGCATTAGGGCAAGCAAGAAGTGACCTTGAATGTTAAAAATAAAAGTTACGTATCTGGGCCCAGGAAATGGAATGAGAAGAGACGACAGCAAAGCAGCTGATGAAGGCACGTAAACATGAAGAATGCCAAGCTTGGAAGTGATGTGAATTGATAGGAATTTTGTTAAAAAGATCTCTTCGACCATTGTTAAAGGTTGAAGGGCCGTTGTCAAAGCGTGGGAGCAGGAAAGGCGCCAGGCAGAGACAGTTTGGGCTACAGGACCAAGCTTCTCCCAGGAGGGGTTGGCGGACAGAGCTCTGAAGCTGCAGTCCAGGGAATCAGCTGCATCTGTACAGGGATGATGACAAGATAAGACATGGGGAAAGAGGAAGCAAAGATGAACTCCAGAGAGATGAGATTAAATAAAGGGTTGGTGCTGTCATTTGAGAGATGGGACACTAGGACAGGCAGCGGAGGGAATATCTAGAACTATCTCTCATGCCTGGAGTCACTTGTGGCATTTATTGACAGCTGATTCCAAGGTCACTTGAAGGTTGATTTTTGCCACATACTTGAGCATAACCTTGAATGCAACATGTTTCCTTCATGAGTGTTTTTTCCCTTCACCCACAAAGCAAACAGTAAATGTTGTGTACATTCTTAGCACCTTGTAGGTGCTGAAAAAATAATGGTTTTCTTCCCCTTTCAATGTTTGTAGTAAGAAACCTGAAGCTCAGGGAAGGAATGTCATCTCTCAGAAACTATGGTGAGAGCAGAGCAGACGGCTAGGAAGCACTCTTCTGTTGACTCCAATCCCGGCTGGGATTTTCACGCCCCGTTTTGTGTGCTTAGACGGTCACACATGGATAATCATGGGTGTGACTAGCACTCGTCTGAGCACGACACATGCTTTGAGAGGAGAGGCCCATGGAGCCTAGATGCACAAGATCAGGCCCTGAGCGAAGGAAGATGGTGGGTCTGAGGGCAAAGCAGATGTCTCAGCAGGTCAAATTCAGCAGCTTGTGGAGCCTGTATTTGAAGACTCTCACTTAGCTGTGCCAGCTGCTGGCCATTCTCCTTTGCAAATTATGAGTGAGATGAATTTGTTCTGGGTATAAGAAAAACAGACTGCTTTTAGCCTCGTGCTGAAACGTACATCAAATTAGAGGTAATACAAAAGAAAGGGGAGCTGAGCATGCGGTCCCAACAAAATGCAAACACTTCGTGGAATGAGATTTTAAAGCATTTTGGAGATGCACTGCAAAGGAAACCTTGGGCTCCAATAACTCCTCGTTTCATGTTGGTAAGTTCTGTTTTACTTTTCCTCCTCCCTTTCTTCTCTCATCTCTTGCTTCCTTGTCTCCCTTTCTCCCTCCTTCCTTTCCTTTCTTCTATGCGCTCTCCCTCCTCCTCCCTCTCTCCTTTCCCAGCTCTTTCTCAGGCCCTCTCTCCCCCTCCCCGCTGCTGGTCCCTTTCCCTCCCCCCACCCCATTTGACATCCATCTATGTTCTGACAATGGCATTTCAGAGAGCGAGGTAAGAAACTACTCTTTAAAAAAGTTGTTTTACTGTCTTCTTAATGGCACATTGGAAATTTTCCTTGAATACTTGAAAATGCTAAATTGGTATGGCAGACCAACGCTCTACAACAAGCATGGAATACACGCCATTCGCCTGCTAGGATGATAAATGTTCACGTGGGTTCACATTCCAGCTCAGCTTCCCTCACTTTATCATCTTGGAAAAGCCAGTCTGAGCCCGCTGTATGAAGGGACCAAGGCAGCCCCGTGCGTGAGCCTAGCGTGTCCCTGAAGTGGTCCCTTCCTCACGGCAGGCTGGAACATACGCCGACAGCCTGCAACATGATACTCAAACTCTTACACACCCGACGTTAAAAGTATTTTAGTCCGAATAAACATCTTGTTTAGCCACTGAGAACCTGTGTTCTTCACATGCCCCCCACGCTGCATCCACCTCCTGCTTGTACGGATATCGCTACTCCTTCGGCTGTTCCCTTAGGGGCTCTTGGCTCAGGCACTCGGGCGGAGGGACCAGAGTCATCAGCCAGACACAGCCCCCTACGATGTCCCCTTCTTCCTAGCGAGGGCCTGTCCCTGTCCTCTTCCGGCAGCTGGCTCTGTGCCCTACCTCTGGAAGGCCTCCTACTGGGACGAATGTCTCTCCTGCAGCACCCAACCAAGCACAGCCCAAAGAAGCAGTGTCACTGCCTTGATTCACCCCAAGTCCTCGACCTTGTCACAGTCTCATTTATAAGATGAAGAAATATTTACTCAGTAGGGTCGCTTGAAAAGAGCCCAGCCTCCCACCTAACACTTACTTGGAGATCACTAAAGAGGATTCCCTTCTCTGTGCAACTGATTTATAGGTGGTTTCAGTTGTCCCAGAGAACAGATAGAGGAGCAGCAATAACAATTACTGTGCCATTGACAAAATCGCTTGAGTACTGGCAGCTGAGACTGGATGGACAGAGCTGGGGAGGTGAACTGCACACGTCAGCTCAGTAGCCTCTTTCAGAGAGATGAGTCAGCGTGTGCCCAATGTCATATTCGTTAGAGCTGTGAGGATATAACCTGGGCAGGCTAAAATTCATGATGTGTCATTTCCCACTGAACTCTAGCTACCAAAGATGGCAAACTGTCTCTTGTTGGGACAGGAGATGAGAAATGCTGTCCAAATGCAGATTCAAGAGTAGATTTCTCTCTTCCTCCTGGTAGTTGGGTCAGCACGAGGAGATGGCCAGAGCAACAGTTGACTGTCTTCAGCAGGACTGGGGCAGGAAAGTACAAGGCATGATGGGAGCACACGTGACTTCAGTGGAACCACCAAAACGCTGGTCCTCAAAGTACACAAATCATCGAAGCCAGGACTTGTCATTGCAAAACAGCAATGGCTTTCTGGGAACCTAGAGCCCTTCCTCTTGGAATGTCCCCCGACTTCCTGTGTGAGGGTAGACCCCGGTAGCAACATGCTTATTTTGGGAGTGTTTGGTGGAGCCAGCAAGCAGATACCTGCCTTTGGGTCAGTCACTTTCTAACCCAATGGTAGAAAAGTTTCACAAGAAGAGTGCATTTTCCCTAGATTTCATGGTCCTCCTGTCTGGGCCTTTGGCAAATCTTCACAGGAAGCAATGTCCGTTCACCAAACCCTTTATCAACTGCATGGGTGAAGTAGGAGAGATTTTTCCATATCTGAGAAACAGAATTCAAACCTGTGTTCTTGGAACTCTCATTTGCTGCTTTAACTGTGCATTTTGAAGCCCGAGAAGAGAAAGCAGCTTCCAACAAATACATCCACAAAACTGTCTTTCATGGAACATCACTTGACCTTGACCCTTACAGAGCGGGCAACTTGCCTTGGCCAACGTCAGCAGGTATCCTGTGTCTGCTGCTCACTGTGCAGTTATCAGCTGGGTGACTCAATCTTTCTGATGGCCTATGCCCTCATCTCTAAAATGGGGACAATCCAGCCATGTTTGCCAATCTCCAGCCATTGGGATAGAGGTTGCACAGGGCATAGAGGTTGCACAGGTGTCCATGCGAGGGCAGGAAGGGAGGAAGACTCTCTGTCCTAGCAGGAGGTGGTGGACAGCCTTGGTGTGATCAAGGACTGCAGAGGGCAAAGACCTGTGCCAGCCCTGAGCATGGGTCTCTGGTCTGCTATGACATCAACACAGAGATGAGAAGGAGTTGTTTGGAAACATTTGGGGTCATGTGAAAAGGTTCTGACCATCAAGCATATGATCAGAAGACCTCTCTCATTTATATTGTTTTACAACAACATACCAGGGGAAACACAAAACAAAACCAGTCTCTGCCGGACAGTTTCAGAGGCAAAGCTCAGGAGCATACACCCAATCTCTCACCCTAAAAACTTCACCACAAAATGCATTTCTTTCTCAGTATTTGAAAAGTTTTTTTTTTTTTAAAGCTTTTCTATGCTTTAGCTTCTGTGAATCTGGTTATCATGCAGCAGATACCACCTGAAACCTTCAAAATGCTGCAGGCGAAGGCTTTAGAACATAGAACAAGGAAAGTGCCCCGATAGGTGGGGAGACCTTAGCAAGCCCATGGCTTGCCTTTCTGCTCTTTCTTCCTGTGTTGATTTATCTCCACTCAAATATCCGTTAGCCGTCCCAGTTGTCCCTGAGACTCCTTCGCTTTCTCCTGGTGCCTCTTGGCTACTGCAGTCAGTGGGTCTATGATGACCCCTTAATAAGTCTTGTCAGAGTTGTGTCCCATGGCTGTTGTTTTGGGACCCCAGAGAAGGCAGAAGACTTGTGCTGAGTGAGCACTAATGCACATCCTACCTGAGGGCAGGTGAGGCCTTGGACCTGCCTGGGCAGGTTGGCCAAGGAGATTTGTGGGAGACATACTGATTCTACGATTCAGTGGGGAGAAATGGCATGACTTCCAAGGATAAATAAGAAGGCCATAGTCCAAGAACATATAGGCAAGGGCTGAGTCCAGTAGAAAATTCTTCAAGAAGGAGAAAAAATTCAGGAAAGAAGACTGGAATTTAAGAGGTAGTCAGAGAAGATTGTCTCCTGGAGAGAGCCAGTGTCTTGCCCACAGGGTGGTCTCAGCCGTGGTCTGCCTTCTGGCATGGCTGTGCTCCCTGCCCCTCATTTCACCTGGCTAGTGGGCGCTCCTGACCTCGCCAGTGGATTTTTTGTCTGAGAAACAAAGATTTTCAGGAATAACTGTCCTTGATGTGAGTGTAATGTAGAGTGCTTACTGCTTTTCAGAGGGGCCATGCCCAGTTACACATGATAGTTAAGACATCACACGGATTGTGTTCTGAGGTGGGGTCCATGTCCATAACCCACACCAGAGATACACAAAGAAAGATAACAGGATAACGAAACGCCGAAAGGAGAAAGATGCAAATTCACACAGAATAAATCTGCTGCTGTCAGAAGCTCAGATACTGTCAAGAGAGATGGCAAGGCTTGATTGTGTGCGCATAATGAAAGGAGTTTCAGGCAAATATTTTTCATATGCACAAAGTGTTTGTCAAAGTGCTAAGAGAAAATAGAAAAAAAATAGCATTCAATCAGGTATCATGTTTTCCTTTCTGGTTTTTACTCCTCCATGCATGCGTGCACCACCCATCTCTCCGTCCAGTCAAACACTGTCTCTTACAGCTCATTCTCACGCCTTCATTTTTGCCACAGCCGTCAGCATTCCTCCTGTGTTGCTCCCACATACCCAGGGACAGCAGGTGAGAGAGTGGCACAACTGTATGATTTTTCAATAAGTCGAATTAATTTCTACTTTGATATCCTATTTCTCCCCACCCACTAAATAAAACTTGGCCAAATAAGAACTAATCCAAGCACTTCCGGATCTTCTGAGTCAAGTTGGATTTCCACCCGCCCTCAATCCTGTGTCTGGGTTGAATTTACTTCACACGCAGGGTGCTGGGACTGCGGAGACATGACTACCTGAGGGCCCTGCTGCTTGCCATCAGTCCACTCTGGTACCTGCTTGTTTTGTTCGCTGGCTCATTGGCCTTTCTGAATCCTGCTCTCCCAACCCCAAGGGACTCAGCCATCTCACGCTCAGGTAACTTCTTCGCCCTACCCAAGGACATGGAACATTTGAACAGTCTTTCCTCTGAAACTTCAGCTAGAAAAACTCAAGAATCCAGATCACACTGTCTTTGTCCCCCATATTCCTCACTGTGTTATGGACCAAACTTCTGCCAGTCCCTGCACGAATCTGCGCCAGATCTGGGGCCAGCCCCATCGTGCGTGGCTTGGTCCAGGCAATGAACTATGTGGCCTTCAGCCATTAGAGCCTCAAATCTGTTTGCCACTAGATTCTCGCATCTGCCATAGTCCGTATTTTACCCATCTACCGTCTTTCCCATCCTCGGGGGTAAAGCTGCAAGGGGGGAGTGATGTCACAGTCTGTTTCAGGGACTTTATGCTTTCTAAGCTTTTTTTTTCTCTGCATACTTTCTCCTGATTGTGAAAGTTTTATCAAATTTCAGGTAAGAAAAGCAACTCGTTTTCATCAAGTATTCTTCAAAGTCTATTAGCGATGGAAGACGTTTTACATTCAGAGTCTTTCAGTATTTATGAAACCCTAAATGAAAAAAAAAAAAAGTCTTGGAAATAAAACCTTGATTTCTAATCGTTATTTATGCCATCAGTTTCTAAACACTTGAGAAAATACAAGATTGATGTGTGTGTGTGTGTGTGTGTGTTACCTACTAAAACAACACCCCTCGCCTGGACATGGAGACCCAGGTGCACGGTGGCCAGGCGCGCCATGCCCGCAGAGGGCTGCAGGGCTGTTCGGGAGCCTGAGCCGTCTGCTTGCACCCTCTGCATGTCCCAGACACGCCCAGCCTGCGGCCTTGCTTTACCGCCTGCAGCTTCTCCCTCTAGTCAGCTCCTCCAGTTCTGTCCAGTCACTTGGACCTACTGAAACCTCCCACGTCACTCCATGGATCCTTGACACCCAGCCCACGGCCCATCGTGCCCCCCCCCACTTGCTAGTGTCCCCCACCCCCTCTTGCCCCTCTGGCCCCTCAGGTCCATAGGCAGCTTTCTAGGGTCAGTCCTAGTTTGAGTGGACCTGGCCTTTGTTTGGTTTCTGTTTCCCACATGTGAGTGACAGCATTCACTGTTTACCTTTCTTCTTTTGACTCATTTCTCTTAGCACAATCCCCTCCAGCCCTATCCATGTTGCCACAAATGGCAAGATTTTCATTCTTTGATAACGGAGTAGTAGTGTTCCATTGTGTACATACCTCATCTCCCAATCCACTCATCTGTATTTGGGCGTTTAGGCTAGTTCTGTAGTTTAGATGTTATAAATACTGCGCGTTTTCCTGTGGGTTAGAGGACTTGTATTTTATGGGTAGGTACCCAGGAAAGGAAATGCTGCGTCCTACGGCAGATGTAATTTAATCTTCAGAGAAATCTCCATACCGCTTTCCATAGGCGACGGGCCAGTTTACATTCCCACCAACGCGATAAGAGGCTCCTTTTCCGTCACATTCTTCCCAGCAGTTCTCTCCTGGCCTCTTCAATGTAGACCGATCTGACAGCTGTGCGGTGGTATCTCACTGCGGTTTCGATGTGCGTTGCCCTAAACATAAGTGATGTTGAGCATTTTCTCACGGGCCTATTGGCCATCTGAATGCCTTCTTTGGAGAAGTGCCTATTCAACTCTTCTCCATGAGAGAAAACAGTTGAATGCCACACATCTGCCAAGGGGTTGTCATCATCAAAGAACTCATAAAATTCAACAAAAAGAAAATAAACAACCCAATCAAAGAAGGTGAGTGTCTTCAGATTTGAAGCTACATATCTGTACACATAAATGCATCATAGATGTAGATATACAGACACATAGCAGGTGCATAAAAGGGGGCAGAGAGAGGATTCCACTCTAAAAAGGCATCCTTCACCAGGTAGTGCCATTTGTTACCATCCAGCCAGTCTGGAAGGACCCAAGCCTTAGCTGCCACATGGCCACTGAGAAGCCAAGTGGCCCAGCGAATCTCCCTTTCCCAGTCTGAACCAGCTACCTCACCAATAAAGTAACATCTTTAAGCTACAGAAGTCCAAAATTACTTACAGATCTAAAATTCTAGAAATACAACCAACTCAAATATCTGCTCTATTCTGCCCCTTATCTCTTGGTTGTATAAATTCACAGAAGCGTTGGCAAGTATATTGCATTTGCCACTGTTTTATGGAGCCATGGGCCTTAAAAATGTATGTCTGAGGAAAGTAAAGGTCCACACCATAACTCCCCAAATAAAATACAATTGGCTTAAAATAGTAGGTTCAATAAAATCATCCTAATGCTAAATCACACTACAAATAAAGTAATAATTCTTCATGATAAACTATAACATGTAAGCTGGAATTACGCTTAAGGCTCCCCTACATTCCGATAGCAAAAATGAAAAATTGAGAAGCAGTACTGCACCCTGAAATAAATTGTATAATATGGATACTTGAAATGATGAATATTCCCAGCATTTTCTTTTGTTGTTATGTCCTGGGAGTCCATAGTTGATTTCACAGCTGATTATACATCACTTTAAATATCGAAGAGCCATTTGCAACTCTCCGCAAGAGGAAAAATAACAGCGTTGTTCTTATGGAATGAGGTAAGGCTGATTATGCTCTGATCACAATAGATTTTATTCAATAAATTTCCAAAGCTGTAGGGGGGAAAAAAAGGGGGAGATGCTTTTAGTGTACTCACATTAATTGCAGAAAATGTGTCTCTTCGTTTTACAGGAAACATCCATTCTTTCTTGCACGGTTTCCTGTCCGTCTCCACGGAGTTCAAAGCAGCAGAGCTCCTTATGAGAGAAAGCTGCTGACCACTGACGCTGCCAGCCACCACTTTTTCACTCCCTAAGATGACGGGGAAGCATGTGGCTTTTCCTAATAAACTGAGACTACTGGTCAC
This sequence comes from Condylura cristata, assembly GCF_000260355.1. Lineage (NCBI taxonomy): Eukaryota > Metazoa > Chordata > Mammalia > Eulipotyphla > Talpidae > Condylura > Condylura cristata. Next base: position 54,723,662 of record NW_004567113.1, read on the forward strand.
GTACTTAAAATACACACACTTGGCCCCCCCTGGTGACCTCGGGAGTAAGTCTCGGAGCTGTCACCGTCACGGCCTGTCTGATCCCCAGCTGGGAAGTGACCCACAGGGTGCAGCAGACCCCTCCCGCCCCCTTGCTGTTCCCCTCAGCAGTGGATTTCAATGGATCCCCCTGTTCTGCTCCCTCCTGTTCTGTGCCTGGGGAGTCCTCTCACCCCCCCCCACTGGCTGCACCCCAGCTTTGCTATACACACACAAAATCCACTCCCTCCTTGTCACCTGTCTAGAACAAGCACCGCCCTACACATCGTCCATTGTCCTCACTGCCACTTCTTGCCATCGCCCACGGGTGGACCTTACCGCTCCCCACGGCCGGCTCCTGCCAACGATGCAGCCAACGGGGAGTGCAGGTATCTCTCCATTACTCTGTTTTCTTTTTCTGTCGTCATATACCCAGAAGCAGGATCGCTGCAGCACATGGCAGCTCGAGTTCTTCCTTTATGAGGAACTCCCCTGTTTCTCTCGTGGCTGCACCTCCATCCATCCCCCCAGTAAGTTCAAGGCCTCCTTCCCTCCACACCCCACCTGCACTGACCATCTGCCTTCCTGACCCTGACTGTTGTGAGGTCACAGGGTGTGGCCCTACCCCGCAGGCCCCTGAGGCTGGGGGATGGAGCAGTCTTTCACAGGCCAGCTGGCCATTTGGATGTCCTTGGAAATTGCCTCTTCTGTCCTGCCCGTTTTTAATCAGACTCCTGTGCCGTATCTGGTGGGGATTCGCAAATATTCTCTCCTCATCTGTTCTCGCACATACTGGATTTTTTTTTTTTTAAAGATTTCTTTAGGTCCTCCCTGGTGGCACAGCAGGTTAAAGCCCAGCACTGAGAAGCTAAAGCCACTCTGTATGAGTTCG
>NW_004567113.1:54725306-54750303 GCF_000260355.1 Condylura cristata
GCCCTGAAGAGAAGCCAGCGTCTGCCCGCGCACAGACTGACTTCATGGAAGGCGCAGGGCGGACAGTCGCCACCGTCTTCACTCTCATCTGCACACCGGGACGGCGTGAAGGTCACTCGCGAGGATCAGGCACGATGGTGTGCCATGGAGCAGGGTAAGGCGTGAGGACGTTTGTTAGGGTTGTGCCCCGCCCGGACACCCGGAGGTAATGGCTGCTGGAAGAGGGCCCGCAGAGGGCCCGGGGTACCCCCGGGGTACCCACGGCGCACCCGCGGCCACTTTACGACGCTCCGCGGGGGACGCCCGGAAGACCAGTGTGGCTCAGGCGGGCCCTGGCGCCCCCTTGTCCTGCCAGGTGGCCCACAGCGGAGTCGCCTCTGGGCACCTGTTCACCTGGGCCAGGTCCCGGGACCCCTCGCGAACCTCCACCCCGAGACCCACGCCACGGGGGCCCTGAAATTCTGTGTTGGGAGGTCCCGAGTCCGCCTCCTGGCCGGAACTTGACCTCACTGCCCTGCCGGGCGTTCTCCAGTCTCTTCCCACCGGGAGTGTCCATACCTCTGGCCGGTCCCTGCGGGATGACCACCACCAGCAGCAGCACTGCCGGGCCCATGGTTGGGGCCCTGCAGCGTGTGATTTCGGTCCACCCCATTTGACACTGAAGGAGCAGACGTCGGAGGTTTTCCCCTTAATGTGCTCCGATGAGCTTGCATTTGTTTTTATTTATTGATGGATTTTTGCAGGGGCCTTCTGCATAGGAGCCTTGCAGACAAGGAGTTTTAAGTTTCAGCTGCTGCTCTCCACTCATCAGAAAATAACTAGGAGGGAACTTCTGGGCCTCTGAATCCCGCAGATGACTGACAGGCTGGGGAGGATCTCAGATGGAGGGTGATTAATTCATGTCAAAGTGGATCTTCCAGTTAATAGTAATAATGGCTGTTTAATGAGGGTGTGTCCCTCTCCGCCTTACCAAAGAAAATGTAGAAAGCTAGGTTAGGCTGGGGGCGGGGAGAAGGGAGATGCGGAGAATAGAAATGGGCCTATTTCCTTGGGAAAAGCTTCGGTTCCCAACACAGAGCTCTAAGAGGCAATGATTTAGCAGCGGCAACCTTTCTCTCTGCTGACTAAAACTGAAATCCAAAAGATGAATATTGGCCCCTGGGCCGTGTATCTTTGAAAGATACTTGCTTTAAAGAGTTCGGAAATTATTCAAACATGTAAAGCAAACTCTGCTGTCCCAAGTGTTTGTATAAATCTGTATGTATCAAATGGCATGCTATGGTGTGAAAAAGGAGCAGGCCTTGATCCTGGAGAACAGAGAGCCGATCATACGATGATACGCGTCAGTAGGCTTTGCCCACCACTTTCTGCTGACTCATCCTAGACACAGCAAGATTTATATTCACCCAGGAAAAGAATATGATGACTTCCGTGTGGGAAATAGCTATTTATGGAAACAAAAATGGTTAACTGGAGCATGACTTGCGTTATTTTGACTAGGCATGAAAACTCGCACTGGCCCTTGAATTACCCACATAATTGGAGAAGCGCGCCACCCTGAGGTCATCCTACTGGACGCTCTCAAGGTACTCTGATAACTGTTCCCGTCATTGCACCCCCAGGGCGAAGCCTTGAGCTCAGGAGTCAGGCAACTCTTACTCAGACCCGGGGGTGGACTCAGCCGTCTCGCCTCTGTGGAAAGCGCCCTGCAAACTGTCCGCGTGCACTGCCCAGGTGACGCATGACGGGGGCGGGCATCACTTTATTTTGCCAGACATGACACTGCAGAAGCATGCCATTTGCCATGGCAGCATTTGAAAAGCAAACGTTAGCTCGAACGTTGGAAACTGTTTTCAATGATAATTTCACAGAGCGCTCTTTTTGATGGAATTTCATTAAAATCAAATGGCTTTTGCACTGTTACGGTTCTCACAGTGCAGACAGCTGCGAGAGTGTCCCCAGAGAACAGCAGGGCCAAGCAGAGTCGTCATGTCTCCACCGTCCCACCTTCTCTGTCCTGGCGGATTCCTTCCTCCCACTCTCGAACCATCTTCCTCACTCGCACTGCTCCCCTTACACCCTCAGTAGCCACCTCTGCCTGCAAAAGGGTTCAGACTCCTCCTGAGACGGACAGACTCTCCAGGCCTGGGGTGCTGTCACCCTCCCTGTCTATTTAGGGGTGTCTTCGTACCCAGCCCCCCGTGCAGTCAGGGGCTGTCACACACTTTCCCTTCTGCAGACGCTGTTCCCTATGTCAGTCTCGTGAAGCTCCCTGCCCAAGTCTTCCCTGTCAAACCTGGCGCAACTGTCCTTCCACCAACATCCCGGCCTCCGTGGTGCTCATGCTTCCGGCTGCCGTGGCCCACGCTGCACTAGGGCAGAACAGAGAACAGGACGGGCCGGAGCCGCAGCCCCTTGGAACTTGAGTCTGCACAAGCTTGTCTCCCTAACACTCTGCATCCTGTGTCCAACGCCCCCAGCTGATGAGTAGTGGGAGAGGTCTTCCCCCCAGAGCCCTTCCGGGGTACAGGGGTGTTATTACACGTTCTCGCAGGACAGCAAGCACCCCAGCTCACCTACAGCCAACGTGACCGCGCTGCTGTTGGGTTCTCACTGCGGGAGCTTTGGCCAGCCCTGGGCCTTGGCCGCCCAGCGCCGGACATCTGCGAGACATGGTGGGCAAGGAAAGCTGCGCTGGCTGGTTTTTAACACGTGGATGAAAGATGAACTAGCAACCAGCAGTCTGACTTTGCACGGGCTGATCCTGCTGTGCTCTTACAATAAACGCTCCAGTGCTCATCAGAACGCTTATGGGGTATAAGCGTTGGCTCAAGTTTAAGGGCGACAAAAATCGAATGTGGGATTCCTAGGGGGTTAATTTCAGGCATGGCCGACAGGAGAGCTCAAATAACTAGCCAGGTCCTGCTCTCTCTCCCCTGTACCTCCTTCCCTCTCCCCTCCTCTCTCTCCTAACCCCTCCTCCTTCCTCCCCTCCCTCACCCTCCTCTGTCCTGTAGCATTTTTAGCCAGGGTCTGTCCCACCCAACCCTGTGATCTGTATGCTCTGGCCCGTCCCACCTGCGGGACTCCCTCTGGGGCCCAGAGTCCCGGAAAGTCCCTCTGCCCCCCACAGCTCACGCCGCAGCGGCCTGCCCAGCCCAGCCCGCCTTGAAAACCTCTGAACAGGCTCCCTGGCGTCCGTGGGAAGTGGCAGTCTTGATGTGAATCTCTCTTCAGGGGCTCACCTAGGAGGCTGCGCTTTGAATTTGCTCTAATGCCCTGGAAACATCAGGAGATCACTTTTCTCATAAGAATTTTCTTCCACGTTTTGATGTGGGTATTTGATCTCTGGCATGCAGATTCCACTGCCGCCCTGGGGACGGAACCCCCTTCCTGAGGCAGCAAAGCATGGCTCCCCTCCCCAAAGCCCCAAAGCCCCAGTGCCTCTCTGGTTCTGGCTTCCCTGGAGCCAAGCCTTTGGTCTGCTGAGAGGCCCAGCAGGCCACTGAGGGCCCTTTCTTTCTCTATTAGCGGAAAGAGAGTAGCTGGCTGGTAAGAATAGACTGAGCGCTCTCGGGGCTGGATCTCTAACTCCGTCCATGCTGCAGGGTCCGCGGAGTCGGGAGTGACAGGTAGCAGCAGATGAATCTGTCCGGTGTCTTGGAGTAAAGCCTGGACTCTTGGCCATGGCCTTGAGTCCTCTTGACTCAGCCCCTGGCCTATCCTCGCACACCGTTGCAAGCCCAGGCCCGGCGGCAGTGAGCAGCGACCGCCAGGAGCACCCACCCGTTGGCTTCCACATTGCGCAGCCCTGCTCACAAGGCTCCCTGGGTTGTGCGTGACCTAATTTCCCGTAGCCATCCTCTGCCCCACCCCCCAACTCAGCCCATTCACCCTTCAAGGCTCATCTGAGCTTAAACTGTAGTTATTCATTTGAAAATGTAAAATATTTCCAAATTATAAAATTTATAGAATATAAAATATTCCTTTCTCACCCTGTACCAAGGAAAAAACATCTATGGACATTTGGAGATGTGTGTGTATGTATTTATTTTTATGTGTATGTATCCAGATATGTGCGTATATAAAAATGTATGTATAAATACCTATATACATACATACATATATATATAGAGAGAGAGAGAGAGAGAGAAATCATGTAAAAATTTGAAAACCAAATAGAAGGAGAAGGAAATAAACGCAGGATCTTGCAATAAGGAAGGTCTCTGTGAAAATGATGTCTAGGACAGAAATCATAAATTAAAAAACGTCACAGATTTGTGCATAGAGAAAATTAAATTTGCATATTAAAGCATTCTATACAAAATTAAAGAACAGAAGATCACCTGCAATAAAAGGATGAGCAGACTCTGTTTATAAGGCAAGCTAACAGCACATCGGGAGAGCCCCTCACAGAAACAACATAGAAGGGTCAGCCACAGAGGAGAAAATGCAGTAGAAGTTTTCAGAAGATCCTATCGAAAATTTTTTCTACAAGATCTGAAAGAAACGCGAATGAAATCCACTCGGGCCCAGGTAGGAGCCGCCATGCTGTATCTGTGATGCTGTCCTGACTCTCTTTCAGGAGGCGTTTATCCCTTGCTCGCCATTGGTTTGGGGTCGCATTGAGTGGTCTTTGACCTGGGGGTCGGGGGGTAGTCCTCCTTCCTTGACCTGACTTCATCGACAGGTGTGAAAGCTGTTACTGGGGCCGCTGGTGATGTTGGCGTTTGCCCGTCACCATGAGAAGAACCTGCTGGGGGTAGCCAGGTCGGAGACGGTGAGACGAAGCAGGCCCAAGCTTGACTCCTGTGTTGAAGCAGACCCGAGCGAAGGCACCTTGACCACCCAACTCCAGCCAACACACAGCCGAATGGCAAGCGACTGACCTCACTAGAGTCACAGACATCCCGAGCTCAGGTGTGCTATGAGGGGTCGCAGTAGCAAAAGTAACTGAAGCAGTGAGTGGTACTGATGAACAGGTGGAGAAGTTGTTTCGGTCACTCACAGAGGGGACTCGAGGAACTTGAAGAAGGAGAACAATGGGGCAGGAGAGAAGGGGGAAAGAGAAGGACTCTTAACCGATTCACTCTGGATGACTGGAGTTCGGACATAGAACAGAAGCAAAGACTAGAAGCAAAGGACCAGAGAGCTGACTGTGGAGCCGCCAGCCTTAGGTCGTGTTCGCCACCATGGGGCTGCAGATGACGACCTGAATGACGACTTGATGAAGACTCAACTCCATGTGGCAATTTTCAGAATGAAATTGAACTTATCCTCACTTTACAGATGAGGACCTGAGACTCAGAAGTTGTACATCTTACCCCAAGGTCACAGGCAGCCAGAGATTTGAGTGACGGTCGTGGGTGCCCAGAGGAGTTTCTCTAGGGCTACAGCACTGCCCTGGCCCCTGTTGTCCCTGGACAGCAGAGCTTCTCTGTCCGGCTGGCGGACACAATCTCCTAGGAGAGTCCAACATACACTCCCCCTTCGAAGCAGGGGAAAAGGAGCTTGTTAGTGAAAGTCTCCACACGTGTCCTGAGCAGCTATGTTTAGAAGGCCAAAGCCTTACACTCTTCTCAGACCGTGGAGTTCCCATTAGGGGACACTGTCCAGGCCATTGCTTATGAAAGTCTAAAAACTACTCATTATTCAAAGATTTCAGTTAAGGGACCTTTCATAAGAGGACCATAGTATTTGCTAGGCTCCTTAAAAGCAGGGGGGTGGGGGGGTGTATTTACAGAAAAGAAACAGAGGGATGGACTAGCATCCAGATATTAAATGTTTGATGTCTGGCATCCAGGAGGGAGCTGCCTACATGGAGAAATTCCAATAAACTGAAACTTCCCTTGAAAGTCAACAATGGCAAAGACTAGCTTGGCTATCGATCTCTGCCATCCAACTGCTATCTAAAGACAAGAAAGTTTTCAGTCAAGGCAGAGAGGCTGGCTATGCAGAGGCACCCAGCACTCCTGGCAGGGGCAATGATGGAAAGCAGAAAGAAAGAGCGACCCGGGCTTGGGAGTTCAGGCTTAACTTTGGCCACTCACCAGCGCTGCGTGCTTGGACATGTCGTGAAATCTCACAAATCTCCTTGATTCTCCTTTATCCCTTTGCTGTGTCGGTCCCTTTGATCTTTTGCTGGCATTTCTAGAAGGTCGTTTAGAGGAGCATGGGGCCACATGTCTGTCTCTGTGTGTCCACGTGTGTATGCACGTGTGTTTGTGCTGGCCTCGGCCTGGCAACAACAGTTACTGTGTTTGCAGTGACTAAAGCAATAAGGCACTCCATTTTGATGTGAGTGGAAAGACCAGACGGAGGGTTTGTGGGCGTCAGACTAAGGTGTGGACTCCAGTATTTCTGATCCTCTCAGCTCTGTCTATACAGCTCACCCCAAGCCTTATTGCTGCTGATTTGTGTGACCCCGGTGCTTTTGCGGGACACCCCCTTCCCACCCCGCATGTCCCCATGGAGGACCTGGCAGGGGCTGGGACTTTGGTGAGGCCACCCAGCCTTGAGGGAGGCAGGAACAGAAGCTCTGTAACTTCTCGCTCTTGGATCACAAGGTCTTACCAGGGCTGCCTATGTCTCTCTTCCAAAAATACCACACATACCGCGATCTGAGGTTAGGGTCAGAGGCAGAGGCCCTCCCGGCAGCCCTCAGGGCACCCAGCAGCTGGAGAAAGGCAGGCCCTGGAGCGAGGTGATGGCGAGGGCTATCTGGGACTTCAGGCATTCTTTGTCTATAGACGGGGGAAACACACATGCTGCACTTGCGTCACAAAAGGACCTGGACGTAGAGGGAGACGGACGCCTCTTAGCCATTTCAAATTTTAAATTAGCAGCTCGCGGTGGACATGTGCAGAGCACATCATGTCCCAGGTCTGGACGGGGGCTAAGAGCCACCAGAAGCCGGATCTGGCCTTGGCAGTGCTTTGCGAAAGAGCAATTAAACGATCCCCAGGCTGGCTAAGAGAATGGTCTTGGAGGGACGGATCGAAACTCTAAGGACAGAATCAGGCTCACAATTTTTGGATGGACAAAGACAGGAGTTGGCTGCCTCCTGAGAGCTTTGAAGAGGAGGAAATAAATTGCCTCCTGAGAGGTAAAGTTAAATCTACACTCCCCTCGGTGGATGTGATTTTCTGCCAGTGGCCTGAGATGGAAACCCAGACTAGAGCCAAGAGTCAGAAGAGGCAAGTAACGGGCCTCCACCAGGGGCCGCAGAGGGCTTGTTAGGTGTCGGCCAGAGACGCACTATTTTACACACTCGGGATCACTGAATCTTCACAACAACCAGGTATAGCAGCTTCATGATCCCTAGTTTATATATGAATCCCACAGAGGCTAAATCACTTGCCCTAACTCTCACTTCAAGTTGAGGGACAGAGATGTGAGCAGGTTTCTCTGGAGTCAATGCATCACTAACACTAGTACTGCCCTATGACCTCGTAATCCCACTTCTGAATATTTGCCTGAGGAATGTGAAAATATATAACTGAAAAGGTACATGGACCCCCTCGCTCATTGCAATGCTATTCACAATAGCCAGGCTATGGAGGCAAGCTACGTGCAGATAAATGGGTTATGAATTTGTGTGTGTGCACACACAGGGTGGAATACTACTCAGCTATAAAAATGTGAAATCTTGCCATTTTCAACAACATGAATTAACCTGTAGGAGGTGATGATATCAAATAAGTCAGAAGGACAAAGGTAAGTACTATATGACTTCACTCGCTTAAGGAATGTGAAGAAAACAAACAAACAAAAAAGAACAAGCAAAACAGAAACAAACTCCTAGACTCTCATAACAGCACAGTGTTTATCAGAGGAGAAGGAGGGGTGGGAGTGGGGAGAGAGGTTGATCGGGTGGTGGGTGGTGACTGAACATTTAGAGGTGGGTAGAATGACATATATGGTCGCTTAGATGAGGAACTACAGACCAGAATCTTACTCAGTGTTATAAACTAATGTTACTTGAATAAAGAGAAAATAAAAATAAAACATAAGAATCCATTCTGACAGCTAAGCTCCTTGCTCTGAGACTCTTCATTCTATGAGACTAACTCAAATGAATGAATAAAGGGTCAAGGACAGAGAAGTGATAGAAAAGCTTTAACAGGGTTGCATAAATATCAGTGCTATCAAGCTACCAATTCCTGCAGCATGAGTCTGACTCCCTGCCAGGGAGTATCTGATCCACATAGCGCAGCAGACCTCTCCCGTTTTCCTGCTGCTCCCCTCAGCAGTGCATTTCAGTATATCTGCCTGTTCAGCTCCCCACTCTGTCTCTGGTGAATCCTCTTACTCCCTGCACTATATGCTACAGGAGAAAATAAATAATCAATAAGTTAGCATTTCAAAATGCCCCTCCCCCCCCCCACACAAAGACTAGAACAGAACACATTGGCTATTTACTGCTTAAGTATTACTCTGTCTAGTTCTAAAACAGCTTAGTGGAATGGAAGAAACTCTCATATTTGAAAAACCTTTGGACAACATAGAACATGAATTTAAGAAAGCTGCAGGATCTTCTAAGCTGTATTTGTGAAAATTAAAAGAAGATATTTTTAAATTTCCAGCTCTGTTTCTGACACATAGTAAATGGGCTTTAGATAGCAAGTGTTTGTTAGAGAGAAATTGATGGCTCTACCACATGACCCAGCAATTCCGCTCCTAGGAATCTACCCAGAGACACAGAAACAGACTGGAAAGGAAGCCTGCACCCCTGGCATCAACTGCAGCACTGCTCACAATCGCCAAGATAGTAGTACACAACCTAAATGCCCAAAAATAGACGAGTGGGTCAAGAAAATGTGGTCTGGATACAAGCAGAAAACTAATCGGTGATTATAAAGATGAAACTGAGGGAGAGGAAGGGATGGTGCTAAGGAAATAAATCAGAAGGGAAAAGATAAAGATCAAACGCTCTCACTTATATGCAAAATACAGAGAAGTCAACAAAGGGTCAGGAAAAAGCAAAGCTTGCAGGCTGACCATGGAGCTGAGGCCTCCCGCAGGAAGTGGGGTCACAGAGAGGTGGGAAAAGCCCACAGGGCTGTGGTGATGATCACCCGGGCTGTGGTGGTGGGAGAATACAGGGACTACACCTGTCAGGAGAAATCAACACTGTCTAAAAATGGACAACAATTCAAGAAAATAAATAAATATCTTTAATAAAATTAAAAATACATTTGCAGCGGTCATTTAATAACGCGAGTCATGTTCCGGCCTCTGTGCTTATAGCTGTCTGTTCACATAAACACCCTGCACCTGGCTTGTGATGTAACAGGTGTTTACCTAGAGATGTGCATAATTCAAAGATATTTATTAATTGTTTATAAATCCCCAAGGTAATTTTCTTTTAAAATACTTCTGTATTACTAGCGTGATATCTGTGGGTAAAACGGATTATTTGTGGATCAAACCTCCCTTAATTCTCAGCTATTACTGAGCATTCAAATGTGCATATCAAGAATCTTTCCCTCAAGTGTGGTTACACAATGTTTATAACATTATTGAACTCTACACCAAAAGATGGACTAAGTAACATAAGGTTTGTAAAAATGCATGTTATTGGTGAACAGAGTAATTATCCCAGTCAAGGTGATTAGCAGTACATGTCGAGATGCTCTTGCATCAATTTGGCAAAAGCGGTGTCCTAACATCACTCTGCAACCAAGGCTCCCTGGCCAGACACCCGGATGTCATAAGGGCTGCCACCTGCCTCCTCTGTCAGTCCCGTCTCTGTTGTCTGCATAGTGCTTCTGCCTCCCAGGACGGTCGGGAGGCCCCCTCTGGGGTAGCAGGGGCTCCCCCCCCACACACACAAATGTCGTGTGATTACAAAATACACGCTCTGAGTTTGACAGAACGCGTAGATTCTTTGCCTTATTGTAACAAATCGTCTGATGGTGAGATCAAGAGGGTTGCCATCCACAGATTCTCTTAGACTCTAAAAGTGTCCACTAAACATATGCCCATGAACAAAAGTCATAGGCCATCGATTCTTGAAATGTGAAGGAATGGTTTTATCAAGTATTATAGTGAACCATAAATTAACCACTTATTATCTACTCACCTATGTGGCGAGATTTGTAGGTCACCCTGTGTATGTAAACACACACACGCTTTGCACACTCACGTAAGACCTGTAAAAAAAGGTATCAGTGTCCAAAGAGAATCCTGTAGATATTGTTCATTCTCTTCTTGATATTTTTCTTATTTACTAAATTTTCTTCAATAAATAAAGCAAGAAAATTATCATAAAATGCAATACATGCTATAAAAATCTGCATTCACACTTCACAGTTGCAGATTTGCTCAAAGGAAGCAGATGGCTGCTCGTCCTGTAACATTCTGTCTCCTAAAATTAGAGCCAGAGACTCTGATGTGATCCATTACATGAAATGCATTCCAGATTTAAAACCCCAAGTAGCTGTAATTGCAAAGAATTAACCTAATCTGGAGCAGCCCAACCACTTACTCTGTGATAGGTACAAAAACATACAGCGTGCTCAGGCCAAGCTAGCACAGTTCGGAGGGCATCTCTGCCGTCAGGCTACTTCCCGTGGTGTGGACAGTCTCCCCTGCCATTACTCCTACAGTTTCTAGAAGAAAGTCCCACAAACGCAGAGATCCATCTGCTTAGTTCACAACTGATCTGGTAGGTCTTCCCCCAGTCCTAAAATAAAGCTGGTGCAAAGTAAATATTAGTCCAATTGAAATGAACAGATTTGCCAATGAATTTTAAACCAATGGAAATCAGTTCACCAGAATTTTTGAGTTTTTGATACCAGACATCTGGCTCCAGGGTCAGAGCAGCACGTGTGCTCACCCAACTCTTGGGTCTATCCAAATGCTTGCTCTGTTCCTCTATCATTCTCACTTCACTCAACAGCCATGAAGGTTTGTTGAGATGAAATATTAGAGCACATTCTCCCCAGGAGAAAGTTCCCTTGGTTCCCATTTCTTTTAGAGTTAGATTGAAAGACATCGTCCGGCTCCTCAGAGCTCTGGTTTTCCTCTCTGCACCCTGACACTTCTCCACTCTCTAGATTTCCCTCCATACCTCACCCCTGCCATCCTACTTCTATTTCCTGAACACTCAATATACTTTGTGTGCATTTGCATTCTGTACATCCAGGATTCCAGAGGTTTGGTAGCTGAAACAAAAGAATTTACTCAACATTTGGAGGGGAGGGAAGAGGATTCAATGACTATAACATGCTGTTCCAGTCTCTCTCTCTCTCTTTTTTTCACTTGAACAAGATCTTTAGCTTAATTCCATTATGAAATATTGGAGTCCATGGTGATGAATTGTGACTCTTTAGGTGATAGTAATTATGTCCTCACAAGGACTAAGTGCACTTTAATTGTGATTTGTTCATAAATGTCAGCCTCTTCTCTGAGGCCAGAGTAGGAAGCTGAGATGCTAAGCTCTGGGAATATCAGGGACAGACCACAACATGCTCTTTAAAACAGCACAAACCCTGGAAGGAATGAAGCCTTGAATCAAGATGTCAACCAATGGACCAAACGATCAAGTCCGAGGTCAGAGGGAGACCTACGACTCACTGGCCAGAGGATGCAAAGGAGACTTCAACTTTTGAGACCAAAAACTAGCCAAATGTTCATACGTCCCAAGAAAAAAAGAAGGCAAGTGTAGATTTCTACAAGAATCACCCAAACCATCTAATGACAAAGATTCAAGAAAGGAGATAGAGGAAGACTATGGTGGGTAGAAAGCAGAAGAAGCAATGACATCAGAGATGCATGAAAAACCCCACAAATCCATGAGGCAAAGTCAAGTAGCCCAACAGAAAATTAACCATGAAACTTACAGAGGGATCCAAAAGATCAATAAATAAATGAAAAGTTGTTCAGGTACAGTAAGATGCAAACCAAAGTAACAAGGTACTATTCCTTACCAATGGCTGACAAAATTGGAAAGATTAATAGTAGTCATTTTTTGAGAGGGGGTTGGGGGACAGAGACTCTTATATTCTGGTAGAAGTGGCTATTTGCAGAGTCCATTCAGGGGTAGATTGGCAAGATTTGTGAGTCTAGTATCTACCCTGGAGAAACACTTCCAGTGGGACCCGAGAATCAGGCATAAGGACACTCTCGTGAGGCATTTCTGGGAATGGCAAATTCAGGAAGTGATCTTCATAGTTGTTAATCAGGGGTGGCTAATAAGCTTGGACATTGCCCAGAATACTGTGTAGCCTCTAAAATAATAAAGATGATCTATAGAAACATAGATGGCTCCTAGAGACATGATGTTATGTGAAAACAACAGTATGTTTCCAGTTGGAACCAAGGTATCATCAAATTGTCACTATCCTCTGCATCATCCTGGGCAGTAAATCTGCTGGGAAAAACAACCCTGCCAGGGGCAGAAGGCGGGCTGGAGAGACAACAGGCACTGCATCTCATCACCTGTGGGTGGAGGGACCACCTGAGGCCAGGACTTAAGGAGAGATTGCGATTTCTAGAGTGCTTGAATGAAATTCACACAGAAAAGCTCATGTTGAAAAAAAAATGGTATAATTAAAAAAATAAGAGAAACAAACGGATGCACACGTCTGCTTCAGATCTTAAGGGCACCCAACAGTCACTGGTACTAACATTAAATTGATTGATTTCAATGCAATAATCTTAGAAAATGTAATTAGAGAGTGGAAGACAAATCAAAGAAAACAAATATAGCATTTGTATATAATCTGTGATAGTGAAGATCATGTCTGAAGCAACATTTTGTAGAAAATTTTAAAAAATAATAATAATGGCAACCATCTGGTTTGTTCGAGCCGCAATACCCTGCATACCTAATAACTTTCAATAAGCACAGCAATATCTTTATCTCTATAGCCAAGATGTCAATTATATTAAAAACCTAAATAAGAAGCCTGGGATGCTAGGACCACAGTGTTAAGTCTTAGGATTTAGCCAGTTCAGATCATCAGTCTCCTAGGTGAATAAATAGCATTCAGAGTGAAAGCTAAGGACTTTTTTGGTGGCAGGCTGAAGTAGCCAACTCAAGTTAAGTAGAACTAGAAAAAATTAATTGGGAAGATAGAAGTGGCCCACAGATGAGCATGATTTCCCCTGCTGGGAAACAGTCTCGGAATCAGGGCTTGTATGAGGATACAGGTCACTATGTGCTAATTGTAGTGATAGTGACCATTGATTACAGGTGGACTGTAGGGAGCTATAAAAATAACACACATGCACTGAGTTCCTGCAGTTTTCCCAATTCCAAGTGCATCAACTCATTATTTCCTCCCAACAATGATTATGATGTGCCTTTTACAAAAATCCAGATGTTAAATATGGAGTTGAGTCAAGCTCCAGGAGCCACGCTCTTATTAGCAAGGAATGGCTAAGAAGTCAGATTCCAGGTGCCAGATCCTTCATTCCCACAGTCTGTGTAACATCATTGCTGGGAAAGTGCTGACTCAGTCAGAGACCACATAGCCTGCTGTTTCTTCAAAACTCTGTCCTTGCACTAGACAAAACGCTGTATGCTTCTTGCAGATGCTCTCTTCAAAACTTTCTACACAATCTTTCCTGATGTTCCCAAATGGCCGGAGGACTTCAGTGCACTGGATGACCTTGAAGTCCCATGTGGATATCAAGTCCCTACCAGCCTGGATCCCTGGGTGACTACGTGGAGCAGAAACATCCCCCACTTCCCAATCTCATGGTACAACACAGATTTGAAAATGTGCCTACTCTAGCAATGAAATTACCACAACTAGAGTACCCCAACATGCAAAAATTAGAGATGGACAAAGGAGAGCTGGGATGTCTTAGAAAATCATCCCAGGAAGGTGATGGCTGCAATTAAGATGGAAGAGCAGCTGAAAATGTCTCCTAAACTTAGCCATATTAGTAGGGGAAGTAACCTAGGTTTGACGTTAAAGGGCTCTCGGACTCATCAAGGACTCTGAAGTACTGGCATTTCTCAGGCGGTCATGGGGAGGCAGAGCCAGATGTGAAATGAGGCTGTCATCTTATAATTCTTACTCCTCTCCAGCTGGTTTCAATTCCATGTGCTTTCCTAGACACTACTACTCGGCTCTGTGCTAAAACCAGCAGAAAAAGAAGTGGCAGCCAGTCTTTTCTTTCTGAAGGACTCTGCAATCTATGTTCTTTAGGTAGGTGATAGTCCTAGGTTTTTCCCCTGTGCCACTGTGACATTTTCTCACATGTTGGAATGCAACCATAAGAACTCTAGTCAAAGAACATCCAAAGTGTCTCTACACCAGACACCCAGCAATTAGGGGAAGAGAATCTCAACTCATTACCTCATTGACTATTTCTCCTGAAATTGTAATTAATCATCAAGAATTGGTTCAATCCTTTTATATCAAATGTCACTATATGCTAAACTCACATACACCATCCTACATAAAGCCGTATGTTCCTTTATGGCACTTTATGACGCTTTTAAAGGGGCCGCATGTGGCCGTGAGTGAAAAGGCTAGCCAAAGTCTACCCAAGCGAGAGACACAGTGCGAACTTGAAGCTGGAGCTTCACGGTCCTCCACCCCCACCTAGTTGTCTTCTCAGCCCCAGCCCTGCCCCTCCCAGGCACTACCTACCTGTATTTTCCCTCTCCAAGTAGCTGTCTCCCTGTGAGGCCCCTTAGTTGAAGTTTCAGGCTGCAAGCTCACCTCAGTCTACTTAGGTGGGAGGAAAGTAGGGAGGGAAGGAGAAAACAGAAAATAGCTCAGCAGATGTTTCCAGATAAATGTGTGCTTTTTTTTTTAAGTGTAAGTTGCTAATTGCAGGTCTATTTTGAGGTCTGCCAGTGTTAGCAGATGTTTCCATAGACAGGTACCTGCTTAGACAATTATAGATTGAAATTGATAGTGGGTTTGCATAAAGAGTCAATCTTCTAAAAAAAAAAAGGTAACATAATACGATTCCTTATAGAGACAGCATGTTTATCTGAGATTGGCTCTTAGGGACTGTTTTGGACTATATATATAATATATATAATATATATATATATATTATATATATATAGAATATAGAATATATATTCATTCCTGAACCTTTGCACTTACAAAATGGAGCCACACAGAGGAGGAAGTAGAAGTGAATGGTGCTGAGAGGATATAATTAGAGACACAATGTCTAGAAACTGACAGTCAGACTCTGGAGCTCCGATTAATTGCAACTACATTGTTTTTGGACATAAATATTTACACTTCATTTCTCATTAAAATTCTGCCTCCTAAAATATTAAGCCCGAACCTCTGATTGCCAGATAATTAATGGCAAAATAACACATCATGGCTTCCAGACAATCTAAGGTGTGCAATTTTCACACTGGGCATTCTCACCGTGGGGAAGGTTATGCCCAAAAATCCCACCCAGCAGACAACGTGTGTTGGGCATCTTCCTCTGGGCTAGGACAAAAACACCGGGGATTGGCGCTGAGGAGGACACCACTCTGATCTTCAGCAGCTCGGTCTCATCAACAGCATGTCACAAAACTGATAGGTGCCAGAGGAGAGGTGCCACCAGGAGACACTGGAGGAGTAAACTCCAGACCAGCTGGACACCTACCCAAGAAAACATTGGTTTGAAAAACCAAGGGGCTGGAAATGGAGCTACAGTGGGAAGGGTCATAACAGCCTCGTGCCTTCACAGCAGCAAGCAGACAGCCACCGTGGACATTTTCGCTGGACTTGATTCATCCCCAGTGTCTGCTGGAGCTCCCTGTGCAAGTCTTGATTGTCACGTGGCTCTACCACACTGCCAAGGCTTCAACACCTCCACGTGTCCCTTTGCTGGTGGTTGGTGGCTACCGGAGCTCCCCACCCTCTCGTGCCTGTATCTCCAGTCACATTTCCAGCAGCAGCTCCTGGCGATGCCAACCTTCTGAGAGGCCTCTGAGGGCCCCACTACTTCAGAATCCCACATTCTGCTGATGTTCTCTTTGTATCAGGGAAGCATTTTGCTTGAGAGCGATAAACTAGTCACTTTTGAGGACTGTATTCAGGGTCTCCAGGGGTGGATTTCAGGACCTATTATTTACTTTCCCAGTGTATTGAATAGATAATAATATTTTTCCTAATAACCTATAAATCACAGTTACAAGCTGGCTTCCCTGTGCGGGCGCACCAGCAGTGACTTCCATAATTTCAGAGTGTACTTGTCTCCACAGTTCCTCCCCAGCATACATCCGGCACAAAGGGAGCCGCACAGTGTGTTTTCATGCTACTGCACCAGTCTGAGCACTTCCCTTTGGAGCAATAGCGTTCAAGAAGAGTAAACACCAAGAGGACCGTGTTTGCTCATACAAGAGAATCAACGGACTATTAAGGCCTGACTGTACCCAGGGACTCACATGGTCGGGTCCAGGTACCTCTTGACTCTGGTTTTGCACCTCTGAGAACTGACTTTACCGTTGATGGTGCCAAGGGGCTCTTAGCAATCAAGGGACACTTGCCGCTCTGGGCTCACAACTCTGCACCTTCTGAATTCCAGCAAAAAGAGAACGTCTCTCTCGCTAGTGAGCAGATGTAACTCCAGGGGATGATTCTGATTGGCGTGGGCCCCGTGGGTCCCTCTGGGGTCCTTGCTGAGGTTAGGAGAACAGGGTGATGTGTTTGTGGGCAGGTCCAGATGAATGACCTGCACACACAGTGGCTATGGGCATCTGTCATTGTCAGATACGCCTGAACCACGCAACATGCGGAAGGGGAAGAGAAAGGAAGATAGAGAGTAGGGTCAAAGGAAGCAGAAAATGTATCTTCAGGAGGCAAAACTGAATGCTCTAACTACCCGCCAGCACTCACCTGAACAGAGTGTGTGAGACACAGTGGGTATGAATAGATGCTCACTGACCCAGTGAATCTGCAAGCATACTGGCTTTGATTGATTTGTTTCTCCCACCCCAGCAGAAACTCACCTGACTCCCCAGAAAAATCTGAGCCCCTCGAATTCCGTGACTGCAGGCTCATCTCTGGGCCCCTGACCCAGACACCAGCTCTCAACAAACTGAGTTCAGCTTCCAACACGAAGTCTTCATTTCTGTTGAGAGCTTCTCAATCCAGCAATCTAGCCTGACTACTTTTAGACTTCTGCCCACAAGCACAAGATCAATCTGTCTCCTGAAAAGTGTTGTTTGCTGTGATAATCTCACCTCCGTCAAACGTTCCTATCTTTAACTCCTTATTATTAAATTCGTGTCGAAGAATCACAGGAAGGATAAGGCCGTGGACTGAGGGTATCTGGCGACATGGCCCAGTAGAAAGACAATTTATCCAGGAAATTTACTTGGCTTCAATTATATCTTCTGGACCAGCTCTCTTGGACATCTCACTTCCTGCTCTCAGCCATCATTTATCTGTAAGAGACGAGAGGATGGGTGCATGTCTCGCAGCTAATTCTCTACACACCATGGAAAATTCTTACGGCAAGTGCAAAGCATGATAGCGGCTCTCCACCTACTCCCAGAGTCCAGGACAGGCCGCTTCCTCATTCATCCATGCCAATCTGGCCATCCAGCTGGTGCAGACGCAGCCATTCACATGCTGCTTCACACTGCTTCCTCAGCCACTTTCTGCCCCAACCCGAGTGCCAGTGTGTCCTTCTCTAAGAACTTAGTCCACTTTTTGTCCTGGGGCCTTCATCATGTAGCTTCTCCCACCAGGAAAGCTCTGCTCCTCCAAGTGCACCTGCTCATGTCTGCCCAGCCTGGCAGGTCCCACAAACTCACCTGTTCCGTATAATTTTCCTAATTTGCAACTTGCCTCCTTCCATTTGCTGCCTCTCCTTTCCCCACCAAGCTCTTACAGTTCTACCTTGATATTTCAAAGCAGCAGTGAACATGTCTCACCCTGGTTTATAGTCATTGTGTGTGGTTTTTCAGTTTCTCTCTCACTCTGGGATGCAAGCCCCTTCCCATTGGGTAGGGAGCTCTGGGGAGTGTGCACAGCAGGCTTTACAGAAACACAAGTCGTCATCAAGTCCCAGCACAGCTGCCTGCTCCTTCAGGAATCACTTATTCTCTACAGTCATCAGATTCCTTGCGAGTAAAATAAGAACATCTGGGATGTTGAGGAGACTAAATGAGCACATCTAAGTAAAAGCTCTTGGTCCTGGGCTTGAGTGTGGAGAGTGTCTCACTTACCTCCAGTGAACACACGTCAGAACTGGTGACACGCTTTCCTTGACTGTTCTTGGGATCACATTCAGATTTCTCACTGAGACCCCCACATCTGGACATATCTGGTTCCTGCTTCTCTTATTTGCTCACATTTTTTGTGGTGGTTGGTTTGTTAATAGCTGTATTGAGACATAAGTGACATCCGTAGCTTGCATGACTTCCAATCTACAGGTCATTGAGTCTGGACTTAGACATACATTTATGGGACTGTCACCTCTATGATGTCACTGAAATATTTGTCTTCCCCAACATCTCCCTTTGCTCATTTCTAATTCTTTCTTAAAACCCTTTCTCTCCATGCGCCAATCCTATGTCCAGGAACTTTTCTGCTTTCTGTCACTACACATTATATTTCCTAGTGTTTTATGGAAATGGAATTGTTCAGCACGTGCTCCTTGCTTGTCGTCTCTCAGTCTATCATTTTGATGTGTGTGTCTGTGAGAGTGATAACCTCCGTCATTCTCTCTGTTGAGTATTATCCCATTGCTTGGATGCCACCGTTTGTTAACAGACATTTGGATTATTTTCTAGTTTTTAATTGTAAAATAAAGTGGCTATTGTCATTCAAAGTCTTTATGCAGACATATTGCTTCTTCTTTTGACTACACATCAAGGAGAAGAAGGGTCAGGTCCTGTAACAGTCCTGTTTAGCCTTCTAGCAAGCTGCCAAATGTTTCTTCAAATGTTGTGCCCTTTGAACTCCTAGCAACAGCATATGAGAGATCTAGTTGCACCAGATCCTGATCAACACTTAGGATTCTCGACTTTTTAAATTTAGAGACTTTGAAGTTGTACAGCGGCATCTCTTGTGGGTGGAGTTTGTGTTTTCCCAGGGACTCGTGGTGATGAGCTTCTCTGAGAGGCTTATGTGCTCTTCTGCTGGTAAGGTGCCCACATCTTTAGCCTGTTATTCTTCTCCCAGTTAGTATGTTTCCAGTTAGAACTAAGAATTAGGAGTTCTCTCCATAGTTAAGATACAACTGACTTATCAGATAAATGCTTTGCAAACATTTCCCCCCTCTGTGGCCTGTTGTATTCTCTTCACAGTCACATTCAAGAGCGGTGACTCTACTTTTAATTCATTCCAATTTATCAAGTTATTCTACAAATTATACTTTAGCACTATATGTAAAAAATCTTTGCATTAAACTAAGGCGATGAAGGATTTATCCTTCATCCTAGCTTTTCTTTTAGCAATTTTAGAATTAGATTTTTTTTTTAGGTTTTTAATAGAACTCTAACAGAAAATTCTTTTTAACAAAAACTTGTATCAATTTACCACTGGTTTGCAATACACATTTCAGGAGTGTGGCTTTGCATCTCAGTGAGTCGCTCAGTCCCACCAACTCACAGCCGAAGTTCAACTGACATCAGTGCTGACACACTGGTATTACTCTCTCTTCCTCCCTAGGTTTCATTTTGATAGCATCTATTGCCATCCTTTGCACTGCAGTCCTTTCCTTAATGTAATACTTCATTTGTTTTTATTATCAGTCATTGTGTTTTTATTGCAGGCATTTTATTTTCACCTCCAGGAATTGATTTTTGCCTTTTATATATCTTCCATGTCTCTATTTTTACTTTTTAAACACATCGGACATTGTTACATACATACTTCCACGCTGTCATTGGCTACTTGTAATATCTGCATCCCCCAGTCTGAGTCATCTTCAATTTGTTTTTTTGCAAACTTGTGCTTCTTTTTTAGCTAGGATAGCCAACGCACTAGGAATTCCGCATGATATGCAAAACTACTGTTGCATTCTTATCGATATTCTTGAGCCTTTTTCTAGGTGGTAGCTAAGTTACTTAGAAGCAGTGCAGTCCTTTAGAAGTTGCTTTTGAGGAGTTGTCGGGGGCCAGAGCCATGTTCCATGTGTAGTAATTATTCCTTACCGCGAATACAAGACCCTCTGTGCACTGGATCCCACACCCCATGATTTGAGGTGCCCCTGTCTGACCAGTGAGGACTCCCCACTGCTGTGTGATAGCTGCACTCCAGTTCTCTCTGGTGCTTCTCCCAGATCCCTAGCCATTTCCTCACATGCATGGCCAGCAGGTAGCTGAGCGTTTAAGGCTCCCAACTTTTCTTTCTGAGTAGTTTTGTCCTCCACAATGTTCTGTCATATAAACTCTTAAGTCCTCACTCTGCCTGGACGCTCAGTTCCATCTCCTCAAAGCGTGGAATTGGCCTCTACTTCAGCTCCCACACCCCCTGCAGAGCCCACAAAGTCTCTCAAGGAAGTGATCTGCGGCAACATCAGGGTCCCCCTGTCCGTCCCCCAGCTTTCAGCCCACTCTCCTTTGTTGCATGGTTTCCAGTCTAGCAAAGATTCATTTCACATATTCTATCCCTATTCTGGCTGTTCCAGGTGGCAGCTACCTTCTTTCCATGTATAGCCACTCACAGAACTACCTTTTCTTCCCGTCCTTTGCAAATACGAAGTTTGTTTACTTCTTCAGCCCTATAACCTTGCTATCTTCTCCTCTTGGGACCCTTCTCCAAGACTCCACAGACTGACCAGGACTCAGAGCTTCTTGCCAACTCACTGAGGACACATATTTTCATCAAGACAATAAAGAAGAACCTTCCTGCCTCTACGTCATCTCCACCCACTCCTAGGCTTTGTCATTCCTCACACTCATCTCTGTCTTAATGGACTTGACTTGCTTATACTACATATTTTCTGAAAGAAGGACCACATCAATATTAGGAATAATTTAAAGTAGTTTGGAATAGGTGTTTGCAGATTAGATAACTCTTTGGAAGCTACCTACATTTGCTCACTTTTCATAACGAATGGCAGCTAAGCTAGATCTAGGATCCACCCATTCACTGGTCCTCTGGAAGCTTCTAGGATCCATTCTCCATCTTCCTTCCTGCTTTGTTGTCTGTGGGCTAGTGGACTGTCCACCTAGTCCAGCCGCCCTTCTCCTCAGACACCTGTCATAATTCCAAGCAGCACATAGAAGCAGCTTTTAGAGATTACAAAGGAATGTTCTTTTTCTCTAGCCCTTCCTTTGGATAACAAAAAATCTCCTAGAATCTTATCAAAGATTTTCCTCATATCTCCTTGACTAGATGTCGGCAACCATTCCCAAATTAACTGATGAGGACTGGAATAGAAATTAGCAATATTAGTTTATACTAAACAAGATGATTATTTTGATCCCAGACCTCTCTCCCTCAACCTTGGGTGCTGGAAAGTATTCTCCTCCTCTGCAAAACATTAGCTTCCTGCAGTTGTCAAGAATGGAAGACATAGGTGGTGGACAGGAAAATAAGCATGATTGGGACCATACCATGTGCCAGGTCCATTTTATTCATTCATATGTACAATGCAAAAGTAGGTATTTTAGACCTTAACCGGTTATTGTACTGGGATGAAAGTGTATGATTCAAACGTTTAAATAAAATTTAGATATGTAAATATTTTAGAACCTCTAGAAAATCTCTCAACTGATTTAAATATTTACCAGCATGTGAGATAAGCCTTCTGGTGTCAGCTGAGTCAAGCAGAAGGCTCATAGCATTTGTCGTGTTTCATTTCATGCGCCACTTCCAATGCTCGGCCTTCCTTCCTGGGATCTTGCCCACCATGCTGATGCACATTGTCAACCGCAAATACTGTTTCCACAAACTTCCAAGGAGCTGGCAGCAGGAATTCTGAAGTAGAAACACATTTCACTTTTTCTGTTTAAAAATGTAAATTTAATCACAGTACATTTGTGGTCATGATACACTCATTCAAAAATATTTACAGCTGATTCTATTTATAATGAATCTACAAATCTTACCAAATATTTTGATCAAAGAGATTATGCTTAATTCATCCTTTGCACAACCCTGTACTCACAAATAAAATTACATTGTCTTTCTCCAGGGGTGAACCTGGAGATTACTGATTCATGCACGGTGCTGAGACTGAGTCTTAGGAAATGAATCTATTGCACCAGTCACACGTGCTGGTGGGGTGGAGGCAGAACACACGTGTGGTGTGGTGGCAGAAGGCACCTGCCTCCGACTGCGCCTGCAGGATATCAGATGCAGCTTGAAATTGGCCCTGTGGGAGTATTTACACCACAGAAAGTGGCACCCACGGACTTAACTCCCTTAGAGTTACTTTGCCACATCGTCACTCAGTAACACAGAGCAGTATGATCATTCTGGCCCCACAGCTGGGATACCCCACTTGTTTTCTAAAATTTCCAGGATCCCACATTTAATATCTCCTTCACTAGACCACAGCCCAGTACATACTTAAGCTGACACATTCTGAGCATTAGTTTTAAGTATTTCACTCTGCAGTAGTCATAACCCAGGCCTGGTCCAAGTCAACCCTCAATAGATTGGGGCCGGTGGCTACATCATTATCACTTTCATTTCCTTAAGTTATCTACTGTCGATTCTATTCAGCTCTAAAACTCGAATCCCTGCTATTACTTTTACTTACTCACCTACTATTGCCATTACTTTTTGTCCTTTTATCTCATAAATTCTATGAGAAACTCACAGTTGCCATCAGTGAAGGTTTAAAATACCTACGTTTGCATCATACATATAAATAAAGTGGGCCTGGCACGTAATATGTCCCAATCATGCTTATTTTCTTGTCGACCACCTCAGACTACTTCATGGCCCTGATCAAGAGGATGATCACTGCTATCATCATTGCCTCCACTGCATCTAAAATTCTAATGGAAGGACAGAAATTCGAATGTCCTTTTTAGCTTTAAACACCATGACCCAGTTAAGTTTGAGAGTCTCTTTGCCGTTAACGTCACTTGCTTAATAATACATTTTCCCCAAATATGGCAAACCTGGGGCCAAACAGGTAAATAGAAGGTGGCATATGCCATTTGGATGTCCTTTTATGAAAGTCACCTGGTAGAAGTACTTTCTCAGATTTATTGAATCCACACTTGGGACTCATCCACAGATAATAAAGCACGCAAAAGGACACCACTGACTGAGTGCCATCACAGCACCAGGCACTGGGGGCGGGAGGTTAGCTCATTAATGCCCAGCACCACCCCGCCCCGATCCTAATTCACAGGTGAAGCACTGTGACACCAGGCACTCGAGTCCCTTGCAAAGGTCACACATTTTGTGCACGCCAGAAGGAAGGCCTCCCTCAAATCAGAGTCAAGGTGTCACTTACAATATGCATCATCCCTAGAAAGGGGCCAGATGCAAATCTCAGCAACGAAAGGCTCCCTCCTCCTCCCGACACAGAACAAGGGGGGCGACATTGAAGGTGACATTCAGACCTAGAGGCGCATCGGCCTCCCCTGCCTGTCTGCATCAGAATGGCCTATTTTGGTCTCAACGCCACCAACAGACTCGAAATAACTGAACCAGGTAACAAGAGCTGATAAAAAAAAAAAAATTAAAAGAAAGGCACTCCTGCAGCGCCCATGCCCTCCCTGTGATCGCCAACTCACAAGCTCTCAACTCCAAAGCTCTCGATTCTGTGGGGACCTGGGCCCAAGGCTTTTGGGGGGGGGGGCTGTAGGCTCAGACCTTCCAGTTTCTCTTTCAGCTGCTGCCTTTCTTTTTGTGGTGACTCATCCTGCAATGGGAATCAAGCAAACTCACCACAGGTTGATTTTTCCTGTTGCTTTTCGGGTGGTTCCAGCAGATGGTTTCCACAGAGAAACACACACAGCAGGGCAGCACCAATTGTAAGCTCCCTGCTGGAAAAGGGAGAACGTTATAGCAAAATGTCTGGCTTTGGGGGTTCACAAAGGTACCTTTCATCCATGCTCTGCCACTCACGGTCCCTGTGACCTCAGCCTTGCCCCCTAACTTGTATGAACCTCAATTTTGACCTAGGTAAGGAGGGGCTGGGGTGTATTCGCAGTTTATCATGAGAACTTAATGAAAAGGACTCATCCCAGGGTAGCCCCAGATTTTCCTACGATTTTAAATAATCATCGGCCCCCTTATGCCCTGTCCATAGAAACTTGATGGACTGATTTTGAGAAAGGCCACAGAATTGCAAGCAAACGTCGGAATGATCCCCCAGCCTCTGGTTTTCCCCAGTCAATGTGCCGCAGAAGAGTAAATGATATGAGGACTCTGAAGGCGCAAAGGGCCTTGTTCTGCTGGACCCCGGCGCCACCCCTCAACTAGTGTGAGCTTTGGCAAGCCTGTATGACCTGCTCATTTAGGAAGTGGGGTCCTAACAGCACCCCTGTTGGAGGCGGAGGGTGGACTCCAACAGATCGGTGAGGAGTCAGGTCTGACCAGCCTAGTGCACACACTATTGGTGTTTTTACTTTCTGTTCTTTAAGGAACATTTCCGCCCTGAGGGGCTATGTGCCCGGCCACGTGTTGACTAAGGAGCTAGTTTGCTGGAGCACAGAATCAGGCAGGAGCTTTCCTGGGGCCTGTGGGCCAGCACACCTGCACCCTGGGGGGGCACTGGCGGCTTCTGGCTTCCGGGCTGGCCGGTGCAGGTGCTGGCCAGGAAGCCCTCCGTGGCGCAGGTAAGGAGGGGATGAGAGGGAGGTTCTAGGCGGGCGGTGAGGGCGCCTGGCTGGGCAGGGGGCGGGCAATGGCGCCCGCGCCCCACTGCTCGCTGACCGCTGACCGGCGTCCTGGCCGAGCGCTGTGTGAGCGGCCGCGGAGGGCGAGCCCCGCGCGGGGACCTCTCACCAGAAAGCAGCCCGGACTCATATTTCATGGCTCATATGTCATTGTCCCCGGGGTACAATGTGCTGATTAAATGAACAGAGTGCATTGTGGGTTGGCTCCACTTTCTCGATTTTCACGGGGTCAGCGGAACCCTCGCCCGCCGG
>NW_004567113.1:54750403-54761077 GCF_000260355.1 Condylura cristata
GGAAAGCTCTGCTCCTCCAAGTGCACCTGCTCATGTCTGCCCAGCCTGGCAGGTCCCACAAACTCACCTGTTCCGTATAATTTTCCTAATTTGCAACTTGCCTCCTTCCATTTGCTGCCTCTCCTTTCCCCACCAAGCTCTTACAGTTCTACCTTGATATTTCAAAGCAGCAGTGAACATGTCTCACCCTGGTTTATAGTCATTGTGTGTGGTTTTTCAGTTTCTCTCTCACTCTGGGATGCAAGCCCCTTCCCATTGGGTAGGGAGCTCTGGGGAGTGTGCACAGCAGGCTTTACAGAAACACAAGTCGTCATCAAGTCCCAGCACAGCTGCCTGCTCCTTCAGGAATCACTTATTCTCTACAGTCATCAGATTCCTTGCGAGTAAAATAAGAACATCTGGGATGTTGAGGAGACTAAATGAGCACATCTAAGTAAAAGCTCTTGGTCCTGGGCTTGAGTGTGGAGAGTGTCTCACTTACCTCCAGTGAACACAAGTCAGAACTGGTGACATGCTTTCCTTGACTGTTCTTGGGATCACATTCAGATTTCTCACTGAGACCCCCACGTCTGGACATATCTGGTTCCTGCTTCTCTTATTTGCTCACATTTTTTGTGGTGGTTGGTTTGTTAATAGCTGTATTGAGACATAAGTGACATCCGTAGCTTGCATGACTTCCAATCTACAGGTCATTGAGTCTGGACTTAGACATACATTTATGGGACTGTCACCTCTATGATGTCACTGAAATATTTGTCTTCCCCAACATCTCCCTTTGCTCATTTCTAATTCTTTCTTAAAACCCTTTCTCTCCATGCGCCAATCCTATGTCCAGGAACTTTTCTGCTTTCTGTCACTACACATTATATTTCCTAGTGTTTTATGGAAATGGAATTGTTCAGCACGTGCTCCTTGCTTGTCGTCTCTCAGTCTATCATTTTGATGTGTGTGTCTGTGAGAGTGATAACCTCCGTCATTCTCTCTGTTGAGTATTATCCCATTGCTTGGATGCCACCGTTTGTTAACAGACATTTGGATTATTTTCTAGTTTTTAATTGTAAAATAAAGTGGCTATTGTCATTCAAAGTCTTTATGCAGACATATTGCTTCTTCTTTTGACTACACATCAAGGAGAAGAAGGGTCAGGTCCTGTAACAGTCCTGTTTAGCCTTCTAGCAAGCTGCCAAATGTTTCTTCAAATGTTGTGCCCTTTGAACTCCTAGCAACAGCATATGAGAGATCTAGTTGCACCAGATCCTGATCAACACTTAGGATTCTCGACTTTTTAAATTTAGAGACTTTGAAGTTGTACAGCGGCATCTCTTGTGGGTGGAGTTTGTGTTTTCCCAGGGACTCGTGGTGATGAGCTTCTCTGAGAGGCTTATGTGCTCTTCTGCTGGTAAGGTGCCCACATCTTTAGCCTGTTATTCTTCTCCCAGTTAGTATGTTTCCAGTTAGAACTAAGAATTAGGAGTTCTCTCCATAGTTAAGATACAACTGACTTATCAGATAAATGCTTTGCAAACATTTCCCCCCTCTGTGGCCTGTTGTATTCTCTTCACAGTCACATTCAAGAGCGGTGACTCTACTTTTAATTCATTCCAATTTATCAAGTTATTCTACAAATTATACTTTAGCACTATATGTAAAAAATCTTTGCATTAAACTAAGGCGATGAAGGATTTATCCTTCATCCTAGCTTTTCTTTTAGCAATTTTAGAATTAGATTTTTTTTTTAGGTTTTTAATAGAACTCTAACAGAAAATTCTTTTTAACAAAAACTTGTATCAATTTACCACTGGTTTGCAATACACATTTCAGGAGTGTGGCTTTGCATCTCAGTGAGTCGCTCAGTCCCACCAACTCACAGCCGAAGTTCAACTGACATCAGTGCTGACACACTGGTATTACTCTCTCTTCCTCCCTAGGTTTCATTTTGATAGCATCTATTGCCATCCTTTGCACTGCAGTCCTTTCCTTAATGTAATACTTCATTTGTTTTTATTATCAGTCATTGTGTTTTTATTGCAGGCATTTTATTTTCACCTCCAGGAATTGATTTTTGCCTTTTATATATCTTCCATGTCTCTATTTTTACTTTTTAAACACATCGGACATTGTTACATACATACTTCCACGCTGTCATTGGCTACTTGTAATATCTGCATCCCCCAGTCTGAGTCATCTTCAATTTGTTTTTTTGCAAACTTGTGCTTCTTTTTTAGCTAGGATAGCCAACGCACTAGGAATTCCGCATGATATGCAAAACTACTGTTGCATTCTTATCGATATTCTTGAGCCTTTTTCTAGGTGGTAGCTAAGTTACTTAGAAGCAGTGCAGTCCTTTAGAAGTTGCTTTTGAGGAGTTGTCGGGGGCCAGAGCCATGTTCCATGTGTAGTAATTATTCCTTACCGCGAATACAAGACCCTCTGTGCACTGGATCCCACACCCCATGATTTGAGGTGCCCCTGTCTGACCAGTGAGGACTCCCCACTGCTGTGTGATAGCTGCACTCCAGTTCTCTCTGGTGCTTCTCCCAGATCCCTAGCCATTTCCTCACATGCATGGCCAGCAGGTAGCTGAGCGTTTAAGGCTCCCAACTTTTCTTTCTGAGTAGTTTTGTCCTCCACAATGTTCTGTCATATAAACTCTTAAGTCCTCACTCTGCCTGGACGCTCAGTTCCATCTCCTCAAAGCGTGGAATTGGCCTCTACTTCAGCTCCCACACCCCCTGCAGAGCCCACAAAGTCTCTCAAGGAAGTGATCTGCGGCAACATCAGGGTCCCCCTGTCCGTCCCCCAGCTTTCAGCCCACTCTCCTTTGTTGCATGGTTTCCAGTCTAGCAAAGATTCATTTCACATATTCTATCCCTATTCTGGCTGTTCCAGGTGGCAGCTACCTTCTTTCCATGTATAGCCACTCACAGAACTACCTTTTCTTCCCGTCCTTTGCAAATACGAAGTTTGTTTACTTCTTCAGCCCTATAACCTTGCTATCTTCTCCTCTTGGGACCCTTCTCCAAGACTCCACAGACTGACCAGGACTCAGAGCTTCTTGCCAACTCACTGAGGACACATATTTTCATCAAGACAATAAAGAAGAACCTTCCTGCCTCTACGTCATCTCCACCCACTCCTAGGCTTTGTCATTCCTCACACTCATCTCTGTCTTAATGGACTTGACTTGCTTATACTACATATTTTCTGAAAGAAGGACCACATCAATATTAGGAATAATTTAAAGTAGTTTGGAATAGGTGTTTGCAGATTAGATAACTCTTTGGAAGCTACCTACATTTGCTCACTTTTCATAACGAATGGCAGCTAAGCTAGATCTAGGATCCACCCATTCACTGGTCCTCTGGAAGCTTCTAGGATCCATTCTCCATCTTCCTTCCTGCTTTGTTGTCTGTGGGCTAGTGGACTGTCCACCTAGTCCAGCCGCCCTTCTCCTCAGACACCTGTCATAATTCCAAGCAGCACATAGAAGCAGCTTTTAGAGATTACAAAGGAATGTTCTTTTTCTCTAGCCCTTCCTTTGGATAACAAAAAATCTCCTAGAATCTTATCAAAGATTTTCCTCATATCTCCTTGACTAGATGTCGGCAACCATTCCCAAATTAACTGATGAGGACTGGAATAGAAATTAGCAATATTAGTTTATACTAAACAAGATGATTATTTTGATCCCAGACCTCTCTCCCTCAACCTTGGGTGCTGGAAAGTATTCTCCTCCTCTGCAAAACATTAGCTTCCTGCAGTTGTCAAGAATGGAAGACATAGGTGGTGGACAGGAAAATAAGCATGATTGGGACCATACCATGTGCCAGGTCCATTTTATTCATTCATATGTACAATGCAAAAGTAGGTATTTTAGACCTTAACCGGTTATTGTACTGGGATGAAAGTGTATGATTCAAACGTTTAAATAAAATTTAGATATGTAAATATTTTAGAACCTCTAGAAAATCTCTCAACTGATTTAAATATTTACCAGCATGTGAGATAAGCCTTCTGGTGTCAGCTGAGTCAAGCAGAAGGCTCATAGCATTTGTCGTGTTTCATTTCATGCGCCACTTCCAATGCTCGGCCTTCCTTCCTGGGATCTTGCCCACCATGCTGATGCACATTGTCAACCGCAAATACTGTTTCCACAAACTTCCAAGGAGCTGGCAGCAGGAATTCTGAAGTAGAAACACATTTCACTTTTTCTGTTTAAAAATGTAAATTTAATCACAGTACATTTGTGGTCATGATACACTCATTCAAAAATATTTACAGCTGATTCTATTTATAATGAATCTACAAATCTTACCAAATATTTTGATCAAAGAGATTATGCTTAATTCATCCTTTGCACAACCCTGTACTCACAAATAAAATTACATTGTCTTTCTCCAGGGGTGAACCTGGAGATTACTGATTCATGCACGGTGCTGAGACTGAGTCTTAGGAAATGAATCTATTGCACCAGTCACACGTGCTGGTGGGGTGGAGGCAGAACACACGTGTGGTGTGGTGGCAGAAGGCACCTGCCTCCGACTGCGCCTGCAGGATATCAGATGCAGCTTGAAATTGGCCCTGTGGGAGTATTTACACCACAGAAAGTGGCACCCACGGACTTAACTCCCTTAGAGTTACTTTGCCACATCGTCACTCAGTAACACAGAGCAGTATGATCATTCTGGCCCCACAGCTGGGATACCCCACTTGTTTTCTAAAATTTCCAGGATCCCACATTTAATATCTCCTTCACTAGACCACAGCCCAGTACATACTTAAGCTGACACATTCTGAGCATTAGTTTTAAGTATTTCACTCTGCAGTAGTCATAACCCAGGCCTGGTCCAAGTCAACCCTCAATAGATTGGGGCCGGTGGCTACATCATTATCACTTTCATTTCCTTAAGTTATCTACTGTCGATTCTATTCAGCTCTAAAACTCGAATCCCTGCTATTACTTTTACTTACTCACCTACTATTGCCATTACTTTTTGTCCTTTTATCTCATAAATTCTATGAGAAACTCACAGTTGCCATCAGTGAAGGTTTAAAATACCTACGTTTGCATCATACATATAAATAAAGTGGGCCTGGCACGTAATATGTCCCAATCATGCTTATTTTCTTGTCGACCACCTCAGACTACTTCATGGCCCTGATCAAGAGGATGATCACTGCTATCATCATTGCCTCCACTGCATCTAAAATTCTAATGGAAGGACAGAAATTCGAATGTCCTTTTTAGCTTTAAACACCATGACCCAGTTAAGTTTGAGAGTCTCTTTGCCGTTAACGTCACTTGCTTAATAATACATTTTCCCCAAATATGGCAAACCTGGGGCCAAACAGGTAAATAGAAGGTGGCATATGCCATTTGGATGTCCTTTTATGAAAGTCACCTGGTAGAAGTACTTTCTCAGATTTATTGAATCCACACTTGGGACTCATCCACAGATAATAAAGCACGCAAAAGGACACCACTGACTGAGTGCCATCACAGCACCAGGCACTGGGGGCGGGAGGTTAGCTCATTAATGCCCAGCACCACCCCGCCCCGATCCTAATTCACAGGTGAAGCACTGTGACACCAGGCACTCGAGTCCCTTGCAAAGGTCACACATTTTGTGCACGCCAGAAGGAAGGCCTCCCTCAAATCAGAGTCAAGGTGTCACTTACAATATGCATCATCCCTAGAAAGGGGCCAGATGCAAATCTCAGCAACGAAAGGCTCCCTCCTCCTCCCGACACAGAACAAGGGGGGCGACATTGAAGGTGACATTCAGACCTAGAGGCGCATCGGCCTCCCCTGCCTGTCTGCATCAGAATGGCCTATTTTGGTCTCAACGCCACCAACAGACTCGAAATAACTGAACCAGGTAACAAGAGCTGATAAAAAAAAAAAAATTAAAAGAAAGGCACTCCTGCAGCGCCCATGCCCTCCCTGTGATCGCCAACTCACAAGCTCTCAACTCCAAAGCTCTCGATTCTGTGGGGACCTGGGCCCAAGGCTTTTGGGGGGGGGGGCTGTAGGCTCAGACCTTCCAGTTTCTCTTTCAGCTGCTGCCTTTCTTTTTGTGGTGACTCATCCTGCAATGGGAATCAAGCAAACTCACCACAGGTTGATTTTTCCTGTTGCTTTTCGGGTGGTTCCAGCAGATGGTTTCCACAGAGAAACACACACAGCAGGGCAGCACCAATTGTAAGCTCCCTGCTGGAAAAGGGAGAACGTTATAGCAAAATGTCTGGCTTTGGGGGTTCACAAAGGTACCTTTCATCCATGCTCTGCCACTCACGGTCCCTGTGACCTCAGCCTTGCCCCCTAACTTGTATGAACCTCAATTTTGACCTAGGTAAGGAGGGGCTGGGGTGTATTCGCAGTTTATCATGAGAACTTAATGAAAAGGACTCATCCCAGGGTAGCCCCAGATTTTCCTACGATTTTAAATAATCATCGGCCCCCTTATGCCCTGTCCATAGAAACTTGATGGACTGATTTTGAGAAAGGCCACAGAATTGCAAGCAAACGTCGGAATGATCCCCCAGCCTCTGGTTTTCCCCAGTCAATGTGCCGCAGAAGAGTAAATGATATGAGGACTCTGAAGGCGCAAAGGGCCTTGTTCTGCTGGACCCCGGCGCCACCCCTCAACTAGTGTGAGCTTTGGCAAGCCTGTATGACCTGCTCATTTAGGAAGTGGGGTCCTAACAGCACCCCTGTTGGAGGCGGAGGGTGGACTCCAACAGATCGGTGAGGAGTCAGGTCTGACCAGCCTAGTGCACACACTATTGGTGTTTTTACTTTCTGTTCTTTAAGGAACATTTCCGCCCTGAGGGGCTATGTGCCCGGCCACGTGTTGACTAAGGAGCTAGTTTGCTGGAGCACAGAATCAGGCAGGAGCTTTCCTGGGGCCTGTGGGCCAGCACACCTGCACCCTGGGGGGGCACTGGCGGCTTCTGGCTTCCGGGCTGGCCGGTGCAGGTGCTGGCCAGGAAGCCCTCCGTGGCGCAGGTAAGGAGGGGATGAGAGGGAGGTTCTAGGCGGGCGGTGAGGGCGCCTGGCTGGGCAGGGGGCGGGCAATGGCGCCCGCGCCCCACTGCTCGCTGACCGCTGACCGGCGTCCTGGCCGAGCGCTGTGTGAGCGGCCGCGGAGGGCGAGCCCCGCGCGGGGACCTCTCACCAGAAAGCAGCCCGGACTCATATTTCATGGCTCATATGTCATTGTCCCCGGGGTACAATGTGCTGATTAAATGAACAGAGTGCATTGTGGGTTGGCTCCACTTTCTCGATTTTCACGGGGTCAGCGGAACCCTCGCCCGCCCGGCCTGCGGGGCGCCCTGGCTCCGCTGGGCCACGCGGGAGAAAGGCGGGCTCGGCCCGCAGGAGGGGTGTCTGGGAGGAGTCTGGAAGAGCCAATGGCGCGGAGGCAGACTGTTCCTAAGAAACAGAAAAGAAGGGTCTGCAGTGGTTTCGAAAGGTAAAATAATCACAAGTGGTTTTTCTATCATTTATAGGAAGGCACAAGGCTCACATTCGTTTGCTAAACCTGGACCACAGATGGCTCTGGCCAAGCTCTGAGTTGAGCCCCAGCTTACCTCTAATTAGTGATGCAGCCACACCCCAGTGGACACCTCCCAGAGGACAGCCCCCCAAGTCTTGATCTTCTCCTTTGCAAAAGAAAAAATATATATATATATCATTAAGGTGCAATTAATGTTTAGAAAACATCTCTCCAGAGTCACTGACCAATAAAGAACATTTAGTAAATAATATTCATTCATGAAACTGATGATGATGACAAGTAATGATTTCTTGAAGAAAGCTCTGTTGCTCATCTTAAATGAAGCCTGTCAAGAAATCTCATTGCAAGCTGCACTAGCGTGTGATTATAAATTGGGTTAAGAGCTGGAGAAACTGGAATAGATATATGAGCTAACGACCCAAGAGGAAACCAGAGCGAGAGATCCTTTCATACTTTCATTAGAAGGAGAAGTATCTTGAGCATGTAAATATCCCCATGGACCTAGGAAGAACGAGGGCCTGAGAGGGATGACAGGAAACTGTGGGGCGCTGAGAATTCAATCGTGTCCCTCTAGAGCAAGTGACAAGCTTCTGTCTGCAGTTGCCTCGGGCAGATGAGATTTGGGATATCAAGATGAGGGGATCAGTCTCCAGTGGACCAAAGTGTTAAGAAGTGTGTGTCCAGGGTGTAGCTGGACGCGCAGGGGTGTGTCTCCCGCTGTGCTGACCTGGCGCGCAGAGAGGATTCCAGACACACCTGGGTCTGGAGGCGCTAAAGGCACAGCAGGGAAACGCTGGCGTTTGCGGAGGACGGTGGGTAGATATTTTACAAGCCTGCATGTTCTTTGCAACTGCAAAGCAAACTGTCTCTGCAATTTCAAAGGATAAGTAGCTTACAGATACAGATAAAATATTTTGACCACACTGTAATTGAGTGAAAAATAAATTGCAATTTACGAGCAGTTCCTGGATCTCACCATGTCCCAGACACTATTCTCAGCACTGTAGACACCCTGATTGAGACACCGTGACGCTCTTTCTTGGGTAATAAAACTGAGGTCAAAACTGAAAAACAGAATATCTGTGAAGGCTTGTGTGGCTGAGGATTCAACACAGGCAAACTCCCTGCAGATCTCTGCTTCCAGCTCTCTAGATATTGCCATTCTGTTACAACAACTTTAAACTGCCTACATTTGGTAATTTAAATACACACACAGGCCTATGCTTCAGTAATTCATACATTAAATAAGATGATAAAACGAAAATTAGAAAACACCTGGAAATTAAATATACAAAGTGTTCTCGTGGAATGCTTCTAAAACAGTTTTTAGGTGGAAACGACAGCCTTAAATAGCTAAATTACAGATAAAGAAATAAGAAATTAATGAGCTTAGCTTCCAAAATTAGAACTTAGAATATAGCTAGAGATATGAACAAAATAAATGAAAAATGTGAGGCAAACGAATGACTAGGAAGCAAAGCCGGACGGTGCAGGTGTACTGAACGCATTGAAAACCAAGACGGCCTCTGCTTAGATCCATCAAGAGAAAAGACAGTGATTTAAAATACTAGAAATGAAAACCTAGGTTGGAAAAAGAATACAGGGCTGTGAGGACCCGTGAGAAAATTCCCTCCAGGGCTCGCT
Source organism: Condylura cristata (assembly GCF_000260355.1). NCBI lineage: Eukaryota > Metazoa > Chordata > Mammalia > Eulipotyphla > Talpidae > Condylura > Condylura cristata. Next base: position 54,759,568 of record NW_004567113.1, read on the forward strand.
TTCAGAGAGGGAATCCATGCCTCTGGTTTGTTCATTTCAGCCTTGCACAGTGCTGGATTTCAGCCCCGTGTCCACAGGGCACGTTACCCCGGCACCCACCTCCTGCACCCACCTCCTGCACCGCGGCCCTTGTGGCCTGGGCCCCTCGTTGCTCCCCAGACTCCCCGGGGACCCGTAGTCAGATGTGAAGCTTTGCTTTGGCTGTTTAGTCTGTTCCTCTGTGCAGTGGACTCTGTCCCATATGTAAAAGAAACAATCCAGTATTTGCCTTTCCTCTTATTTCAACTGACACCTCCCCTCCATTTCCTTCCCTGTTGTTGCAAAAGGCAAGACCCGGTGGCTTCAGATAGCTGAGCAGTGCCCGAGTGGCTTCCCCGCCTTCAGTTGTCCGCTGAGAAGTGTGAAGCCCGGTGGACAGCACAGCATTAGCCAGTGTTCAGACCCTGAATCCTAACAGCCATCTGCCTGGCTTTGGGCCCACCAGGGCTCTCTTCCCGCCCCTCACCTGTGATTTGCCTTAATTTCCTCATCGACAATATTCTTGAGCACCATGTGCATGCTATCCCTTGACATTAGGTTGAGTTAAATACATAAGTGAACCCTATTTTCCCATGAAACAGCCACCCTGAGAAGCAATTCTGGGCTCCGGGTAGCATTTCCAGAAAGTACCCCAGAGAGACTCTGTCTGGCCAGCCCAGCCGCAGGCAGCCAGGTCAGCATCAGGCAGTGACCATGTGCTCTGTGGTAATGAGGAGCCAGGCACGTGCAGCCTCCTAAGTTTAATCTTCATACGAATCTTGGGGGTACAGACCACCCCCCCTTTGACAGGTGAAATTGCAGCTCAGCAGCTCTGACAAAGCCCCAACTGGGGGCGGGTCCAGGCTCCTTCAGGCTGTGTCTGCAGACCGCTGGCCTCCACAGAAATGCCTCGGGGGTGGGAAATGCTCAGTCCTGTGAGGAGCTGCGTGGGAGGGCAGGTGAGGCAGAGGAGGCGGAAGCTGGGCACCGCTGCCACGGGAAAGTTCTGTTCCCTGCTTTCAGTTCTCTTGCTTTCAGCCCCCCGAGATGGGCATCGTGGCCTGGCAACATGTACCATGATCTCTACCTGGCAATATTGTTAACTTAAAAAGGCCGGGGCCCTCCCTGGTGGCGCAACGAGTTAAAGCGCAGCACTGTGAAGCTGTCCACAACCGCTGCAGCCTGAGTTCAGACCCCGGCCAGGGAGTGGCGCACAGGGTGCAGCAGACATCGCCTCTCTCCCCGCTGCTCCACTCACAGTGGATTTCAGTGGATCCGCCTGCTCTGCTCCCCACTCTCTCTCTGGGGAGTCCTCTCACCCCCCACACGGCTGGCCTCCACCCAGTTCTTCCATGCAAAATTTAAAAATAACCATCAGTTGGTTTCGCTCATAGCAGGAGTATAATGGACCAGGTGAGAAAATAACAAAAATAATGAACAACCATAGACCAGAGACATTCTGTGGGGGCGGAGTGGGGAATGGGATCAAAAA
>NW_004567113.1:54761690-54780691 GCF_000260355.1 Condylura cristata
CCAGAGACAGAGTGGGGAGCAGAACAGGCAGATGGACGAAGCACACTGCTGAGGGGAGCAGCGGGCGGGTCAGGAGAGGGCTGCCGCGGCCTGTGGTCACCTCCGGGGCAGGCGGGAATCGAACTCATGCGGAAGCGGCTTTAGCTTCTCAGTGCTGTGCTTTAACCCGCTGCGCCACCAGAGAGGGCCGGGATGTTGTCTTTAGGGACAGCGATGGTGAGGGGCATCTCCTGTTGCCAGAGCTTTGGGCCAGGCTGTGGGTCTTCAACGTGGACCACGCACCCTGAACCCTACATCCGGATCTTTAGATTGCAAACAGCCCCACAAAGAGATTATTAATTAGTATTTCCAGCTATCTGCAGCCCATTAAATCTGTTCCTTGTGAAAGGCAATACCGTTTTAAGTCCAAGTGGCTGAAAATAATGAGCGGAATTCACTGGCAGTTCATTAACCCACTTGTCAGGCTTCTGGACCAGTGGCGCCAAGGGGCGCCAAGGGGCACCCCGGGGTGGGGAGCGCCGAGGGGCGGGGACCCAGGAGTGGGGGTACCCAGGAGGCGCGGAGGGCTGGGCCCGCCCTGAGCCCCGCGAGCTGGGCACCCTGCGGGTCCCTGGCTGCTCCATGCCTGTCACGCTCCTCAGCAACGTGCTCTCTAATTCTCTGATCTTTTGACATCGTCGTTCTCGGGTAAGAGAAATTTAATCAAAATATGTATGCTGGGATTTTACTTAAGCAGAAATAATGACACCCATAAGTTCAGCTCTCCGTGGGAGTGTTTTCATTGGAAATGTGCATAATCTCAAGCTGGCCTCTCTGGGGAGCATTCCCCCTCTGGGGAGCCAGGCTCTCCCCTCAGGCCCATGGGTGACCCTGCCTGGGCTGCAGGGGAACCCGAACAGAGAGCCCCGCATAGCCCGCTCCATTTCCGCAGCTCTAGGGATCTTTTTCTGCCCTGAGTTTGACCAGCAGTTTAAAGGCATGTATAGAAGCGTGAATATGTGTCGGTGTGGGGGGTTAAGTGGGGCTCCCTTCCAAAAGAAACGTCCTCATCCTCACCCCAAAACCTGTGAACCTGGTTGAAGACATGCCCTCTGCAGACCATGTAGTTACGTCACCCTGGAGATCAGCCTTGATTAGCCAGCTGCCCCTAAAGTTGGTGACCAGCTCCTTTCAGGGAAGGAAGAGAGGGACATTCGAGACAGAGAATGGGGCACCTCGTGAAGAGACAGGCAGAGTGGAGGGGTGGTCACCAGCCAGGAGCCCGGGAGCGGCGGCAGCCTGGCCCCGGGCAGGCTGCAGGGATTCTCCCATCCGGGCTTTGGAGAGAGCCGGCGAGGTGACACCTTGACGCGGGATCTCTGCTCCCCACCGTGGCGACATCATAAACTCCTGCGGTGTTAAGTCCTACTACATGCAGTGTGTGCATACAGACTTGTAGGCTTGCCGTATACTTCATATGGGCGAATGTGTGTGTGTGAGTGCTGTTGTGTATACATGCATGCACATGTTTATGCATAAATCTACCTAATATATGCACATACACAATGTACGATCCATAATGCGTTATATCCTCACTATAGCAGTGGTACCTGTAGCCAGCTCAGGGTCTGTAGTCAATCAATCAGTAACCGTTTTGCCATTCTGTCCCCAGCCCTGACCGGCCTCAGCTCCCAGGAGTAAAATAGTTTTGGAAAGAGATCTCCCTTCAGTGTGCACCCCATGCCCTTTATTCAGTTTCACTGTTTGCACCCGAAAACTTCCCTATAAAAAGTTTCTTCTCCCCAGTCTCTTCTACCATGGGCTCAATCATACCCCTCGAATTTCCTAGGGTGAAGTCCCAACCCGCAGTCCCACTGAATGTGCCTGAATTTGGAGAGTCTTTAAAGGTGTATTAGAGTGAGGTGGGCCCGGTTCCATCTGATTTATACAAAGAGGTCGGGACACAGACAGAGAGCAAACACCGGGAGCCCAGGGGAAGTGGCCGAGAGAGGACCCGGAAGGACCAGCCCTGTGGATACCTTCATCTTGGACTTCAGCTCCAGAACATGAGAGAATCATTGTCTCGGGCACTTGGCTATGGCCCGAGTAGATGAACCACCCAGCAACCAAGGGCCTGATGACCCCCATCACTACATAGCCTAGAATTTGGGGACCATACTGAGCTCCACTTAACCCCACTCTGAGAGTGACAGAAGCAGAGGCTCAGACAGTCCCCAACCACAGCCCAATGAGTCCCAAAGGTGAGGCTCCGTCGTGGACAATGGCCTTGGGCACAGCTTGCCTCGGTGACCCCCAGTGGGCGTGTTGCTACCAAGAGGACTCTGGCAGGTGGCCCTGCGCGTCCAGGGCCACGTCGGTACCCGGCACTCAGTGGCCTCTGCCTGCCACAGGCACCTGGCGAGCTCTTCCCTACGCTGACCCATTTGGCTCACCCTGCTCCTTCAGACTAGCGCCTGTTAGTGGCCCACCCTAGAGGGAGAAGCTGCAGAGCTGATCCCACGCCTGGAGCCGGCGTGAGGCGTGGGGAGGATGCCCAGACCGGCTGCCTCTTGAGTCTGTTTCAGCCCTACAGGAGCCTGCGGAGGACAGCGAGGCCACGGCACTCCTGCCCTTGCTCACGCCTAAACTGGATCCTGGTGGTTTATTTGTTGTTGTTATTTTTTTCTCCTCTTAATCATCCAAGATCTGCTCACTTGGAAACTGGTTTAAAAACAACAGATTTTTGTTGGCGTCCACTGCTAAAAAGACATCAAATGCAAGATGCAGATTGGTAATAGTGTTTCCTGTGGGGGCCATGGGAGAGTTTGGAAATACAATGCAATTTTCTACAATGACCTTTTGCAAAGCCCTGGGAAAAAGATTAATAAGAGGCAAAAAAAAGGGGGGGGCCAGAACTCCTTTATCATATTTGATTTTATTGACACTAGTGCTGGGTGGATATTGAGGGCCTCCTATGCAGTGGGAAGAGTCACAGGGTAGATTTACCACGTGCTTTATTTATTCTGTTGCGCTCTCGGACACCAGTCTACCTGGATACCAGGAGGGACGCCACGGCTGCCTTGAGGAGGGAAACTCTTCAAGACACACTCAGGGCCTCTCTCTGCCTGCCTGATTCACCCCTCCCTGTGTAGACAAGTAAATCTCAGCTCAGTAACCTGTTTCTTCTTGTCCCCCTGCCTACAGAGACCCCCTCAGCCCACCGCTCCCCCATATCACATGGCAATGGACTGGTGGATAGGCCTGACCTGGCAGAAATTTTGGGGGTCCTCTATCTTTCTGGCCCACGTTCGGGCACCCACTGTGGTCCAGGCTTGACTCGCCTGACAGAGCTCCCTCTCATGGGCACTTCACGAGTCTGCCCACACTCCGCCTCAGGAACCTCTCCAGGAAAGCAATAGGCTTCTGCTATATTAAGCTAGATGTGTTTCCGGAATCGCTCAGACCTGCAGAAGAAGCTGTGTGTTCTTCTGCAGGAGAATACACAGAGACTTCAGCATCCAGAAATGTTTCATATACTCAAAGTATTTTTCAGTTTCCAAAGTTCCCTTGTCTAGGATTTCAACAATATAGGGAAATAGACACAGACACAGGAAGGTCTCAGCAAGGCCTCTATTACCTGTACAACCTCAGGCACATCACACAGTCATCTCGGCAAGCATTAAATAAGATAAAAGTGCCGAGAAACGATGTGGCTCAAAAAAGGCTTACTTTTAGCTAAAAAGGCAGGAATTGGAAAAGGTGCGTCAATAGAGTTCGGCAGACAAAAATGTCGTGGCTTTTGTGTTCCCAATGTGAGACATCAAGACAGCATTAGGGGTCTGCCTGGGTCTTGGGGCCCTTCTGGATCCTGGTTCTACAACTTACAAGCTTGAGACCTTGGGGAAGTTGCTTATCATGTCTAGGTCCTGATAGTCATATCTAGAAAATGTTGAATTCCTTCTCCAAAGGTGTGTGAGGAAGAACACAATGGAACAGATAGTGCAGTCCACAATTCTTGGCACACATCATGCCCCCGGTTAATGCTTAGCAGTTGTGTAGGTATCTCTTGCTGTAGTGTCACTTTACCTAACGGTTTAAGAAACTTTAATTATTTGCTAAGTAGCACAGTTTTTGAGTCAGAAAGTCAGGGATTAGCTATGTAGTGCTGGCTTTGTCTCTGATGAGGGATCACTCAGATGTTGGCGGGAGCTGCACTCATCTGAAAGCTCGAGTGGGGTTGGAAGAGCTGATCCAAGATGGCTGCCCCCCGTGGCTATGTTAACAGCTGGGAGGAGGACTCAGCTCCTTTCCAGTGTCGTCTCCATAGACCAGATCATAGAATGTGCTCACAACATGGCACTGGCTTCCCATATGTAAATCGTCTGCTCAGGCATCTATACCTACCTCTATGTCATCATCTTTAATTTTCTACATCTATATCTAACTTTTATAGTTGAAGGTAAAAATTAAAGTCACCAGTTCAAGCCATAAAAGCACTAAGGAGTCAGGGATCACTGGGCTCTTCCCAGAACCCTTCTACACAGTGTGTCGGATTCGGGTAAATGAAGAAGAAACAACAGGTGCAGACCTGGAGGAAAGAGTGACACATATTGGAAGACAGATGGAAATACCAGTTGGATAAAGCACTGGGTGCAGAGACTCATACTGGAAAGAACACAGGGAAAAGGGAGAAGCAGATGGCAAGTGAGAGGGGAGCGATGAGGTCAGTGACAGATTATCGGGGCATGTGAGCAGGGGACCAGACTGATTAAAGCTGCGGTGATTAAGATGGAATTGGACACAGAGTAGCTGGGCATCTGGAAAGATCCTGGAGGAGCAGAATGTTCAGTATTCCGATATTCTTTTATTAGGAGCAAAAGGCACGTCATGGCGGGGAATGGCACTAATTTATGTAAAGACCCCTGAGAGAACATAAGACACTCTGTCTTCTCTGTGAATTGGAATCAAGATGTCATGAAACTTTGAAAAGATTACTCTGAGCTGGCAGTACAAGTGCTTTCTTTGGGAGTTAGTCGGCATCAGCAGGGATGCCATGTTATTGGGGAAGTCTTGTGCGGGCATCCCCAACTTTTCTTAAACCATGTCGTCATCATCATTCAAGAAGTTTGCATTTGCACTGCAGGGACAAGGGTCTTCGCTGGCCTTCATGCTCCCCTTAGGGCAACTGAACATCATTTCTCATGATCTGGGGCTCCCATCAAAATCACAGGTGTGGGAGGTACTTGCCCAAGAAGGCAGACAGAGCTTGAGCCGGTGAAAGACAGATTCAGCTTGAAGCTCCTGTTGTCCACACCAACAGTTTTCAAAAACTGCTGTTGTAATTGCAAAAGAAATAAAAACAGAAAATGGTAAGAATAACATGTAGCTACTTGGCCATCATGTAGCATGACCTTGTGCTTGTCTTCTCCAGTCACATGACAGAGAATGTAACTACTGCAGAGGGTCAGAAGTTATCCTCTGCGGGTGGTGGGCTGGGAGCAGTACTGACCTCCCCTGGGAAGGTCTTCATCCAGAGGAACAGGATTGACCAAGTGGGATTTCCAGAACAATCCAGACCATCTCCAGTGTCTCCCATGTGTAGCACCCTTACACCATGGCCTGGTGATCTTGCACTTCCCTGTCCGCTGGTTACTACATCCTAGTTTCTCTTAGTGTAGCCAGTTCTGCTTTCAAATGCCAGGTTTTTATCTATCACTGGGTTTTAATCTGTGGCCTCCCCAGAGTCTGACCTTTATTTGGTTTTCTATTCCAAGCTGACAACTCAAATCTATTTTCTGGTATAAACCCAAAAAATCACCTCGCTCAGACATGCCATATGACGTGTGAACCAAGCCCATACAAGCCCATAAGCTCCTCTGGGGAACACATAGGGTGAGAAAGAATTAAGTGTTCATTATTGAAGTGTCTCCGAGATTGGGGTGGTTAACTATTGAAGCAAATTTTCGTTTTGACTAAAGATTTCAGACAGTGTAGGTTTGATACTCATATTACAATTAGCAAATAAGTGATTCTTGATCCTAGAACCAGAGAAAGTCCATGAAGCCCCATCTACATGGGGCTGGGGAGGGTTGGAAACAGGGCCCGAATTTCAAATCTAACTGGGAGTTTGGTTGATGAAGGCTGAGGGATTTAGGACTAGAATTCTGATGAAGAGGAATCAATTTGGACTAAGGGAAATGGTATTTAGTGTTCAGCCTGAAGAGCAAAGTGAAAATGAAAATAGCTGAAAATATATGATCTCCGAGGGTCGCAGGGCTGACGTCACGGCTGACCCAGAGCCACGTCCTTGAATCAGGGGCCTGGTGCACTTGCACCCTCAGGAGGGCGGCCATGGGCCCAGAGGGACATTGCCTCTCTGAGCCAGGGACTCCTCTTCTGCGGCTTCATCTCAGAGGTAGCGCTGGCCCACGGTGGGGAAGGAGAAGGGACAGAGCCGGCCCAGGACACACGTGCTCCGATTGCTTCCAAGGCAGTTCTGGAGGCAGCCTAACCTTCAACAGATGGTGTTCTCGTCCAAGCTTCTGCAGGGCAATTTCTTCGACATGCCGGCAAACTTACAAATTGTTCCAGCTGTCCCAAAGTCCTGTCCAGGTTTGCAGCAAGCAGAGATCATGGTTTGCTCGAACCATTACCTCCCTGTGAGGATCTTCCTCACTCAGCAGGGACTCTCCGTTTCCACGGACTCATTTGAGGGACCAGAGCAAAAGATGACTTGTAGCTGGGTATAGGCCAGGTGGCTGTTATTCAAGTGATAGCTGGAAGGTGACCAGCTGCAAAGGAAAAACCTAGACAACTCTCCCACCTTGATGTCTTTCTCCACTGTGGTCTAGTTAGGGGATTGCACTTTCCTCTTAACAGCATAATAGCATTAGCACAATGTAGAGCACATCGACATCACAGCAATATACGGGAGCTTGATCCTTGTGCAGTAAAATACTCCTGCATTTACTGGGGGTTTGCAATGGGCCAGGTGTTGTTCAAAGCACTTTTGGTTCTGTCCACAATGAAGGGAGTCCAATCTATAGAGGGGACATGGGAGCCCCGGGACATAGCCAGGGCCACACAGTTGTGAGAGCGAAGGAGATGGTGAGCCCAGGCCTCTTGCTCAGGAGCCAGCCTGAGCGCCTCGTGAGCCCTCCCTGCTGTCTGTGTGCTGAGGAGCTGGCTGCATTCTCGGGGTGCGGGGGTGTCGACCTGTGCATAGACAGCACAGCCCTTAAATCTGAGCATCTTCTCTCTGCAGATGATGGCATCTCTGTCACCTTCCTAACCCCCCGACACCTGCATCTCACATCCCATGGTCATTTGCTTTCTTTGGGATGCTTTAAATGTTTTTGTAAAGAAGCATTTCCAGCTTTGGTTGCATCCACACATGCATATTTTTAGATGCTGGCTACTCAGTGGACGCTCCTCTAAATAACGCTGTGGTTAAAGAGGAACACCCAGCTTCTCAGGAAGAGGTCCTCCATCCTAAGCCCCGGAACTGCTGGTTCTAAACGTGCAGCTGGTTCCATCACACAAGGCATCAAGAGTCAGAAAGAGTGACTTCGCCTGGATTTTAAAAATATTTACTTTAAAGGGGGAGTTAGTTTATAATCTCTTAGGCCCAATTTCCCTACCTCCATAAACTTCTTCCTGGCACACTTTGCACCCCCTGGGCACGGAATCTGGACACAGCTCCAACAGCAAAGGTGGACTAAAGCAACTTGCACTCTGACAGAGGCCTCCTCGTCCTCTTTACAGCTGTCCTTAATGTTGGAACATCTAAGTGTTGGAGACGAGGTCCTAACAGGAAAACAAACCTAGACTTACTTTGTCAGACCTGCCGGCAGCCGAGGCTCAGGTGAAACGTTCCAGGTGGTGATTTTCTAGTCTTCTCTGGACATCAAGATGAAATCTGAAAATTTAGCATTGCTCTTCTGAGAAAGGCGATTTCTTGTGTGGGATTTGATGCATGTCCTTTATTCTCTGACAGAGGACGCACTTAGCTCTCTGAGGACGCATGGATGGACTGTAAACTACATTTTGCTTCTTCCTGGTTTCCCAACCCCGAAGTTATGATTCTAATTTGTATTTGCTTTCAACTTGCCCAGGGCCTGGCGACTCACAAATAACCCCACTTGTCCTTACAAATCTGCATGGTGGAAATAAGGGAACTGAAAGTTTAACAAGCTTTTCTGTAGCTAGGAAATGATTGCTCAGCCCAGGTCCCAGCAGAGAGGCAGAACCAGCAGGAGGCCCCACAGGCCCGAGCCCTGGAACACAAGCTGTTTAGAGCTGCCCAGCTGGTGCACCTGGTTAGGTCAGGCCCACCGGGGCTCCAAATCTCTCTTTTGATGAATTTCAAATCAACAGATGAGGGATTTTCTGAAAAGTTCTTTCACACGGTCAGCTAGGTGATCGTCTGAATAACTCAGGATCGTAGCTGAGCTGACAAACCAAAACCATCACAGAAAGGAAGGGGCTGACACAACCCGAATCCCGTCACACCCCACCACCCCTTACAGAGTGGCCTCCAGTCTTCACTTCTCCCCCAGAACGCTCAAGGTCACAACACTCTCTTCTCACTGACAGTGAGTCACCGGGGAGATAGTTGCCATGGCCGAGGGGGGTACCCAGCCCGTGGTACCCAGGAAGGATGGGAATGGTGCCCTGTGATCTTGGGTGAGTGAGCAGGAGCCTCATCGCCTGTAAGCGGGGGCCAGGGGCTCAGTGGTCTCGGGTCCTTCAGTCCCCCAGAACTAGCCCTCCTCTGGCGCAGGGCAGACCAAGCACACTGTCACACTGCAGCAAAGGGGCAGGTGGGGGAGGCTGTGCAGGAGAAGCATATCCTGACGAGGACTCGGCATCACGAATAATGTGTGTGGTGACAGCAGTTCCTTCAAGTCAGGTCAGAAGTGACCATGAGCCCCTCTTGGTGAGTCTGTCATGGCTGAGGGTGCTGTATGCTCCCGAGTCAAAGAGGAGCACAAATGTCTTGCTGTTGCTCTAAGACACAGGCTTCAGACGCAGAGGAGCCTGCTTCTAGACTTTAACATCAACTGCCTCTGAAAAATGAGCCGCCCAAGGGCTTAGATCAAGGTGAGGAAAACACACAAGAACAAAGGCAAGTAAGTGTCAATACCCCTGGAGAATAGAACACTGCAATTTCGCCTCCATTTCTTCACCCCCTCCACGATCCCCTTCCCTAAGACCTTTCGTTTCTTTCCTGTTTCAACTAAGACAATTGCTCTGCCTGTTTTCTGGTCAGTGTAGTGACACCTGCATCTTATGGTTCAAAGTTTCGGATCCTTCCCCTCCACGAGGACACAGCCTGTTCCACGGTCACTAACTCAGAGGCCCGAGGACATTCCAGAGGGGCAGCTGCTCTGAGGCTGACCTGGGAGGCAGAGGGGGCACCCACACCCCTCTGTCCAAGTGAGTTTGGGGTCCGGAGAAACAGCATGTCAATCTTGGCTTCAGTCCTGGGTACTGAACACGAGGAAAAGTCTTAAAGATGTAAATAATTTTGCAGTGCTGTTATGGATTCCCCCACATAAAACTCTGCTTAAAGCCCAAAAAAGTGCAAGGCAAGGAGGCTCTCGGCTCTGTTCTAATCAGGATAATTACTGCGCTATCTCTGCAGAGGAATGTAAAATTATATGGGAACTATAAATTGTTCAGCTATCTCTCAGAATTCAGTTGAGTCCATCAGAAGGCAAAAATCCAGAGTGCTCTGGATATATTGAAAAATGAAATATAGACACATCCTACTGCATTTTGAGTGAAGTCTAAATCACTGGATGGAAAATTGTTGTTCTGGAAGGATTTCAATTACTTTCCCAGCTTTATTGAAAAATAATTGACATACATCATGTAAATGAGTAAGCTGGTCATGGAGACCCCACATGAGAGGTTGTAGATGGAGTCAGAGTTTAATAGTTTGAAGAAATAATGAGTATTAATTGTACTTGTTTCTCAAAGAAACTAAAGCTAGTTAATTGGGGGCAGTCAAAATAAATTGTACGACCTTGAACCTTCCCCTTCTTAGTTTGCCAAAGAGAGGATCTGAACTAGAGGAGACGCCAGGCCGCTGCAGGCCCAGCTTCTCCTGAGTGAGGGAGCTGTGACACTGTTGTACAGAAAATGGGATCCTGTGTGGCAAATAAAGCAAGTGGCCAGCAAGTCCCCTCATCTCACCCCACCTCTGGGAGTGCTGGACGGGGCCCCACTGGCTTGTTTCATAAGGAAAATGTCTACCACCATCTTTCCTAGATTCTTCTGACACTAGACCATTGCTTTTACTTTTCCAGAACAGATTTTCTGTTGTATAGACCTACAGGAGCCCAGGTCAAGGGCCGCCACTGGGGGTCTTGGATGATCAGGGTACCGTGGGTGGCTCAGCCTTGTGTAGGTTCCCTAAAGTAGGGTGCAGTCTGTGTCTTAGGATTTGCATGCGCAAGGTGACCCATCATTGGGAAAAGATCCATGAATTTCATCAGGCTTTTAAAGGGACCAGGGTATTCACAATGTTTAGGAAGAAATACTGCGGCCCCTCAATATGCGGGCTCAGGCTATCGCCCCCCATGAGACGGTGTTTGGATGAGAACTTTGGGAGACATGTGGACTCGGATGACACCATGAGGCGGGGACCCTCAGAGTGGGATTCATGTCCTTGTAATAAGAAACTGGGAGCCAGAGAACTCTCTCTCCCTCTCTCCTATTCCCTTTCTCTATTTTCCGTGTCCATGTGAGGACAAAGCAAGAAAACAACTACATCTACAAACCAGAACAAACTTCCTCTTCGTGGAACCGAATCACCAGCAACATGACACGGTCTTCAGCATGAACTTCTGGGCCTTGAGAACCGGAAGGAATTTACGGTCATCTAAGTCCTGATCTATGGCTTATGGTAATGACAGTGCAAAGAAATGCGTATGGCACTAACCACTGAATTCTAGGCCAATTTCTCTCACTGCCTCTATCACTAATTGTGGATCTATAAATGTGATTTCCTCTGTGAGATGGAAATAATATCACTTTGAAGGTCCAACTTGTATTTTCTGTGTTATCTTTGAAGATGAATGGTATAAATCATGGGTCTTGTTCTTCCCTTTACTCTCTAGATGAGGAAGCTGGAGTGTCTCCTACCAGCTATGAAATAGCTAGCTTGGGTGGGGCCCCCATCATCAGCTACTCAGACAAGGGCAGAGAATGTGTGTCCTGTCACATCTGGTGTCACATCACATGTAAGCACATCCTAACAGGTCTGGTCTGTGGAATAAAACATGAAGCCATCCAGCTCGGCTTATTCTAACTAAGAAAAATAATCTCTGTAGCTGACCGTATTGTCTACCTGGAAAAATCAACTGAAAACCAATTCTTATAAAGGTTGTATCATAGATGAAGACTCTGACCCAGAGGACAAGCTCAGGGACTCACACGCCATTTCCTGACTCCTAAGGAGACATGCTTGTGATACCCAGGCTCCAGACTGACAACACTTGACTCTGCAGCTTGGCAAAGGACCTTGCACTTGGCGTCAGGTTAAGAGAGGCCAGTTTGATAATAGGAGTAGAGCTCGCCTCCTAAAATCAGGGTCTTCTTAGTTTCTTTTTGTAAGTTTTAAATAACTCACAGAGCACAAATAGAAATAAGGGATAGTCCGCGTTTCTGGCTTCCTTTGATGGCCCATTCATGGCTCCAGCTTCCTCTGCCACTTTTAGTTGACAGATTCATTCATCAACGTGGTGGGATGTCCCTGCCTGTGGGAGGGAGGCGTCTTCATTGTTTGGTCTGTCTCCTTTGGGTTTGTTTTGATACTGGAGGTGCAGCGGCTGGGGTAATTACAGCATCTCCCCCTTCAAAGACAATCACACTGAGGAAGAGAAGAGAATAAACGGCCGCTGTAATGTAGTGACCTAAAAGACCATGGTATTGTAGGAAAATGAAATATATATCATTTCCTTATTTTACTAACTCATCTGTTTGCTGTGTCTTCTAATCTCTAGCTGGGGCATTTTCTCCTTTCATTTTTTTATTAAATTTTCCTTGCACTTATTTTTTTTATTGCTATTCTCTTTTAACCCAAAGATTAGCCTCTTGGAGTTGTTTTCAATTCTATGAATTTTTTTTTTAAGATTTACTTATTTATGCACACAGAACTGGGGTATAGGCCAGAGGTGCAGGGGCGGTGAGATGCTTCACCAGAGACAGTGCGAAGCAGAACAGGCAGATCACGGAGTACACTGCTGAGGGGAACTGTGGAGAGACAGGAGAGGTCTGCCGCGCCATGAGGGTCACCTCCCCAGCTGGGGATCCAACTCGCACTGAAGAGGCTGCAGCCAGCTTGCAACCTCCTAACCTGTTGCTCCAGGGAGGGCCCTGTGAATTGCCTACGGTTTCATTCATCTGTTTGCTGCGTTCTGTTGTTTTCCTCTCTACCACTTTCCTGGGGGCCTTCATTGTTGTTATCGTCCTGCTTTTAGTAGGCTTTACTTCCATTCTTTTCAGTCAATGTGTTTTATTTGTATAAATCACTGGTCTGTGCTGATGGAAGACAGACTCTAAGACAAAGGATAATTCATCTTTAGGCCCCAGGCAAATGATATTGGAAAACACATAAAGCAGGAGCCAGGGTGTCCCTGCCTCCGGTAAAGGCGAGTCTCCTCCCGCCCCTTCCGGCATCGGCTCTCAGCGTCGTGGCTGGTGCGGATCCGGGAAACTAGAGTCTGGCGTCCACCCCTGTGATCGGGTTCTAATTCCGACTGTGCCGTGTGAGGGGAGACTGTCTGGCCGACTGCCTGGGCTCAGCTGTGCCTTCTGCTTTGATGAACACTAAGTCATACAACCAGCTGCGGGTTGATCAACTGAGGCAGGGTTAAAACCTGATCCACACACTCGGCCGCGCGGACCTTACTTTCTTTACAGCAAATGAAACGGGGGACTCCTGCCCACAGCTTCATGGGAGACTTAACCTCAGTCAGCGAGGCGCCTCGCCCTCCGCTGGGAGCGTCGGGTCTGGAGGCTTCCCGCGCTCTCAGGGAAAGCGCCTTGGCGCTGACCGTCGGCCATCTTGTTTCCTCCTGTGGCCACGTTATCAGCGCTCACCGTGGCTCCTGGAAGTCTGTCGGCCTCACCAAAACTGCAGGTTCTTGCCAAAGTTGGGCTGATGGACGCGCTCACCCCTATGTGAGGGGGGCTGCGGAGAGCAGAGCTGTCTAGACAGAGGGACACGGAAACCTCCCTCCAGAGGCGCCATCTCCGCCGGAGGCTCACAAGCCATTACATTTTCTTCATTCTTCCCTTGTTCCCAAAGCTCCACTGGCAATGTGTAAGGAAGCTTTTAAGAGGACAAAAGTGATATTATTTTCTGAGAACTCCTGTTTTTATATGGAAATAAAAGGTCCCGGGGCAAGGGATTGCTGATGGCTTATCCACAGTTTGAATTGGAGGTCAGTGGAAACAGCAGGAGGAGAAGGTGGCCAACATTTGTCAATGCCTGACCTGGCAGCCAGCCCTCAACCAGTAACCCTGCTTCCTGTAAAGCACTGCTCAGTGACTTTCTGATGGTTACAGAGCTTCGGTTTGGACCGTGGAACTTTAGGGGCTGGGTGACACCCCATAACGGTGGGAACAAACTCAGTGCCACCGAGCAGGGTGCTTAAAAATGGTCAGGAGAGCAAATTTTATGTTTCGTAGATTTTACCACAATTAAAAACTATCTAATGATTCCATAAATAATAGTTCTTCAATGACAAGCAGGCTCCTTCAAACTCTGACCGCATGCTTGCAGGCATCACTCCTCAGGCCCCTGTAACTGCCATGTTTGCTGTGATGATGTCTGGGGGCACCAGTCCCCAAGTCCTGGGGACATGCCAAGCAGCCCTGTGGAGAAGCTACGTGACCGATGACTGGCGATTCCTGCTACCAGCCGCTGAGTTGACCCAGAGGTGGCCAGCTCCCACCAGGCAGCCTTCCGGCTGCACCCCTCCTCCGTTCATCAGCCTCCCCTGTGATGAAGCTCGACAAGCAGCCTCAGAGTTCTGGTGACTTTCCATAATCAAAGTTGTTCTTGCGACATGTGTCTGTTAGAGCATCTCAGCAGGATGGATTTAACTCCATCCCGCATATCTGTTCATTTTTCATTTTCTTGTGAGTCTTTTATTTATTTTCCACATTTTGCATAATTAAGGTTATTTTTGTCAGAAATTAATGCTTAGTATTATGTTAATAAAATTTTAAAAATGCAAAATAACCCAAAAGTCAGTTGCTTGGTGTCAGAAATACTTTGGTGCATGTAATGATTTCTCTGTAGTTTCCTTTTCAATGATCATGCATCAATAGTTTTAAATCAACTACATTATCTTTTTAACTATACTCTGCCATAGGAAATGCTTGTTATTAACATTAACACTATCATGTCTGGTCAAAAAGTAATTGAACCGTTTCACATGATTCGTATTTTGGCCACTGTGCAAAAATCAGCACCCGGATTGCTGACCCACACACATCACAGCAGACACTGGAGGGAGCCGCCCAGAGCTGGCCATGCGAGACAGCAGATTTTCAGGTGGACTGACGCCCTCACGGTTCCCAGGCCTGCGGCCTGGCCGCTGCAGTCCCGTGCCAACACCCAGCCTGGAGCTCCTTTGCAAGGCCTGTAAAGCACACGGCTGAGCCCTCCCCGCCCTCCCCAGCACATCCGCCGATTCCAGAGCCAGCAGTGGGGTTTGCAGACTTTGGTCACTCCACTCTGGGGACCACAGAGCCCGTGACATTGTTCTTGGCCAGTTTGTGGCTCTGTGACCTCCCGTGCCACTGGCTCTGTCCCGCAGAGCATGGGTGTATGGATGGGTCCCCGAACACCAGCAAGTGCTGGCAGGGAGCCAGGCCGTACTCTCATTGCAGAGAGCACCCCAGAAGAACTGGGGCCCTCACCCATGGTCTCCAGCTGACCGAGTCTGAGTTCTGAACTGATGTGCAGATAAGCAAGACTTAAAGGCATTGGGACGACAAAGTGCTGTATTCATTACAAGCAAAGATCAGTGCTGAATGTGAGTATTAGCTGAACCCCCAGAGTCCCCAGGCCCCCCCAATCGCCACAGGCCATGCCTGCCAGAATGACTTCCCCTGGAGCAGGACAGGAGTCCTGTGAGCTGATGAAGACGGGAGTCCCTAGAGGCGCTGGTGTCCTTCTCTCCCGGAGACGTCACGCTGCGTTTGGCGAAGAGTAACACACGTGCCAGATTCGAGTTTAAGCGCTTCCTGCAGATTTATTTTAATGTGTTGTTTATTGGCAGCTTAGATTTAAGCCACTTTCAAAGTTGCAACTTCCTGTCACTTGTTCATGTAAAATACTGCCCAAAGCTACATTCAAATTACTGAAGTAGCCTAAATTCCAGAGCCCTCATTTGCTAAGAATGAACAGATCACACACACATTATTTGGGAGATAGTGCCGACTGCCACGCCCTGTCTGTAGGTGAGACAATCACCCCTACCAGCTGCAGTGTGGTGAAGAGTCTCATCACTATTCCACAGGAGAGGAAAGTCAGGCACAAGAGGTCCAACTTGCCCCAGGTTTTATAGATTTTAGTAAACGGGGAATTCCGCTCCAAATTATCTCCCCAGTCCACGTTCTCTCGATATCTTTTCTAGCATTGATCAGGAAAACATGAAGACGCTTCTTCCGTGATCCAGAACATCTTCAGAAACCTAGGACCACAGGGGGGAAGAAGAATCTGGAAAGAATATTGTTCAGAGATGACCAAGAGTGGGCTCAATTCCCAGGTCTGGACCGTGCCAACCAAGTGGGCATGAGAGCCCCTGGCCGGAAGTCAAGGCCGAGGAAGGGTCGCCGAGATCAGGACCCCCCCACCCACCCAGTGAGTTTCGCCCACGCTGCACGGCCAGGTACATGGAACCCAGCTGCCTCCAAACCACCTTGCTGGTGTAAAATTCCATTATTTCTAGCCCACAGCAAGGGGCCTTTTGTTATTTTTATTATCACCATCATTTTTATTATTAGCATTGGGGCTTATTAAGCTGTGCCTAGTACTGGCTCGGGGCTTGCCCCTGGGGCTCTTGACGTACAAAGTCTGGCTGTCTAATAATTCTTCCTGAGCCACAGCCCCAGGAGGTTGGAGACTGGATGTTGTGCACACGTGTGTGCCCTTCACGTGCTCAGCAGCCACGGCCAGACCCAGCGCTGCCTGCACCTGATGGTAGGTTCATATCACCGGCTCCCTCCACCCTGCTTTCACTGTGGGTCAGCCAAGAAGGCAACTGTAATGCCCTGGACGGCCGGGCCATGGCCAGAGTGGAGTGAGGGGGACTGGCGCGGGTTGCCGTGGGGAACCTGGATCAGTCAGTCCTGGGAACTGCTTCCCTGACACAGACTTTAGGACTCCCCTGCCTCAAAGCTCCACCCAGGTGGCGTATCAGATGAGAGGGTTGTCACGGACAGCACCCTGGGCCGGGGCCCACAAAGATCAAGCTGCCACGCACATGGAGACCTTCCTCTATGCCACGCCTGGGGTGAGGCTTCGTGTCCCCAGCTCCTCACTTCTTCAAGCCTCCAGGGGAGGGTGGCGCTGACTGGAGGAAAGTGGCTTTAGCTCTTTGAGTGGCAAGCTTTGCGCGAGGGGGTGCAAGGATGGAGTGGGCAGCCCGAGTAAGTGAGCAGACCGGGACATGAAGGCTGGTGTGGCGGATTCCGACGGCCGCGATGCTGCGGCTCGGGAGCTGCTTTGTGGGGTGTAGCGGCCCAGGCCTCAGACTTCGGATGCTCTTGTTTTCCCTACTGCCTGGAACCCTCTTCCCTGTCGGCTGCCAGGTAGAAATGAACCCGGAGACTCCGCTCCAGCGTCACCTCCTCTGGGTGCCTGTCCCGGCCTCTATCGATGAAGCCAGCACTGTGCACATCCGCTCAGCAGCTCCCTGCAGACAGACGACCCGCTCACTCTGTGTCCCCAGCCCCCGCCGAGCGACTGGCCGTGTCCCTGAGGTCAGCCTCTGCTGCCCTGCGGACTGGCCCCCTGGCCGCGGCCGGCTCACCTGCTTGCCCACGTGCGTGGGGCTTCACCCGAGGGTCCCCGCGCCGAGCAGCACTTTACTTCTAAACCGAAGAACGGATGCCGGCGTGGGTGGTACCAGCTAGGGTCCACCTTCACGCCACCCCATCACGTCAGTCCCTGACACGCGACACTAAGCTCCATGGCCATCCATGTGCCCATGGCCGTCGCTGCTGTTTTGTTCTTTCTCTTCCGCCGTCTCCTCTTTCAGGACACGCGTCTGATGCTTGATTTAGCCTCCAAATGAAAAACATCCCCGCTCTTCTCCCATGGTGTCTTCTGAGTGAAGATCTGTTTGAAGACCGCCTCACCCTTTGCTCCACGGGATCACACAGTGGCCTCTGTGTTGCTGGCCTCCGCCGGCGGGCCTCTCATGTCCTGGCCCATCTCATTCCTCTCTCCACGGGTGGGGAGAGCTTTATCGGGGCTCCCACGGGCGCTGGAGAAGGCCCACTTCCACACAGGGAGTCAGGGCTCTGTGTGCGTAACAGAGGAAGGACAGAAAGTCAAATGCCCATTTCCCCAGGCCCCGCCCGTGTAGACCTTGAGCTAGTGCGACACCACCCAGTGAATCTACCCAACAACCCTGCGAGGTGTTTACTCTCCAGCTTCATGATAGATGAGGTGGAGCAGGCCTAGGGTGCTGTCTGATACCACGCAGAGGGCAGGCGACAGGACCCATGCCAGGCAAGCATGTCTTGGGCACAAATTCTCTGGTTGCTGCCACAGCTTCAGTGCCTGTCAGACCCAGATCGACGTCAAGGCGGTGAGGCCAGTGGCCCCTCCATCAGAACTTGAGCTGCGTGGCCCCTCGCCCGGGCTCCTCGGGGCCTTGGGAGTCCTGCCAAGGACTAACCTCTCATCAGGGCTGTAGAGCAGCACGTGGGTGGGGTTTGCTTCTCTTGCCCCCAGGCTGGTCATCCCCAGGCCAGTCATCTCCGCGTGGGTCCTGTGGTTATGTCCAGGCTTCTGGGGAGCTGGTCACCAGGGCAGGGCTGAAGCCCTGGCGACCGACACTGAGGGCCACCCCTCCCCTCACTGCCTTTCCTCGACTGACTCCTCGTTGGCCCCTGGAGAGGTTTGAATGAAATAGATGCCTACACCGTCCTCCAGACTGAGACCCAGAGCTTCAGAGGGGTGCTGAAACGACATTCTTTCTGTGCGTTGCTTTTCCACTTTCTGTGTTGTTTCGTTTTCCCCACGAATTCCAGAGGTGGTTTTCACAGAGCCAAGGCTCCACGTCCAGTGCGACTCAAGGTCAGAGATGAAGTCTTCTGTTTGCTGCGCTCCTAACCCTGGCACGCTCCAGAAACCCAGCACGTCGCACACCCGGAATGCTTGTTGACATGAATTAACTTCAATGAAGTGTTCAAAGAAGAATCGGAAATCTTCTATTAGAGAAAAGCTTCCTTAGAAAATTTAGACGGTGAATTCTCTTCTCAAAGCCCAGACACGGGGAGAGCAGACCCAGGAGGGGGAGGATAAAGCATTGTAATTAACAGACTTGTAGTAGCAAAAAAGCATCCTGGTGTATCTCAAGGAGCAAGCTCTTGGAATTAAAAGCTTATATCTGAATTTCCAGTTTATCATTTAGTAAACTCCTCTCGGTTTTAGTTTTTTAATCAAAGGAGACTGAAATATCAAGTTATTATAATATTATACTATGTAACCGGGAGTGGCATTTTCAGAAGTCTTTCTAAGCCCTAAGTGGATCTGTCTTTCTAAGCCCTAAAAGGATCTGTCTTTGTAAGGGTTAGGCAAGCAAGTGGGAACCCTGGGAAGCGCCGTCTCGTCTAGCCAGACACGAATTGCGTCTTTCCAGAAAATCCTGGGAGGCCCACTGGTGTCCTTCAGCTTCGCATGGCTTAATCTGGGGCGAGGTCCTTGGGTTTCCGCAGCTTTGGCCACATTGGAGAGAGCCCTCCCTCCTCCCTCCCTCCCTCCCCTC
>NW_004567113.1:54781958-54784187 GCF_000260355.1 Condylura cristata
GCGGCTCCCACATGCCCCTCACGCCATACCAGGCCTTTAGAGCGATGAACTCTCCCAGTGAACCTACAGTATCAGAGTGCTTATGATTCCCATGTTGTTGGAGAGGAAAAGTGAGTGTCTGTGAGATTTGAGAAAGGCTTGTGCAAGCCACGCCACCAGAATAGCCCCGGACGCAGCCCCAGAGCGGGGGACTCCGTATGCCAAGGGAATGAAAGGGAAAAGAGCCAGTCAAGGCCGAGACAAAGCACGCCACAGAGCTCGCCCACTTGTCACTCACGAGCTGAGCCGCTTCAGCAGCAAAGGCCGCCGCCGGCTGCCCGTTCCTCCCGCCGAGGGCCGCGCGCCGTCCTCACCGCTACCTGGTGCCGACACCTGCTCCTTTACCCGGCTGGAATCTGGCCGGGGCCATCGTCACCGCGTGTCAGCTCTGTCCTTCCGCCAAGCAACGCAGAGTCATTTTAGTGTGAAAATGCCGGAGAGTTCATAGAAACCGGAGGAGGTGTCGCCCACGCTGAACACCTTGCCCTGTCCCCCTGTGAGGGCCAGAGGTGATGGCAGGGCAAAGACCCCGCGTCAGCGCCCAGGTCTGTGCCCTCCGGGAAGTCACTTCGAGCTCCAGCTTCCTCCTGAGCGCGTGACGATCCCGAGCCTCACGCTCTGGGAAACGGCTTTGCCTCTCAGGCCCCGCTGCCCCCTCTGCAGCTGTGGATGGCGCAGTGACTGCGCCCACTCATCCTGAAATCTCATCCTGACATAAAAGCAGAGAGAGCGCTGGTAGAGTGGAGACGGGGACACTCAGGCATTCGTTAACAGCTCCCTTAATTATTGGACCTGGTGATTCTCCTTCATGCCCAGCTGTCTTGGGAAGTGCAGACTCCAGGGCTGAGATGGTACAGGCTCCAGAGCTGACAGGGTACAGGCTCCAGAGCTGACAGGGTACAGGCTCCAGGCTGAGGCTGTACAGGCTCCAGAGCTGAGGCTGTACAGGCTCCAGAGCTGACAGGGTACAGGCTCCAGGCTGAGGCTGTACAGGCTCCAGAGCTGAGGCTGTACAGGCTCCAGAGCTGAGACGGTACAGGCTCCAGGCTGAGACAGTACAGGCTCCAGAGCTGAGATGGTACAGGCCCCAGGCTGAGGCTGTACAGGCTCCAGGCTGAGGCTGTACAGGCTCCAGGGCTGAGGCTGTACAGGCTCCAGAGCTGAGACGGTACAGGCTCAGGGCTGAGACGGTACTCCAGAACTAAGGGGGCGCAGCCTCCAAGCTTGAGGCTGTACAGGCTCAAGGGCTGAGGTGGTGCAGTCTCCAGGGCTGGGCTGTGCAAGTTCCCCAGAGGGGCCAGCGTGAGTGAGTTCCAGGAGCTCCTGGAAGTGCTGGGTGGCAGGACATGGCAGAGCCCATGTCAGCAGCCACAGTGTGGTGGGCTGGAGCCTCGCAGCCAAGCACAGCAGATTGGTGTCTAAGACACGGAAACATGCTTCCTCACAGCCTGAGCCTCAGCATTCAAGGCGTCTGAGGCTGGTTCCGCGCCAGCACCTGTCTTTGGATGGCCCTGGGTGGACTTCCCTCCACACGCCCTTCTCCGAATCCCTCTTGTTGTGAGGACACCAGACACCCTGCACTGGGACTCACACTCCTCACCTCATTTTATCTTCATCTCCCTCTCCAGTCTGGCGGCCTCTCTCCAGTGCAGCCCTTTGTGAAGTGCTGAGGCTAGGCGCTCACACAGCGGGGTGGGGGCACCACAGATGTGGCCACGGACCCTGGGGCAGGCTCGCAGGAGGCCTCGCTGCGCCTCACCTTCCCGCCCAGGAAACGCCCGTGGCGATCTCAGCCTCCCCGAGCCTCCTCAGAGAGTTTTAGGCACCGAACTGGCGACTCCATCTGCTCTTCAGAGTGGGCGCCTGGAGGGCACAAGGCCGGCCCTTGGCTGGACAGGCCACAGCGTATCCCTCACTTACTGCCTGGTCAGGGGGCGCCCCTTCAAGTTGCGATTCAGGAGCCCAAAATTTATGATGCAGACGGCTTCCCTCCAAGGAAGAGCAGCCCAGGCAAGCGCGTCCCATCACCTCCCTGCTCTTTTCTCAAGGAAGCGCAGGACGTGAGGAAGTCCAGGACTCTGTGAGGCGCTGAGCTCACGGTGGCTGCGCGGCCCACACAGGCGCTGCAACACCCTGCCTCCAAGTGCACCCCGCAGGTGTGCCCCGAGCACACACCCCACGTGCACACAC
>NW_004567113.1:54785215-54787416 GCF_000260355.1 Condylura cristata
CACATCCATACACCCACACACCCCCACACCCCCACACCTCCACACTCACACACCCCCACACCCACACACTCTCACACACCCACACGCACACACTCACACACTCACACACTCACGTGCAGGGACTCCCTGTGTGCCTGATCCCTCCCAAACACCCCCCACCCCCCAAAGGAGGCTCCGTCCTGTTCCCACCGGTGTGCGAACGGCCGCAGCACACACCCTCACACCCTGCACACTCACCCAGCTGTGCGAGAATCCCCCTCCCGCTTCCCCCTGAGCCTCGGCAGGAGGGCAGGGGCCCAGGCACTGGGGCCTCTTCTGTGCCCCAGAGACACAGACCACCCAGGAGAGCCCCCACCCCTAGCCCCGCCCTCCTGGGGTCCCCGTCTCTCACCGGAAGGAAGCGACTGTGTCCGCAGAGACCATTTTCTGGCCCCTGTTCACACGAATGTGCCCGTGCATCTGATCACCCACGGGGGTGTTCAGAAAGGTGGGGTGATCGTGTCCCTGCAACGCGAGGAAGCTGCAGGCCTGAAGCTGAGGGTGTGTTCGGGTCCCACAGGCGGGGCTCGCTGTGGCTCTCAGGCGGACCTGAGCTTCGAGGCCGAGTTCATCACCCTGTCCTCTGCCACGGGACACGGGTGACAGTGATAACAGCAGTGGCCGTGAGCAGAGCAGGACGGGCCTGGAGCGGACCCCACCCCTATGAGAAGGGAGGGGCTCCATTATTTTAAGGGCACAGAGAGACCCCAGCTAAAAACCTGCATCCTTAAAATACAAGTTGTCATCTCGTTGGCTGAGGCACTGGCCTCACAAAAATATATGTGGACACTTTGCTGCTCTTGCAGGGAAAATAAATTACAATAATTAAAGTGTCATGGATCAAATCTGACAGGAATGGTGACAAGAGTTACTTTTAGCTGCAAATGAAGAACACATGTAATTAGAAGGAAAGTGCGATCCATAAAGGTTACACAAACCTCAGCTGTAGACAAGACTCTCGTATTTTTAAAAAAGGCAATTAGCAAATGAGCAGGCATGTTAATAAGGCAAATATTTATTTTTAGGAGATCCGAGAATCAGCACACTTCAAAGTCAAAAGAATCTGCAGAAGATGAAATAAAACACTGGACAAACACACCCAGAGCAAAGCCAGGTCCCTTGTGTGCGCCTGAAACCGCCCCTGGTGGCGCTGGGCTTAAAGAGCGCTAGCAAGCTACCGCAGCCTGCAGCTCCAGTTCCATCCCGACCAGGGCCTGGGCCCAGGGCTCCCAGACCTGTCTCCCCGAGACTCCCCTCCCACAGGGTCTCAGGACACCTGCTGTTGTGTCTGGTGCATCTTCTCACCCTGCATCTCTGGCCTGTACCCCCGTTCTTGTGTGAATAAATAAATAATTTAAAAAGTAATAAAATAAGCAAAATGAAATCCTGATGTGCTGGGACGCGGTGGCGCCTGCCCGGAAGGCGCCACAGCCGGGTCGGTCAAGCCGGACATTCTGCTCGGTAACTGCGAGGGACTGGCCCTCGCCGCCACCCTGCCCAGCCTGGCCTCTCCCAGGCGCGTCCTCACCGGTCACTCGCGGCCCGACCGAGCGCCCCGAGCGCAGGATGAACAGGGCCGGTGCGGCGCTTGGCTTCCGGAGCTGTTGTGCGAACTTGGGGCGGCCTTCACCCCAGCTGGCTGGGCGGCTCAGCCTCTGAGCTCCAATGAGGAAGAACTGAGTCCTGTGCAATGCCAGGCAGATGTGAGCGTGGAGGCAACCGGAGGTTGCCGTGAGATTGTGGAAGCCCGGGTGAGGCAGTCGCCTGGACTGGGTGGCGTCGCTGAGTCCCCCAAACCTGGCGGCTTAAACAGCAGGTGCTCACCGTCCTGCCATGGGCCAGCTGGGGTCCGATGAGGCATTGGCGGACGTTCCGGTCTGAACGTGTGTCCCAGGAACCCGTGTGTTGAAACCCCACCCCCGACATGGTGGCACTAAGGGGTGCTTTGGGGGCGGACTGGGTCATGAGGGTGGGGACCCCCAGATGGGCTCAGCGTCCTGCCCTAAAGAGCCCCGGGGGGTCGCTGGCTCCCCTCACCCCTGGAGAAAAGCCAGCAGTCTGCAGCCTGGAGGGGAGAGCTCCCTGGAACCCAAGAACCCCAGGGCCCCACGCAGACTGGGAGAAGAAGAAACTGTTTCTCTAAGCCCCTGACCGCCCCCCCC
>NW_004567113.1:54788278-54824269 GCF_000260355.1 Condylura cristata
TCCCCTCAGCAGTGGACTTCGTCAGTCTGCCTGTTCTGCTCCCCACTCTGTCTCCGGGGAATCCTCTCACCCCCTCAGCTCTGGCCTACACCCCAGTTGTTGTATGCATAAACAAATAAAATAGATCTTTAAAAAAAAAAGAAAGTGACCCCATCACAGGGTACCCCCTACTCGTCCAGCAAAAGCCACGGAGAAGAACACAGCTCGGGCGTGGCTCTGGGGGTTACGGCTTGATACACTTGTCTTTCCTCACTGGTGGGCACCAGTCTGCCCTTCAGAAGCCTGCAGACACCCCCTCCCGGGGGCCTCCCGGTCCACAGTTCAGTCTTCACAGCCAAAGCGCTTGGCCCTTTCTCTTCTCCCACAGCCTGTCGTGTGGACAGTCTCCTGTGCCTTCCCACTAGCACACGTGACTATCAGACACCAGCGCAGAAGCGTTGACCCCACGCGTGTTTACTGGGCACTGCACAGGTCTCAGGCCTCACGCTAGCTCTGAGGCTGTGTGGGATACACTTTCAAAAATGAATAAGCTCATTTCTTTCATCTCTCTCATTCTTTCCTGGCTAAAGACACGATTCGAGTTGTCAGAGCACCAGGGGCGGCATCTGGAAGATAAAGAGGGAAATGCGCAGGAATCAGCAGGTGGAGTCTCGGGGACCAAGCAGATTTGACGCCTGCGAAAGGGAAGCCGGAAGGAAGCGCTGAGCAGAAAGCTCCCACCGCCCTCAGACTGGAGGGGTCCCAGCCAGGACAGCAAGGCTCCCTGCGTCAGGGTGGCCCGTCGCTGGGCAGGGCAGGGCTGGGGCTGAGCCAACGCACAGGTCAGCCCCGGGCTTTCGAGTCACACTAGCATCGCGTGGAGCTCCCGCGGCCCACCCACCAGTGAGTGAGCGCGCGACCCTGGAGAAGCAGCTCCTGTGCTCACGCGTCCTCCCCGGGAGAGCAGCTGACCGCTGTCTGTTTACTCAACCAGCTCGTTGGGCTGTTAGGTAAAATGACAACGTGCATCTAAATCTTTGAGCTGCAACATCATGCGTTTGATTAACATTGATGACACGTGTTACTATGGTCCGTGGTATCATTGTGGAGTTATTGGTACCCTAAATATCAAAGGATAAGTAAAGAGAATCCAGCAAAGGGAATGGGAATAAATTTCATTATGCCAGTGGCGGGGGTGAGCCAAACACTTCCCAGAGCCCTTCTTGAAAGGGACAAACTCGCTGTTACTTGTGGGTTTCCAAACAGGAAGCATTTCTTCCCGACTTGGGCACAGAGCGTGTCTGGCTCCTGAGACCACACGGCATCTTTCACAGGGGACTTTTGGGGGACAGGATCTTACTCAGCTTGCATTTCCCTCGGGCCAGTGGATGTCTCCCCAGAGCCTGTTCTCGGGGCGGCTGTGCAGTTGATCTGATCTGAAAAACAAGAATGCAATTCTGTTCCACTATCAGTACTAATACTCTTTGGGGGGAAATTAAACTTCTTAGAACAGTGAAGCTTCTCTCTGCAGCAGCATAAGCTCTCGGGGGGCTTGCTAGACACCTGGAGACCACAGGACCGTGGGGGGGGGTGTCCGGGGGGCGCAGGGAAGACATGGAGAAGCTGGCCCCCAGCCCGAGTTCCTCTTTATGGATTTTTGGGACTTTGAAGGAATCTCAGTGTCCCTATATGTAGACTGTGCAAGTACACAGCTGTTGAATTTTCCTCTTAAAGAAAAAGGGGGGGAAATTATAGCAAAATTGCCTTAATTTGGGTTCCCTAGGAAGCGATAGGGACTTGAGGGCAAGAAATTCATTTGGAAGACGAAAGCAGGAAACCCATGTTAGATGGTGCTGGCGCTGAATTGTGACTCCCCAAACCCTCAGGCCAGAGCAGTACAAATCCTTCAGAGCAATGGGACCTGGGGGTGCCCTGTCAAGGGGGCGGCTGTGGCACCTGCAGCCTGAAATGCTTAGCAAACACTGAAACACTGGCTACAGGAGAAGCTGGGGCAGGTGGATTAATTCAACACATATGTATTACCCCAGACCATGCGCTATGCTGTGACATCACCCCAGCGACCCCAACCCTGGATGGGTCAGCCTGGGGTGTAATGCAGTGAAGTGAGTTGAGGGAGGCAGAAAGGGGACCTATAACAACCTCAGGCAGTGATCCATGACACAGAGGGACAGAACGGCAAAGGAGGCAGATAACCCCACACAGGTCACCTTAGATCGGACCACCACTGAATTTTTCTGGAAGAGCAGAATCTGGAAGTGAAAATTCTGGAAGACTAGGGAAATATACAAATGCACTTTTTCAAAGGGCAGGCAAATGTACTTTGGGGGAAGTGAACTTTAGCTGGCGCTAAATTATCTCCTGCTGTTCTGGTGAGTTTTGAACTTTGAGAAGTACAAGCTCTAAGGGAAAGGGAGACATAACTAGAATTCACCCTAGCGGAATCCATCCAGCCACAGCTACGTGTTACAGTTTCGTCTTTGGGCAGATGACGAAACTGCAAACTAGACAGAGGTGGCCCCTCGCCCCACAGAGCTACAGTCCAGCAAAGCTGTTCCCGGCCAGGGGAAACTCTGTGCCCAGCAGACCCTGGGAATGGCGGTGGTTACAGTCAGCCAGTGTTGCTGGAATCTGACGGATGGACTGAAGAGTGTTGCAGAACACTCTGGACAACCTCACTGCACTGGACAACCTCAACAAGGAATTATCGGACCCAGTATGTCAACAGCCCGGCGGCTGGACTCCAAAGTCACTGGGCTAGGCTTGACCTCAAAGCCACAAGATGCACACTCATTTCCCTGGCGTTCCAGTACCCAGCACAAAGCCACAGCAGCGGGTGTTAAGTCATTGTCAACTATCCCGTGATGAATGTTGGTCATCGGGGGAGGATGATGCCCCCAGTTTTCGTTATTTCACTTGCTGTCCAGGGTGTGTTGTGCGTAGACCACGACCCGTTGCTTCCCCTTTCTTGCAGCTAGCTAGATCTTAGCCCTAACCCCTTCAACACTTTGTTTTAGTGGAAATCGGTATTTAAGAATTGAATTTAAAGAAAATATAGGTTTAATTTCTGGCTCTATTTTTTTTAAAAGATTTATTGATTTATGCATACAGAACTGGGGTGCAGGCCAGAGGCTCAGGGGCGGTGAGAGG
This sequence comes from Condylura cristata, assembly GCF_000260355.1. Lineage (NCBI taxonomy): Eukaryota > Metazoa > Chordata > Mammalia > Eulipotyphla > Talpidae > Condylura > Condylura cristata. The sequence continues at coordinate 54,791,426 of NW_004567113.1, forward strand.
CTTCACCAGAGACAGAGTGGGGAGCAGAACAGGCCGACAGATGAGTACCCTGCTGAGGGGAGCAGCGGGCGGGTCAGGAGAGGTCTGCCTCGCCATGTGGGTCAGCTCCAGGGCTGGGGATCGAACTCCTGCTGAACTCCTTTAGCTTCTTAGTGCCGTGCTTTAACCTGCTGTGCCACCAGGGAGGGCCCTCTGGCTCTATTTTTTTTTCTTTTTTTTTTTTAGCAATTTTAAAATTCCTGTTAATAAATTTCTCAACAGGAAGACAAAACTGAATAATAGAAGAAACGGCACCAAAAAATGATACATCCCAAATGGAAAAAAAATTAACCTCTTAGAAGGAGTGTTTGCTTCACCCCTTAAGGTTTATTCTCCCATTTGTCAGACCAGTGGGCTAGGTAATCAAAAACAAAGACGAGCAGATTTCAATGAAGGTGATGAAGTCGCAGGAGCTCAGCTCCGTGTCCTCACAGCAAGGTAACCACACGCAGAGGGGAGGGGAGACCCCACAGGCTGGGGTTGTCTGTCCTCATGGCAGCTTCGCACTACTGGAAATCCTGTCAGTCTTGAGGGAATCGAGATGGGGCTTTCTGTGTCATCATGAGCGCTGACTTGGAAACTGAAAGTCGGGACGAGACCCCGCCTGGCTTTGAAAAAGCCACCTGAACCTCTGCCCCTCATTCCTGTCTATACAGAAAGGACAGGGAGGACCTGGGTGGACACCACTCAGCTAGTCCACTGCTCGCCTCGTTTGAACTTCGTCATTGGCTAAGGAGGCTGCAGCCAGCATTTCTAGCTGCAGCACTGTTACCTGCTCCTTTTGCAGATTTCGAATTCCTTTAAATCTGGCACGGCCTGCTTTTCTTCATTATATAATCTGGATACAGTCACTGCCAACATATAATAAGGTTTCTATAAATGTCTGTTGGCAAAAAAGACTACCCAATAAACATTTAGAAAAGAAGGCCTTCCCCTACCAGCACATGAGCTATTACAGAAATTCAGGATCATTTTCTGTTCCACTCTAATCAATCAAATAAATGGCCACCATTGCATACGGTGTCAATACAATTATTCAAATCAAAATCATTCTTGAACCTGATTTCACATTTCACATGAAAGGGGATGAATAATGTGCCCGCACACAATGACAATTTGCCGATTGCAAACCCTACCAGGCACTGCCCTAGAGCGTGTGGATGCCACACCCAATAGCCTGGAGCCCACTTGTTACGCTGCATCGACCCTTCTGCTGACCTTTAAACCCATGGCCAAGAGCCCACACGGTATCGCCATCAGTTACCTGACAGGTGTCTCTGACTTGACATGTTCGCCTCCTACCCTGGAAACCTGCACCTGTCAGGTGACCCAGCTCAGCGACAACAGCTCCCTCCTCCAAGTCACCAGGGGGGTAGACTCCTCTCCTCGCAAAACCACCACACCCAACTCCTCGGCAGCACCCGGGGCTGGACGCTGCCCTTTCTCTTATCCTGCGTGACGGACATTGGCTCACGCTGCCTCCTGGCTCTCCTACTCTGTAGAAGTAGCCCGTTACTCCCTCTGCTTTGACCTTGCTCACCCACTTATAGTCAAAAAGTCTGTTTGGGATTCTTCCTTGTGGCACACTATATGTCAACTCCCACCTCTATAACCTGACTGTTGCGCCTCACACAGAGCCTCGATACGCGTTCTAAGGACATTATTTTCACTGTTCTCCCAGCCGGAGACTTGTCTGTTGTCTCCCAGTACCTAAAATACATAAAAAATGTGTCAAGTAAATGAGAGGCATGAACTGCGTGGGGTAGTTTTGAAAAACATCGACGGCCACTCATGCATTCATTACTTATTTATTCTGTGTTTATTATTCATTCCACAAAGTATTTAGAAGCTGTTGTGTGTCAGTCACTGAGAACGAATTGTTAATATGAATGCAAAGATCCTATACCATGATACTTTTCATTTTTCAGAGAGATAGACAATAAACACACAGCTGGACTAATAAGGGTGGAAGTAAAGGAACACTCGTATAATGTTGACATGGACATAAAGAGGGTGTATTGAGCTAGGGAGGCAGGTGTCTCTGATAATCTATCCCAGTGTTCAAACAGAAAAGTGAAGCCTGAGAAATAGGCAGCTGTGTAAGGCGCCAGCTTGAGTCTCTCAGGCAGAGGGAAGGGTGTGCTCAGAAGCCTTGAGGCAGGAGCAATTTTATGTTTTATGTGGAGAAGGCAATAAGCAGCCCCTGGAAGGAATATTGAGGTGAAGGGTGGACTTCATAGGTTCTTGTGCTCTGACTAGCCCATTCTGGAAAGTCAGCACGAGAGACTAGAGAGAGGGTGTCTCTGAGGCGGCATTGTCACCCCTAATACGGATGAGCAAAGCAGGACTAAGATGCTAAGAAAATCCCACAGCTCCCACAGCAACGAGCAGCAGAGGCAAACTTCGTACCAGGTCCGGCCCTGCCAGCGCCTAGAGCTGTCTCCTTCATAACTGGCATCTCTGAAACTGAGTCCATCCACTGTCGTGTTATTACTTTATTTTCTGCAAGAAAGTATGTCACCCTATTTTGCTTCTTGAGGATTAACTTTCAGGTTTGAAAATGCCTGAACCTATAAACTTGAGCGATGTTAAGGAAGTCATCTATCCTGTGTGCGTGTGCAAAAATCAGTTAATTACGAAGTTTGGAATGTGCGTGAAATAAATGTTAGAACGTAAATCCAGCTTTGACAGAAAGAATTAGAGCTTGAAAATGAAGTTCAACTCAGAGCAGGTGAGTTGAGGGGGAAAAAATGGAGTTTCTATGAGGGGAAAAAATGGATTTGGGCATCTTGGGGGGAAAAATAATCCTTGACGGGGAGAAATTAAACATAATTAATGATCACAGATTAATAATCAGAGTTTAAAATGGAAACCAATGTTTGCTGATTTTTCCCAAATAACATCCAGTGATAATATGACTTTGAGGGAACTAAGAGACAAGAGAAATTCAGAAACAATAGCTTTTCTCTGGTTATAAATAGATAATTGCTGATAACATTTAATTAGGGACAAATAAAATTAATTTGTATTTGCATTCAAGAGTATGTACTATGTTAACCTTTGTTTTAAACTTGGATGTAATTTTGCTTGAGAAGAAACAGAACAAGTTAATTAATATGGGCTGTTTCTCCAATAAAGTTTTAACATTCCAATTTAAGGGACTAATAAACACAATTGTCTTTCTAGTCCAGATTTTCTTGTTTTTCTTCTTCTGTAGAATGCTTCCAAATCTCCCCTAAGCTTTTTAAAGTAGGAATCACATTTCCCTGGAGGCAGCCGAACAAAATTTTTAGTCCAGAGTCTCACCTTAACTTCGTTAAATTATTTGAAGAGCAAACATTTTACAAGGGGTCATTGTAAGTATCTCTGTATTCTCATAAATTCTTTTTTTTTAAAGATTTATTTATTTATTCATACAGAACTGGGGTACAGCCGTATGTCCAGGAGCGGTGAGAGGATTCACCAGAGACAGAGCGGGGAGCAGAACAGGCAGATCGACAAAGTACACTGCTGAGGGGAGCAGCGGGCGGGTCAGGAGAGGTCTGCCGCGCCATGTGGTCATCTCCGGGGCAGGGGATCTAACTCGCACTGAAGCGGCTGCCGCCAGCTTGCAGTGCTGTGTTCGAGCCCGTTGCGCCACCATGGAGGGCCTCTCATAAATTCTTTTAAGTAAATACTAGTTTATGTAAGCTTAAGGAAAAAGTAGAACGGTGTCTTTAACTCAAAGGATGGAATTCTTCTCTTGAATTGATAGTCACTTTCTGTTTCTGTTAGTTTTGGCAATTGACCTTTAGCCAGAATCCCATCCAGATACCAGATTTTCCCAATATCTTTGAGTTTTTTTAAAAAAGAAACAAATTGGCCCTCCCTGGTGGCGCAGCAGGTTAAAGCACTGCACAAAGAAGCGTAAGCCACTTCCACATGAGTTCCATCCCCACCTGCCCCAGAGGTGACCCCATGGCGCGGCAGACCTCTCCCGACCCGCCCTCTGCTCCCCTCAGCAGTGTACTTCGTCGATCTGCCTGTTCTGCTCCCCGCTCTGTCTCTGGTGAATCCTCTCTGGCCTGTACCCCAGTTCTGTATGCATAAATAAATAAATCTTAAAAAAAAAAAGAAACAAATTATTTTGATATATCTCCTGATATAGTTTCTCATTAACTCTAAAGTAGAATCAAATAAATAAGTTTCCGGAAGAACAAAACCATAGCTTTTGTGGAAGGATGAATCTAGAGAGGCTTCCTATCTCACGCCCCCAGCTGTCCATCTCACTGGGGACGTCACGGCATCCCACACAGCAGGGGACTCTGGTGCAGAAGCCATTGCAGACCGTCCTGGAGTCAGGGCTGGATGCCTTAGCAAATGCCGTTGCGCCGCCTCAATGGTTTTGGTGACTCCCAGTGTTATGAGTCCAGGCACCCTGCAACAGGGTACAGAAAACCCCTTTGTGACTCTCCAGCAGCGAGAGGCAGAGCAGGTGCCTGCTTTCCTTGGGGTGGACCTTAAGAGTGACAGGCACGCAGAAGGAGCCCGTGGCTGGTCAGGGAGCAGGACGTAGGGAAATCGGCATCTGGCCCTCCAGGCGCCACTGTGACAGGGTGAGAACTGTGTTTTACTCAATCACCCAGATGGCTCCATCTTTCCTTTGCTTGTTTGAAGTTTAAACTTTTGAGTTTTAGAAACAGGTAAGAGATCTCAGGCAGTAGCTTTCTCCCAGAGACGTAGCGGGTGTTCTGATGCAGGTTATGGAATAATCCGTGCTTCTCCACTGATTTCAGAGATGCTCTGTCAGAGCCGAGCTCCCCAGAGGCTCCGCCCTCACCGGGATTCTCTTTCACTTGGCCTTTGCCAGTGTCTGCGTCAAAGTCTGTTTTAATTAGAGGGTTTATGATCCATTCATTTGTGTCACTGAAGCTGTCTTTTCAGCAGCCCTCGATTTCAGAGTTGTCTCTGCTACTGCATGTTTATGCTTAGTGCAACTTTAGAGTTTTACCTCAATTTTAAAAATCAATGGGACTCTGATGGGATGTGTTTAAACTCCGTAGATTGAGTAGGATAATTGCCATCCTCACCTCTAGCCAGGCAAGTTTCTTCATTTGCTTATAATCTTATGCTACTCTAAGTTATCGCAACAAGCCTAATTAATTTTATCACTGAAATTTGTCTGCCCATTCAGTTGCAAATGTGGTTTTTTGTTTTGTTATGAGAAAGCTAGTGATTGAGTATGTGTGTGTGCATATAGATATAGATATAGATATAGATATAGATATATTTTAGCTTACTGAACTTTCCTATTTTATAGGTTGGTGCTTCAATTGATCTGAAGCCGTTTCCCAGAGACATAAGTGTATCCTCCTCACAATATTGTTTTCTACCCCTTGCAAAGTTAGACCACAAAATGGAAAAAAAAGGGGGGGGCAGTTAGTATGATCATATAGAAATAAAAATTGAAATCTAAAATTTAACAAATCACTCTATTAGCTTGACCTTAAGAACTATGACTATGTTTCGTTACGTGCCAATGGAAACTTGAACAAAGGCCACAGATATCTAATTCCCAAAGTATGAATAACAGATTAGAACATTATGAAAAGGCATTGAAAATCACAGGTAATGGAAAAACATGAAAATAAAATTAAATTCTTTTGCCTGAAATATTGAAAAGATTAGAAAAATCAGCGTTAGTGACTATGGGGGTGAGAGGGAAGTCTAAGACTCATACAGTGTTAAAAGTAATAGAAACTTGTCTTGCACACTGGGAGAAGAAGCTGGCAGCAACATACAAGATTTCCAGGGTATATCTCTTTAATCCAGAGTTCTTCTTTTTATTTTTCCTAAATGATCCAAGAAAATGTGTAATAACAATTCAGGAACTTATATAACGGACGTCTATGGGTGTTTGAGACAGCATTTATAACCCCCCAAAATAAATGTCCACCCATGAGGAACTGGTTAAATTAAGAGCAGCACAGACATATAACAGACTACTGTGCAGCCTTAAATACTAGTGCAGAGATGTATTTATGCACATAGAAAAACATTCAGAACATTTTATGCAGCAATAAAGTAGCATGTTTATTATAATCTATTTCTTAAAAGTTATTCTTACATTTACATTTTATATTTATATACTGTCTTAGTCCATTCGGGCTACTGTAAAAAAAAAATATCATAAACTCGGTGACTTATAAACAAGCAGCTTTATTTCCTCACAGTTCTAAGGATGGCGAATCCAAGGTCAGGGACTGGAAGGGTGTCTTCCTGGGACCTCTCATGGTGACGCAGGGTTTTGTGTTTTTAGGGCTCATTCACCTGCAGAGGCCCCAGCTCTCAATCGCTTCAGGGGTTAGGACTCAAAGTACGAAGCCGGGAGGATGCACACTCAGACCGCAGCATGTACTCATGCGCTCCTGCTCAATCAATTTGGTGTCTTTTCAGCAGGAAACAGCAAATTCTCCAGTGTCTCTCCACCCACCGCGCAGCTCCCTGTAACTTCAATTGTGTGTCACTGGGACTACATGCTTTCTTGAATCATTTAGGAAAACCTGCCTTTCTCTGCCACCCCCAGGTGTGGCGAGGCCTCCAGCTATACCAGCTCCCTGGACGCACCAGCCTCCTTCCCTCCCCGCCTCTCTGGGCTTGCTCCGGCATCTCTGGGGTCCCAGCGGCCATGCCACGCTTCATAAAAGCCTCACTACCCTCTCTCCTTGCAAGCTTCCCTGTGGGCACACTCACTCTGGGTGGCTCTGCTAATTGTTTGCTGAGTTGACATCCTGCGTGTTGACTGCTCTGTCACGACCTAGGAAGCACAGTGAAGCCAAGGACCTTGATGTTTCCCATCCAAAACCTCCTGATGTAGACTAGATGGTCAATAAATGGCCTTAACTGAATGAATATGCATGAAGAAACAGCTAAAGATGTTTCCTGAGATTTAATAATGCTTATCTCAGGGTGCTGGAACAGTGGGTAATTTCTAACTTCTTCATATATCTCTTTTACTCTCCATTACTGAGATCATAATGATTAGATGATTCTAAGTAGAGAAATAGTTTCATTTCCATGCACAAAAATGTATATGGATAAAAGCAGATAGATGAGGAGAGTGGGTGTGAGCCCTTGTGCCTTGTTTTAAAATGTGGGTACTCTGCTACTCCTCCACGCATAACTCCCCATCACTTGGAGAATAAACATTAAAAACTTGAGGGTGTGGGCCCTCCCTGGTGGCAGTGGGGGTTAAAGCACAGCACTAAGAAGCTTAAGCCACCTCCGCATGATTCCCACCTGCCCCGGAGGGGATCCACATGGCGCGGCAGATCTCTCCTGACTCACCTGCTGCTCCCTCAGCAGTGGACTTCGTCGATCTGTCAGCTCCAGGGCCGGGATTTGAACTCGCACTGAAGCCGCTTGCAATAACTCCCACTGTACTAATACCTTGAAATTATTATGAAACTAAGAGAGAATGTCATCCAGAAGAGCAACTTGAAAGTGGGTGGTCCAGCTATCCTTTTTCTACTTTATATTTATTTTTTTACATCATTCTTCATTTTTTTTCACTTTTTTATCTCAGTTGTAATCCCCATGAATGTCCCACCCCAGTGAGAATGGCACATCTTGAAACAACTAGCAACAACAAATGTTGGCAAGGATGTGGAGAAAAAGGAACTCTCCTGCACTGCTGGTGGGAATGCAAACTGGTACAACCACTATGGAAAGTGGTTTGGAGGTTTCTCAAACCTCTAAACATGGAGCTTCCATAGGACCCAGCAATCCCACTCCTAGTTATCTACCCAAAGGACACAAAAACATCAATTCAAAAGGACACCTGCACCCCTATGTTTATTGCTCCTCTACTTACAATAGGGAAGATGTGAATCAACCCAAATGCCCAGAAATAGATGATTCAATCAAGAAAATGCAGTTCACATATGCACTGGAATATTACTCAGCAGTCAAAAAGTCTCAGATATCTCTCTACTGAAATCCTCTGCTTGATAGTCCTGAGATCTACTTCTGGTTCTCACATATCTGGGGGCTTGGTTCTGAGGAGATGAATGTCCACTGTAGGTAGAAAGAGGAGGGAAGCATCACTACCCATCCCCATTCCTGCCCCAGGAACTATTGTAACAGCTGATTTCTCTTCAGGCCTTTTCCAACACTCAGATGCCTTGGGGTGCCCCACACTAGATGGGGAACTGCTTGCTCTTCACTGCTTTGCCTTGAATCGGGGTCTCAGCTCACAGGTCCAAATGGGCTGACCCATCCGGAGAATATCATGGATCTAGACTCACCATCGGAAAGTCTCCTCGTTGCTCACCCATGGGTCTGCATGCACCAGGACACGTGCGTCCGAGCTGAGCCAGCAGGCCCAGCCGAGAGCTTGCACCAGGAGTGAAGACACTGTGGTGCCGCCTGTCCCCTCTGCAGCTGTGGCCCCCAGGTGCAGGAGGCAGGCCGTGAATGGAAACCGGGGACATTACCGCTGCCACCGGTACCAAAAGGCTCACACTGCTCCGCGAGGATGGAGGGGCCACCGAGTTAGGGGACAGTTAGCCCTGGACAGCTCACCTGCACCCACACCCAGAGGCCTCTGAGCCTCATTTAAGAAAAATTGGGAAACCAATACTAGCTCCAAAGGGCAAGTGACATGAGCAGAGCTTAGCACCGGAGTGAAGACCAGCTTCACCCAGGCGTGGCCAGTGCTTGAATGGAGCTGGACGTGGTGGCAGTGACCAGTGGGGAGGATTGCGCTGGCCAAAAGATTGGAGCTGGGTACACAACCAGGTGGGACAAGCGGGCAGAGGGGTTCCTTGTTCTTTGGCTGCTGCTGCTGTTTAACGGGGCCTGTGTTTCTTACATCCTGCTCATGCGCTGAGCCTGGGGTGTCTCATCTCGTGTGTGGCCACCACAGTCTCTCACCGGCCAAGCACCTGGTCCAATGTGCCCTCCCTGCCACCCATAGTGGTTTTCTTAAAATAGTAAGGGGGACCCTTACTCCCAAGCAAGTCACTAATAAAATACAGAAAACAGGGCTCAAGCACCCCTTTAGGAAGCCTGAACTCAGGCATGCCCTGGCCCTTCTAGAAGGGCCACCTTCCTCTTTTGGAAGTTTGATGGGAACCGGACCTTCTCTTTGGACGGGACGTTCGTTCTCTTCCAAGGGACGAAGCTCCACGGTAAAATGGGAGACATCAGCACCCTCCCTGGGCAACGCGGTTCTGCTTGCGAGAAGGGTTTCTCTCTGCTATCTCTTTCTCCAACATCCTGCTAAATTAAAGTTGCAGGCGGAAGGAGCGCGTTACCGAGGCTGCGTCGTCCTTCCCGGGACTGGGTGCGCTTTGGCTCATTAAAGCGCCCTGCGTTTACCCGGGGCCTTCCTGGGCCGAGCGAGGATCTCACCGCACCTGGAATTCTTTGCAGCCCCGAGGATGGTCTCACATGGCTCCCGGGCTGGGGCAGCTCTTTGAAGCGCCACACAGACATGTAATGATTCATAGAAATATCTTTCCTATCACAATATTGCAAGACTGGAGGAGTTCATTTGCATACCCCTGATGATCTCATTATCCACCATTTTATCTCCCTCTCTCTATCTGTCCCCAGTTAATTGGGTCCTGTGGTATTAAACTGTCTGAAAGGCAGTTTCTGCGCCTGCATTTCAGATAGGGGCGTACAAGGGAGTTCCTGGTGATAAAGTGATGCCCTGTGCAGATAGCAAGCTCGGGAGGCTTCCTGGAGGCCCCATCTCCTTCTTTAATATCTCAAGCTAAGCATCAGAGGCTCTATCTGCGCGCACGGCGCCCACACGCAGCGCGCCTGAAGCCACCGCCTCTCCTCATTAAGTGGATTCAATTTCAACTTCCCCGTCAGGATGCTCTGTCCCACTGAACATTTGGCCTCGTCGCCTTTTTATTTCCAGCTGTCGGTTTGAAAAACGGTGACCGCCTATCCGCCTTCCCCATCTCGCAGAATCAGCACAACCGGCGGGCGCTTCCAGTTTGCAATGGTCTGGCTGTCGCCTCGCCCCCGGGGCTCAGTCTGCACAGCGGCCGCGGTCAGCCCCCTGGAAGGGCGCCAGGCTGGACCGCGGGGCTGAAAGGGCACAGTCCTGGGCTGTGTGCCACCCCCTTCGCGTCCTGGCCATCGGGACAGGGCTGCCCAGCAGAGCAGCCTTGTGGAGGGTGAGAGGGAGAAGGGGGAGGGGACACTCTGGGGGGACGTGCCTTGCTGGCCGCATGAAAAATAGGCCCGTTCCCTCTCTGGACGCGTTCCTGTATTGCTTACATGCAATGCTCTCTCAAAGAACGTGTGGAACTCCAGATATGCCAGGTTCCCTCTCCTCCCCTCCTCTGCCCACCCAGGCTGTCCGGCGTTCAGGGAGTGAAGCACTTTACCTACTCTGTGGCCACCTCCTGCAGGGGCCCCCGCAAATACTGGCGAGGGGGCAATGTTGCTTGCTCGTCTTTGCTTCCTGAGATCAGATCCTCCAGTTTGTTCCCTCTGCACACTTCTGCAAGGCTTCGATGGAGTAGATGGGAGATTGTCCGTGCAACAGCCAGCCATCAGGGAGCAGAGCGTCCACCACTCAAGGGATGGAGGGAAGACTCCATCAAGGCTCTCCGGGGGCAGCGAGATGATCCGACACATTTCCAAAAGGAAGTAGATTTTCAACAAAGTTGCGCTGACTAAATGAACAAATATTTGACAAAAAGATGAAGAAGGAAAGAGCCGGTGAACAAAGAAACGAGTGGAACAGCTTTCCCTTCATCCTTTACCTTGAGAGCCATCAAGGGGGAGCTAAAACAGCCTCAGGGCTGTCCGTTGGAGGACACTGGCTGGGCCAGAAAAGCCTGGGTGCAGGTGTCTCCGAGCAGCATGACTGAGAACAGCAGCAGCTGCACGCGTCCATCTGAGCTGCTGAGCGCGGTGTGAAGTACCTGCCCTCAGGAAGTAGTCCTGGTATTGGCCCTTGTCTGTGCGGGTCAGTCCTGGCCCTCCACCCGTGTGCTGTGTGTGTGGTCATCGCAGTTAACAAGTGGACTATGGGCTTTGCATGGACAATGCTCAGAACAATACATGGGGGGGGGGGGAGTGGCCGCAGCTTGGTTCCCGTTACACTGATCGAGACAGTAATGAAGGCAACAGAGAGTCGGGGCCCCACCTTAGAGACTTGCTAGTGCGTTTACAGTCATAGCAGCTGCAGATGCCAAAGGCACATCGATCCAATCATTCAATAAAGACCTCTATTTTTCTCGAAGCAATTAAGAAAAAAAATGCCACAATAAGAGCTTGGGTGGAATAAAGCCTCCATCTGAACTATGTTTTCATTGTAATAAGCATCCACTCATCAGTGCTAGAAAGAAAGTCCATCGATAAAATCGGCAAATATCTTTGGCAGTGCACCCCCTTCCAAAACCTGCTTATTCAAAGGAGAACAAGGGAACTTAATTGTCTGACTTAATGAACAGCCTTAACAAAGGCGATTAGAGAGCTCTTCCGTGGCCCCGAAACCATTTCTCCCCCGACTGCCTTTTTGGTCAACCTTGAAATCTGCAACAGCCAACTCTATGCTTTCCAATCATCTTAAGGCCAGGCTGCAGCCCACAAATTTGCTGTGTATTGCATTGTATTTGTTCATTCACTTGGCAAATATTTTTGGGACCCTCTGCGTTCCAGTCACTCGCTGAAAACTTAACGTATAGGATGAACAAGAGCAGTATGTTCTGGCCACAGTAAAGCATAGTGGGGGAGGGGGCTGACGGGGACATAATCACCTGTTAGATGCATAACCACAGGTCGAAGACCCGGCCCCCTGCCAAGACGCAGCGCAGGTGGGTGTGGCTATGTCACCTGAGGGGCTGTGCCCACCTTGCACAACCGTCTCCAAGTCCTGCCCTCAATCACGGAGATAGCTTCAACAGTAGCAGTTTCAGCACCTGTTTTGGTAAGGATTTGGAACAAGCTCACAGGGCGCTTGATTCGGCCAGGTGGCAGTGGCAGAGGCCCGTGCCCTCTGCAGGACTCACCACCCCCTCCCCATAGCCCTGGAAGGGCTCGGCATTGCCAGCACAGCTCCTCTCTCCCACTAGCCACCTGTGTCTGCTGAGTCCCGGCACGTGGACAGCAAGAGGCATGTCTGGACTGCAGTTCAGCCAAGGCAGCACCTAAAAAGAGCTCGCTGTGCTTGCCGATGGTCTCAGCACAGCTTGTGTTGATTCCTTAAGTGTCTAACAGGACAGGAAATAGAAATAGCAGCCTCAATTTAGAGCCAAGAACCCCAAGGCTCAGGAGGTTACGTTGCTTGCTAATGTTGCACAGCTAATAAGTAGGGGAGCTGGTAATTAATTCTGGGGTCTGGCTCAAGAGTCCCTTCCATGCTGCCCTGCAGACTGAACGCTGCCCATCTTCATGACAGAGCCCAGAGCTCTGGTTTCCACGAGGAGGGACTATCCTAGTGGTGACAAATAGAAACTCACTCAAGACTCATTTCAAGGGAAGAACTCCCAGGATGAATGCACATTGCAGGTAAAAAAGACTCACACAGGCAACACAAAGAGCTGTTTTGGGCCTGGTCACAAAGTGGATGGAGAGGCGGTCTGGCCCCAGGTGGCCTCCGGGCACCAGGCAGAGGATGCCTGGACCTGTGCTTGCCACCCTGGGCCCTGCCAGGCTCCCACTGGCCTTCTGTAGGTTCCCCTCATCGCTCTTAGCAACGTGCTCACAGTTCACGTTTCTGTGTCCTTGCTTCTGCTTATCCACTTTCTTATCCCTCCCAGCTCTGGGCCCACAGTGCAGCAGACAGAAGCTATGAACTCCCCACCCCATGTTCCCTCGTTCCCCTTGTGCTCACCTGCCACCCAGGTGGATGGGGCGTCTTGAAATTGACCACAACCTACTCCAAGCACTGGCACTTCTCTGCCTGTCTACCTGCAGGGGCACCCGAGGGGACCGCACCCCAGAGTACCCTGACAGAGTTAGGAGACACTTATCCCAGCTCCTACCAGCTGGGCAGCATGTCAGTGTCCTCAGGGGACATCTGGGGGGCACAGACAAGCAGAGTGCCTCTGGAAGGGCCAGCACACCCAGAAGCAAGCAGAAAACAAACACAAGTTAACTCTGCACTTATCTTGGACCAGGCTTTTTGCATAGACTAGGCTTGAGTCTTAAGCAAATTTATGCAAATCGGGAAATGACAGTGCCAGGCAGGTGCCTAAGGACCCCAAGGCCACTTTTGAGGAGCTAGTTCACTGCAGTGTGAGGTTTTTCTGTCATGCCAGGCTCCCAGGGAGGGACAGAAAAAAAGTGGTCATGCCAAGGACTTACCAGTTGCAGGTTTTGAGTAGACTGGAGGTGAACCCGGGTGTCACCTGCAGTTGGAGATGAGCAGATAACTGGGCTGGCGCACAGGAGTCCACTTGGCCACCCTGGCGATGATAGACACCGCCGCTATTTGGTTCTCTTGGAAGATGAAACTCATATCTCTTTGCCATGGATTCAACAAAGCCCTACCCCAGATCTGTCAACCAACTGCAAAGTGGTTGCCAAACACTGGTGTAAAAGTAATAATTTTTGCTTGAAAAGTGTTCATGACTTTGGGGAAAGAAAAAAAATGCTTACCACTCACCTAAAATCTGAAGACAGAAGCTCTGAATAAAATAGATACAAAAATGAGGCCATAAACCTTGTTAAGAAATCTCTAAGACACTGGTAGCAGTTAACACTAGTGTCAATGAAAGAAAATCAAGATATGTCAAGTGGAGAATTCTAGAACTTGCATAAGTGTGTGGTTTAGCTGGATGCTAAGAATTTCCTAAACAGAACCTTCAGGAAATGAGGACTCAGATTCTGTTGGGGACCAGCTGATTTCAAAAAGCCACTACATGAGTGACAAGGTCACTTGGGGAGGGGGTTGGGAGGTGAGGGGGCGTTGAAGAGAAGAGTGCTGAGTTACACCAAGTCTGTGTCTCCATCAGCAAGGTGTCTTAGAAAAGCTCCTAGGCAGGTGTCACAGATGCCCCGTGGCACAGCCGAAGGCACCCCAAGCTACCTGGCTGCCTTCAAGACATGAAGATGCATGACAGAGCATTGCCCTGGAAGACCTTACAATCCAGCTGCAGAGATGAGTGTGTCGATAAACTTGGCAACATCCAGCACTGTGTCAGGGCACCTGGGAGACCAGAGTGGGGCGCTGGCTCAGAGTGGACTGGACAGAGGTCATGTGGGAGCTGAGTCTTGGGAAATAAGAAGGGATTTCTTACCTGATAAAGAGGAGCTGAACAGAGCTCCAGAGTGATGGAAGAACATGAGCAAAGGCAAGATACAGTGATAACAACGTCTTACTTTGGAGGAGGAGTTCGGATTCTGTAAGAGATGAGACAGAGGAGACCAGCAAGGCAAATAGTGGGCAGAGGTATGTGCCAGGATCAGAAGCTTGGCTTCCATTCTAAACATAAGGCAGGGTAGCAACAATGTACGTGTCTTCTATGCCAAAGAAATGTAAAGCAGTTCTCAGTTTAACCAAAAAAGTTTGCTTCGTGATCTTCCTCAAGCTTATTCTATTTTATGTTGCTCTGATAGCTTCATTGGTTGGTGGATTCACTTACTTGCTCGCTCACTTATTCCTTCATCTATATTTTATTCTCTGCAAGGCCATAAGAATGGGAGCAGATGCATGCATTTTGCTTACCTCTGTTTTATCGCAACACTTGACAGAATGCTAATAAATGCGGGAGAATTTAGAGGATGCTTCTTACTGAGCTTGGTTTTGGGAGTGTAAAGCCTTATTTTCTCTAATTCTCACTATACCACATGACTTAGGCATGACTACTTTTTCTTTACAGGTAAAGAATTTGATGCGCAGGGATGGGAAACAATAGTTCCAGGGGCATTAAGGCTACCTGCACTTGCTGATATATAGAAACTCCCCCTCCACTCTGGGTGGGCAGAGCGACAGGGACTCTCTTTTTAAGCATGCTGCTGTATGTGTGAACTCGGGGTAGAAATTCCAGACACAGTATTATCCTGTACACACTCATAAGCAACCTCACTGAAGTGAGAAATCAGCCACCAATGAGTCTTTGACGCCAAAATAAATCAAAATTAAGCATGTGCGGCCTCTCTTAGGACAGGCTTTCAGAAAGGTTCTCTTTGGCTGTAGAGATAGAGACAATGTCCGGTAAACAAGAGCTGGTGTATCATTACATTGTCCTGATGCATGCCAAATAAAATCAATATAATTAGATCTGCACCAATAAACTAGGGGTGGGCAGGAGAATGGGGTTGTGGTAGGGAAATATGTGCTCTAGATACTTGGCACATTGACTCCTTATATCAGAGCTTCCTGAGCATCACACTTCATTCAGTCCTCCCAGCAAATAGGCTAAGTGTAATGACACAGACATGAATGAGAAAAAGGACACAATACCGAACACTGGTCATGGGGTTGTCAATTCTGTTTAGCGTTCAAGGAGCCACCGCTGATGATTTTTCTATTGTCTACATCATTTCTTTCTGCTCTGATTTTTATTATTTAGTTTCTGCTAGCTTTGGGCTTAGAGTTTTCTTGTATTGGTTCCTGAAAGTATGAAGTCAGAATTTTTATTTGAACTCTTCTTGCTTCTTAAATGTAGACATTTAGCACCCTCTAAGTTTTCCTCTTAACACTTCTTTTCTGAAATCCCTTAACTCTGGTGCCATGTGTTTGCTTTGTCATTTCTCTCGAGAGAACTTTTCCATGCTAATTTAAGTATTTTCCTCTTTGACCCAACAGTTTTCAAAAGTGTATTGTTTAGTTTCCACATGTTTCTGAGTTTTCTTATTTCTTACTACATTGACCTTTAGTTCTTTCCACTGTGTGCAGCAAAGATACTTGGTATAATGTCAAGCTTCTTAAATTTGTTAAAGCTTGTTTTGTGACCCAATGTGATCTACCCTGGAGAATATTTCAAGTGTGCTTGAGAAGTATGTGCATTATTGTGCTGTTGGATAGAAAGTTCTTTATATGTCTAGTAGTTCCATTTGATATATGGTGTTGTTCAAGTCCACTCTTTCTTTACTAATGTTGTCTCTGAGTGTCCCGTCCATTATTGGAAGTATTGGAGTCTCCTATTATTATGTATTGCTGTTAATTCACCCCTTCACATCTATCAATATTTCCTTTCTATGTTCAGGTGCTGTGAATTTAGGTGCATATATAATTACAATTGTCATATCTTCCATTTCAATTGACACTTTTGTCATTATATAATGACCCTCCGTTGCACAGTAATTTAAAGGGCAGGCCCGTGACTGGAGAACAAGGAGATGTTTCACACAGGAGGTGGCAAAATAGCTGAGGTTACAGTAAGTAGGAGTTTGACAGAACAATGTTAAGAGGACAATTCGTGTTTGCCTTGTTTGATTGAATCCTTTGCTTTCTTAAAGTTCATCTTTGGGATAAAATTAATTACTTTTAATATCTGAATATAACTAACGTCCAAAAATGTGTGACCAAGACTGTATACCAAAGCATCAGGACCACAGGTCTCTTCGTGAGGAGGTTTGGGGGTGGTTGCTGTAGGAATGTGCAGGTGCTTGTATGTAGGTCACCCAGAGTTTACTCTAGGCTCTGTGAAAAGGCTCCTGTTTTTATCAGAGCTTCCAATGCCTGTCATTCTCCATTAGCGTATTCTAAATACTCTATAATATCTACATTCGAGTGTCAAAATACAGCCAATAATAACCAAGCCCACAGATCAGACACCCCAATTCTTTAGCCACAGTGATTGGTGTAGGGATGTGTGTGTTCCCCCTCAGAGGCAATGCACCTATTGAGATTTATGCAGCTGTTCCTGGGCAGTACACTTGTCCGGGTTCTGCCGACATGAAATCTGAGTGAGGGGAAGGTCAGGGATGATCCCAACTGGCTAATCTAACTGAAGTCTAACCAACCAAGGGCAGGGAAGGTCAAAATAGGCCTGTGGTGTGTATAGATTTGCTGTGGAAAACTGCTAAATTCTTTGGGGTTCTTTGCTAAGTTTCTCAGCTTGAGGAGTATGATATTTATATCACCTCCTAATTCTCATGTAATAATACTTAGGAAGTTGCATTTTACTTGCTTGTTTAAATAGAGCAGGCATATGGTTGAGCGTGACTCAATGTTTGTAGGAGATATGAATTAAAAAATGGAAGGGGTACCCACTGTGTGTCTGAGCAAAACTCTGGGGGTGTTATGGGGGGGGGCAATGCAGAGAAGCATCCAGAAGCTAACACTTGAAAAGGTCAGACGAGTGCCAGGGGACCTGTTATGAGAAGTCACAGAGCTGTGCATGCATCGCTTAAGGGCCTGCTGCCTGGCTGGGGCACCCACAACGGGTGCTGGAGGAGGTGAAGGAAAAGCTGTTTGGAAGCTGCCGAAGTCCGGGTCCGACAGATTCAATCCGTTGTGTGAGTCCTCAAACACAAGCAGCTCAAAAGCTCAACGTAACAGAAAATATTTTGAAAATCATTGTAATCACTTCATCTGTTGGCGAGAAAGTCAGAGATTTGCAGAGGTCAAAAGACTAGGTGAAAGTAAACAGTCTGGAGGCGAGCAAGCGTGGAAGCAGCCTTCGCCCCGGAGCTCAGGACCCGGCTGGACCAGACGCGAGCGCGTGCCGCTGAGGTGGGCGGAGGGACATGGCGGCCGGCCGCTTCTCCAACAGCAGCGACGCAGCCCGGAAACCTGCCTCTTCCTTCGCTCATGGGCTTGATAGTCTCTGTGTGTCTGCGTGGGAAATGACCTGTCATGAATGCCCTAATAATTGTGGACTTCTCCTTGTAAACTATTGAGGGGACGAAAGAGGTGACAAATTCCAAAGGAGGAGTATAATGGAAAGATGTATGACCTAAAATGAATTAAATATATACATGGAAATGTGACATGAGTGACAATTAAGTACATACACATTGCATATCAAAGTTTATCTCACTTAATGTTATATATGCTGGTGAGCCAAGAGTGGACCATAGAAGTGAACCATTTATCAAGGCAGAAGAAATAAATCAGTCTGTTATTGCATGTGGGGAATTTAAAATAATAACATCAACTGTAGGGCCATGTGCTTTCTCACACTGTCACCAAATGCCAGCGGCTCTCCATCATTAGGGATGAAATATTTCTCCTTGAATAAAATCCTTTGTTGATCTATGTTCTAAGCAATTGCTTCATTTACTGCTGGGTTTTGTTAATGTATATATAAGTTTCATAGCGGTTCTGTAATAAATTTAAAATAAATTTGCTTGGAGAGCTCTTATTGCACAGTGGAAACCACCCCCCCCCCCCCGTAAAAAATCAATCCCCATCACGTGTACTTTAGAGAGTAAGTTCTGATCATTTGGAATCTTTTCAAGTTTCTTCTGGGTACAGATTTTACCTTTAAGATCTGTGATTTAACACATATTCCTGCATTCGGGCAGTAGATTTAAAATAGTCAACGATAGCTGGCTGTGACTTACTTTTTTGATTTATCTTTTTCTTTTGGTGGAAATTCGTAGACAAAAGATCAGAGTAGAAAAGAACCACATGTTGTGGATATTTACATAGAAAAAAAGAGTCAAATTTCAGAGAAACATGCCAGGAGAAATACAAGGCTTGCTGGTTGTCCATTACCACAAGAATTCTGAGGAACGGTGTTTGAAAACATCGTTCATTCTCACCAGGACCTGACACTCTGTCTGAAGCAATTCATGAAATGACCCGAGTGTCTTCTCTCATTCAGTCATTTCTCTAATATTTGCAAGAACATCTTTTGAAATTTTTACCAGAAGTACAGAAATGTGTAACGAATTATCAGATGAAGTTATTTCAGTGGAAAATGTTTGGCAGCAAGTGCATTCAAAAGCTACGAGGAATTAATCCAAATAGAAAGAGACAGCATTGCAATTTCTAGAATTTTATGAATTTCCCCTAAGTTTATTCTTATCTCTAAGTCTCTTTTTTTCTTTGCACTCATCCATTAGTGTGTGTGAAATAAGTTTACAAAAGTTACAATTACTAGAAATTGTATTAGCAACTATAAGCAAAGATGAGCAAATCTGTCAGAACTTTGTACTCAACAAAGTATGCAAAACAGATCAGTTTTAATGAATTGACAAGTTAGTGTATTTGCAAGGAGGTGAGTTGTATGAATGCTTCAACTTTGTAGAGAAACAATCAAATCCTCATTAGTCTACTGTGCCGGTAATTCGATTTTTGTAAATATTTGTAGACTCATAACAAATATAATCATACATAAATAGAATATGGTCTTTTTTAAGATTTATTTATTTATTCATACAGAACCAGGGTACAAGCTAGAGGTGCAGGAGCAGTGAGAGGCTTCACCAGAGACAGAGCAGGGAGCAGAACAGGCAGATGGATAAAGTCCATTGCTGAGGGGAGCAGCAGGCGGGCCAGGAGAGGTCTGCCACGCCATGTGGGTCACGTCCAGGGCGGGATTGAACTCACACTGAGGTGGCTGCAGCTAGCTTGTAATGCTGCGTCCTAACACTTTACACCACCAAAGAGGACCCAGATACACTTTTTTAATGTTTTGCAAACTGCCTAATTTGTTCTCTATTTAATCACTCCTAAGAGTCAATTACTGGCTTTCTGAACATGCACTAAGTAGTTTACACAGTCACTGCACAGAACACAAAGTATTGCCCCCAACGCTCCTTCTCCAGCCTGTGTCTTCAGTCCCACAAGCTTCTGAGCCATAGTGGTGGGGCCTCTCCCCGCCAAGTGGCCAAAGTCGAGCACTCTTAGTCCCTGAGTCATTTCTTCTATGTCGGCACATTTTGGGTCTTGTTGAAGAAGCCTCATCCCTGCCGTAAGAGACTAAAGGTTTGCTCCCACGGTGTTTTCTAAAAGTTGTATGGTTTTGCCTTTCATGTTTAAGTCTTTAATCCACTTAGGTTGTGTGTGTGTGTGTGTGTGTGCATAGGGTGATTTAGGGGTTCAATTTCTGTTCCCCATTGTAAAGCTAGAGCTCTGGCACCATTTTTGAAGTCTCTCCTTTCCCCACTGATTTGCAACACCAGCTGCCCCATAAATCAGATTTCCAGATTTGCCCGGGCTGGGTGGCTTCTCTACTCTGGCCGCTGTCCATTTTCCTAAACCTAATATCACCACTATTTAATTACTCTCACTTTACAGTAATTCATACTCTCTGAGCAGAAAAGGCCACAAAACCCATTTTTCTTCTTCCTTTTGACTATTATTGACCTTAGCGTTTGCAATTATATTTTAGGTCTCAGCTTGTCAAGTTCTATGAAATACCCTATTGACATTTCCATTGTAACTGCCTTCCATCCATAGTTCAATTTGGGGAGACACTCGACATCTTTATAATGTTGAGTCTACCCATTCTGTTAGGTCGTTAATATCGTTCAAAAGATTCTCATAATTTTCACCATAATGAGTTTGCATAAAGTTTATTGGACTTTTTCGTGGGTGTTTTATGTACACGTGTTTGATTATTATAAATTTAAGTTTTAAAATTGCATCTCTGAACTCTGTATATAGTATTCAAGGCACTGTCATTTGCTTTTGTATTAAGAAAACTTGCTGACTTTCTTATTAATTCTAATACTTTATCTTTTGATTTTTAAGTGCTTTCTACATTGAGAATCATACCTGTGTCAATAGAGTTTTTTCCTCCCTCCCAGTCATGATACCTTCTTGTTTCATTGATTGTCTTCCATGGTGGTTATGGCCACCAGCACAATATTCAAAGATAATTGGTAATGTCCATCCTCTGGCTTTTAAGGCACAAGTAAATGCTTCATACCTTAGACTGCACTGTAGTTGTGGGGGAGTTCCGTTTGTTATTTCTTAAAATTAAAATTTTAAATTTTAAAATAAAAATAACATATTAAACAGCAAACAGGCTTGGGCTAGAGACAAGGACATTCTGAGCCACTGCACTGGACAACAGAAGGGAAGGCTTGCGAGCCCTATTACCTGGTCAGGGAGGGTCACGTCAGCCGGCAGACTTAACTGTGGAGGCAAAGAGTCCTGTTTTCTACTCCCATCCTCCTGCACCTACATGAGAACAGTCTCACAGAGAAAGAAGGCCAGGAACCCACAGTGTCCCTTCTTTACAGAGATACAGGAGAAGCTGGCACCCGTTCCCAGATCTGAGCTCTGGAGGCCAATAACCATATTGTAAGTATCTGCTCTGCAAGGTCAGAGAACCTGAGTGGGCAATGATATGGTCAATAAACATGCAAGATTCAACATCGCAAAGATTGCTAGGGAGGAGCAGCTGAAAATCACTTGGCTCTGACTGGGGGGGTGGGTGGAGGGCAGGGGTGTGGGGCGGGCGTTATTCCTACCCTGTCTCTCTGGAACAATCCTGCATCACTGGGGCTCCCAAAGGCACTGGATAATTTCACCCCTTGGGCATGGAGCAGGCCCTTCCTTCTGTTTGGAGTGAGTGACCCATCCCGCCAAGCAAGCAAATCTTGATTTTTTGCAGTTTGGTTTAGATCAACCACATCTTCTCATCTCCTTTCCCACCCTCCAAAGATCGAATCCCTCCTCTGTTGCCTCCTTCAGGTCTCGAATGTGCTTCCCAGGTGGTGCTGGTTCCAGTCTGAGTTCAGTGGCTCTCTTGGCTTGAGGACTGAGCTCCCCGATGACAGAGCTCGGTATCTCAGCTGCCTCACTGAGGTCATCGAGAAGGACCAGCTGGGAGGTATTCATAGTCTTCTTTATAGATGAGGCTTGGAAACGAGCTGGTCAAACCTACCTAGCTGGTTAGAGACTGACCCTGAATCTCCTGACACCACCCACGTCTTCCCTTCCATCCTCCCAGCTCCGTCTCAGGTGCGGTTTTCCACGTGGACACTGGCCGTCTGCCCCCCAGCGCTGAGCCCTTCCTCACGGCAGCAACTTCCAGATACTCAAGCAGCGCTTCAGAGCAAGCTCCCTTCAACCGATGTAACCAGCATCTCTAAGAATAACTTCAGAGAGTGGGCTTTGCCATCCCAAGGGGGAAGGTGCCTGGAAGCCAGCGTTACTATTATTAGACAAGAAGTAAAATGGCTCCTGTGGCCTCCGACCACTCCCCTCTCGTCTCATCTGCTATGTCTGTTTCCAAACACGCAGCTGGCTAGTCCTCTCGTTCCTATTCCTGTACTGTGTCTGTAGACAGGTGTGTGTGTGTGTGTGTGTGTGTGTATGTGTGAATAGTGGGCATGTGTGTTGCTCACATGTGTGTGTGTTTTCACTTTGAAGGGTCAGACAGAAACAAAACCTGTCATGAAGCAAAAGTAAATAATTCTCTTCCTTTCCTTTGAGCAACCCTGGAGTTTACAGCTGGAGTGACTTCGTTAACTCGAACGTCGGAAATCATGGTAAATCAGCCAGAGTGTCGAAAAGAACCTGAAGAACTCTGACAGATTCTCCCAACATGACCTACTTCAGGATGGAATCATTTCTGAAAAGCCAGGGCATCTTAGACAGGGAAAACACTGCCTTGGGGTGAGAAGCACTGACACCCTCTAACCAGGAGTACCTGTTTGGGGGCCATGCCATGTGCCAGCAGAGGTCGTGTGGGTTCCCTTCACTGTCTGAAACTCGGTGTTTCATTCTGCAAGACGGACACGGCACGATGCAGCCCTTAGTGTAAAGGAGGTGGGCGAAGTTGGTCTCCACGGAGTTCCTCCGGCGTTAGCCCCTCATTACCACAGTAATAGTGACGATGACTTCACCCGTGAGCACTTCCTGAGACCAGAAGAGTGCAGGCCTTGGTGTGCACCGTTCGTGGGTGTCCTGTTGGCCAACGCTCACAGGGAGAGGGGGAGCGCGGTGCGGGCAAGGAGCCTGTCCAGGGCTCCACACGACACCTCCTTGGTATATTCTGCTCGGTCACTTTTCAAAATGAATTTTCTTATTTAGAGATAAGCATGAGGGCATGTGCAGTGGCATGGCCATTACAGAGACACCTGCACTCTCGCGCAGCTGCCCAGAGAGGCGGCACCTTGCAGAATGACATGCAATTTCACTCCTGGGAGCTGACAATTGATGTTGTCACTGAGTTGACTTTTGAAAAATGTCAGCTTTTCAAAACACATAAAATGATAATGGTTAAGTGGGAATTGTTGTTTTCTTGCTTACTTCATATTCTCATCCAGCTGTACGTCCTCCATAGGAAGAAAAGCGCTACCTCGAGGCTGGTGCCAGCTGAGCCAAGTGGGTACACACATTAAGTGACATAGCAGCACTGAGCTAGCCGGCTGGAAGCTGTGTAGCATCCCACACAGGGTCTCCTGGGCTCCACCTGCGATGCCGAAAGTCTTTCTGGGAGGGCACAGGCTGAGGTCAGAGCCTTGACAGGTGATAGCGCTGTACTTCCAGTTCAGGAATATTCGTGGCTGAGATAGAAATCGCCTCTTTCTTCCCTAAGGAGTACAGGGAGGCCTTGGAGGCCCTGGGGGAGGATGAGCTCACTCCATTCCACAGTGGCGCTGAATGCAGTTACAGCAGTGACCGGCGCCTTTGGCTTCACCCCCAGGACCAACCGTGCTGCCCGAGGGAGAGCACGGTCACCCCCACCTGCCTCGGAAGGCCATGGGGCCCCTGCCGTACGCTTTGCAGAAGGAGGTCCACACCTCAGCTGGGACTCACAGCGACGTGGAAGCCTCTCTCAGGTTCACATATTGTCAACATTTTGTGTCCAAGTGAAGATTTTCCAGAACTCCCAGAAGCCAGCGCATGGGTGAGCGCCAAGCAGAAAGTCTTATTCTAGATATAATTGTTGATTCACTGAAATAACTCCAAAAATCCACCTTATCTAGCATAAATACTAGCTGCATTTATTTAGAATTCAAATAAAGAATCTGTGACATTTATTTTATATGCGCATACATAAATTCACACACTTTTGTTTTGAGGTTTGTTCATATTTTAGCAGAAGCAGCGTGAATGAGAACGCCGACCTCTTGACAGATCTCTAGCCAAATCTGCCTTCAAGTCCTGATTCTGCTAAGTCACTTGCCAGTCAGGTCTACCCACCACTTACAAGAAGAAACATTCAAAAGAAATGACCAGGCCTGCTCCAGCCGCCCCCACTTCCCTCCATCCATTGTGGTTAGGACTGAAGCAAATGTGCTTTAGAAAGAATCGAGCATCATTAAAATGGAAGAAACATTTGTGTTAATCTTATTACTCTTTTTTTTTTTTCTGAGAAAATTAGCCCTTAGGCCAGAAAATCTAATGTCAAATATTCACAACTGAAGAAATGAACTAATGATAATCACAAGGGCTTTTCACGGTCATTTGAATGTTTATTGTTTTGCTGCAAATTCAAAGATAGACCCACTGTCAGCCAACAATCTTCCACTAGACCACTTTCCTGTAGTCTCAACCCAGTGACTAAATGGGTCATTTTTCAGATGCCCTCACAAGCTCCCACTCAGTCACCCACACAGGCTAGCTAGTAGACCAGTTGTCTGAGATCTGAGTCTTACAAAACACTGATTCCACAATCCTCAGAAGTCCTGCCTCCCCTTTGCACATAGCTTAATCCTTACTCAGAGGCCAGACCTTTGCCATCTCCCACTCCCCACTCCCCAACCCTCCCTGGGTTTCCTCAGTGCACACGGCTCTGAAAACACGAGTTTTGTGGTTGACCACACCGAGCACATGTCTTGGGCTTTCCAAGAAATGTCCGGCTGTGGTTTTCCTGGAGTGAATCGGGGGCCATCTTTCAAGATCTGCTCTTCCTGAGGAAGTGACCTCGGCTGAAAACCCCCCGGTCTACGAGAATAAGAGACTCAGTGAGACATGGAAAAGAAGCCAGAAGCTCACAGTTAAGCCAAGGATCCTCTCTGAAAGGGGGGAGACAATTAGCAGTGGACAGTCCTGAGGTCCAGATAACTTCATCTCTCCAAGCCTTGCACTTTTGTTACTGAAATGTAGTTAAGCATATTCTGTCCAAAATACCATAGCTATGACAATCTTATATAAATATTAACATTTATTATAGGTGTATAAAGTATATTATAAACAAATGTGATGCATGTTCCTGTCAAACTTCAGTCCAGAAGTCAGACCTCAGTGAGTATTCTGGAACTAGGGTGTTTAAAGATTAGGCCATAGACAACAGGTCTACACTAGCTATATGTCTGATATGTAACAGCAAAGAACTTATATGAAAACCTGTAATCTTTCCAGGAATGTGAGTCAAACGTCACGTTACGTGCACAGGCGTTGTCCTCATTGGGCAGCGACACCGTGGTTGTGACAGAGGTGGAGATGGTTTGGAGATTTATTTAAGGACTGGATATAGATCCTTATGACCCATCCCAATTATCAGATTAGAAACAAAAGGGTTCACCTTCAGATGTTCATGACACCAATCAAAAAATTTGGGGCCCTCCCTGGTGGCACAGTGGGTTACAGCACAGCACCAAGAAGCTAATGCTACTTCGGCATGAGTTTGATGAAGCTAATGCCACTTCCGCATGAGTTCAATCCCCGCTGCCCCAGAGGTGACCACTTGGCGCAGCAGACCTCTCCTGACCTGCCTGCTGCTCCTCTCAGCAGTGTACTTCATCAGTTGGCCTGTTCTGCTCCCCACTCTGTCTCTGGTGAATCCTCTCACCATTCCTGCACCTCTGACCTGTACCCCAACTCTGTATGCATCAATAAATAAATCTTTTTTAAAAAGTAGTTATCACATTGAGGGGAATTGGATGTGTGAAACAGCCCAGATTTCAGCAGCGGGATCTGAGGCTCAGACGTTCTGAGTGCTGCAGCCCGCGGTGAGACTCGGGCTAGTGTCCGGCCTGACACCACCGGTCTTGATGAGGCTGGAGCAGCGTATTATTTGTGGTGAGTCTGAGCTGGGTTCAAATTCCAGCTGCATTTTCCTTCTGTGCTTGACCTTAGAAAACACCACTAGTCCCTCTGAACAAACCATCGTTCAAATTAGGATAATCAATAGGGCATACTCCCCCCAGGTCTGCTCTGAGGTGAAGCAGGAGCTGCACCCAGACCTACACCTGCACACAGCATGCACTTCATGCACCCAGTGTTCTGCCCGCCGCCATTCTTGCAGACCTTGTAGTTCTATAATCCATATACCAAGGTAGTGTTAGCTTTGGGTAGGCTTTTGCATAAAAACTTGAAAATCAAATCGCATTCTCCTGATATATGAATTGATAAAAAGATGCATGACTTGGTTGAGATTTTAGATATTATGCAGGAAAAACATGGTTCAGAGACTCAGTGTCCAAGCCTCTGGGCCACAAATTTTTCCCAACTCCGCTATTACCTACTTCTTGGTTTTTCCATGGAAACACATGTCTGTGACTTCGAAAGGCTTCTACTCTAGAAGAACAGCAAGAACAATCTATACCCTGGCTAGATCCTAAGTACTGAGAGACAGCTGACTCAACCTCCTTCTCCTCCATGCATGCATGTCACCATGTATTTCTTTAGTATCTGAGCAGGATGACAGCAAGCCACCTGCAAGGGCCCCTGCTAATCTCTGTACAAAGGGAAAATGCAGCTTCACCCCAGGAGACAAGGAACACCGATCAGCTGGAGAGCAGGTAGCACAGATGTCAGCGTCAGCAAACGGAGCTACAATCCCACGCCCGTGAGTTTCCAGCTGCTGTGCTGTTCGAGTTACTTAATGGGGTCTCCGGCCACCACTTTACCTCTGTAAAGAAGGGGACTCGTCCTCAGGTCGGTCGTCGGCATCCAGAGCTATCCAGTGGAAAGAGAATCCAGCCTATTATTAACGTTCTTAGTCACTCAAATACCCAAGTGGCTGTTGTTAATAGCCGGTATTTATTATTAAGGAGGTGAGTGCTAAGTGGCATGTGGTTAACCGTCTAAATGATGGGCCGGCAACTTCCTGTAAGCGGCGGGGCCCTGACCATTCTCAGCTTCGCGGCTGCAGCGTCTGTCATGTCTGCACAACAGCTCTCCCCATGTGTCGGGGGTGGGGGGTGCTGAGCTATAACAAAAAGAGAAACACGAGAGGCCGGCCTAAGGGACGGAGTTTGCCAGTCTGAGTCTGCAATTATGGGACCCTGAACTCGAGGGGATGAAGCTAGGATTTGGCAGAGAGAAGCAACAGCAGTGTGGGGAGCAGCCAGAGCGGAGGCGAGCGAGCGTGGGAGGGTTGGACTTTGTGTCCTCCACCGCCCATCCCCCAAATTTAGGCCCGAGATGCTCAGTGAAAGCAAGGACGAACACTGCAGCCAAAGAGCCCCCAGGGCCTCCTGGTGGTGCAGGGGGTTAAGTCTCATATAATTATGATGATTATGTTCCGTTTATTGTGCTGAAAGGAATGACAGAGCTCCGGAGAGGTTCTGGAAGCTGCTGCCGCAGCAGCACAGGCCCACAAAGGCCCATGGACCAGCTGTGCCAGCCCAGGCCATCACACCAGGCCTGGGTCTATTCTCCGGCCAGAGGGCAGGGAGGACCTTGTCTCGGGACCGCCTCTGAGGACTGAACACGTGAAGGCCCGTGTGTGCATAGGCCAGAGCCTGGCACGTAACAGCTGCTTAATAAATGTCCACTATGGGCCCTCCCTGGTGGCCCCTCCCTGGTGGCACCAGGTTTAAAGCCTCAGCACCATGAAGCTATCGTCGGTCACTGCAGCACAAGTTCAATCCCAGGCCAGGGACTGACCCACAGGGTGCAGCAGACCTCTCCTGTCTCCCTGCTGCTCCCCTGACAGTGTATTCTAGTCAATCTGCCTGTGGTAAATACCGCTTGCCCCCGGGGAAACCCCCCCCCCAACCCAACCCCGCCCCCCAACCCCGGCCCGCAACCCAAAACCTGGAAGCAAAAAAAAAAGAAAAAAAACCTTAAAAAAAAAAAAAAAAAACCCAAAAATCCCTTCAACTCCCGAAAACCCTGGTGGAGGAAAAAAATGGAACCGAGAACGGACAGGATCGGTCATGTACCAGAAAGGCAGCTCGCCGAGGGCAGAATCCACAGGGAACAAGGTAACTGATTTCAGTTGAAGGGGAGAGAAAGTGCGTGTAGCCGACGCCCCTGAGTCAGGAACACTGAAGACTGAGTGTCTGGAATATGGCACATGGGAAGCAGAGCCAGTCTGAGGGGCTGAGGACGTCGGAAAGCGACTTGGGGAAGATCACGGAGCCGACGTGACAAATGCCCGGTGTCATCTCTGTGGCCCTCAGAGACCAAGGGCCTCACAGTGAACTGTTACTGGGAACGTGGTTATTGGGGTCTCTCGCTCCAGCACTGGCCCCCCGGGGAAGAACGGACGGTGAAGTCCCTGTTACTTGAGAGCTCTCTCTCTGCCTCTTTCACGCATCCTTCGTTCTCAGCCTCCACAGTGCTGGTTTGTGTGCCGTGGGCCCCGCCGACCTTTGACTCTCTGAGGTCTAAGCTGGCGCCCCTTGTCGGGCGGGGCTGCCTTGGGCTGCATTCAGAGGCTGGCAGGACGTGCTCAGCAGCAGTGCCTGAGTGAGCGCCTCAGACGTGGCTATTTCCACACCTGGGCCCTGCGCTCAGCTGCTCTGCAAGGTGCCCTGGTGCAGAGTCCTCCCGCGTGGGTGAGGCACACAGGTGTCGTTACCTGGCTCTCACTCCCCTTCCGGCTTTAGCTTGCACCCCTCGCCTCTGGCTCAGGTATCGGAGCGACAGAGTTCCCACAATGGCCTGTATTGCTTTAGATTGCTATTTGCCTGCCCACGTCGTTTTTCACTCTGGGGCTTGTCAAGTACGCCCACAAATACATCACCCCCCTTTGCCACCAAGATTTTGAATATGTGGGGAAATAAAGCAAAGAAGAAACGTGGGCACCAAAGGCGATATTTATCGTAGAGGTAGACCAAGATGGAAGTCACGTCCTGACACCTGTGCACGAGAGGAGCAGATAACGGCAGGCTCCAGCCCTGGGACACTCAGCTTCTCAAGCACTGGCAGGCGGGACTGGGCCCTCCCTCCCCCTGCTGAGGTGTGGAGGACTAGCGAGCTAAGCATCATCCCCTTTGTGACTTCCAAATTTCTTAGACGTCTAATTCTTCCACAAACTCACAGATTAAAATGCCCAGAGTTAAGCTCATCGAGTTTCTCGTGTTTGAGGGTTAATTCGCCTCAAACACCTGGCGCTGAGAATGCTCTCCTGCCCCCTGGGAGCTTGCTTTCCTGTGAGTCCCTCCCAAGCATCACCTCCAAGCGAGGCACCACTGAACTGTAAGAACCTCAACAAGACAGTGGCGATACCCCATGGCTCAGGGGCACCACTCTACCCTCAAAGGCGCAGGTTCTGGAGGGCCATTTGCAAAATACCAGGTACCTGGCCTGCAAGCTTCCCCATCCTCGTGTGTGTCACCTCAGGCTTTTCTTCAGGGCCAGCCTTGTCCAGCCCACAGGCACACAGGGGAGCTGCCGGTCAGGATGTCACCCCAAGGATGGGGCATGTTGAGTCTGGAAGGGAGTGACAGGAGTCTGGAGGTGAGTGAGGCCGGGTTATCCCACTAAGTGTCATAAATACCTTCTCCATTGCTCTCCTGAGACCTCACCTGCCGGACCTGAGGTTCCTGTTGGTATAAATACTCCTCAAAATGGCCACTGTGCCTTCTGCCACAAGACTCCGCCACAGGCCGCATCAATTGCTCCTCTCAGCTTGAACCTGGATGTGTTTGGCCCAGCAGAGGTGGGCGTCAGCCCAGCTGTGAGTCTTGGCTATCAAATCCCACCCGCCCCTCTGCTCACCTTCTCAGGCCTCTGCGCCTTCACTGCACGAGCTCACGGATGTCCCTGTGGGTGAGAATCTGCTGGGCGGTGTCTCTGCATGTCTCCCAGGCCACGTACAGGGGGCCCCTAAGCATGGGAGAGACCAGCTAAGAACCAGAGAGCCAGCTCCTAGCGGCCGGCACCACGCACACTGCATGGCCAGTACCTCTGCCTAGCAGCTGAGCCTGGCCCAAACCAGACGCACATCTCAGACCCGCTCCATGAAGTGAACCGCTTAAACGCACCTGAGTTGCCAGACGGTGCTTGGCACCAGAGCCACTGGCTGAGACGAGCTGGGAGGTAAGGCAGGGTAGGAGAGAGGAAAGGGAAACCGGAAGGAAGGAGACCAAACTGCCATAAACACGTCTGGAAAAACTGAGAACTCCACATTTCAAAGCAAATGTCAAACGCAAGTAAAATGGTTGTGACCTCAGACTCAAAAATCATACTTATCATTTGTTCTGATGTGATGATTCAGCTTACTGTAGCACGCAGCACTCACACACACAGCACTACAGTGGCTGACCCGGCTGCTCAGAGGCACCGAAATACCACAAGCAAATGCACATGGAAAGTTAGGTAGGAGGTGGGCCCTCCCTGGTGGCGCAGCGGGCCAGGACGCAGCACTGCAAGCCGGCTGCAGCCACCTCAGTGCGAGTTCGATCCCCGCCCCGGAGCTGACCCCCATGGCCAGCAGACCTCTCCCGACCCGCCCGCTGCTCCCCTCAGCAGTGGACTTCGTTGATCTGCCTGTTCTGCTCCCCACTGTCTCTGGTGAGTCCTCTCACCCCCGGCCCCTCTGGCTTGTTTCCCAGCTCGGTATGCATCCATAAATAAATCTTTAAAAAAAGAAACTTATGTAAGAGGTTTTCAGCAAATGCTTTGCTGCTAATTAAATCACTGCAAACAGGTCCATTCGCTTCTGTTGGCAAAAGGAGCAAAAGTCAAAATCCTAAGCTTCCTTCTCGATGCAGAAATGTGCTGTTGCACCTTTTCAGCAAGGCATTCTCAGAAAAAAACCTCCGAACGCCGTAGCCAAGAACAAGCCTTAAATGTCCTCAAAATCAAAGGCTCTTTTCTACTTAGTCTCTTTTGTATCAAGACTAAAAAGTTCAATTCTTTGCGTTCACCAAATAATTTTCAAATAGTTTACACACACACACACACACAAATCAGATAATAGATAATTAACTGATCTGGGTTTCCTTTCATTAATGCATTTAACAAATATGTAGTCTTCCGCTGTACTGAATGCACCACTGTACTTCAGAACACTGTACTTTAATTGGCTTCCCATTGCTTAAAGAATTGTGTGAAAAGAATTATAATTAATCATATAATTATGATGATTATGTTCCCTTTATTGTGGTGAAAGGAATGACAGAGCTCCGGAGAGGTTCTGGAAGCTGCTGCCGCAGCAGCACAGGCCCACAAAGGCCCATGGACCAGCTCTGCCAGCCCAGGCCATCACACCAGGCCTGGGTCTATTCTCCGGCCAGAGGGCAGGGAGGACCTTGTCTCGGGACCGCCTCTGAGGACTGAACACGTGAAGGCCCGTGTGTGCATAGAGCCTGGCACGTAACAGCTGCTTAATAAATGTCCACTATGGGCCCTCCCTGGTGGCCCCTCCCTGGTGGCACCAGGTTTAAAGCCTCAGCACCATGAAGCTATCGTCAGTCGCTGCAGCACGAGTTCAATCCCAAGCAGACCTCTCCTGTCTCCCCACTGCTCCCCTCAACAGTGTATTCCAGTCAGTCGGCCTGTTCTGCTCCCCACTCTGTCTCTGGTGAGTCCTCTCACCCCCAACCTCTGCCTACACCCCAATTCTTCTGTGAAGAAGTGAATAAATATTTTTTTTTAAAAGAAATAAACAGGCCCTCCCTGGTGGCACAGCAGGTTGAAGCACAGCACTGAGAAGCTAAAGCCACTTCAGCATGAGTTCGATCCCCGCCTGCCCCGGAGCTGACCCGCATGGCGCGGCAGACCTCTCCTGACCCGCCCGCTGTTCCCCTCAGCAGTGTCCTTGGTCAGTCGGCCTGTTCTGCTCCCCACTCTGTCTCTGAATCTTCCCACCGCCCCTGCACCTCTGGCCTGTGCCCCTGCATAAATGTCCACTGTGATCGCTAGCTTCATCAGCATGGTCATCATTGTCTTCATTGCCCCCAATTACCTAACATTTCACACTAATTCTTAAAACACTTACAACTCATTCATTTCTCAGATCAGTCCCGTGGCTTTAGGAGACTGAAGCCAAGACTCAGGTTGATGGAATGACTTGTGCAAAGCTGTTCTTCTAGCAAAGAAAAAGGTCAGGGCCGAGGACTCCAAGTCTACCCCGAGCTCTAGCTCTTACCCCACGCACGGGCCTCTACGGCTCTCCACCATTTCCGCTTTGCCTTCTTACCCCTGGTCGCTCCCAGCCTGAGTCAACCTCTGTGCTCAGCCCTGGCGGGACAGAGCATAGCTTCCTGCCGAGGAGCTGAGGCTGGCGTGATGCCAACCCGCTGCTGCTGGGGCGGGGGTGACGGGGGCAAATTCAAGGCCGCGGCGGTGACCTCGGGGTCATCAGGACACCAGGCTTACTGTCCAGCTCTCCGGCGTCTCACTGTGTACGCGAGCCACGGGGCACTGAGTGGTCAGACGATGCCCAGCCCCCAGGCTGCTCCGGGGGCAGATGAAATAACCAGAGATGAGCTAGTGCTGGCCTGGCCACGCGCTGAGAGTGTGAGCGTGAGGTGCGGCTGCCCGGAGCCTCGGGTCCCACGCTAGCCGGCCTCGCGGGCTGCACAGGCACGTGACTGGGTGGGACGTCACCTACCGCAGAGGTATAAAGGGAGAATGCTGTTGTTAAGGGAATATCCGTGGGCTCTGCATCTCCAGAAAACCTACGAGGAGGGTGGGGTGCTCGCTTGTTCCTTCCCTGCTCCCTCCAGTCTCCCCATGTGGCTCCCCAGTAGTCCAGCGCAGGGGGAGAGGTGTGAGCGGAGGCTGACGTCGCACTGTGGCAGACAGGTGCGCGGGGTGGCAGACAGGTGAGCGGGGTGGCAGACAGGTGAGCAGGGTGGCAGACAGGTGCG
>NW_004567113.1:54824744-54912897 GCF_000260355.1 Condylura cristata
GCGGGGTGGCAGACAGGTGCGCGGGGTGGCAGACAGGTGAGCGGGGTGGCAGACAGGTGCGCGGGGTGGCAGACAGGTGTGCAGGTTGGCAGACAGGTGAGTGGGGTGGCAGACAGGTGCGTGGGGTGGCAGACAGGTGCGCGGGGTGGCAGACAGGTGCGCGGGGTGGCAGACAGGTGAGTGAGGTTCCTGACGCAGAGCTCGCTCCAAGAGGAGCAGGAGACCAGCGGAGCGGGCCCAGTGTGTCCCACAGAGGCACCTCTGAGAGACATCACCACCTCGTCCTGAGGGGCCACAGGCCAGCCCTGGGGTCACAGACGCCCCAGGTGTGTGGGCACATCTCTCCCTTACATGGGCCAGTCATTCCCTACCCCTGAACCAGTCATTCCCTACCCCTGGGCCAGTCGTTCCCTACCCCTGGACCGGTCGTTCCCTACCCCTGAACCGGTCATTCCCTACCCCTGGACCGGTCATTCCCTACCCCTGGACCAGTCATTCCCTACCCCCGGACCAGCTGTCAGCTACCAAACATCTGGAATCCTGTTAAGTCAAAGTTGAAACCCACTAAAATAATAAAATGTCCAGACCACTGTAACCATCAAAACTCAAGCCTTATTCAAAATGACACTCGTTCCCTGCCCTGAATCAAGTCAACTTCAGGCTGAGTTGCCTCATGAGCTGTGTTCGGAGAGGACTGGAGACTTACCCTTTTCGAAGCCTCAGAGTATGAGGACTGAGAAGTGGAGCCAGGCAACGGCTCCCTGCCCTCTGCCATCACCCCGGGCCCGAGGCACAGGCTCCATCTGTGTCCCCCTTCCGTGTCGGACAGGGCACCCCGCCGCCTGCCTCCCCCTGATCTCCCAGCCCAGGCACCAATGGTCTCCAGAGCGGGGGAGGGGACCCAGGTCACGGACAAGCCAGTCCATCGGGGGCAGCAGTAAATCGGTGGATCTTTGATGTCTGCTCAGTTTCAGCTCATCTGACGTTTGCTGCAAGTCCTGTAATATGAATAATATATTAGCATAGTAGTGCATCTACACCATTTATAAATAAATGAGGTTGCATCTTGCTGCTGTGTTTTAATTATTGTTGTAGGCAGGAACAATAACATAAACCACTAGAAATGTGCAATCAGAAAAGCCCCTAGGTACAGATGGCCCTTCGATGACATTCATCTCTGAACCCCAACCTCCGGCACCGAGTCTGGCTGTCTAGAATGGACAGAGGAACTCATCGGGCTCATGATATCAAGACTGAGAGTATCGTGGAGAAGACAGACAAGTCAACAACCAAGCAGGTCGATGTGATGAGTGTGGCGTGCGAGTTGTAGTTTCTCAGGAGAAAATGGGGCTTCAAAGGACGCAGAAGTTAAGCTGAGCCACACGAGGAGAGTTTGGAAAGAGGGGAGAAGGAATCAGGAAAACGTGCAATTTCCCAAACCTCCCAGTAAATGCCACAGGTAGGGCATTGGGAAGTCTAAATAAATAATCCCTCCTACACTGTATTGGTTGTCGTTTCAGTTACTACTAACAAAGACTGCACTGAACTGACCGGCAAGGAAAAATCATTTGTAAGGTATGTTACTTAAAACCCCAATGGCTGAGAGGGTTTCTGGCCCACTTTGACTTGGAGTTTTGCGATATTAACAAGATTCCAGCTTCCTTTCCTCTGTCTTCTACCTGGCTTCATCCTCAGGCGACTTCCTGCCACCCTCCTATGGACAACCTCGGTCTGCAACCTCCGAGGCAGGTAGCCCTGGCCCCACGTCTGAGCCGCTTTCCGTCCCTGGCCCAAGCACCCCGGCCCGGGCCACATGTCCACTCCTGAATCACACGACACAGGAAGAGCACATCCTAACTCCTGGGCACGGGGGAGTCAGCTTCTCAGGCACTCCCGGCCGAGCACAGGAGAGACAGCCAGCACTGGCCCAGCAGGAGCTGACCCCCCTCCCCCCCCACCCATGGGCAGAGAGGACATTCTCCGATCTTGCACATTGTAAAAGAAAACTATTCTGGATTTTTTTTAAGTCTTCTGAGGCTCACAGTTTTCTCTCTTTCACTCTATTTGGCCTCAATCCCAGAGATAAGATATTTCCACTGGAGACAGACCAGAGAGCACCACCATTCAGTGGGTGAGAATGGGGCTTTCTTTGTTTTTACTTCTGTTTTTTTTTTTTTTTAACTTGTTAGAAACTTAAAACTTAAGTAACTAGGTCACCGTTTTATTCTCGGCCTTCCGTGTCTGATGATGATACTATTATCCTTCCCTCTGAGAACAGGGATTTTCTTTCTCTTGCAGAAAGCTGGCCCGAGTTTCTGGACAAAGCACCAGGATGGAGTAACCATCTTGTTAGACAGCACTTGGCCTAGCAGACTCTCGGCTTTATGAAGAAATGAAAAACATCCCTGAAAGGGCAGTCAGCTCGAAAAGCTGGCCCAAGGCGGAAGCTGAGCCACCTGTAGGGGCCGCGTGTCCTGAATCCGATTCCTACCCTTGAACTTGGTTCCAGCCACCACAAAGGCCTCCCAACTTCCCTTTTGAGACGTATTTAGTATGCCAAGCACCTCGCTTTTGCTTCATTCCATTCTATTCTTAGCCCAAGCATGCTTGACTTTCAATAAATATTAAATGTGGCAACAATAATGATGACGGCCGTGTAAATAAATAAAGAGAAATAATCCTTCTAAGCTTTCCCAGATTATCTGCACTTATGACCCCAGAATAAAGGAAAGTCATGTCACAGGGTCAAGTGGCATGTCTCTGAGCCTCTCCATGTGCTACGAAGTTGACCTCGATTCTCCGGATTCAAAGACAAATGCTCCAGCGAGGGAGAGAAGTGCACCGTGACAGGAGCCCAGTCAGAGGCAGGCTGGCCATCCCCCGGAAGGTGAAAACAGCATCTCCGGGCTCAGCGCTCCCAGACAGAGCCGAGCCCCCTCTGCTGTGCAAACCCTGGTGGAGCAGCACAGCGCCCAGCACCCAGCTGGCTGGGTCTCTCTCGTGGGCGGCCGGTATTTTCACAATAACACAGTTGACACGTTTGTACACCTCCGGCCCAGCACCACGCGTGACACACAGTAGGTCTTTCTTAGACATTGTCACGCAGAGGAGGCTTTTGATTTACCTTTCCAGAAGCCAATCATCTGCGCGTCTGGAGAGACCAGGCCGTGGACACCACCATGCTTTGAGGCCACCTGGAGACAGGAATTGCAAATCCCTTTCATGGTGCTCGCGGAGGCCTGGCGTGGAAAGCAATGTGGGCGATGAGGGAAGAGCGAAGCCTGCCAAGGAGCAGGATGGAGACGGGGCTGCCAGGGGCCGCGCGGCTACCCCGCATCGGAGGGGCAGGTGTGGCTGAGATGGCCTCAGAGACCCCACCTGCCATTGGCGCCCGAGACACTGCGAACCCCCCCATGACAGAGAGACCAGGCTGGTCACACCTGTGGGTCTGAGCCTCCATCACCGCAGAGCAAGCTGACTCAGGTTTTTTTGTTCGTGGCCAAGAAACATCAAATCCCGTGGTCCAGGCTGAGCTGAGGGTTTTCAGAATCTGCCCACAAACAAGCCCCACGTAGCCCATACGTGGTACCCCACCACCCTGGTGGTACTCCCTGCTTTCAGCTTTTCTGAGCTAAAGGACAGACCGGTATTCTGCCAGGCCCTGACATTTTACATCTGGCAAAACGAGCAATGAATGGCTCTGGCACAAAAGACAACTGACAAATCCTGGCCCCAGTCACTCGATCCCGCTTGCTAGACACTCAGGCCCCTCCCCTTCTGGAGCGTCCTCTGACCTGGGCACACCGCAGCTGCCTTCTTGCCCACCTGCCCCTTTCCGCTCTGGGGTCACCTATGTGTCCTCCCTTAGCACAGGGCTGAGTTCATCCAGCGGGGAACTGGAGGGAAGCAGAAAGGGGCCCCGAGTGCTGCTTCCAAGGGACCCCTCTCAGGAGCTTCCACCAACGTGGGGGGCCACCCGCCAGGTGACTACAGCCTGCTCTACTGCAGACGGCAGCAAGCTCTCTGACCTCATCGCCTCTGGCCCAGGACGGTAATGGGGTCTGCGCTGACCTGCATCTCTGCCCTGCCCTCTGGGATGCCCTACTCTCCAGCTCATCTCCTCATTATCCTAATTTCAATGTGCCATCTCCTCCCTTTCAACACACTAGAAAACGCATTCTACCCTTAGGGTGAGAAGTACTTACTTTTTAATGGTGGTTATAATCCCATGTGTGCAAAGCCCTGGGTGAGGAAAATGAGTTCTAAAGATGTCAGGCATTGTTCCTGGACTTCAATAAATAAGCTACTTTATAGTCACTTCAGTAAGCAAGTAAACACAATCACAGACACGTGTCCCTCGTTCACGGAGGCCAGGGACTCCAGGCTCTTCCTCGTCTGCATGTGAAACGCCTGGGCGGAGCATCACGACGCCCAGACGCCGTGAGAAGCGACAACTGGCACAGCTCAGTGCTGATCTGTGCGGACACAGTCCCTGGGACCGACAGGGCGACAGAGGGTCAGTGTTCCAGGAACGTGAGGATCCAGGCGGGCTGGGCGCCTCGCGCGGGGGCCCACGAGTCGCGCCGCAGACCAGACGGCAAGGGCCTGCTCCAAGCCACCTCCGCCCGCCGCCGGCCACGTCTCCCGCCCTCTGACCTCTGCGCGTTTTCCTCTTTCCTCCTCGGGAAAGTGGTTCTGCCCGCCGCGGTTTCCGACGTGAGGTTCTTCTGCTGCCCCTCCGGGGCCATGTGGCAATCCCCACTGCAAGTTTTGATTGTCCACATTGGGAGAGGGGCCGCTAACGACCAAGCCGGACATGCTCTGGACACTGTCCAAGGCAGAGGACTGTCCCCGCCACGGGAACTTTCCCGATCAGCAACACGGCTGAGGCCCAGAGACTCTGAGGCCGGGTCCACGCGGGTGCGCGCCTCCCCGACGCCTGGCAAAGCCGCCGGACGCCTCTCGAAGCCCCCGATGCCCAGCTCAACAACTTTCTGCTGCCAATTTTATGACTGAAGAGTCAGCTTGGTCATGTACTGGTCCTGGTTAGTTAAGTGTTCTGAGCCTCAGTTTACCTAGAAACAGACTCAACCTCATGGAGCTTTATGTTTAAATCTTTAAAACTATCTTATGAAAATTTCCGTTGATTTTTATCACTTTCACCAAGTTCTTTTGGAAAAACAAACCAAAACCCTTAAGCCACAGACAGTCCTGTCGAGCGGTAGAGAGAAGCGTCTTCCTACTCACAGTTAATGAGACTAAACACGTTTAAACAGTCGGTTCTCATTACACAAATGGAAAGGCGCGTTCAGACTCTCAGTAAGCGCTCGGCAGAGGGTCTGACTGGCGTCTCCGGTGCTTCTGTTTTACATGTTAAAATAAGGTCCCAGCCTACAGAATCTGGTTCTTTCCCTCTTCTTTTTTAATAGCTGTGTTTCCAGCTGGTTTTATTTAAAGCTATGCTTTTGATCTCTTTTCAATTCTGGGCCTCGATCCAACTTGGCTGTCAATATTTCAAAAGCTCCCTTGGAGACAGCCTGGCACAGAAGACAGCCCCTCGCCAGCCAGAGCTGGGCTTCCCTCCTGGTAGTTGATGAGTGCTGAGGCTTCAGACCCGTCCCAGTCATGTGCTGCTAGGAAAAGTATCTTGTTTCATGGGAGCTGCCCAGGGCGCTGGAGACTCACAGAATTATTAGAGCTAGATGGAATTATGTAATTCACTTAGCCCAACAGATTACTTTCACAAATGAGAATATGAGATGCAGAGAATGGCAGAGTCTCACTCAGAAGGTCTGTTCTCTGACTGTCATCCTGGCCCGTCGGGCTAAGCCTCTACAGCAGGGCAGTGACGGAAGAAAATTGTTCTCTTGCCCTTTGCCATGATTTCCGTGCAGTGAAGACTTGGCTAAGCACTCTGTGCTGCTTCCAGCCTGCCCCCTACTGCATGATCCCTTTGCTCCCACACACCTCAGAGCCACAGGGGACTTCCTCTAACACCCGACCTCGCCTCTCCTCCAGCGCCAATGTCTGCCAGCCACCACTGCGGTGACCCCTCCTCTCACATCACCATGCTGCTGCATGAGCTTGGGTGGCCCGGACACCGCCCCAGGCCTTGGCCTTTCAGCCATGTGGCCCTCTCCCAGGGGTAACCTCCTCTGTGCTGGGGTCAGCCACCCAGAGGCCTGCTCCTTTTTCAGTCTCAGTCCCTGGCCTTCTCCCATAACCTCTTCATGCCTCACTCACTTTTTTAATCAACTACATAAAACTACATGGAAAATTCTGCCCAGAAGAAACGTCGCCAAGGTCAAGAGACATTGATGAACTGGGAAGTACAAGCTCAGAGCACCGCACAACATAAGGCTAATGATCCAAACATGGGGTGCGCTCCTAAAACTCAGTGAGAAATAAAAAACTACCACGGAAGTAATGAAGTGATTGATTAACAGGTGTGCACAGGGCATTTTGAAAAGGCAGGAAGCCTTGTACCAATGAATATTCCCACAACACTACACTGAAATGGAGGCTAGAAAGACTATAACCCATAAGAGCTAATTTGCCGGCAAAGATCTATACGTTTGATAATACCCACATGTGGAAAATAATTTTCTTCATTGCTGATAGAAACTTCCATTGGTACAACTTGAAAGAAAATTTATTAGCAGTCCTCATCAAATTAAAATTCAAATAAACTTTGACTGGGCAATTTAAGTCTTAGGAAGTGACTATATAGGTAAGCTTTCACTTGGGTGAATCATAATGTCCAACAATAACAACCTGTTGGAGAAGAAGTTTTCTATTAATGAAAAAACTGATGGAATTACTCCAATGCCACCCTTTGCCACAACCTAAAACACACTTTTAAGTGAGAAAAGGTAGGTGCAGAAGCATCCACATGTTTGTGTGTGCTGCTGAGGGTGGAGGAGACCCCAAAGGCCCCAAGTTCTTAGAGGGCCTCGTACTGGGAACCCGAAGTCCCCCAGGAGGGAAACGGGGGACGCACTGGACTTCTTGCGACGTCTGTCGTCCTTCTGACTTACAAGACACGTGTTGTCTACCCCCAAGACGCGTGTTGTCTACCCCCAGAATGAAGTAAAGGTGGAGGATGCCCCATGGACAGTGGTGGAAGATGATGGGGGCTTGGCGGGGCAGTAACATACATCTGAAGAGAGGAGCCTACTCCCCGAAATTGTAGACAATGTTACAAACCAGCATGCCCTTAATGTTAAAAAGCAATATAATTTAAAAGTCAAAAAACAAGAAATTGGTAACCTGAGGAAATAAGACAGCACCTGGTCACTTTCTCCCCCACCACCCTGTTTTCATTCTCTGACAACTTCCTGCCTGCAGCACCTTTGCTCTGCTGATAACACCTCTCTGCTGCTGGAAGGGAGCTGAGTGAGGAGAGAAAGGATGTCCCTTAATGCAAATTAGGGCTGCGCCCCCAGTGCCAGGACTCACTTTGCCAGGTGGATTCCCGTGTCTGCCCAAGCCTGGCCCTGGGCCAGGCGGCTCTGGGACAGGGAACACAATGCCAAAGTGCACAAAGAGCGTGCACAGCAGAAGACCTCTCTGGCTCGGGCCTGGTTTTGCCTGAACATCCGGAGCAGAGTCTTCCGCACAGAACCTCAGTGTGTATTTGTAAGTGGATAAATGCACGATGGCAATGCTGTTCTTGCTGGGAACAAAAGTTGCTAACTGGAGAACGCCCTTCCCTGCAAAAAGCTGAGGCCAGAACCTCACAGCACTGACTTTCTGCCCCCCTGGAAGGGCGGAAGCTGATGTTCAGTGTCTCGGAAACCACTGTGTCATTGTGTAAATTGTCATTGCCATAGTCTTACAGGGCACCTCAGTGTGAACTGAGCTGTCTGTGGGGCTTCATCCGCACACCTAAAATTTAGTTATACTGCAGACACACAGAAAAGTGTCAATAATGGGTTTATTTATAAAAGGGGAAAGGAAAAGGAACAACCCAAGGAAAGAGAGAGAGATACAAGGTAACTAGAATATCTTAATGGCTCAGCTGACTTGGAGCTCTGGTAACAAACTAACTGATAACCCCTGGTCACACAGTCCTGAGAGCTGTTGCCCAAGCGAGAGAGCCATTGGAAAATGGCTCCTATTTATCCCCCAAAGTCCCATAATGCTGCTTAGCTCCGCCCTTGGGTCCTTGCAGTTCTCTCCCTGGTGCTGCTGGGAGTTGTAGTTTCCAATCACTGGAGTAGGGGGTGGAGTCCAGAAAGCTGGAGTAGGGAGTGGGGTCCACAAGACTCTTAAGGACATCTTTCCCCTCAACAGTAGGAGAGGCGGTTTCTCCTTGCTACCCGGCCCGAACCAGGTCCAGAACTCTTCCCTATAGGATATGGAGATACAGGCAAAGTATATCATTTTCTGCCATAGGCTTAAAATTTGATTTCTTTTCAGCTCAAACCAAGAATAAGTGATAGAAAATCCTTTGCACCTGTGAAAGGATAACATGAGAAAAAAACTTAGAGGAATGTGTGAGACTTAGCCTTCTCTCTTGAACTTTCTATCATGATTTCCTTCATGTGGATTTTCCTTTCACATCTCTTGTTACTTTTATTTTTGTTGTTTTGTTTCCATTTCTTGGCAGTTTGACATCTGGCAATAGCATCTTCCCTTCTTTACCATGCTCACGACTTCTAATTTTATTTCTCCTCATAACAATAAAAGATTATCAGGAAAAAAATCATAAAGGCAAACTGGTAAGGAATATAAGGTTTTGATTTAGCAATACAAAATTCATAATCTTTTCTTTGCAAGTCAGCAGGTAGCTCAGTATTTCTCCTGTAGAATCAATATTTCTCCTGGCCATGAGCATCCAGACAGGCAACCTGTTGCCTCAGCTCTGGCTTGGGTTCTATGACCCACACGGGTGAACAAGTGTCCTGAAGAGAAGGAGGTCATAGGATTAGGGTCTAACACCCTTGATTCTCATTCTGAGTCTCATTTACCAGCTATCAAGCCTTCAAAGAGATGCTTAATGCTGTTGAGCCTCATTTCCTTTATGACATTAGAAATTATTATTTTCACCCTGCAAGACTTTAGTGGTAATTTATTTATTCTTTTCAAAACATTTATTGAAAGTTCATAAGCCTTATACAACTGATGAGAACAAATTACTAAATATGAGAACATATGCATCTCAGGTACAAAAAGCATTTAGTAAAATATGAAAGAAAGTTCACTGGAAGGCCTAGTTGAAGAGACTTAAACATACTGAAGATTTAAAGCCTAAATATTTTAAAACATTGAGGAAAAGGTAAATACATAGGCAGGACCTTGAAAGATAAAGTACAATTCTGAGTTCCCAAGAACAGGAAACACACACACATTTACTCAAGGTGTATTTATTGAGCAATTGCTATACTCTCATGCTGTAGATGTCTAATAGTATGTTCAGTCTTTGACAAAGGCAGTTTCTGTCATGGCGGGGGAAGGCCAGGTTGGAACAGGCTCAAGCATGACAAAGACAAAGGAAAGTGGTGAAGGCAAATAAAGGTCATGGCAGTTGATTTGATGTGCCAACCAAACTGGTTGCAGGTGCTGAGATATTTGTTCAAACATTATTCTGGGTGTTCTGTGAGGATATTTTTGGGTGTACATAGCATTTAAATAGGTAGACTGAATTAAGCTGAATATTCTCCCCAACATGTGTTGACCTCCTCCAGTTACTTAAAGGCCTGAATCGAGCAAAGGCCTACACGCTCCCATGAGTGAGAGAATTTATGGCCGCCTGACACAGCCCTTTGCTCTGGGTCATCGAATTTTTTCTGCCTTGGAACTTGAGCTGAAACATTGGGTTTTCCTGGCTCTTGGCCTGCCCACTTTTGAAATGGCATCTAGACCGTTGGCTCTCCCAGGTCTCCCATTTACCAGCTCACTCTAAATATGGGATTTGTCAGCCTCCACAATGTGAGTCAATCCCTAATAAGTCACCTTCTCTTTATATGTACATGCTGCTGGTTCTGTTTCTCTGGAAAATCGTGACTAAAACAGAGGTAGAATTGCATTTGTTTATTTGCTTGGTTGTTTGATGTACAAGAAATAACCACAAGCCAAAGGCTGGGGAAGGAGGCGAGGGGGGAGAAATTTTGAAGCAGGTAGAGATGAGGTAATAGTTGGAGTGATATTCTTGGAAATAAAGAAAGAGCTTGACTGGCCTCTGTAAACAGGCTCAGGTGCTGGAAGCACTGGGCTGAGTGTGCCCTTCAGGAAACCATGCCCACACGCTGACGCGTCTTACTAGAGGAGAGTGGACCCTAGACCCGGTGACAGGTGTCCTTTCAAGAGGCCTTGTGAAGACAGAGACACACAGTAGAGAACGCCATGTCACCATGTGGGCAGAGATCCAAGTACAGACATCTATAAACCTGGAGCATCCCAGATTCTCAGCAAGCAGCTGAAGTTAGCAAGAAACAAGGAAGTGTCCACTTCTAAAGGCTTTGGAGGGAACATAACCTTCTGCCACCTTGCTCTCGGACTCAACAGTCTCCACCACTATGAGAGAATGAATCTCGGTTGATGCCCAGGCTATGACACTCTTCCTGCAGCCCCAGGAAACGAAAGCACAGGTCTGAGTATGCTCTCTCTTTAAGAAAGGAGAGTTGGCAGTGCAATGAGAGTGAACTCAATGACAGACATGCTGACCGATATCTCAGAGAGGGGATGTGTAGACATCAGTTTCAATTCCTTATCCTTCCTTCTCTCTAGATAATTGACCATGAAGTCACTGCATTGGAAGTCAGCCTTAAGGGACAAGAGGATCAGTTCTGTAGATGTCTACAAGTTTGCCACAGTTTCCTACTTAGGGTTTTTGCAAGCATTGCAGGGGAAGCCAGAAGGAAGCTTTCTCCCTGTCGCAGCCTGGACATCTGAGCTTGGACTGGCTCTGAGATATCTGTAGGGTCATGGAACTGGCCAGACAGGCCATTTGCTCAAGAGCACAAACTTGACTCTGGAAGGCAGACCTCAACTATTGCTCTTCAGTGCATGAACCCCTTGGAAGAGGTGTGAGGTGCCGCATGGAAAGAGGTCGGTCAGGAACAACCCTGCCCAAGTGACTCGGACAACACTGGAAATTCTCTTTCTCTGAAAGCAGGAAGAGAAGAGTGCAAGCGCTGTCTAATAATAATGGATCTTAAGTATCAGGCTAAGAGATTATACTTCAACTCCGGCACAAAGATTACTCCTA
This sequence comes from Condylura cristata, assembly GCF_000260355.1. Lineage (NCBI taxonomy): Eukaryota > Metazoa > Chordata > Mammalia > Eulipotyphla > Talpidae > Condylura > Condylura cristata. Next base: position 54,835,957 of record NW_004567113.1, read on the forward strand.
GCTAGGGAAATTTGCATTTCCATAATGCTGTACGCAGTTAATAGTACCCCAGTGGGAAGAGATAGTTATGGTGCTTCTTAAGTCTAATTACAATGAAGGCTAAGCCAAGCTAAGCTCTATATGAGAAAGTGTTTGAATTCCAGCCAATGAGATATTTAATACAGCAAAATTCCAACAGCAAAATAAAGAAAAATGCAGACATTCCCACAGCCCTTTTTAAAATGAATGTTATTCTGCTAGCAAAATCACAGGTTCTACCTTCAGACTGTCTGTGTCTAAATTCTGACTCCATGCCTTAGGAATCAGATGATCGTATATAATATGCTCAGTATCATCTATCGTATGTTTATATAGATCACAGATATCTCATATAGTTACATATCTTTAATGGAGATTTTACTATGGTTAGTAATCGAGTATGCAATCCGATGCCTTTTGACAATGTGTCAACTCCTGTAACAGCAGCCACAGTAAGATCGAGAAACTTCATTCACCCTTTTGCAGTCAAACCAATCAGCTTGCTAGTACTCTACTCTCCCCTCCCCACTCCGACAACCATTGCTCTCTTGATCCCTGGTCCCATAGATTGTTTCCTGCTCTTGAACTTCACATAAAAGCATATAGGAAGCAAAGAGTCGGACTCTGGCGTCTGCCTCATTGTGCATCCTCTCTGTGCTCTGGCGGGTCGACTGTCCATCCCTCTGCTAATGGACATCTGGATTGCTTCCAGGAATTTCTCAGCTCTTGTGAATAAAACTGCAATCAATCTCTTCTACAAGTCTCTGTCACTGATGTATGTCTTCATTTCTGTTGGATAAACATCTAGAAGAGAAACTGATGATTACAAAGTTGGTATATATTTAAAATTATAAGAAATTGCTGTAGTTTTCCAAAGCATGTCATCTTATACACTCACCAGCAGATTGTCATAGCTACAGCGACTGTGCATTCTCTCCAAAGTTTGGAAATGTGAATCTTCAACTTGAGCTTGTTGAGTTGCTGAGTGTTGATGTATCTTTGTGGCTTCAACTTGCATTTCCTTAATAGCTAAATGTAAGGACTATCTCTTCATGTGTTTATGAAACAGTCACATGTCCTATTTTTTCAAGTATTTACCTGTACTTTGCTTCTAATTTTAAGGTTTTTGTTGTATTATTAATGATGGCAGGATTTTTTATGCATTAAGGATACACGTTCAGCCACAAATATGTGATTATCAAGTATTTCTCCCTATCTGTAGTTTGCCTACTCATTTTCAAAATTGATGTTTAATGACTCAAAGTTTTCATATGTCTATGACTGCCAATTGATTATTTTTCCTTTTATAGTTCTTGCCTCCTGAATTCTCAGACAACAACCTACAACAAGGATGTATTCTTCTAGGAACTTTAGATCATGAACTTTTACAACCAGAGTTCTGATCTGAAGTAGCATGAATGGTGTGAGGGTGAGGGTCTCACTTATTTTTATTTCATACAGATATCAATCTTTTTCTAGCTTCATTATTGAAAACATTCTCCATTCAATTTCTTTGATATCCTATTTAAAGATCAATTCAGTTTATTTCTGAACTCTCTATCTGGATTCTTTCTAGGCTCACTGTGGTGTCCTATTCATTCAGTTGTCTATGCTTCTGTCCCTAATACACTGTCTCAATTACAGTGGTTTTATAATGCCTTAAAACAGATAATGTATGTTCTCCGACCTTGTCCTTCTTTTCCAGGATAAATTTTACTGTCATCTTGTCAGTTTTTACAAAATTCCCATGAGAATTTTATTGGAACTGATGAATTTCTAGATTAATTTTGAGAGGATTGACATCTGTATTGAATCTTCCAGCCCAAGAGCACAGAATTTCTCTTCATTAATTTGGGTCTCTTTAAAAATATTTCTCTTAAAAATACTTACTGGTGGCCCCCCCTGATGCTTTAGCACAGCACAAACAAGCTAAAGCCACTTCCTCATGAGTCGATCTCCGCCTGCCCTAAAGGAGATCCACATGGCGTGGCAGACCTCTCCTGACCCGCTCGCTGCTCCCCTCAGCAGTGGACTTCGTCGATCTGCCTGTTCTGCTCTCCACTCTGTCTCTGGTGAATCCTCTCACCCTCTGCATCTCTGGCCTGTACCCCAATTCTGTACGAATAAATAAATCTTTAAAAAAAATACTTACTGGCTTTCAGCACATAGATCTTGTATATCTTTTATTCTATTTATTCCTCAATATTTTATTCCTAAATATTAGCAATGATCGTTAAGTTGCATTAACTGTTTTTCGTTTTAGATGTGAACTTCTGATCAGATATGTTTTCCTAAATTTTCTCCTGATCTATAGGTCACCTTTCATCTTGTTGGTTGCTTCCTTTGTTATACAAAAAAATTTTAAAAAAAAAAAAAGGTTTTAGTTTGTTATCTATTCTTTTGTTTTGTGGTTGAGTTTTGGGGTCAAACCCAAAAGGTCATTGTCCAAGCCAACTTCAGGGAACTTTCTCCCTCTGTCTTTCAAAAGCTGTATGGTTTCAGGAATTTCCTCTAAGTTTCCATCACCTTGAGTTGGTATTTCTGCGTGATGTGAATCAGCATAGACTGCAATCACACTGCAGTCTATGGCCTGTGAACATCCACTTACTTGATAGCATCATCTGTTGAAGAGACTGGCCTTTCTCCACTATGTGTTCTTGGTGCCCTCACCAAAAAAAAGTTGACCATCTATATTTGATCACTCTTTCCTGCTCCATTACTCTATGAATCTGTTTTTATGCTGGCAAAGTATGTTTTAAGTATTGCAGTTTTGTAATATAATTTGAAATCAGAAAGTGGGGTGCCTACAGCTTTCTCAAGCAGATCTCAACAAATGATAGCAGAGGATTGGTATATGAACAGCCAACTCCAAGCTCTTGTCTAGGACAACTCTGAGTATCTTCTAGTCTGGCTGCCCAAGTTTCCCAGAGGAAATAATCTCCGGTTGCCCCCAGCAGTCACTTGCTTCATGCACTGAATTTCTCCTTGTCTTCCTTCTTTGCTCTTCTGTCAGTGTTTTCTTGGATCAACCCCAAGTAATCACTGCATTTGAATCTTTGTCTCTGTACTTATTTCTGAGGGAACCCAGGAAGCACCCACATGTTCAGAAAGGTTCCCAATGCCTTAGTCTCAAAGAGAAACATACAAATGTCTTAGTTTCTCCCAGGTTATCACAAGATACATGCACATTTATGCTTAAGAACAAAAAGAGCTCAAATTTTTTCAGATCATCAGCTTGAGTCTGGGTAACAGTAATTCTTGATTGCCTGGGTGACTCATTACTGTTTTTCGATTTGCAATTCAAGTAAAACTCTTCTTGATGCGCCTCACCATCTGGGTATGGAACTTGCACACCTGCAAGAAATACTTCTCGTGCTTTAATCCTTCCTGCCTGCAGACCGCATCTGTGAGCAGAGGGTGCCCGCAGATGGGACCCCACCCACCCCACCTTACTCTGGCATGGTTGTCCTATTATGCCACCTTGAAGGGGCTCCTTTCAGATTAAATATGCTGATTCTTTCCATCTTGAAACCCCTGTAAAACTCCCTTCCCCTGGGTTAACTAAGCCAGGTCAACCCAGATCAGACCATAGATCCTAAAAACATAAATGATTGGTGAATCTTGTGTGTTAATTGTTAGTACTCAAGTCCAGAGAAAAGGGGGTTTGTTCTTCCCTCTTTCCCCATGAAATACACCCATTAAGTTCTGCTCCCTCCCTCCAAAAATCTTCTCTCTCCTCCCATCACCCCTGCCCTAGCCATCTCTTTTGTGAATTAGGTCGATTGGTTTAAGTCTCAGATCCCTCTCAATTGATCTCACTGTACAGAAGTCAAAAAATTATGGGCACTTACGAGACAACAGAAATCAGCATCATTGTTCTATAAATAAAACAGTCTACCAAAGGCCACTGAGCAATTCGTCTGGACTCAAACAGAAGTTTGCAACAGGACAGGGAGTAGAATTTTGCTTCCCTCAACATCTCTTTAATGCTCTCGATTCACAGAAAAGAGAATTTGGTGTAAAGGTAGCTTGTAGTCTGTGAACTACAATAAAATTTGATTGGGGATGCTGAAGACAAGTTGCATGCTCATTCAATAAATATTTTGACTGCTTAGTACATACTAGACAGTGTTCTAGAAGCAAAAGGAATACAACTGAAAAAATACCTCCACTTCCATGGAACGTACATTTTGTAGAATAGTACATAAATCCAGATATACATAAAGAACATGGCATGTTACATGTGTCACATGCCACAGTAAGAAATCTTGCAAAGGAAGAGGGTAGGGGAACCAAGAAGAGGTAGTATGGCATATAGATTAAAAGGTCGCTCAGGAAAATTCTCAACCACACAGCAACACCTGAGCTGAAACTGGTTTCCTTCATGCTGCTTTCCCTGCAAGGACGGGTCTTTCCTCAACCCTCTCCTGGCCAATGTCCACTCATTCTCTGTGACCGTTTCTCAACAATACCCTCCATGACCTATCATCAACCCAAATAAGATCCACCAATCTTAGAGTACATGGTCATCAGTTACACCTGTCATATCTGAACCCTTATATTTGATTATTTTTTAAGTGTCTCTACCTTCCCCACTAATCATTCATTGTTATCAGTGTCAGGGACAGTGCCTGTCATGTTTGCATTATATCACCAGCTCACGGCTATGAATGGCTTCAAAATAGGCTTCAAATGCCAGTGCAGTGACAAGTCTGGTGGGTGGCAGGATGGATGGATAAAGCTGAAAGGGGGAGAAACATAGATCAAGGGTGACTGACTGTCTCCAAAGTCAGGGCTGTCAAGCTCGCCCTCCCAGAAGAGGCTGCAATGGACAGGAACATGGACTCTGGCTTTCACCCCTCTGTTCTAGGTGGGTCTTCATGACTGGGTTATTCAAAGTAACTTGGCAGAAGTGACATGTCAGGACTTAAGGGAGTGACAATGTATCCTGTGCCCCTCGGAACGCATCGTGAGAGAAACTGGGAGAAGTCTGAGTGTGTTGGGATGTCCTCCTTATGAAGAAGCTTAAGTGAGACCTTGACCAGCGTTCACCTGTCCCTGCCTAAGTGTCCTTCCTGCTGTCGTCTATTAAAAAAAACTCAAGCCAGAGCAGTTCAATTGACCCCAGTGGTCCAAAGAGCCACAGGTGTCCATAGTTTATTGTTTGAAGCCACCAATCTTGAGAGCATTTTGCTGCATAGCAGTGGCTTTTCAGGGCACCTAGAACAAAGTAACATGTTGAGAAGTTTATAATGTCATCTGAAACATGAACTTGAAGAGATAAGTGTGAAAGGACCCAGTTTATGCAGAAAGATAATGACAGTCATAAGGAGCATCACTAAGACTGGACCCAGGCCTAGAATTAAGAACAAGAGATATAAGAGATGAAAACAACTAGCTTTATAGAAACTTCCCAGCACACATGCCTTTACACTAACCCTCCTGAACTGACTGTCCATCGCTGAAGCCAGCGATGTGCGAGCAATCCATGCAGACTTCACTAAGCAGCCCTTCCTTATCTGTTTGCTATAATTTAAACAAAAACTCAAGCCCTCTGTGCCTGGAATAGCAATAGCCTTGTCCTCCATCACATAGCACACACACCTGGGAATATGTGCTCAAACTCTTGGGTCCTTCTAGCTGCTTTTGGACTTGATCCAATCATTCAGTAACTATCAAGAAGCCCAGCTGAGCAAAAAGTTCAAAGCTACTTCCTGTTAATTAGCTCAGACAGTTTCAAGGGTCCCAGCTGTGCAATTCATTTTCATGTGCAGTACCCCCAATTAGGCCAACTCTGTCTGAAATCTCTGAAGCCAAATCTTGGGAATCGGTGGAGAGAGGTGCCAAGTCAACATGGGGTCAGGTAGAGTTTCCTTAAGGTTCCCCAAGACAACACATCAAAATCACTTAGTGGAGGAAAAACTCCATTTTGTGTGTGTTATGAAAATAAATGATCCGTCCTTGAGAGGGATTACCAATGTTATAAAAATAAAAAAAGCCTGATCATTTCTGTAAATTCTATCGCCTAAGGAAATAATGAGGATCTTTCCCTGACTTGTCTGACCTGTCCTCTCATTTTGAAATAAACTGCCCTTCACTGACAAGCTGTCATTTCTTTTTATTTTGGTCAAAGACCCATCTTGGATAGCCAACCGAGCAATGCATGCAGCTCTTAGCATCTAAGAGCTGCATGTAAGTGTTTTTTCGAAAAGGACAATGGTCTTGTTTCCTGCATGCGCCATGTAGGAGACACAGTGATTAAGGTACCTGCGATGCCCACAGCCCTTTTGAAAGGAAGCTGCCCTTCAAAAAGGCCCTAAAGGAGCGGACAATGCCAAGAGACTTAGTCGATTAACCAGGACGTCAGCCCACGGGTCAGCCAACGCCTTGTCGCCTTGCAATTCAGTCAAAAGCCAGGCTGAGTCCATCAAATCCTTTCTCTCTGCAACTCAACCAAGATTTTGCATCAAAAACTGTCTTAGCAATAGAAGTAGCTGCTCAAACCCTAGCAAATAGAGAAGTGACAGAGAAGACATGCTGCTCTTGAGTGAGCCAACGGGACAAGTGGTCTGTGAAATAGAAAAATCAATAAAGGGTGAGCAATGCCAGCTGGTACAAGCGAACGCTGGAGTGGTGAGATGTGGCGTCACCCTGGAAAGTAGATGAAACTGCACAGCCTGGCGAGGTCAAAAAAGGGAGAAGCTGCTCCCTGGCCAGACATGGCTCCTGAAGCTTCCTCCACCATCCAGATCATGCACCCATCCTGGCTCCTGTGCATCTTCACAACTTTTCACTTGAGATGACAGGAGTGCGCGTGCTTCTGTACTGACGTGCTGGCACCGAGCCTGCACTGGAGAGCTGGCCTGGGCGTAGAGGTGAGCGGGAGAGTCTGCTGCGTGGTTTGGTCACCTGCTAAGCCTGCTGTAAATGCTGCTGAGGGAGGCCAGGTAGCTGGAGAGGCAGGCAAGCGACCCGCGAAGAAGCTCCCATCTGGAATATATAAAACAGAATTCATCTTGAAGTGCTGTCTCATGAAATGCAGGGCCATTTTCTTGGCCTCTGTGCAGCCTACAAGTTTCCACCCAGAACACTCTGACACTGCATCACCCCTCATCTCCGCTGCACCCCGACCACTCCAGCGCCCCGTCCGTGTCTTCCCAACAGAGTCCTTCCCAACAGAACATTTCTCCTCCTATTGTTCCTCCATAGACCAACGCATTGGAAAGTTTTCATTGCTTTTCATCTACCAGTCCCTAGAACCAATTCAAATTCTTAATTTCTTTGGTGTCAAATTAATAACAATCTTGGTTTTACTTTAATAGCAATATACATTTTGGGACATAATCTGTAAAAAAAAAATAAGAGAAGAAACTTTCCAACCCAGAGACAACCAATATTAACATCCTAATGTTCCTTTCCTGACTTATTTTTCCATGAATATATTTATTTGTAGACATACAATCTGATATTTTTGAATTATTTATTCTGGTATTTTCTGTTAACATTGTTTCATGAATATTTTAGATTATCATTAAATATCTTCACTTTAAAGTTGCTGAGAACATTCTGTCAGATGAAAAGACAATGACCATTTCTCAGGCAAACTACCTGCTTGTGCATGACCTCGACAAGATGCTTAACACCCTGCACTTCAGTTTCTTCATCTTGCAGTGGGGATGATGAAAGTCCTGTCTTCACAGGGCTGCTGGGAGATTCAGGAGCTAACTCCTGAACTGGCTGACAACAGTATGTGGAAACATTAAACTGCTTATATTAATACAGTATTGTTAGGAGGAAACTTATCCTTACTCCTGACATCGGCTTCCCAGTGGGCAGATCTGTTAGTTAAATCATGACCTCTCTCTTTCTTTCTGACACCTCCATATTCTTCATAGGAAGAGCTTGAAAGAAGGAGGCATGTATAAAGCAGTGGAGTAAATAATGACCCATTATTATTGTCCATAAATAAATGACTGGATTGAGATCATACATCAATGCAGTATCTATATACCGTGGAATATTACTCGGCTATTAAAAAGATGAAATCTTGCCAATCACAACAAAATGGATGAACTTGGAGGGTTTTATTCTATGTGAAATAAGTCAGATGAAGAAAGACAAATAATGACAGCTTTTATTTATATGGGACGCATAAAGAAGGGAAATGAATAAAACAAAAATAAACTTTTGAACTACAAAACCAGTCAGTGATTCCTGGAAAGGAAGGTAGGATAATGGGGACAGTGATAAGGTGAAGGAAAGAACTGACTTTCAGTGTGAACTTAATGTAGTACACACACTTGTTGGTTCATAATGATACACAACTAAAACTTGTATAATGTTGCTAGACAATGTTACTTCCAATTTCTTTGTAAAAGAAAAACTTTCAAATAAAACAAATTCACCTTGATGGATGTTATTGATGCTCATGAAAGAGTATAGATACTGTGGGATTTCATAATGCTATATGGCAGAAATTTATGTAATACTACAAACAGCATAAATCAATATTTACCTTTAGAGTATAAACCCAGAAAACAGTGGGTGTGATCTTATTCAGCAGAAGGGCTTTTTGAGGTCATCCTGAGTGTAGGATAGGCTCTCAATGCAGTAGCAGGTGACCTTTATGAGGAAAGTAGAGGCGACATGAGAGGGACACAAAGAAAGTGATGTGAGGTCCCATGAGGAGATGAGGCAGAGATGCGACTGATGTGGCACATGCCAAGGGATGCCAGGAGCCTGCACAAAACAGGAGGGGAAGGGCAGATGCTCCCCAAACCCCTCCAAGGGCTCCCCCCGACACCTGGGTGTTGGACTTGTGGCCTCCAGGAGGTGAGAGTAAATGCCTACTGTCGTAAGCAGTTTGTTTTGTTGCAATCATCACAGAAAGGTAAGTGCTGCCTTTTTCTGGATGTTGGAGAGCTCAGGGGCCCCAACTCTGCCCTCCCAGCCTTAACCCTGCTGGGACAGCCCACGTGGGCAGGGCTGAAGCGACCGGTGGGTGAATCAGGAAGCCCCCTCGCCAGCAGGTAGATGCCCCTTCTTCCCGTAAGCCCGGTCAGTACTCAAAATAGGTCCCAGACTCTTTCTACATCTTACTCCTCCTAGTCTCACCCCTTCAGCACCCAGGAGCAAGCATCTGCTGTTTTTATCTCTGCGCTCTCCCTCGTCCTGGCTCCGGGGTCGGGGGCATGCAGGGGGCTCTGCGCTCTCACTGCACCACTTCATGTTGGTCCACCTTGTATTTGGGTATTTCTGAAGTTGCCTGTCCTGACCTCAGTATCGAGAGCTGGCCCTGGCTTAGGACTTTTTCCCTGTCTCTTCACTCCCTCAACTCAAAATTGTTTGCTTTGCTCATGCTTCTCAGGTCTTGATCCACCTCATGTCTCCCTTACTGGGTCTTGACACTGAGAGGGATGGCCGACAGGGAGGGGTCCGGGTGCTGTGTGCACACTCCCCACCCTGCCCTCAGCCTGCAGCTCACACCTGCTCTGCATTTTGGAGGGGTCCAGGCATGTCTGGAAGAAGAATGAAAGCTAAATAGGTTGGCTCTTCTTGCAGTATGAAAATATGACCTATCTTGAGAGCCACCTCTAGGTGACCTAAGTGGGCTTAGTCGCTCAGCCTTGGGGGCGTGCAGGGGAACCCCTGCAAAGAGACACAGGAAACACAGACAAGCAGTGCTTGCAAAGACCGTGCTGGAAGTTAGGGCTCATCCCAAAAGGTGCCATTTTTCTTTCCTGTAACTAAGGACACAAATAAGCCTCCCACAAATAAGGTGGGAGAGAATCAAGGTGGAGACAGTGCAGAAGCCTGGGGACGCTTCTGTAAGAGCCAGAGTGGGGGCTTCACGGACCAGCTGCATATGCCTCTGCCTGTGGTCCTGTGGTCAGAGATGTCCATGGCCTGTGAGCAGTGAAAACCCAAGATGAGCCAGTCATCCTCCCATGGCAGAGAGCAGAGCTGGGGAAGTAGAGTCAGGACCCTGGGAAGGAGAAGGTCCTGGCTACCACATCTGTCAGGCCACATTTGCAGTCGAGATGTATTAATGGCTCGATTCATAATGTATAAATGGTCTAATATTTGACAACTAATCATCTTTATAAAAATCCTGAACTGAGAATTTCTTCAGCAAAACCAAGAAAGAGTTGCCTGTGCCACGGAGAATTGTAACCAAAATGCTGATGCCGAGGAAAGGAATTTAGAAAAATAGACGACTCATTAAACATAGCGTGGGAAGATGTGCCCGGGGAATAAAGCATTACCAAGCAAAGGCCCCCACTTGATCCCTCAGTACATCGGGTTATGCATCGCAGGACATCAGGAGAAAGTCGGGGTGATTCCTTAGCTGTCATGAGGACTTTGGGATGCAGGGAAGTAGCCAATGTGCTTGTGAATAGCCCTGTCCACATTCTCCCTCAGGGCCCCTTAAAGTCTGGCCCTTGAACCTCAGGGCTCTATTCTGTCCTGCTGCAGGACTCATCACTGACGAGACCACGTGCACACAGCCTCAGTAGCAGTGTTTTACTTGGCTGTTGCTGCTGTAAGAATTCACCACAACCTTGGTGTTTAAGCAATCACACACTTCTTATATTCCAGTCTGAAATGGGACAGCAGAATATCTTCCTGGAAACTTTAAGGGAAAAATGTTTCCTTGACTTTTCCAGCTTCTAGAAAACACTTTCATTTCTTAGCTGGTGGCTCCTCCTCCCTTCTCAAAGCCCATCTTTCACCTCTGCTTCTATTCTTACATCTCTTTTTGCCTGCTTTGATCCAAATCCCCTTTATAAAGACCCTATGATGAATTTGAGTCAACCTGGATCATCCAGGATAATCTCCCCATCTCAATATCCTTAACTTAATTACATCTGCAAAGTCCTTTTCACTTTGTAAGGCCATATACTCACGGGTTCTGGAGATTAGGCTGTGGACAACTTTGGAGGGGCCATTATTCACCCTACCAATGGCTTCTTATTGATTGATTACCACAGGTGCGCTGTAGATATCTGGCCTTCATTGAGTGCCCGCCAAGTTCAGAGTCTCCCATCGTCAATAAAGGGTCAGAGTCTCTTCCTGGCCCATTGCCCAGCTGTGGACGTATAGCTCTGTGCTTGCAAAACAAAATGCTCAGGGAAGTAACAGGGAAGTCAACGTAAGTGACCCCGGGAGACCACGGTCTTTGACGGACGGGCTCCTGCTTCTCCATGCTCAGAGGCCTGGCTCCAAGGGCCCCGCCATGGGCCGAATCCATGCAATCAGGTATCCACATGGGCTACCTGGAGAGGGCAAGTCTGAACACCCTGGAGAACACAGGGATGTCAACCCTGGGGCGAGGGAGGAAACTGTTTTGCTTCCAAAGTGAGATGCAAAGTCACACGTTCTGTGAGAACAAAAGGTTGAGGAAGTGGGACTGAGCCCAGCAATCCACCCCAGAAGCACATCCTCACTAATGGCCGTGCTGAGCCTCAGCCTGTTTACCTGCCAGTGGAGACAATAGAACCCTGGTGACCTCACCAGTGGATGGGACAGTGTAGACTCACAGTGCAGAACGCGTGTCCGAAGGCACAGCTTGTAGCTCCAAACAGGATTGCCTCCCGGTGAGGCGATGTCCCATCAGTTGGCCTCACAGAGGAGTGGGTGACCCCTGGCCCCAGTTGCAGGAGCTTGGCTCTTCTTCACTCAAGCTTAAAATAATATTGACCTAGTAGGTGAATAAGAGCTGTTAAACTCTCAGAGATGACAATACACATGCCACTGGTGTCACACACACAACGGGCCCCGGACCTCCTGGCTCATGACGTTTCAGAGTTCTGAGGCGAACACACAGGATGTCTGTTCCATGACCCTGGGGGCTTCCGGGGGATGAATCTGTGTTGGCAAACGCCGTCATCAACCCACAGCGGTATGGCCACGGGGCTCGTCTCGGGCCTGTTCCTTGCGTGTGTCCAGGTATCTCTGGGCTATGTGATGTCTCCCTTCTTACCTCCAAGTCTCGCTTCTCGGATCTCTCCTCCGCACAGTCTACACTGCAGACCCTCTCCTGCTGCTCTTACTTTCTGCCATCTTGCCTTCAGGGTTTGCATTCAGTGTTTACATCCTGGTATTTGTGTGAACATATCATCTGTGGTGTGATGTTCAAAACTGAGACTCAGTCATTCTGTCGTCCTGGTGAAATCTCCACTCAGCCATTCTGGAGACTTCACCAGAGTCACTGACACTCCTCGGTGGGCCCCGCTATCTTTCAGGGGGGCACGGGGCATCTGTCAGTCCAGCACGGCAATGTTCTTCTTCTTGGGTTCTCAGCAGACTCTGAAGCAAGAGCACCGATACATGTCGGACACGTGGGCTCAGGAGTGTAGACAGTGAAACAGGAGAAGAGGCCGCGTGGTCTCTCATCAGCATGGACAGTGCAATAACAATGAGCAAGAGGGTGGTTCTTTCGAGAGTCCACAGAGGCAGTGAGCGGGATGTTTATGCACAAATTCCCAACATTCTGTGGCAGGGTAGCTGGGCAGCAGGCAGAAATCCCGAATTTTTCCATGTGCATTATAAACACAGGTTTTGAGGAAGGAAATCAGGGGTTGGGCATTGGAAATCCATCAGGGGAGGAAGGAACCCCTTCACCGTTGCCAGAGGAGCTACAAATAAAAAACCAAATCAATTAAAATGGAACTCCCAACTGCTCCTAACCAAGTGAGCTTCAATGACTCCCTTTCTCTAACTTTGATTTCCTTCTGAAGACAAACATAATATACCTACTTTTCGGAATCTCTGTATTAAGTAACAACCAAATTAATATGCTGACTACTCCTTGTAAATGATCACCACCATTACCATCATTATACTATTACTTCTTAGTATTCAGCCAATATTAATAAAGCCCGAGAGTCTGCCTATCTCAGAGCTAGTAAACATTTACTAAACATGTGTGTGTGTGTGTGTGTGTGTGTGCATCGAGGGCTATAAAGAACTCCAAAAAACATTAACTGGAATTTTTTTTTTGTATTTTTCCACCACAATACCCAGAATGACAGAAAATTACAGATGTTATTGAAAATAATTTTTCAAACGTCAGGGATACATTTTAATATATGTTAACGGAATGACTTTGCTCTCTAGCACACCACAGAAAATAAACTAATTAGAAGGAAGGAAAAAACATAAGAAGAAAAAATATTCTTCAAGCAGGACATGAAAAGAGAGCTGTTCTTCAAATATTTATAGAGTTTGGGCCCCAGAGTCTCCCCTGTTTTCATCTCAATTCAGTAGCTGCAGGAAGGGGGTCACAGCGCATAATGGAGGGAGGGGACCCCAGGGAAGGCGCCGTTCAGAGAGGCAGCCCTGGCCGGAAGGGCCTGGGAGGATCTCTTGCCTCCTTCTCCAGGTGCTCAATTGGGGAAGGCAGGAGGGGAACCAGCAGGGAGTTGAGTCTGGAAGAGTCACCAAAAAAAAAAAAAAATGCAACAATTTTGAAAAGTGAAAGGGAGACCTTTAGTTGTTGCAGACAGATCTGGTTCGTGCAGTCACAAGTCCCGGGATCTGGCTATCAAGGGGAAGGTACCAGGAGGAATCCCAGGATGAGCTTGAGAGCTGAAACCTGGGAACCAGGGCCGGGCTCCCCAGACAGCGCAGGGCCAGTGCCTCCCCCCCGGCCCGCTGGCATCACATCACACAAGTCTACGATCCATCTTGGGGTTTTTCCTCTTCTCCTTCTAGAACAACCTGCACAGCCACAGTAGGGTGAGCTGGGGTTTTCTTTCATTTTCAATATGTCTTTGAGTTCAGAGAAGTAAAGCAAGCAGGACAGAGTCCCAGAGACAGAGCACTGGTGACTCGGAGCAGTCAGATAAAGGGAGGAAGCACTGACCACGTGTCCGGAGCACTACACACTAAGTCCCCAGGATTGTCAGCTTGAGACTCTGGACAGAAGCCAAGGAGAAGAGAGCTCAAATAAAGAAGAAATTCAGATGTGTCGGAAGCAGAGGAGTCATCATACCTCTTAGTGTGATTCAGTCCTTGAAGTGCTCTGGTGAGATGGAACCAATAACTCTCATTTTATAAAAAAGAAAGCTGATGCTGTCCTGGGATATATCTTTATGCCAGCTCAGTGCCCCACCCAGGGCACCGATTCCTGGTTGAAGTGACCCTAGTGATGGCTCATTCCATTTCTACACACTTTGACACTTGAATTTGCGATTGAGTTAGAAGTACAGTGAGGTATACAGGCCTTAGTTTCAGCACTCAATCAGCGTTGGCAAATGTACACGTTTGCACCCCACCCTGTAGTGGGGTTCCCCTACCTGCAGCTGTTCAAGAGCGTGCCTCCCACATGTCCTCGCAAATGCTGTTCTGAACCATGTCATTTCACGGCATCTGAATAAACACTCATTTACCCTGTGGGGTCTTGGCTTCCTCTACTCAACACAAAATGTTTTCCTAGCCACCCATGTTCCTGCCTGACACAATCTCTTGCTGTGGGATAGCAGTGTATTTCTCATTCTGGGGCGGCCTTTTCCAAAGCTGGGCTCTCTCTTCACTTTTAAGCTCTAAGAGTTCTTCATATACCCTGAAAGCATGTGTTTCTGTTTTCACAGGTAGAGGTTCTACAAACATTCTCCTTAATTTATGATGTTCTTAGCTTGATGAACAGTGTTCTTTAACCAATCTTTTTAAATCATAACTTCAAGTTATGATTTTTTTATGCTTAGTAGTTTTTGTGATCCCAAGCCAAGCTTATTCACCCCTCAACATTTGTGAATACATTTTCTATTAGAAGTTTGTCTTTTATATTCTGTAGTAATGTCTGTCTTAAATCGTGTCATGATTAAAATGTAATATAGGTTGAAATTCATTTACTTTTATAAATACAGGTAGTTAATTTTGGTATCATTATTTATTCAATTTTTTATTTTGCCTTTTAATATCCTTGTTACCATTGTTATCCTTGTACCATTGTTAAAAATCAGTTTAACACCTTCAGGAAAAATTTCTTGAACATCTCTACCATGTCAAGAGATTCTGTAAACACTATCTTTGACAAAAAGGAAAAATAGTCCTCTTTTTACTTGAGTTTAAAACTCAAGATGAAATTTTGTCTTTTTATCAAAACAATACATTCTACCAAATAAAATTCTATTTAACTTCTGACTAATTTCACCTGAATTCAAATTTAGGAAATAAAGAAAAATGGCAAAGTAAGTATTCCTAGGAAGAAAAACAAAAATATAGGTTATAGCCAAGGATTATGAACCAGAAAGTTATTAAATTTAAAATAAGAAACACTGGGATCCAGAACATAATGAAAAATGTCCTTGAAATTCTGGAACCAAGAATCTAATATCTACGTATCAAACAAATGTGAAGATGGACTGAGACAGTTTCAGACAGACAAGTCTAAGGAATATTATCTTCCGTCGCTCTCAGCGAAGTAACGGGACACATCGACCATCAGAAGGCACTAAGCGGAAGCCGGAACCAACCCAACCTGAGACACAGAAGGTATGTGATCCAGAACACAGGACACCAGTGGGTAATGGCAGGCAAGTTGTCTCAAAAATCCTCTCTCCTCTGTTCACCCAAACCTGAAGTAAATCAACACAAATGAGAACAGCTCGGCCGCTTCTGGGTTTTGTGACCCGACACATTTACATGGATCAGAAGGTTTCCATGGCTGGGAGAAATACAGGAAGTGTAACAGCAACATGTGCTGATCGATAAAGACATGTGAACAACAACGAAGACAAAATGTCCACAGGGAGAGCTACAGTGGCCAGCTCGGCTGACAACTGCCCAGCCGAGCAGATCCCATGATAGTTAAAAATTTAGATTCTAAATAATTATTTGATAAAATGATAGCATACTTACAGTAGGCAGAAGGAAGACTGAGAGGTGAGCTGGCACTAGATGCAAAGGAAGAAGTAGCAAAAGAAAGACAAATTTTTTTTACATCCTGGGAGTATATTGCATAATGCTTAAAACTGTAAAAGCACTAAGTAGACGTTTAATTTGTTTTATGAAGTTAGACGTAAATAGCATTGAAATTGCTTGCTCTTGGTGAGGGAAGAGGTCAGAGGGGCCAGGGACAATTTCGTCCATAAAAATATTGATAGAATAACTATGTTTTTCATGCTAATTGCATGCATAAAACATTTTTTTTTTAAATTTGGGTGTCCGAAATGTAAAAATATGGAGGAGCCTAAGCTGCTTAAGTGAAGACACCTCTATGAATCACAAGTATGATTCATGGGTCTCAGATGCTTTTTCCATCAAATCAGGATAATGAAACCTATTTTACTGTTTTATAGGAGAAAGAACTAGGAACATCTTTTATGATGCAAGCAGCATCTTATAAAGTAGTATCTGAACTGAAACCGTGACTCCAGTTCCCATCCAAAACCTGCAAATCCTCACACCTGACCTTTACACTCACTAATTTGTGCATTCACTGAAGCCTGGGTTGTTTCTGACGTCCACAAAGACGAGCTCAGAGTGAACCAGGGCCTCAGACTGCCAGATTTCAATCCCAGGTTCTCGCAGCCTGGAACTTTCCTTAAGCTGGTTTAGTCTAGCTGATGACATCTCCTGCATACGAACTCCTTAACATTGGGCCTGCCCTTGGCTGACCTTCAACAGACATGTGTTCTTGCTCCATCATGAGCAGTCTTTGTCTCTGATATAAAATTATCTTGGCATATTGCAGAATCAGACAGTTAAAATTAAAAAAAAACTCCAGACACTGAATTGGACCCAGCTTCAATTGTACAAACTACCAACAGCTGGGTATTAAGTGGCGGTTATGTGCCCAGCATTCTCGCTGCTGCTGCTTGAGGGAAATTAGTATTTCAGAAACAGCAATTGTGCCAGGAGAGGTCAGCTCAGCAGACAGCATGGATGCGGACCAGAGGCTGGGAAAGAGGGGCACTCAGAGGATTTCTGCTTAAATGCCCAGAAGGTCCGGGGGCTCGCCACTGAGATCCCCTCCTGAGGTAGGCCAGGCTCCGAAGAAACAATACTCAGGGCCCATTTCTCTTCCATACAACAGTGAGTCCCGAAACTTTTTGCTAAATTATTTTCAGTCAAAGCACTTGTTCTAGGCAGGTAGGTGTCACATGTCCACCAACCTGGGCCTCCGTGGAAACTGGCAGAAGCTGGCCACCAAAGTCTCACCCACTCACCTACTGAGAAGACAAGGGAGGGTGCCCTGCCTCCCCGGGTAAAGGAGGGCACCATTTTTGCCAAGTTGGGGCAGTGTGTCTGAGTGGGGGTATAGGGTCCGAATTTAGGGAGACTGGGAAGAGTGCGGGAAGGTAGGGCTCCCAGTGTGGGCACTTGAGGAGGACCCGAGGGCAGTCGTGACACAGGAGTCTGGGGTTGGTGGAAATTGCAAGGCACGACCTCGCACGTGAAGGTTCAGACAGTTTTGGGTACAAGCTCCCGCCTGCTGTCCAGGGAAGGGCTGTGACCACTTGTAGAACTTCACTTTTGTTGATCTTTGTTCCAGGAAGCAAATTCAAATTCCATACTCTATTTAAATAAGAGGAAATTCTACTTTTAGAACCCGTACTCAAGACCCCAGTATTTTAACAAATCTTATTTCTAAGGGTTGAAATGAGGTTACTTCAAGGGAAGTCTCCGCAGAGGCAGGCATTCACACCAGTGCGTGCCAAGGGTCATGTTCCACTTGGGACCAGGACATTGAGTAACAGCTGTACCTTCAGGTGTTGCTAGGCAAGGAAGGAGGGGGCTGGGGGCAAGTCGGGTTGGGGGAGGGCCACTCTGATCGTGAAGATTCCATGCTTCTCACGGCTGTGATCACGATGCCTCTTCTTACAGGTAAGAATCACTCATGAACAGGTACATGGTGTGCCCAACATCCTACAGCTGATAAGTGGTGGAGATACTGATGAAAACCAGAATTCTCGGCCATTAAGTCCTCTGTGGACACTCAACAGAGTGACCCAAAAGGTCACCCGTGGACAGGAGCTGAAAAGATGAGATAGCACAGCCAGCAAGAGGGAGGGAAGAAGGAGGCCCACAGACTGAAGACGGAAGGAGCGCCAGGATGTAAGGGCCAAGTCAGACCCAGAAAAGGTGCCAGAGACCCACCCGCAGCTGCTCAAGACCAGCAACTAGAAAGTCACGGATCACGGCAGCAGTGAACGACAAAGCTGATGCTTTCACACCGCGCATGCGCCTTATCGGCCTGTGAGTCTCCGCCATTATCCGGCCTAACGGAGCCATGACGCCTGTGCATATATAGCAAACTCTTGGAAACTTGCACAAATGGTATTTATTCCTCATGCCTGGAGTCTCCTCAATCAACCTGCGCATGTGCTAATCATAAGCTCCATTGCCTAAGGGACCACTGGTGTCAGCAAAATTTTGAGAAAGGAAAAGTACCCTCCAGACAGCAGCAAAGTCCCACCGAGGTGTAAAGCTCGCCCGCCAAGGAAGGTTTCCTTCACTTAGCGGTTGATGCGCAGCGAGTGCCTGCGCGCCTCTGTGTAAGATACTGGAGGGTGGCCCTGGAGGGTGGCCCCGCACAGGGATGCTCCCGCAGGAGCGAGGCCTGTGCCCACAGTCAAGGATTTCTACCCACACTGTGGCTGTTCTATGGAGCAAGTAAAACAGACGGTAGAGTAAGAAACCAGGAGCACATAGGCTGTTCTCCACGGGTTGCTAGGAGGGACGACTTCCAGGAAAAGGCACCTGTGGCTGAGACCTCATTGAGGGGAAGCCCCAGGAGGGCGAGCAGCAACCCCACTGCTCCAGAGGGGCAGCCACACGCGTAGAGCAAAGCCCGTCGGTGACTGCGGGCGGGAACCCAGGGAGCATGGTGTCTTTCCACGAAAAGGCACGAGCTAGATCTTGTCACATTTTGATGGTCATCGATCCATCCAGGTCAGCCTTTACTGGGTGCAGCGGCCAGCCAGCGTGGGAGGGTGTCAAATAGCAAGCAGGAGAGAGATAATCTGGTTGGTACTTTTAAAATATCTCCGTAGACACAGTAGGACCTGAGGCGATTCTATTACTCCCACAAGAGAGAGTATTAGTGTGAACTAGCACAGGTCAGCGGAGGTGGAGAAACCAGGGCATTTTCCAGTGAATGAGGGCGGAAGACCTGCCGCTGAGCCTAGGCAGAAGCGGGATAGAGGAACACTCACGGCGTCCGCCCTGAGCCGTCTCATGGACGCGTGGAGGGACCGCGTGGTAGACACCTGCCGAGGGGCCGTCGGGGATGCGCCAGGAAAGGTCGTCTGTTTTGATGTTAGATTTGAAATTCCTGTGGATATCCGAGAGGAACACTCGAGCATGCTGTTGGAAAATTCTGGAGCTCTAGGGGGTTTTCAAGACTCAGGATATAAACTGCAGAGTCATCTGCGAGTGGATGTTAGTTAACACTTGGGATCCAGACGGAAAAGCCGGGAAGGGCGCAGCAGTGAGCCCCCAGGTGGGAATGCGCCGCCCCGGTGCGGCTGCTCGGGACAGGACTCGAAGGTCAGAGGACAGAGGGGGAGCACTGGGGCAGCATCCCGGCCAGTGCCCACGCAAGAGGGCTCGGGGTGCCCACACACACCCCCTGTGGTTTCTGCTTCCCTTGCCCATTGCACTTCAATCTTGGGTATTGCCGTGAGAACCACGAAGGACCGGGCCCTCCCTGGCGGCCAGCGGGTTAAAGCGCACACGATGAAGACGATGCTGTCCGCAGCCACCAGACCAGGAGTTCCGTCCCTCCCCCACCCCAGCATGACCACACAGGGCGCTGCAGACTTCTGCTGTGTCCCTGCTGCTCCCCTCAGCAGGGACACAGCAGAGGTCTGCAGCGCCCTGTGTGGTCATGTGTGTTTCAGTCCACCTGCCTATATGCTCCCCACTCTGTCTCTGGTGAATCCTCTCATCCAGCCACCTCTGTCTTGTACCCCAGTTCTGTGTGCATAAATAAATATAAAATATATATATATGGAGAAGGAGATCTCTGTCCCCTCCTCTCCCTCCTCGTCTTCCTCCCTTTCTCTCTCTCTCCACCCGGGAACCAAATGTGAATGAACGGCAGAGAACATGACATTCCAGACCATCACAGATTCCAGAGAACCTTCGTGAGGACTGTTGAGTCACAACCAGAAGGACCGGAAGGCCTAAGCAGGGCAGACATGGGATCCTGCCCCCACGGGGCCCAGATTCTCCTCTCCTGGGTCCTGTCCCATTGTCAGAAGCTTCGGGCTAATGACGCAGAGAGAAAGCGCCCAGGACGCGGGGGGATGCGCAGAGCGGGGAAGGTGGGGTCACCTGCACCAGACCGCTGAGCTGTGCCAGGTGACTCTGGGCAAGTCACAACCTTGCGTGTTCGCTCCTCACTTACCTTGTCGCCGCGTGGGAGGCGGATGCTGAGGAATGAGGAGGAACCAGTAACGACGAGTAGAAGACGAAAGACTTGGTTGGGTTCTGGAGGACACACAAGTTACTGCAGTAGCCCCCAGGCCAGTTGGGGTACCTCCCAAGACCCCTAGTGAAGGCCTCAGGCCATGGACAGCACCGGCCCCTGCGTGGGCTGTTTTTCCCTGTATTTGCAGATCTGTGCTAAAGTTGAATCTATAAATTAGGCACAGCAAGGAATGAACAGCAATAAATAACGATAACAATGTGACAATAAAACCTATGAGCTGTGATCTCTCTCAAACAGCTTCCTGTGTGTGACATTTTGAGACCAGAGGACCCAGGTGACTGAAGCCAGGGGGGCAAAACCACACATCTGTGGGAGTGGCTGTGCCTGCTAACGCTTACAGAGATGGTGGCAAGAAAGGCCACCAGCAGACCCCCGTGGTCCCAGCAGCTCCAACTGCAAACTGATCGCACGCACTGGTCGCACACAGAGAGTGGGTGGGAGTGAAGGCATCAGGCTCCCGCTCCCTCACAGTCCCGCCTCCTGTGACACCCCAGCCACGCCCTTGCATGTGATGCCCTAACACCCCATCACAAGGACTCCCCTCCCCGGGCCTTGAAATGTGAAGCCCAACCCCAGACCCTGTCCTCACATCAGGGACGTGTCCTCCATGGACTCCAGCACCGAGGGGTGCTGAGCAGGTGGGGGTGATGACCTTCCTGGGCATCAGCAGGGCTGGCTAGTTCTCTCTCCCAGGGCCTCAGAGGGGATGCGATAAAGAGAAAAACTCTACAGGAGAACTAAGGAAATGAGAAAGTTTTTTTTAAACTTTCTTCAACCCAAATTCCCTAAAATAGATGACTGGATTAAGATGACGTGGACCATATACACAAGGGAATATTACTCAGCAATCAAAAAAGATAAACTCATGCCATGTGTGGCAACATGGATGGAGCTAGAAAAGATCATGCTTAGTGAGATAAGCCAGAAAGAAAATAGAAAAATACCAGATAGCTTCACTCATAGCAGGAGTGTAAGGGATCAGGAAAATAATAATAATATATGTATAGTAATTGTAATAAAGTAAAAAAGAACATCAACTAGCAACTATAAGCCAGAGACATTCTATGGGGGAGGGGAGGGGAGCAGGATCAAAACCGGGGTGGGAAGAGCCCCCGGGACTGTGGCGATGGCACAGGGGGAGGGAGTGGGGAGGGCCACGAGGATGATAACAGAGATGAAAACATGTACAAAATAAGCGTAAAAAATATTTGTAAAAGAAAAGTGTAAGATGCTACAGGAAGGGTCATTTGCATCATGAAGCTGGCTGCCTGTGCTGGCTGCCGTCAGCAGAGGTGCCGGCTGTTTTCAGGGTTCCAGGCTGACTGATCGTGCGCCCTGGAATCAGCATGGAAGGAGAAGTGGAGGCCAGGCAGCAGCAGTCACTGGTGGCAGTGTTCTGACGTCCCAGAGCTATGGTGGCTTCCCTGCTGGCTGGGTCGCAAGCCCAGGCAATCGCCTCTGTCCCTTCTCTAGCCAACAGAGTGGGACTGAGAGCGTCCACTTCCCTTCCGTGCAAAATGCCTGCAGATCGTTAATGCAATTAAGGGTGATAATAGCCGGTTCTCAAGGTGAGCGTCTCTGCCTCTTCTCCCTGCGAACATTTAAAGTCAGCTTCACATTGGAACATTCAGAGTGGACTCCTCAGGATTATAAATTCTATTAATATTTGTCTCTCAAATAAAAGAACAATTGAGGCTGGGGGTATCGCCTCCAGCCAAATCCATTGAGATGAATGAGAGTTGAGCAGTAAATAATGAAGAAGAATGTAGACAGATACAAAAAGGGAGTCGGGCCATTCTGCCGCTAATAGGTGCCACAGACAGTTCATTACTGATAAATGTAGAATAATCATGTTCTTAATGAGTCTTTTCACGCACAAATTCATCATAAAACAAGAGGATGAGGTAAAACAAAAAGTCTTTCCACTGCATTCACGCTGTCTGGGAAGCAAGGATAATTTCAGGTCCCAACAAGAGCTACGGATTTAATGACGCCTCGGAGACTCTCTTCAGGGCTTCACAGGCAGTGTCCGGCTTCACCACTTTTCTCCTCAGCTCTGCCACAGAGCTGGGGCACTTGAGAGCCCCCAGAAGAGGTAGCCACAGGTGAGCCCTCATCCAGGGTAACCAGGAGGTGAGGATAGGCACACCCCCGAGGGACCACGCCGAGCACAGCCACCAGACAGCCAGGGAGGGGGACTTCGGAGACCCCACCCAGCCGACACCTCCATCTTGGCAGTTGGCCCCTCAGCTGTAAGTGTGCTGCCGGCCTTTGCGTCAGACCCCACAAATAATTTACATGTGGAACAATCCCAAGATTCAGCGACAATTAGAAGCAGGTCACCTAGTCGTTAGGTGGCCCTGAGACGTGCTGGCAGCGACCCACCAGATGCCGGACATGGGTGCTGCGCGGAGGTTGTGTTTTACACGCCCTCAAGGTGGTGCTCCCAACTTGTCCTGCCTTCGTGGCCATTTCACCGAAGGTCGTGGGGAGCAGGTGCTGGAAGTGGCGTAGCAAGTGGTGAGCACGACACTGGGGAGGAAGGGGGTACACAGCCCCCTCCCCTCGAGAGAGACAGATCTGTGATGGGGGAGCGCCTCTGAGATACCCCCATCTGGAAGACCCCCTCTGCAGACGGAGGGGCCCTCTGAGGCGGCCATACTGTGGAAGGGCCACCCACGGGCACCTGAGACCCCTGCGGGTGTGTGTCCTTCAAAGCCACTAAGTTAGTGGTAAACTGTGAGAGGGAAAAGTAAGGAATTAATCCAAAGCCAAGATGCAGATTTGCCCTGCCTTACACAACATAATGCACAGACACACACATACACCCCATTTCTCATTCATATCCAGTTCTCTTCTTTGATAGGAATCAGGAAACTTGACAAGAGAAAAGAAAATTCTTTCTGTCTCTCTAGACACAAGATGAGGAGGGAAAAAATATCCATGCCATTATTTCAAACAGCCTGAAAAACTGACAGATTACAGGATGGTGTGTCCTCGGGAAGGGACACTCGTCACCAGCGGGAGCTTCCTGTCAAGTGATCAGATACCAGCCAGGCAGCCCACGGGAGACTTGTTTTTATAAATAGGAAAGAATAAAGATAAAGACAAATCCTGGCCCTGCCCTTTCCGCAGTGAGCACACCCAGGTCTTTAATCTCTCTAGGAACAAGTGCTTTCAGCTGTAACCAGGAGAGTGATGCTTACCTCATGACGTTTTTTTTCTTTCTAAAAAAAGTTATGTATGTTGAGGTAGCTCTGGCCACAGCACTGTTTATGACTTAGGGGTACAGGCTCAGACCCCTTCAGAATAGGTGACCACACCACCCCAAAAGCACCTATTGTTACAGGGCAGCCCAGAGTGGACTGGGCGCCTGTCTGTGGGGCCTCACCCGCGCGCTCACAACTCAGTTACACTGCAGGCGCGCACAGAAGGGTCAATAATGGGTTTATTTACAAAAGGGGAAAGGAGCAGGAAACAACCCAGGGGAAGAGAGCAGGATACAAAGTCGCTGGAATACCTTACCGTTCTTCTGACTGAAAACACCGAGTCATGCTGTCTGGAGATCCGTTTCCTGAGCGAGAGACAAATCTCGCCCTATTTATCCCCAAATGTCCCAGAATTCCTGCTAGCTCCGCCCTTGGGTCCTCACAGTTCTCTCCCTGGTGCTGCTGGGAGTTGTAGTTTCTAGTCCCTGGAGTAGGGGCGGAGTCCAGAAAGCTGGAGTAGGGGTGGGGTCCTCGAGACTCTGCAGAGTTCCTTGAGGACACCCTGCCCCTTAACACTATCACCCTCCACTGCAGACTCGGGCCCCTGGCCCCCCTTCACCTCCCACACCCATAATCCCCTCAGGTGGCCTCAGTTCTGCAGTTAGATTTCAACTGTTCCGTTTGACTTGTTTTGGCTGTTTCTTGACTTTGTTTTATTTTCTGATTCTGATGCACTCACATACCTTACAGTTCACTGGTTTTTTTAAGCTTTTTATTGAAGCAATGCATGGTCTCAGGTGTGTGCTGTCATAAATGAGCATCTGCCTAGAATACATTGCATTCACCAGTAGGTCCAGCGCCGTCCTCCACCACACAAAGTTTAAAGAAGCCATTGAGTAGTTTTACATATCAAATGGTGCAACCATCACCATTTGCTAATTGCAGAAAATTTTTGTCAACCCAAAAGGATTCTATGCCTGTTAGCAGCCACCACCATCTCTACTCCCTGTTGCCCTGGCAACCACTAAACATCTCCTATTCTCAGTGGATGTGTCTGTTCTTGACATTGTAGATGAATAGAACCACACAGTGTGGGGCCTTTTGTGTCTGAGTCTTTTTTTTTAGATTTTATTTATTTATGCTTACAGAACTGGGGTACAGGCCAGAGGTGTGGTGGGTAAGAGAATTCACCAGAGACAGAGTGGGGAGAAGAACAGGCAGATCTACTGAAGCACACTGCTGAGGGGAGCAGCAGGCAGGTCAGGAGAGGTCTGCCGCGCCAGTACCATGTGGGTCAACTCCCTGGCAGGGGATAGAACTTGTGCTGCAGTGGCTTCAGAGAGCTTCATAATGCGGTGTCTTAACCAGCTGCACCACCAGGGAGAGCCTGTATCTGAGTCTTCTTTTTTTTTTTTTTTTTAAGATTTATTTATTTATGCATACAAAACTGGGGTACAGGCCAGAGGTGCAGGGGCAGTGAGAGGATTCACCAGAGACAGAGTGGGGAGCAGAACAGGCTGACTGAGGAAGTACACTGCTGAGGGGAGCAGCAGGCAGGTCAGGAGAGGTCTGCCGCACCCTGTGGGTCGCCTCTGGGGTCGGGGATCAAACTCACCTACGGCTGATGCGGCCAGCTTGCAGTGCTGCACTTTAGCCCACTCGCCATCAGGGAGGGCCCTTGTGTGTAATTCTTTTCACTTAGCATCTTGTGTTCGAAGTTCATTCATTTTGCAAATTCATAGGACTTTTTGTGATAAAAGTCTTTATCTAGAACATGACTCACTGCAGGGCATAAGTAAAGGTCAGTTGTTATTATTATTATTAACAAAACAAGTATTACAGACTTATGGGTAACAAGCTTTTGAACACTGGAGAGGTGGTTTCAATCCGTTGTTACAGGTGATGTAGACACTGTGCTTACAACACTCTTGGTTGAGAATCCTTCAATGTATTCTCAAAGCCTCCAGGCACAAGGAACTCACTATTGAAAAATGCAGACCTTCCCCATGGCTAAATAGTAACTTGGAAAATGCATCCTTACACTGAAAAAATGTCTGCCTCCTACCAATTTCTGCTAATAAGTCTCTGGACTTCAGCAGTGCTCCCCCAAACAGTTAAGTTGAGGGTGTAGAGAAAATAGAACACTCCTACGCTGTTGGAGGGAAAGTATACTGGTCAGCCCCTATGGAATACTGCATGAAGGTTCCTCTAAATGTTCAAAACAGAATTGCCACGTGATGCAGCAGTTTTACATGTAGGTACCCAAAGCATGCAGAAATGAATTCAAAGGGAGGTCTGCAGCACTACTTACAACAGTTGTGTTATGCAAACACCTTACATGTCCAGTGACAGATAAGAGGATAAAGAAGACAATAGTCTATATATGCAATGGAATATTACTCAGCTGTTAAAAAGATGAACTCTTGCCATTTGTGATTCCCTAGATGGAGCTGAAGAGCATGCTGCTTAGCAAAATAAGTCAGAACGAGAAAGACAAACACCAGATGGCTTCACACCTACGTGGAATATAGAGAAGCAAAGCAAGAAACAGACAAAACCAAACCAAAGCTAACACCCTAGAAATCTGACTATAAAATTGAAATTGCCAAAAGGTTAGGATATGCATAGGAAACAAAGGTGATTGGCAGTTCAATGGACTCTGGTGAAGGATGACGGACACCTCGGCATGGGTGTGATGTGATAATATATACGCAAAGAGGTTTAACCTAGACTCCTCCATCATATACAGTGTTATAAGCCAGTGTCATCCCAATAAAGAAATAGTACAATTTTTTTTTGAAGGGTACATTGACCTCCGAAGGCCCCAGTACTTCAGAACGCAACCTTACTTAGATATAGTCTTTGCAGATGTAGCCAAGTCAAGATGAGGCCATTAGAGTGAGTAAACCCCAAAACTACTGATACCCTTTCTAAGAGGGGCACTGGGAGCCACGTCAAGATGGAGGCCAGAAGGCTGTCTCCATGGCCAAACGCCTGCAAGCTGCAGCTGCAGACCAAGGACCCAAAGCAGAAGGCAGCCTTGGGGCCCATGCTCACACCCTGTAACACCTTCATCCCCGACTCCTGGTTTCAAAGATGGAGACGCAGCACATTTCGCCCTCAAGGCCGCCATGGTAGTGGTAGCCCCCACGCTGACCCGCAGCGCGTACGGGCTACTTCTTTTCTCACCTTTCAATACGTGTCTTCATTGAGCAGAAACACCTCAAGCTCCACCCATCCTGTCATACAAGATGCTGTGTCATCGTTTTTAATAGCTGAATAGCAGTTCGTGGAGTCGGAGTTACACAGCTTCTTTTGAGTCATCAGCCCATGGACAGGCAGGTTGGCTCCAGGACTTGGCAGTTGTGGGTGATGCTGCTGTGAGCATCCAAGTCAGGACGCGAAAGACAGCTGCCAGATGGTTTCGCTCGCTGTGGACTATAAATAACCCGAAAAGCAAACTGGCAAAGAGCAAAAGCAAGCCCGAGACTGTAGAAAAGCGCGAGGTTATGGGAGGGCAGGGAGGGGCGTGGGGGAGAGGGTGGCGCAGGATGCTTTGGTGAGTCCTGCACCGCACACGCGGCGGGTGAGGTCGTGCTTCCAAAACTCAAGTTATGCAGGAAACGCAGCTCTGAGGTCAGCCCTGCCCCCTCCTGGACCCTCCTTCTGGGTGAATGCCAAGTTGCAGCCGCTGTGCCCCGGGTCTTCTACTCCTCTCCAGATATGCAACAGGTCACAGCGAACGGCAAGGTTGCGGCGTGTTGACTCGCCTTAGAGTCGATGTTCTCAAATGCCAAAGAGCCCCCTGTGCCACTTTATCTGAACCGCGGGCGTTTACGCGTGCACGGATGGGAAGGCATCCCTCAACTCCTGCTGAAATTTAAGCAAGCTCAGTAAGGTCGGCAGAGGTAAGCAGGGCTGCTTGGTGGGGCGCTTCCTCCAAAATACCCCCACTATTTTTCCCGCTCTCCTCTCCTCCAGGCCAGACACACATCCTGCCACACCCAGGCTCCCACTACAGCCTCCCGATTGCATTTCCTGACCCCATGGGGTCCTCCAGACCGTCCTCAGGCTGCAGTAGGGAGCTCAGTCAAGCACAGATCAGACTAGGAATTGGGATCCTCTTCACAAGCATGATACAAAATCCTTTGCCTTCATCCACAGGGCGGGGGTCTCCACCTCGCCCCCCTGGGCCACACCCTGTGTGCCGAGCACACATGAGCGCTGTCAGCCCCCCTCTGGGTCCTGTCCTCTGTGCGTCCCTTTTCGTGGGAATTTGCACCTGCTCTTGAGTACAGCTGGAGAGAGGGTGTGCGAAGTGGGCGCCCACCTCGGCAGGAGCTCCAGCCTCGCCTGCTCGTGTCTTCAGGCGACATCCCGAGGGCTCAGTGCGAGCCAGCCAGGCGGAGCCTCAGAGCCTCGGGCCACATCCAGGGCCTGTGGTGGGACATTCCCTCTCCTCAGAGCCTCCCTTTGGGCCTGGTGGTATCTTAAATATGCCCCTGGGCAGATGAGAAACCGGCTGGCATTCCCCAGCGCCGCTGAACGCCATCACTTTCCAGGAGTCCCCAAATATTTGGCAACTTGTCTCCCTCCTCACTGACTGACTGTCCGAGGCTCTTGGAAGCCACGTGCCAGGCCGCAGGTCTGTGAAGACCCACGCAAAGCACCCTCAGCAGAGAGCCAGGGACCTGGGGGCCAGCCAGCTCCAAGGAGCCGTGCCCAGAGGCCAGCACACAGCTGCGTCCCCCTTCCCGCACCCCGTCCTGGCTGAGTTAGCTCCAGGCCAGATACCCTGCTTTACTTCCTTTGATGCCCCCGGTGCTGTGGGGACACAGAAGCTTCTGGCAATTAAATGTCCACTTGGTGAGCAGCGAGGAAGTCTCCTCACCGCACCTTCGCACTGCTGGTTGAGACAACCGCAGGGAGGTCTCGGCTTTGTGTCCGCCGGACACGCCCATGGCCAGGAAGCGCGTCCTCGCGGGGAGGAGGTGCTGGCGTGCGCGCCCTGACGCCTTCCTGGCCTGCGAACTGCGTTGCTAGCTCTGCTCCTGGGCCCAGGTGCCCACCATCCCCAGCATGAATGGAGAAGCCAGGTATGTGTCTGTGCCCGCCAGCCCCGGCCTCGCCCTAAGCCCGCGGAGCCGACTCGCCTCTGGCCCAGATTCCGCCGTGCCAGGGCGTGCGCCTTCGCCAGGACAAGCGCAGCCCTTTGTAATCAAATCGCTGCAGTGTTTTCGGTAACCTCAAGTCACCCTGAAAAGTCAGAAGATTTGAGGTTGTGGAGAGTACATTTACACGGAGGCAAAGGGCCGATCTCAGCCCCCATGCTGTCCAGAGAGCTCCAGAATGTAGCGACGGCATCACCGCAACCTGGAGCCTTTGGAGGAGCATGACGCCTGTCCGCTCTCACAGACCCTCTCCAGACGCAGGCGTCTGTGCTCTCTGCGTCTGTGGTTCTGGCCATTTCCCCATACTCGGCCTCCACTCTGCACAAGGTGAGGTCAGGCAGCTCTGCTTTCTGTGCCTAGCTGTGCCACGCAGCATCCATGGCGTTGCAAGTGGCAGGATGCCCTGTCTTGTGAGGATGAATAATGCCCCACTATGGCACAGCTCTCCTTTCCTTTCATCCACTTAGGAACACCTGGGCTGCTTCCCTGTCTTGACTACTCTGAATAACATGCGGTGCACACAGACGTGTCTCTGAGGCCCGGGCTGCCTTGGGTAAGAGCCAGGAATGCATTGTTGGGGTAAATGGTATGGGATCGTCGTGTGACTGTTGAATGCCATTTGCACATTGCTCCGACTCATTTGGTTTCTGTGTTAAATGGTCCTATCGATGGCTGCTTCTCCATCTTCTTCATAGGACATTTGTAAGTAGACAAATATTATTAAGAAGCATTTCATTTATCCTATTTACCCATCCAAGCAGAAATGAACCCATTCTTAGCAACCTGCTTTCTCCACTTGGTAAAAAAGACGTAGCCAGTAAAAAGTTCTCTGGAAGCCCATTCCCCACCATTGCATTAGATGTTCTATAGGTGTGTCACAGCCACTGGGATCCCCTGTCGTCATGGCCACTGTCCAGTTAGGACTCAGAAGCCACACCAGGCATTGAACCAAGAAGTTCAATGTAAAAACTCATCAGTTTGAGAAGAACTAGTGACTGAGGGACACCGAGGTCATCACATAACTTGTGATAATATTGAGTGCCTGCTCCCCCATCAGCCTGGGGGTCCCTCGAAGGCATCATTTGAACCCTAGAGCCCCAGGTGTCTCCCAATCTAAACACACAATTGGCCAGCAGTGACTGTGGGGTGGTCGTGAGGGAACAAATGAGCAGAAACTTAAAATCCAAGAGGACTGAGAAGCTGAGACTATTTCCTATGATTCCCCGCAGCTCTGACAAGGAGCGGCGAGCATTGGGGTGGCGGGTGCGGAGGGAAACTAGCAGAGAGCAGATGCCACAAGAACAAAGACGGAGAGCGCAAGACTCGCCCTGGACACTTTGGTGACATGTCCTTCCTAAAGTAGAAATTTGGGGCAGAAAGTAACGGAATAGGAAGTGGAGGGGGAGCAGGAGGTCGTGATGAGAGGGGGTTTAGGTGTGCCTGTCCAAGGGGGCCTTGGGGCCGGGCAGGGGCATGGAGGATCAGAGGGCAGTGCTGATGGGCCCCCTGCTCCCTCGAGGGTGCGACGGGTGACAGGAAAGGGCTCACTTTGAGAAAAAACTTTGTTTGCCATGTATATGAACAAAGTGACTGAGTCAGAGAAGACCAATGCCGAACAAAAAGGGGAGAAAGGACTTGGAAGGGCCTCGATTCTAGGAATCCTACTGGTTCTTTCAAATATGATTAACAGTGCTGGAAACATTTTTATATTGCCTAGAGGTTCCAAAGCAAAGGAAGTATAAATAGCCTAAACACTGAAAACACACCTTTGG
Organism: Condylura cristata; assembly: GCF_000260355.1. Taxonomy (NCBI): domain Eukaryota; kingdom Metazoa; phylum Chordata; class Mammalia; order Eulipotyphla; family Talpidae; genus Condylura; species Condylura cristata. Next base: position 54,866,570 of record NW_004567113.1, read on the forward strand.
GCCCTTTCAAAGGAAGAACCACCGGTGCTAACAGCCTGGAATTCAGCTTAACCAAAGGTGGTTATTTTTGTCCGTGGGACTGTGAGACTAGTTTTGAAATAAAAACTCAAATGCATTCTATGCAAATTTCAAAAATTCGCATGAAATGAACTTCCCTTTTCCTGCTATTTCCTTTACCTCCCCCCAAACTTCACCAAAACCAATCCTACCAATACTATCTAAAATCACCTCGAAGACCTTGAATTTAGCAACTTGGTAATGGGCCAGAGACAAAGGCATGCACATGTGAACACTGCACAACACCGCCAGCGAAGACAGAAAGAAAAGGCATTCGTGTGGCAGCCTGTAGGACCTGGACAGGGCCTGCCCCGCGGCCGTAGCGGGGGGCCAGCGCCCCTGCCTGCACGAAGTGCCGGGATCCCAACCTCGCGGGGTGCAGGCTGCCAGGGAAGCAGGAGCCTGGTCATTTCTGCAGCTTCTGCAGAGGCAAACCATCTCAACAATAACAGTTAGGGTAAAAAAAAAGTTCTGGCCAAGAGAGAACTTAATTGCAGCAGAATAACTCACCCTGGCGAGAAGTCTTTGGCCCATTTCTTGCAGATGGAAGCGCCATTGCCGGACAAGCACTCTTAAAGGCTCGGAGACTTCCGTGAAGACACTTCAAAGGCTTGTTCTTATATTGATTCCGACAATTTCCTAGAGGAGATCCTGCCACCCTCAGAAAAGAAAAACTTGGGACTAGAGTCGTTTTAAATATACCACCGAACACGGGGGACGGCTGTGGGGAGGCGCCTGGCTGGGCCCGGGACTCTCACCGTCCCTCTCCCAGCCTGCGCTGGAGGGTGGGCAGGGCTCGCTGCTGCTCACCTGTGTGAGTGGCTGGCACGCCGGCTTCCCCTGCCTGCCCCAGGTGGTCACACCCCTCGGAAGCCTCTCCCAGGCAGAGTCCTCAGCTCCCTCTGTTCCGTGAGTAGCACCCAAGATTCTGCATATTTCCTGCATCAGTGCCCCAACACAGATTCCATTTCAGAGTTACTTTGGAGATCTATTTCCAAGGGAGCCCCCAAATTCTCGAAACACCAGAGCCCAAAGGCAGGTCAGTGGTTCCTGGGAAACAAGCCCACCCGAGATGCTGAAAACAGGGACAGAGCAGTCACTGGTGTCAAGTGGAGGGGCGATGAATTCACCACGGCTGAACTCCAGGGGAATCCCAGCCAACCTCGTGTGCACTTCCTTAGGGCGTGGGGGTCCCTGCAGGGTGTGGAGTGCCGGGCTCCCAGGGAGAAAGGCAAATGGCCACAGAATGCAATGGCGTCCTGCAGGCTTCCGGGAGCTGCGGTGGGGGACGCCAGCCTCTGGGGCACCGTCGGAGGCCCGGAGAGCCAGAGGGCTGCGGGCCGGTTTCCCCTCCCACGCGGCCATTCCTACCGCCCTGGGATGGGAGTAAGGAGGCCCAGCCACGGAGCGGGCAAACCCTGCGGCTACACAGCTCCTGGGTCCCCCGGACAGGGTGTCCCGCCCTGGAGGCCCTCCCTCCCACCAGTATGTTCGCCCCTTGCTCACAAGTTCTCTCCTTGGCATCTGCTTCGGGGCCGCTGGCGAGACGCAGCTGTGGTTGAGAAGCTGATGTGGAGAAAACGTTGCCCATGCTGGCCTGTCCACTTTGGGATAATTTATCACGGCACGCAATCATAATTTTTGATGTTCCATATGTGCATCATTCTTTACTATGGAAAATTTTAAATTAATTCCAAATCCCACTGCTAGAAAAACCCAGAAATGTGTCCTAGAGATTTTCATAAAGTATTGACTTATATGTATGCTATCATAATAACAAACAAAAGCACTTTATATATTCAAAATTAAGTGGTAAGTTAAAGTATGGTACAGCTATATGATTAAATACCGCCCATTTATTACAAGGCACTTAGAATTATTCGCTAAATAATTTTAATGAATTAAAAATTAACATAAAAATGCCTAAGAAGGATTAGTAAGAAAAAAATCACATTATAAAACCATACATAATATATAGTTCCCATTTGGGAAAATAAATTATCTTTATGTATTTTTAATATATATCAAGCTATTAGAAGAGGCTATCTTCAAGTGGTCAGATTCTAACAATTTTTTTCATTCTCTTCCATGCTCTTTTCTATATTTTCCATAATAAATATATATTCATTTTAACCAGAAATATAAAAAAAAATCCCTCAAAATCCCTTTGGAAACAAAGTAGCCCTTAATGGGCGGAAATTCCCGTCCCCATCAGACACTACTGTACATACACTCGTGAGCACACACTCACACTCGTGCAAAGACAGAAAATAGCAGGTGTTGATGGAAGTGCACAGAAATCAGACCCTGGTGTACTTTGGGGGGCTGAAAATGGTGCATCTGCTCTGGCTTACAGTACTGTCATCCCTCAGAAAATTAAGAATTGAATGACCACAGGATCCAGAAATTCCTCTTCTGGGTATATGCCCACTGAAGACAGGTCTCAAAGAGATATCTATACACACAGATTCACAGGAGCATAGGCAGAATGGCCCGAAGGGGGAAGCAAGCCAAGTGTCTGTCGGTGGCTGCATGAGGATAGAAGATGTAGCATTAAATATACACAATGGGCTGTTAATTGGCCTTAAAAAAGAATGCAATTCTGGGCCCTCCCTGGTGGCGCGACGGGTTAAACACAGCAGTAGGAAGCTGACCACGGCCACTGCTGCAGGAGTTCGATCCCGGGCTGGGAAGGCGACCCACAAGGCACCGCAGACTTCTCCTGTCCCGCCCACTGCTCCCCTCTGCAGTGGATTTCAGTGGGTCCACCTGTTCTGCTCCCTGGTGCATCCAATCATTGCCCCTGCACCTCTGGCTTGTACCCCAGTTCTGTATGTATAAATAAATAAATATTTTTAAGAATTCAGTTCCGACACAGGTCACTGTGTGGATGGGCCTTAAAGACATCACATCAAGCGCAATCCACCACCCACGGAAGCATAAATACTGTGTGACCCACGCAAATGGATCCTGTGGGGAAGAGCCGTGTTCACGAACTCAGCAAGCAGGAGGTGGCTGAGGCGCTGGGGAGGGGCCCTTGGGATCAGCTCCCACCGGTGTAGGGTCTCCAAATGCAGACGTAAACAGCTCTGCAGACTGTTCGCACAATATATAAATACACGTGAAGATGCTGAGCCTCGCTCTTGAAAATGATTAAGATGGTTTATTTTATGTCACTTGACCACGAGCTTTGAGCGTGTGGGAATCGCTATTGTCACTGGTGGGTGAGTGAGGTGGGACGATTCCAGGACTGCCCGTTCTGCCCCTGGCACTGCCCTGCCAGCACCCCTTGGCTGATGAGCAGCGCATTCCCCCCTGGCGTTCAGGAATTTCGCCACGTGATGCTCCTGTCCCCGCAGAAACCCGCCCCCCAGAGCCGGGGCTGGCGAGCCTCTACCAGTCTCCGGTGTGAATGAAGACCTGCACTTTTTATTTCATTCAGTCCATTTAAATTTAACCACATATAGCCACCGTGGCTATTATATTATTGCTCGTCTCAATTTTTTGTATCCATGACTCTTTACCATTGGGTGGTTTCCTCTGGTATTGATTCTGAGAACATAGAGGCAAAGCGCTCCCCTCCCCCCAAAACAGCTCCCGGATTAGTTATCCAGTGTTGGCCCTACGTCCTGAACTCGGAGTCCAGCCACTCCTCGCGACGGTCCTGTCACGGGCTCCGCTGGCAAACACCTGTCACAGACACAGCTGAGAAGCGCTTTGCTGGGTCTCCAATTGTTGTCAGATTACAAAGGCCTGTAGGGGATCATTGGTGAAGCTCGAGTCAGCCAACTTGAGTAATTTGAGGGTAGGGAGAGCTGCTCAGTCTAATTAGCTGCTACTGGGGTACCCATTCTTTACCTGAGGAAGCCAGGTGACCCGTGATGGCTGGCCTGGTGGAGAGAAAGCACAGAGCAGCGATTTGGGAAGGCAAGGACAAGTGTCGGGATCGCAGGGCTCGGGGCTGAATTGCGCGCTCCCTGTCATCCGCAACAAGCCCAGGCCCTCTGATCCCACTACAGCATGGACCGGCAGGGCGCCGGTAATAATAATTTTCAGATGATTAAGCTTGGCATATAATGATCAGTCAGTAAATGGCAGCTGTTAAAAATGGCTCATTTGACATCCCTTCTCTTTCACTGCCTCATCTTTATCTCTTCATCCATTTGACTGTAATGGAAATAAGATGGTTATAACCACACCTGCCTTTTAAGGTAAGTGTCCCTGTGAACTTGGCCTTCATCTGGCCTGGAGAAGTGATGTTTTGCAGAGATAAAACAATAGGTGATGTATTTAATTGGAGGAAATTGCAGCTTTACCTTGCTCCTTTATTTTATTGTATTTGTTCTGTTCTATTTGTTTTATTGTGACCTAAAGGTGGGTTGAAGGTTCAAAGGGAACCCAAGAGATGAGAAATAAGTCAGAAACTGGAGCACAGCCAGGTGGAGGTGAGGCTCACCACCCTGTTTCAGACAAGCAATGACTTTGAAACCATTGATTCTGAAGCTGCTGGCTGCCAAGCACGTGATACGATTCTCTGCCTTCACATCCCCATAAATTCTTTAGAAGAATTTTCTTTGCTTATTAGAGCTTTCGGCACGAATGGGTACTTAGAAGGGAACTCAGTGAGAAGCTTAGTTCTGCCTCCATATGAATGTGGGTCTAAAACAGAGCGAGCAAGACGACACATCTGGATGGCCCATTCACCCACCCGCTCACCCAGACTTCACTCGACCAGGATTCATCAAAACTACTTTCTTGAGCTTCTCATGATGAAAATGATGAGAGTGTCACCAGGCCCAGTGAAGGAGTCATAGTCTTTGTCCTATAAGGTGTATGAGTCAAGAAGAAAGACAGGTATGATAATGACAGACCCAGAGCGAGAGTAAAGAATTTCCAGTCCACCTGCCTTACTTCCTGAGAAGGAGAAGGAGGCTCCGAGGCTCAGGGAGACCAAGCCATTGCCATTCAGTGTCAGTCAGTGCAGGGTTGGAGGTGTGGTGTAGACACATGAGCAGTGTTATTCTACTACCCTCAGAAAGTTAGATGCGACACCAGATACTAGAGATGGACCCTCCCGAGGCATTGCAACCTGTTCTATAACAAGGTGCTTCTTGAGCTGGGCTGTGGCAGACACTACAGATCAGTTCCCAACACCTCTTTTCTTCCTCTTTAGTATTCAAAAATTAAACCTAGCGCTTAGCTAAACCCCCACCTGCCCCAAGTGAAGCACAGCCTTCCCTTGTGCTCAACTTTGTGTTCCTGTGTCATTTGGAGCCAGGCAGAGTGAGCGGTAAGTAGGTCTGCCCTGTGAGACTCACTCCTGCAGGAGCACAGTGGGTTCTTCGGCCTCATGGCCTCCGCTGAGATGACACTATGACTGGAGCACCACTCAAAGGGTTGTATACACAGCACTGTCTGGACAGGTGTTGATGTCTGCATTTTAGTTTTCTCTGCCATGTGCACTCATTTCAAATTTGGAATCCTGGTCATCAACAAGATTCCTGCTCAAATCCTAAATCCTGCTTCCTTCAAAAATCTTTGACTGACAGCACCAACCTTTAGTACTCGTGGTCCTGCCTATGAATACCTATGACTTGCTAGAAGAGGAAGTGTACATGATACTGGATGATAGAAAGTGAGCTGTAAAGTCAACCCCAGTCACCTGTTTATAGGAAACATTTGCTTGGTGTTTGGGGTTCTGGAGGATGCTGGCACACATGCAGCTGGTCACTAGCTGCTCTGTGAAGACCCGGAAGGAAGATGCGGACAGGAACCCACCTGCTGAGTAGTCAAAGCTAACTAGACAGCTCCGGGGAGCTAAGTGTATGGGACGTTGAGGCATAAAAGAGCATTCATGAAAGAGCTCAATTCCTGAACTGATGAAGGAACTGGAAAGGTGGAAAGGACTGATTTAGAAGAGAAGTCAAAGAACCCAAATGTACACATACTCAGGAATATTGATTCGAGTTTATGAGACTCGCTTATCCATAGGGCAGTAACCAATCACATTCCACCAGACATGTTACTGGCATCTGGGCAGAAGTATTCACTCAGAATCGTGATTTCAGAATCATGAAATAGCCTGATCAAGGCAAAGTTCACAACTGACAGAGTCAGCTCCTCCTCAGAGCACGGTCATTCCATGGACGTGCTCTCCGGGAACCCCGAGCTCACTTCACTACTTACTTCACCAACATACTTCGGCCTCACGTTCGTTTTCAGCTGTACTTTGCTCAAAATTTCTTCAGGTAACTCTCCCATGCCTCCCAGACCTTGAGCACTCTCTCCCCTGCCTTCGATGCTACGGCACCATCGTGTGCCCTCCAGCCCATCTGCACATCCCAGCCATCTCCTCCTGTCCCAGCCTCACCTCAAACATCCTTCCTCAGCTAAGACAAGCTGTCTATTTATTGTCTGGTGGGGTGAGGAAAAAATGAGTAGAAGGATGATTGACCGAAACTCAACTTCCACACCATCAGGTAAAATGAGGGTAAGGATTCCTGTTCTGCCTGTTCTCAAAACTGCGGCATTGTCAAATAACCTAAAAAATCCAAGCAAGTAACCTTTGAAAATGCAACTGGGCTTCCGTAAGTGATTGAGGAATTGGATGACTCCCTATCTAGCCAGCAAAACGACACTGCGGGAAAAACGCAAAATGCAAGGTAGTGTTTAATAGTCTGAACGGTGGGACAAGGCCATTACCAAGAGAAAAAGAGGATTCTCAGAGGCAGAGGCACCTTCCTAAGGGGACTTGGGGCCTTCCCATGCAGATAACCCCACTAAGCTGACCCGGAAGCTGATAGCTTGGCTTAACTGCCCGTTCTCAGGAAAGAGAATTACGTTAAACCGTAATTCTGGGGGGCGCCCCTGAATAACTCCGTCTTGGGCCTGGTGTCTCTCTGTTTAACAATAGCCAGTGAGAATTACAGACAATGACAAATGGGCCTGATGAATGAAAGGGTATTTTTTATTATTATTTAAGAGAAAACTCTTTGGCCATTTCCACCTCTGACCACCTTCTATGCTCATGAAATAAAGTCTCAAGCAATCAATGATAAGAGTCATGATAGAAAGACAATTTAAAGGCTGATTTAAAATAAAATTGGTCCATGGGGAGAAAAAAGACATCTTAGGCAGCATTGGGGAAAAAAATAAAAGTTAGAATAATAAATACAAACATGAAGTTGGCATATATTCCCAAACAAGACTGTCAGTTAATTCAGTAAATATTTATTTCCCTCTGACACATGCACTGTGTTCTTTTGGGGTATTCATGGAGGGGCTTGGTAATGAGCTGTTTACCTTATTATGATCTAAAAACAAACCAAGGCACATGTGAAATGCAGTCATCTAATTAAGGAAGAATAAATAATACCCCATCGTCAGAGACTCCCACCCACCTGAACTTCAAGCCTATGTCAAGCCTTGCCAAAGACACTTGAGAGCTATCAATTTGCCGCGTGGACCATATGATGCTCACACAAAAGACAGATCTACTGACTTGTTAAAGTGCACTAATTATTCCACAATTTGGAAAGTGAGAACATATGGGAGCTGTTTTCCTTATAAGTGTTTCTGCTTCAAAAACAAAGTAAATGAAACTGAACAAGTATTTTCCATAATCTATGTCATTTGCAAATGGTATTCAAAGTTCACCAAATTCACTAAAATTAAAAATGCTTAATCCTCCCCTGGTCAAAGACTGAGTGATATTCATTCCTCTCACTCCCTCATTTAATTTCTGTTGCTCCTGCTCCCACTGAGCTGTGACTGTTTCTTCCAAGATGAGTGCAGCTAAATTAGCAGTGAAATATTCTGACCATTCAATTAGTTGTTGGGTCAACACAATGTGAGCAGCTGGTGAGATGTTTTTTCTGTCTTTCCAAATGGAGCAGGTGTCTGGTCCTGGGAGGACATGTCCTAGAAGGACATGGGGCCGTCTGCAGTGGACACAGCAGTGAGGATTCCAGGCAGGGAGGGAAGGTTGGTGAAGAAAGAGGAGAAGCCATCTCGGGCTGGAGGAGCCTGGATCTTTTTCCTACAGCAGAAGCCAGTCCAAGATGAAAACAGCCAGGACGTAGGGACTCAAATGCCACCATGAGCAAGCCCAAAGCCCAGCTAACCCTGAGTTCCTTGAAAACCAAACCAGGTCACACAATTGTAGGGCTGAGAGTAGCCAATAATCGTGATGTTTACTTAGGTATTAGCTGTTACATTATTCATGGACTTTTTATGCCGTTGTCTTTGTGTGCACATGGCCTTCGTCCTTGCTAGATTGCATTTTCCTGGGGACAAAGATGAGATCTGTCCCAGACAGAATGCAAAGAGAAGAAAAAGATGATAGATGGCTCTTAATATGCAAAAGTAGAATCCAGCATTAAGACAAAGCATCAGCCATCCTGATTGTGGTCTTCAGAGGAAGTTTTCCAAACCTTTGTTTCTCCCTCCTTGGCCAATGAGCAAACATGTCTAATGGATCCGTGGTCTCACGTTCTCTTGCAATGGACAGAGAGATCTTGTGCCTGCAGCCCAGAGGCGGCCAGCCAGAAGGGAGGATGCGAGCACTCAAGTGTCTTTGACAAGCCTTGACCTAGGATTGAAGCTCAGGTGGGAGGGAGGCTCAGATGATGGGATATTATTGAATCGTAACCCCCAAAATAGGCATGCTGAAGTTCTCACCTCCAGTAATAGCACTTACACCCAACCTTATTGTAAAAAAGTCTCTGCAGGTTGAATAAGATGAAGCCACTAGACTAGAAGCCCTTAGAAGACACAGGAAGAGCGCCGGGTGACAGCAGGAGCAGGACTGCATAGACCCCACAGCCAAGGAGCACCGAGGTGCCCAACGATGCCAGAAGCTGGCTGGGGCCAGGCAGGGTCCTCCCGTAGTCTTCAGAGGGAGCAGGGGCCTGCGGACAACCTGATCTGGAATTTCTGGTTCCAAAACTATAAAATAAGAAAATGTCTGTTGTTTTAAGCAAATCAGTTTGTGGGTTTATTTTAGGGGAGCCCTAGAAAATTAATATGAGCACGCTGAGAAGACAGAAAAGGAAAAGACTGGAAGAAAGCAAGAGGTGAACCTCTCACCCCATCTCTGGGCTCTGCCTGAAAGTTGTGGGGACATCAGGTTACCTGCGACGCCAAGGTGGGAGAGGGTGAGGCCCCTGGCAGGCTTCTCAGGGGACCTGGGAGGTTGGCATTGCCACATGCGCGGACCTTGCAGTGACCCTGGCTGAGGAGAGGGGAGGAACTCATGATGGGACCACTGAGCTGAAGGCATTAACGTCAAAATGTCACCACTTGCTTACAAAGGCATCGATAACACACTTGTTATCGAGAGAGAGGCTACAGCAGACCAACCATCTCTGCTGAGCAGCCCCTAAATGGAAGCGAAGAGGCAGGTGTCCAGGTGCGCCTCCGACGCATGTTATTCGTCGAGTCCCGGCCTGTTGGAGATGCTAACAGCTTCCACCCTTGCAGCATCCTGTAAACTTCTGCAGGCTTGGGAGCCTCTCGGGGACACGCCCTCAGACTCCTGGCCTCCCCTCCCTGCCCAGCCCTGCAGCATCCAGGCGACCCCAGGGGACACGCCCTCAGACTCCTGGCCTCGGGGACACGCCCTCAGACTCCTGGCCTCCCCTCCCTGCCCAGCCCTGCAGCATCCAGGCGACCCCAGGCCGCCTGTCCATCAGCTGCCAGCCCACCCCCATCCCCCAGAGGTCCATAACCTCCCCCTTCTGCTTCCAACGCTCTGTCTCTGTGCGCTGAAGCCATTATAACGCTGAGTCTTCCCGCGGCTGCGCCCTGGCGGCCCAGAGAGGAGGGAAGCGACCTGCTCGGTGGAACTGACATTCTGCACCGGGACCCCAACAGCCCAGCTCCCGCCAGCCACCTGGCGACAGACCCCAGTGGTGCAGGTGTCTGCCAAAGGCCCGAGACGCAGGGAGCCAGGCCAGGGCCCGGAAGTGGGCGCCGGTCTTGTCTGAGGCTGAAGGCTGCCTTTGCCTTGAGGTTCCAGTCTCGGCTCCTTCGTCTCTCTTCGTCTCCGCCATCCACATCTGTTGAACTCCAAGGGAGGAAGCCGCACGCATTACTCAGATGGTGACCACGTTCCTGGTGTCCGGCTTCTGTCCGTGACCCCACTGTCCAGAGCTGCCCATCCCTGACGCCACAGCAGCCGTGCCGGAGCCCGACTCTCCACTGCGATGTCCCCCAGCCCGCTCAGTCCTCAGCTCTCAGCACCAGGCCTGAGGTCGGCCTCCCGCCTGCTTCGTTCTTCAGGAGCAAAATGTGGCTTTCTAACGATGTGAAACTTAAGAATGACCATGGGGGACCCTCCCTGGTGGCACAGTGGGTTAAAGCGCAGCACTAAGAAGCTAAAGCCACTTCAGCATGAGTTCCATCCCCACCTCGGAGGTGACCACAGGGCGCGGCAGACCTCTCCTGACCCACCCACTGCTCCCCTCAGCAGCGTACTTAGATAGTCAACCTGTTCTGCTCCCCACTCTGTCTCTGGTGAATCCTCTCATGCCCCTGCGCCTCTGGCCTGTACCCCAGTTCTGTATGCATAAATAAATAAATATTTAAAAAAAAAAAAGAATGACCACAGGAAAAGGGCCATCTGCCTTCACAGGACTTTTAGAGTCTACTAACACGGGCAGGTAGCCACTAAATAATGATCCAGCAACATATCCGTTGAAGCTGCCTTAAGTGCTATGAAAAGGTCAGGGTTCTCCGAGCGGTGACAGCGTGGCACTCACTGGTGGCTGCCTCGGCAGACTCCGGGGCGGTGACATTGCTGCAAGGTCCCAGGAGTGCGTGGGCCTTGCGTGCGTGGGGTAAGAGGTTACCTGTGCGAGCTGGCCAACACCCCATGGAAGCCTGAAGGTGAGCGAGAGCATTGACGGAACCCAGGGTGGCCGCAGGACGTGGCGAGAGCATGGAAGGCCGTCACAGAGACACGAGATGGAGGCCAGGCCAGGTCAGCCCCCATCTGAAAGTGCCCCTCTGTGCCTCTCGCCCTGCCTCTCGCCCTCCCCCTTCCCTGCCCCCCGCCCCCCAGGTTCGGGATGTGCTGGTGATGTCCAGTTACAGGCAAGTGGCTGCTGCCAAGTGGGAAAATCCTTGACCAACAGTATGTAATTGGAAATTACAGGTGAGTCTTAAGTCCTCAGAGACTCTCCGTTCCCACTTCCCTTTCCCAGTCCCCTCCCAGCCCAGAGCACACCCTTGGAGCTGGTGAGCGGTTTCCACCTTGGAAGAAATGAGCACCGCCAGAGGGGGAGGCCCGAGAATGGCCCCACCCACACCTGGCCATGTGGGAAACACGCAACTGGCTTTCCAGTAGACAGAATAATTTTCATTTTTCTTGTCATTCAGAAGATAAATATTTGAATGTATATTTTATTTTAATAACCAGTCAGGGAAAACAACATTCAGATACTAGTAATGTCATATTTTAATCTAATATATGTTTCCCTCTAATATTTTAACATCAAACTTCTTTGGGAAGTTTATGTGTTTTATGCCAAGTTAGCATACACATTATATTTTTATTATGGGAATCCCATATTACTTCATGAGGATATGTCAAACCATATTTAATAAGCCATCCATTGAACAAAAGAAACAACTGGATTGCATACACTCTGCGGTTTCATGTTGCCTCTTAAAAGGAGTAAGTTATGGCAGAACATTTGTTACAGCCTCAAGATCCTTGTTTATCATGTGCATTTAGCCCAATAACCTAAGGCTTGATTTCTCCAAAAGTCCACTGACTGAGGTTGACAGATGGATAATGAAAATGCCTCTGCTGTTCTAACAGGGAGTTCTGGAGTGATTCTCAGCCTACAGTTCTTTGTCTTCAAATCAAAAGTATTTAAACTCTTTAAGAACAAAATCAAATAATAGACAACTTGGGAGTGTGTGAGAAAGAGTGGGTGAGTGTTCACACCAGCTGGCACGCTCAAGCCTCTGGTTGTTAGCTCAGCGCTGTGAAGCTTCTGCATCTCTGTAGTGAAATACAGAATGTGTATTTCTTGCTGCATAGAATGCCTTCAGGCACGATGCCCCTGGGCCCTTTCTGTGTCCTGGGTCAGCCTGCAAACTCCTGGCACAGCTGACCAGTGAAGCAGAGGAAACAACGCTAGCTTCGTTTTCTCAGAAGCAGTTGTGAAGAATTTATTTTGTATTTCACCTGAACACAAATGTGGTTCAGAAAACACTGGCTTCCCCCAGCAAAGCTGGCTAAATCCTAGTTCCCAGTATCTGAGACTGGGTCACCACACCTGGCAGAGGGAATGTTGCAGATGGGGTTAGATTGCGGATGAGGAGCCGAGGAGATGCCCTTGGGTGAATCGGACAGCTCAGTGCACTCACAGTTGTCTTTACAAGGGGGAAGCCGAAGCACAGTCAGAGGAGACACAATGATGGAAGTGGAGGCTGAAGTGAGATGGGTCACGAGCTAAGCAGAGCCGACAGCCTCTAAAAGTTGTGAAAAGCAAGTAAGCAGATCTTGAAACTGTTAATAAAAATGAAAACCTGCTAGCACCTTGATTTTAGTCCAGTGGACCCCATTTTGGATGTGTTACTTCCAGAATTCTCAGAGGTCAGTGTTGTACTGTTTGAGACTCCTGTGTCTGCTATGATCTGTGGCATCACCATAGGAAATCTTTTTTTATAGAAGACAAATTTAACCATGAGCCTCGAACATAGCATGCAAAATTATGAGTAGAGCAACGATAGTGTGGAGTTAATGTTAGGCTAATAAATACTTTCGGTAAAACATGGAATATCTTTGCAAACTTGCAGCACAGTGATATTTCAGAAACAGAACACATTCAAACAAATTGCATCAAAAATAAAAACTTCTGCTCATCAAGAGATATTTTAATTAAGAAGAGGCCCCAGATGGAAAGAAGTACTTGTAATAAATATATCCCACAGCTACTTGTGTCGAAAAAGTTTAAAGAACTTACACAATACAATAAAAATACAAATATTCCAAAGCTTAAAATATGGACCAAAGACTTGAAAAGCAATTCACAAAGAAATATATAGATATATAGGCCAATGATCAGGTACAATGTGCTCAGCAAGAGTCACGAAAGGAAGAGCAATTAAAATAGAAACTGTCAAGAACATAAAGCAGCTAAGTGCTCACAGACTGGTGGGGGAAAGTTAATGGAATCACCATTTGAAAGTTCTCATAAAATTAAATCTGCCCTGCACATCTGACCCCATAATTGCGGTTTCTGCTATCTACCCGAAGACAATGAAAATATTTCCTACATAGAAAGCTTGTATCTAAGCACTCATAGATACTTCATTTGTAATAGCGAAGAACTGTAAACAAATGTCCACTAACAAAAATATGGTCATACAGAGGCAGGTATATCCATGCAGTGGAATATTACTTGGTAGTGAAAAGAAACAAACTAGTTCTACATGGAACAAGGATGAATCTCAAAAACATTATTCTCAAGAAAGATGCTAAATACAGAAAATCATACTGCATATTATTTCATCCTGATGAAATTCAATAAGCCAAAAGTTAAAAGCAAACGAGGGCGAGGTTTCCTAGGGCTGGGAGATGGGTGAGCATTGATAGGAAAGAGTCAGAGAATGTTCAAGGTGAAATAAGTGTTCTAAATTTTGATTATGGTGCTCATTTCATAGGCAAATTTATCAAAATTCATGTTGAGTGAGAACATTTTAATTATGTACACTGTACTCCAATTTAGTCGATTTTTAATGATATATTGTTAAGCATGAAAGAGGGTGCTAATAAAACTCAAAGTTCTCTTCACATGTGTAAGACAAAAAATTAAGACAGATATTCTCGTGTCAGAAAGCAAGAAAGTCACTGAAGCCAGTAACAGATCTTCTTAGAAGGTACCGGGAAGGGCACAGGCTGCCGTAACCAGAGATGCAGCAATGTGGACACCAGAAAGAATGATGAAAGCAGCTGATTTAATAGCCACTGACTGAGCAGGCAGAAGGAGAAAACAGAAAATCAGGGATTGAGGACCTCATTAGACACATGGACGGGCAAACAGCAATTGGGCTACCAACTGCTTTGCCCAAAAATTAGCAAGTAAGGACAAAGCATCTCCCTCACACCTCCTTATCAGGTGCATGCCACAGAAAAAACTAGCCCTAGATGATAAAGAAATATTTTTTTCTTATAGAAAGTTTCCAGGTAGTCAACATAGAAGAGCTCGTGGAATTACAAAGGCCTTTGGAAATCACTGGAGCAGCAATAACCACAGATGCGGGAACACCTGGTCAGGAAGAAGTGTGACACTGAGCCGGGTCAGCGAGTGGGCTCTCGGCGACCCCCTTGGGGTGCTGGCGTTGAGCACAGCAGGACACGGCTCTGGGTACTGCCTCACTGGCGCCACTTGACGTCACTGTGAAGTGCTCTTGTCCACGACCATGAGCAACTCGAGTCTAAAGAAGCCCAAAGCGCCAGCTTCCGCGCCAGGAAATGAGGGGAGGGGCAGACACTTTTGACGACGCCATCGGGAAATAGCCAGGTACACCCAGAATGTGGCTTGTCTGCAGAACATCTAAACCATGTCTGTGACAAACCATGGCGGAAGCAGAGCCAGAAGGTGGAGGGGGGGAAGGAGGAGCAGGAGAACAGCCATGGCCTATTACCGTAAGGTGCGATTAGTTATCTAATTAGTTAACAATTGGTGCGTTATTCATTCAGAACTGGGGCCAAAAACAGTGGACTAGAAGGAAGCCAAGAGTTTAATAATAACCTAATAAAGGTTGTATGTTCAAGTCAGTGGGAAAATTATATAGTTGTGAATAAATGATTTTGTGGAAACTTGATAATATTTAGGAAATAATGATAATAAAACTTCTATGCTATCATGGTAGAATTACAGTAATTACAGGTAATTGCAGAGGAAGCAAGTATCTATGCATTAAAGTGTTATTAAAAGGTAACAAAAATAAGGAGTACCTTTATGATTTTGGAATAGAAAGTCTTCCTCATCAAAGAATAAAATGCAAATTCTGGGCCCTCCCTGGTGGCGCAGCGGGTTAAAACGCAGCACTAAGAAGCTAAAGCTACTTCAGCAGGAGTTCGATCCCCGCCTGTCCCGGAGGTGACCCCATGGCGCGGCAGACCTCTCCTGACCCGCCCGCTGCTCCTCTCAGCGTACTTCGTCGATCTGCCTGTTCTGCTTCCCACTCTGTCTCTGGCGAAGCCTCTCGCCGCCCCTGAGCCTCTGGCCTGTACCCCAGTTCTGTATGCACAAATGAATAAATCTTTAAAAAAATGCAAATTCCATAAATGGAAATTCTGATCATTTAAGATAGATAAGTTACAACTAGTGTATGCTTTTAAAAGTAAAATTCAAACATTTAGCTGGGTAAAAGCATTTTCAACATAAATACTAGGCAAGACATTAGTTTACATTAGCTCGCAAGTTCTAGATATGTAGATAGCTATAAAGATATATTTTGTACAAAGATAAATTTCAGTGTAAAGATATATTTTGTGTGGAGAAATGATCTATCAGACTATACATTTTAAATATATAATTTTGTACCTAGGGAAACTGGGAAAAGGATGTCAAGGAAGTCTTTAGCTTAATCTCTATTTAGTACTTTGAAACCAAAACATTCTCATATGACTTGTGCAATCTTCAGTAAATTTTAAAACTTAAACTAGATATCAAAAAGGGACAAGATTTCACTTTGATGTTTTATCGATATCTCTCAGATTTGACCAATTACAGTAATCTGTTTCTTACACAGTTATTGAAAGTCACACCTACAACAAAAACACTCTTTCAAAGGTCAATAAGAATTAATATATAAAACTTTTCCTTTTTGTGTGTTCAGAAGTAACTAAAAATAAAAGCAGGAATCAGAGAGATCATTATGGAAGCTCTGTATAACGAGGTTTAAGTGTAAAGGTCATCATATGTGCTAATGCCACTCCCCTGATCACCTCCCCTCCCCCCGGAAATGTGCTTACTTGAGCAACTTCAAGAACATGGACATTATAAGTCCCCGAAAAGGCGCCTTTCTCACTACAGTTTGAGAGCAAGATTGAGAAGCAGAGAATGCCTAAGACAACAGATTTGCCCAGATATGTGATAGGCAGAGTTCTAAGAGAGCCCCCAAGCATCTGGCTCCTGGTAGACACATAAATCCCCCCAGCTAATTAACCACTAATCCAAGGGCTATTGTGAAGGAATTTTGCAAATTCAGGCCTAAAATATAGGGAGATGGCCCAGATGAGTCAGGCCTAATCATGCAAGCCGTCTAAAACTGGCCTAGAGCCAGGGGACAGGGAAGGAGGGAGGGAAGCTCTAGGAAGATGTGGCAGGCACACTGATGGAGTGAAGATGGAGGACTGGGGCAGGGGAGGTGGGGAGACTCTAGGCTGCCCCCTGGTGGAGGCCAGCGAGGAAACCTCCGTGGAAAGTCACAAGAAACTGAATCCTGCCAATAAAAAATATATTGAGCTTGGAAGCAGGTATTTTCCCCAGAGCCTCCAATCAAAGCCACGGTGTGGCCAACACCTTGATTTCCATCTCATGATAACCTGACAGAAGCCAGCAGCCTAGACCTCTGACCTACACAGCTGTGACCTAAAAATGGGTACTGTTTGACATCACTAAGTTCATGATAATTTGTTACATAGCAATAGAAAACTAGCACAGAAGGCAGAGAGAGGCAAACCATGAATTCACCAAGCCAAAAACCAGGAGAGAGGAAATAGACTCTAATGTGACTTCAGTAGAAGATCAGCCACATGAAAACTTGAGGATGAGAAGGCAAGATCCCCATTGACATATGGTTGGAGGGGGGTCACCAGCAGCTCCCATTAGAAGCTTCCTGATAGCTCAGGCTGGCTTCTCAACTGAAAATGGATTTCCATATTCAGCAGGACAAGCCTCCGTGCTGGTCTTTCTTGTACATTACAAGAGGTTTCTGTCCCTACACACCCATCTCCAGCTGTCCGCTGTGCTAGTCTGTGACAACCAGAAATGCCTTCTGACATCTCCATTTGCCCCCAAAGGGGGTGACAGGACCGCTGGCCCAGAACCAATGAAGCTCAACACCAGGATTTTACAGATGACAAAGTGAGAGGTGTTCTTTGGCTTTGTGTCTGCAGGACATTTTCTCCCAGGAGTCCCAGTACACCACTGGAATCCCAAGGTGCACTTGGGGTTCTTCAGTGAGTGATCGCTGACCATTAGCTATAAAAGGATTCTGGGGCCCGGTGTCTCCCTCCTCACTTTTCTTTGAGACTTTGCACAAAAGTCTTCATGAACTTTGTATTTAAAATTGAAAACATAATGTAGATGGGTCCAACCCTGGTGGAGAAGTATGGAGGTCCCTCAAAAGATTAAAAATGGATCTGCCATGTAAGCAGCCCAAATGCCCAAAAGTAGATGACTGAATAAAAAAGATGTGGTACATATATACAATGGAATATTACTCAGCAACCAAAAAAGAGAAACACGTGTCTTTTGCAGCAACTTGGATGGAACTGGAAAAGATCATGCTTAGTGAGATAAGCCAGAAAGAGAAAGAAAAATACCGGATGGTTTCACTCATAGCAGGAGTATAATGGACCAGGTGGAAAATAACAAAAATAACCAACAACCATATACCAGAGACATTTTGTGGGGGTGGAGTGGGGAATGGGATCAAAAACGGGGGGGGAGGGAAATGCATGGGATTATGGTGATGGCACATGGGTGACTTGATGATGGGAAACCCGCGGGGATTACAATTGAGATGGAAAAAAAAATGTACAAAATGATGTAAAAATAAACTTTTGTAATAAAAAAAATGGATCTGCCATGTAACCCACAATTCCACTCCTAGGAATCTACCCAAAGATTCCTAGAACACCACAAACACTAATTTGAAAACTACACTCCTCTGTTTATTGCAGCACTATTCAGGATAATCAAGATATGGGAACAACTTGATGCCCCAGGACAGATGCATGCATCAGGAAGAATGGATTACTCTGTGGTGGAATACTACGCAGTGATCAAAAATGATAAGCTTGTGCCATTGGGGGCATCACAGATGGAGCTGGAAGAGACGATGCTAAGTGAAATAACCAGAAGGAGAAAAATAAATACCAAATGGCGTCACTTACATGTCATTATAGAGAAACCAAATGAAAGGTCAGATGGAGACAAACCTTGAAACCAGCCCTTGACAACCAACCACAGAGCTGAGGCATCCAGAGGGTGGGGGATTATGAAGCTGTGGTGGGGGAACATGACTGTAATCACACCTGAGGTGAGATATGTTACGACAGTGACAAGGATGTAAAACAATGCCACTTTATGGAAAATAAATACACAAATAAGCAAAATAAAATTGCAAAACCACCTCCTTTACCAACACTCAGAGCTCAGCATTTTCCTCCTGAGTCTATGTAGAATTTATTTTCTTTTAGAAACTATTCAGTTTACCAATGAAGGGGCATGGCCTCCTAACCTAATGCAACAATGAAGTCAGACGCGAAGGATCTCAGTCTTCTGTGTTTACAGAGCTGTCCCGTTTCTTGTATTATTCCCTGACACATGGTACACACAACATTTGACTTATAAATAAAATGAGGGGTGCTATTCTTCTAAGTATTCATACAAGTAATTATTTTCTCTCCTTCTGTTTAGAGAGAAAAAAATAAATCCTAGAATGTAGTTAAATCACATTGCACTTGCTAATAACTATTTCAGGGGCATAGCCGCCAAAAATATGGTGAAACAATTTATGAAAATAAAATGTATTCAGTAAGGAGTGTTACATTTTATGAAACTAAGGTATGTAATGAATAAATTTGTTTTACTTTCTCAATCAGAAATAATATTTTGCTTTCATATAAAACTGAGTCATGAATTTTGTATTTCTTTTATATAAATTAAGTATTAATGGGCTCTGAGAGCAATAAAATGCATTCATTTTCTTTTTAATTTTGCAGTAAATTACTAGTCTACCTTTTTACATCCCCCAGCTCCATCTCTAGACGAACAAGGTCAACGGCTGGCTTTTTTTTTTTTTTTTTTAAGGAAATGTTGAATTTCAAAGAATTAAACACATGGTCTAATCAATTTAGTCTTTTTTAGAAAATACTGGCTAGTTGGGAGATGGCCATATAGTTTTGCTTTTGAAAACAGAAAGATAAATTTAGCTTGGTACTTGACCTTGAACAGGTTATTTTCTACCAGCAGTGGGAAGACACAGGCGTGGAAAAGAAGGTTCACAATCAGGGTATGTTGAGTGTCTTGTCAGCCAACTGGATGTGTCCTTTGAAATCTTAATCATAAGCATTTGTAAAGTGTCATGTTATTTAAATTGATTTCAGTGTTTTTCAATCTTTAGTAGATTATTTTTTCCAAAGTAGAAGTCCTTACTTAAAAATAAAAGGAATATAAAGTGTTTGCAATGTATTTTCTTTTCACTGCGTTTCCAAATTGTTTCAGATGGTAAATATGATTGTGGTAACTTGCCGTGAAATTCACAGGCATCAACATTCATGCTCAAGCTATCTTTTCTCTCCTAGATACAATTATTTATTTCTGAAAAATGAAAAAGACACCACTACATAAGTTTGCCACCCGCTTGAATATTTTAATGTGATAGCTCAGTGTTAAGTTAAATCAAACTGCACTAAAATATCCTCCATAATCTGTAAGAAATGATTTGAACACACCAGGAGCATTGTCTTGTATAAAGCCTGCTGCTGTTCTTTATATGTTAAAAGATGGCTGGCAACCAACCAGACATTTCCATGTGATGTTAAAATGGCATTCTAATCCAAAAGATCACATTGTAATCTGCTCCACAACACTTGCTGTGTATACCTGAAAGGACAATGATATTTTCCAAGTAATTTAGCTAAAAGTTCTAGAGGATGGATGTTAGCTGGAGAGACTTTCATCTCCGTTGGCATCATCCAAGGTAAAGAAGAGCCAACAGGGTTAATTCTTGGTGGCGTGATCCGCAATGTCTAAGCCCTGCATGACTGAAATGGACATGCCGGTATTGGAGGGATAACTTTATGGGATTGGGGTGAACGGATCTAAGCTATCTGAAAGAAGAACCAGTCAGCACAGTGATAAGGAGGGGCCAGGTGCGGGTTACTCTCTGTCTCCAGCTGAACCCTTTCTTTGTGGCCTTTCCCAGGGCTCTGGAAGTTTGCTTTTCACCGGCCCAGAACTCATTAATTTCCTCTCTCCCACTATGGGAACTCACAAAGTTTATTAAAGAAGAATATTAGTGAAATGAGTATTTGGGTCAGAAAGCTGTGGGAAAGTAAGAACAGCAGGCATAAAGTAGGAAGTGGAGACCCTGCACGTCAGCAAAGGAACTTGACCTTGGAGAGACGTGCAATTAAGTCAGAAAACCCAGGCGAGTCCTCCAGAAGGGACATGGAGTCAGAGAAGGGGAAAGGAGCAAACAAAAATGCTATTTTAAGTGTGGAACTTGCAAATCTGCTCTTGGGTGACCTCATCCTTCTGAAACATCGATGCCTCCTGCCTGGAAGCTGCCTGGCTTAGTACCGGTGCACAGGGTAGAAGGGTGGAGTTCTCCAGGGCACACTCCCGGGAAACCAAGGTCACAGGCTTAAGACAAGTCATGGAAACATATCGCAGGATCTTGATGCCTGCGTAGGTGGAAAGAACCGCAAACTCATAGCAGCCCTGGGGTTCGGAAACAAGTGTGGAGAGGGAAAATGGCCGGTCAGAAGCCTGGCGTCCCAGAAAGGAGATGAAAGGCTTTGCAGTCAGCACGCGAATTCCGAACTTTGAAACAGGATCACCAATTGTCTTCCAGGGATTCGCTGACTCCGTGCTTTCATCTCTCTGATAAGGTGGAGGCCGCGTTTAATCCCTTTTACGCAGATGAAGAAATCCAAATGTCGACAGCCAGAAACTTGCCCAAAGTCACACTGCTCTTTGGAAGAGCTGCCGGGACACAAAACCACAAATTCTGGCTCCAAAGACGTAGGCTTAACTGCTGTACTCCAAAACAAGGTCAGCATCTGCGAGGCAGGCGGTGGTTTTCCTGGCATAAACTATGCGCTATCAAGAGGAACCTTCCACTAAGCTCCATATCCCGGGAAACAGGAATAGGCGGCCATCTTGGCCTCAGACTCCCAAGATGGCGTCTTGGCCTCAGGCTCCCAAGGTGGCGTCTACCTGGCATGCCAGGCCTTCTAGCAGTTGGCATGGGCTGGGCGTGGGCGGGCGTCCAGCTAGTGAGACTGAAGCAGGGGATGCCCAGGGCAGCTTTCATTTGCCCCGCAGAACAGGAAACTCAGCTGCTATGTCTGTCCATGTGCTGCCCTGTTTCCTTCATCCTTCCTGGGAGAGAGACGTGATGTCTGGAGGGGTAGGGGGATCCAGGCACTGGGAGGAAAACCACAAAATCCGAAGATCCCGAGTGCTTGATGACACTGACCATATTCCCCTGTCCTCAACATGTCTTGTTTGGAAGCCAAGCCATAATCACATAAGAAAAAAAATATTGAGGATTTTATGCTCGGTTTCCTAATCTTTGCCTCTTAGCTCTATTCAAAATTTTATTAACCACAGTCTCCAAGGGGTGAGGTCTCAACCTTGGGATGTTTCTCAACCTCACTCAGGGCACATGGTCCCAGGAAGCTCACTGTGAATTCCCCCTGACCACCAGTGGCTTTGGCCCAGTGATTATCTTGAAGAATTCAAGGGTCTGTACCATTTCATCAGTAACCTGTAAGTCTTGCTCTGAGGGATGCAAATTCTTCATTTTAATGTGGTTACAATGACCCATCTCCATTGACATGGGCTAGTTTTTTAAAAATCCTTTCAACTCCAAGTTTATAAGGAAATGCTTCTCTTGTTTTGAAAAATACTGCATTTTCCACCTTTTACAAAGAGGCCTTCTTTGTAACTGATTACAAAGAATTACAGATGTAATTGCATCTGTAACTGGCTTCTGTGTGGGGAGATTTAATTTCATTCTTTGTTCAGTACGGTCTCCAGGACGTCTCTAAGATGGTAGTGAGTGGCCATCCACTCTTCAGTGGATGGCCACATCCCTCATTTGAAGCCTCCTTACCTAGTGGACTTGGGCCTCACTCCCCGGGTCCCAAGGCCAAAGTTCAAGTCTCATACCCAGCGCTAAGCTCTCAGCTCTGTCTTCCACTGGAGGGAGATCACACCCCTTCTGTGGGGGCGGGGAAGGGGAGAAAAGGCTAAATTTACTGTTTGTTTTTCCAGTATAAATGCTAGAATCGGCTCACTACATTACAAAATAATTGTGATTTTGGTTGACATGGCATTAAATCAATTTTGAGAAAATTGATATCTACACCCTATCGACTCCCTCGAATCCATCTACACAATAAATAACTCCTTTCAGGTATTCTTGAGTTCATTTGTATAAAGTTCTGGAATCATCTCCTTGAAGGACTAGTATGAGTTTTGTTTGTTTTTATTCTAAGGTAATTTTATATTTTATGCTATTATAAATGTTTAAATTCAACTTCTATTTGTTCTTCATATATAGAAAAACAGTCGATTTTTACATTGATTTTGTATCCAGCAGCTGTGCTAAATATTCAATAATTCGATTATTTTAGCTATAGTTTATTTTAATATTGGTAATAATCTACCAGTGCTTAATAAATTCCGCTAAAAGCCTCTGTCTTAAAGCAGCAGCAATCAGTCGTCATGCTTTCTGTGGTCAGGAATGCAGCGTGGGGGCCGAGGAGATGGCTGCCTCGTCTGTTGTACCCTCAGCTGGACAGCTGGGGTTGGAATCATCTAGTCTCGTTCTCTTCCCAGCAATTAATGGTGACTATCAGCTAAGAGTGCAGCTGAGGCCGGCAGCTGGCACACCTTGTGTGGGCTCTCCATGTGTCCTGGCCTCCTCCCAACATGGCCGCAGGCTTTCAATAGCAAGTGTCAGGAGGCCGAGCCACCACACACCATTCTCTGAGCTGGCGTGAGTCCCAGAGTGACACCACCGGGGCCATGTTGGAGCATGCAGCTGGCCACATGGCAAAGACATGGAAATTCTCTGTGAATGGTGACCACGTTGCTTCATGTTTCCTTGTACTGTCCTGTCTCGCCCTCACATGCTAGCAGTGAGCACTACATGACATACACAGACACTCATCACACACTCCCTACACACACAGCCCACCTCCACAGCCCACCCACACAGAACACCTCCACACACCCGGCAGCATTGCCTCGGGGGCCCATGGACCCCACTTTCAGTGGGTGCTCGTCGTCTGGCTGCCTGCCGCACAGCTTGGTGGCCTACCTGCAGAGGCTGACCCAGCCCCTCGAGAACACTGTTCCCAGTCACATCCGATGCGCCCGCGTCCTCGCACGCCTCCCATCCTGACGCACCCCTGCAGCCCCAACCCGCCTACTCTAACCCCTGCTCCTTCAGACCCCGCTGTCTGGACAAGCTCACAAATACTTGCTTTAGATTTGCAGACTTAATCTGGGGATGTCCGCCAAGAAGAGTGAGCTCCAGGTCAAGGATGTATCCACCGGGACACTCAGTCAATATGCCCCAGGTGGGACTTAGACCAGTGACGGGAGTGCTCCGCCCTCACTCTCACCAACAGAGAACATCACCCAGTTAAATCGGTCTGGGGGTTTCAATGCACCTGTCAATGTGATTTGAGCAGCGCTGGCATCACAACTCGCAGGCCAGTGGCACAGGCGACTCACATCGGCCGAGCTCTCCCCTGAGGACGGTGGAGGCCAGCAAGGCAGGTCACACCCAATTCTGCTTCTGTCTCCCTAGACCTTGGCAACGGCGGCAGCACGAAAATGGATTCAGCTGGTGGTGGCGAGACAGAAAGTCAGATTTTGCTCACCGGGATTTTTTTTGCTAGGTTTTGCTCCCTAGACCAGCCTTCTGCTGAGGGGCAAAGAAGGATCCAGGGAACAGGTGATGGAGCTGAGCTCCCCACACAGCTGGCCATTGTTTTCCTGATGAACCTTGACTCAAAAGCACCAGAGCTTGTGGGGAACTTGGGAAACCTCCTCCTGTCCTAGCCTAAGAAAATCAGAGCCTCGTTCAAAGATAACAAAACCAGGCCCTGCACAAGTGTCCAGACAGGTGCTGGTCAGGACATTGTCGCAAGAGGGGAAATGTCCAAGGCTGAGCTCAAGAGATCTGTACAGAGATGACGGGTGTTTCACAGGGAGGAGAAGGGCAGGTCGGGGCCACGGGCCGAGGGAAGGCAATCCTACAGTGGAAGGGAGGCTGCTCTCCTGTCCGGCTGTGACCACGTCCCAGAGGCACGAGACTGCAGCCTGTGTTCTGGGCTGACTGCCTAGTTTGGACAGCCCAAAGTACTCTGAGCTTTTCCAGGTTATTAGGGGAGGTGAGCACATCACACGGGTGCACCTTAGAAATTACGTGTTTCTTCATGTCGTTACAGGCCAATGTTGAGACCTCGCCAGGAAGAGGCCTCGGAGGAACTTGGCTAGAGTTTGGACAAGACAGAATCAAGTCACCTCTAAGCAGCCGGTGTCTGTCCCACGGTCACCCAAGGAAACCAGGGTAAAGACTAGCCCAGGGCCCCATTTCCCGAGCCTGTGACCCACGGCAGTGTATTGACACAGTGTCCTCTTACAATGACTGACCACTGCCAGAGAGAGACCCCAGTCTAGAAAGGCAGCTACGGAGCCTTTCCAGCTACAATGAAATCCTGACATGCATCTTTCCTGCACTCACACCAAGGAAGGGACATACGGAGAAGCTTCTTTCTCAGCACAGGATCTGTAATTCAAACAGAAGTGCAGCCTACTCCTCGTCTGCTGAATTGTACTCATTGCAGGAAGCAGCCTTGGGTGGTAACATCCAGCAGCAGGCTGGACGATGGAAATGAGCTCAACCCGAAAGCGCCCATCTCCGAGGTCGCCCGCACCCCCGGGAGACCTGGCCAGCGCTGTCCACTTGGGACCGTGCTGTTTTACAGAAGGGCCCAGTCCTGACGCACCTGAGCCCACGATGAGGACTTCGTGGGTCCTGGTGGCTGGTGGCGGCATCCTCCCTGGGACCAGACAGCAGCATGGGCCTCCCTGCCCGCACAGTTGCCATCCCGTTTCCAACACCCACAAAGCGCACAGTGGACAAAGCTCGTGTGTTTGTTTCTTTTTTAAAATGCTCATCGTGGCCCTCCCTGGTGGCGCAGCGGGTTAAAGCACAGCACCGAGAAGCTAAAGCCACTTCCGCGTGAGTTCGATCCCCGCCTGCCCCGGAGGTGACCACAGGGCGCGGCAGACCTCTCCTGACCCCCCGCTGCTCCCCTCAGCAGTGTAGTTCACAGATCTGCCTATTCTGCTCCCCTCTCCGTCTCTGGTGAAGCCTCTCGCCGCCCCTGAGCCTCTCGCCTGTAACCCGGTTCTGTATGTACAAATAAATAAAAAAAATAAATAAAAAATAAAAATAAAATAAATAAATAAATAAATAAATAAATAAAATGCTCATCGTCCAGTCGCTTTGACGATTGCATCTCCCTTTCCTCACTTTAAGGCATGCCATTGGGGGCCTTACGGGGGACAGGGGGTTAAGTCTCAGCGCTGTGAAGCCGTCCACAGACACTGTGGCCTGAGCTCAGTACCCGGCCAGGGAGTGACCCTCAGGGCGCAGCAGACCTCTCCTGTCTCCCCGCTGCTCCCCTCAGCAGTGGATTGCAGTAGATCCACTTGCTCGGCTCCCCACTCTGCTTCTGGGGAGCCCCTCCGCCACACCTCTGGCCTGTACCCCAGCCCTGCTATGCATAAGTAAACAAATCTTTAAAAAAAAAAAGTTAAAGCTACTTTATATAAGAACAATTTCCTTCTTGTTGTGTTATTTTTTCTCAGAAAGCTTCTTTCCACCTAAAGAAATGTTTCTTTCCACAGAAAGAAATGTTTTTAAATAAACAGTTAAGGTGAAAATGCAATAAAATAAGGGTCTTTGTCACAGTGCCCTCCTCACAGAAATCCCCAAGACACCGCATAAAGCATTTGCTACTGAAGAAGCTCATGATCTTTCTTCATGTCTTTATGTGTGTGCTAATAATTGAACAATTAGCACTCTGCAAGCAAATGAGGATAAAATTACACCCTCCTAAATCTATTATCGAAGTTATTTTTAATAATTTCCTGTTTACTTGCAGTTTCAAAATTGTTTTTATTTCACTCCATTTTTTTAGTCCTTCAGATGAAGCTGAAATGGGTTGATTAAAGATGCAGCCTGCTTCTAAAGAATATGAATTGACCCAAATAATTGAGTGAGAATTTGGAGTTAATGAGAACGGGGAATCCATCAAGTGGCAGGAACAATAGTAGGAGGTAAATAGCATAGAATGATTCATTCCTTTCATTCACACTTCTTCTGTGTTTGGTATAAATTTCCAATTTGTTTGTGAAGAGATTCCAAATTAAAGCTAATTATTAACTATATATCAATGCCTTTATTGCAGCAAATGCATAATAAATGTTTCCATGTCGGAGCTCTATGTTGGGGAAACCTAAAGAGAAGTAAAAGCACGAGTCCTGCTCCCCAAAGGGCCTGTGTTCCAGCTGGAGGGGAAGTGGCTATGGAAATAATAGAAGAGGGTGTATTCGTTTCCTGTAGCTGCTGTAACAAAGTCCCGCAACCGGATGGTTTGCAAACAACAGAAATTCCTCCTCTCACAGTTCTGGAAGCCAGAGGCCCAAATGAGGGTGCCAGCAGGCTGCAGGCCCCCCAGATGCTGGAGGGGAATACCCTTCTCTGTCTCTTGCAGTGCCTACTAGGCCCGGGCCATCCCTGGAGACCGCTGGCTGGTGACAGCCTCATTCCCATCTCTGCTCCGCCCTCCACGCTGTCCTCCCGCGTCAGCGAGCCGGGCCCTGCCACCTGCTGCTAAGGACACCAGCCACGGGAGTGTCCGCACCAACCGGGTATGGCTTCTGACGCAGTTATGTTTGGAAAGACCCTTCATCCCAGGCAGGTTTCATTCTGAGTTCCCAGCGGACACAGCTCTGGGGTGGGGGACACCACGGGGCACTGAGGGGCAGGTGGTGGCGTCTGGGTTGGCCTGAGACGCCCCAGAATCCAGAGCGAGGAGGGCTGGACAGCATGGCGGTGCGCTGTGGCCCCCGGGCCTGCTGGCTTCTGCCGCCAGCCCGCCTGTCCCGCACTGCTTCTCCTGGGCAGCCCAGGACGTTCTTCTGGCCACACCCAACTTCTCCTGCTCCCGGGGCAGGTGGCCATCTTGAAAATCTCTGCAAAATGGTACCTGAGTGTTGGTCTCTCTTCTTTTGAGTGCCCAAAGCTCGCCCCTCAAGAGAATAGCCCTTTTGCTCTCAGAGGGGGTCAAGCCCATCTCTGCCAAGAAATACACAAAACAAATCCTGAGACCGGGAGCCCAAAACTCACCTCCAACCCGTCTGTCTGTAAGGGAGCGCTGAGCTTGCCCGAGCAGGCGGCTGGGAGAGCGTTTCCGACGAGAAGGGAGCAGTCCGTGCGGAAAGAGGGGTGCGGGCATGCCCTCCCCGCCTGGAGGGGCAGAGCAGGTGTGGGCCGGGGCCAGTTCTGGCTCTGACCTGGGCTCACAGAGCACCCCGGGGCGTCCTGCACGCTGCTGCACTTCGCCTGCAGACCTGGGAGTCGAGTCCATATTTTTCCTGCTGCAATTTCGAGGGGTTGAGGTAAGGGCCCAGGGGAGGCCTCAGTTCTCACGGAGGAAACCCCTACAGAACAGTGTTCCCGCTTGACTGGGAACTAGTGACCGGTGGAGGCTTGGCTGTGTGATGTCCTGTTCTGTTGTGTTGGGAAACATTCGCACACGCTCTTCCCAGATACAATCGACAGCACCGAAAAGGGCCGAGAGAGAAAGGGCGGAAAGAAAGAAAGGACCGAGGAAAAAGAGAGAGATAATAGATCCAGCTTTCCAAAACTCTGCCATTTAAACCTAATTACGCCGATAATGATGCGCACTTACTGTCATGACATTCTGACGGTGTAATTTTTAACAATTACAGAGTGGCAGAGAGCGGTATTACTCAAAAGCTAGTCACAAACCCGCCTGCTGAAGAAATGCTGACCGGTGCCGGGTCCTCGGAGACCCGCCTCGCCCGCCTCTGCGAAGCTGTGTGGCCCTGACACGCTCTGCCGGCCCTGAGCTCTCACCGAAAGCGGGGTCCTCGCCCCGGAGCAGAGAAGCAGCAATGAGCGAGCGGAGCTGAGATCCGCTCTCTCTTCCGAGAGCCCTCGCCAGGCTTTCCGGCTTCTCAGGAGAACACAGAACCTTTGTCCTGTCCCTCGCGGCTGCCCCAGGCCTCCCCGCGCCTGGCCTGGCCCTGCAGCCGCCGAGGGAGCTCAGAGCCACCGGGCCAGAAGCCGGGGGGGCCGTCCTGCCCCCTGCCCCCTGGACTGGCCCTCGGCCTCCCCTCCCGCCAGGCCCCGCCCACTCAGGGCTGCACTGGGTCCTGGGGAGGCCCGAGGGGACCCCCGTGGGAGGTTGTTGCTGCAGGGGCGCCTGGCCTTCGGGCGCACATGGCAGCCCACACTTAGGTGTGCATGCCGTTAGGACAACACGCGTCTCGAGATCCCACCAGATTCCAAACGCAAGAAGAAGTCAGGAGCTGGGTCCTTCACCCCGACGCGCACCCTCAGCGCTGAGCCTGGTAGCTGCCGCCTGAGAAGAGCAGCAGATGCAGGGTAGGTGGGTAGGTGGGTGCTGGGGGCGGGGGTGACCAGGCGGTCCCTTAGCCAAGCTGGGCTCAGGTGCCCGGCGTCTCCGTGTCCTCTCAGCTCTTGCTGTTAGGTGGCCAGCTGAGAGTGCTGCACCCCCAAAAGCTTACCTGCCAGTCTGCTCTCCACACGCCCACCTAAGCCCATCCACGACCTCAACTTGTGGCGTCTGAATTCTCATGGTCTGTGTGTCTCTCTCAATACACAGCTCACTGCTGCTTTGTTTCGTTGCAGGAAACACGAGGGTCCGGAGCCCAGCGCCCCCAGGCCCTGGTGAGGCCTCCCGTGCCTTTATGCCCAAGGAAACCATGACAGCTGGCTTCTTCCTGTCTGTAGGTAGGAGAGGCTGGGGGAGACGAGGGAACAGTTTCAGGACTTAACTGGCTTTCCCAAGGTGAGATGGATGTTTTTAAAAGATTTCCCAGAAAGCCCAATTTTTTTCTCCCTTTTTCATCACAGTTCATACAAACAAACAAACAAAAACCAGCATGTTTCCGTTGCAGTCCGAGGATCGGCCACCTAGACGTTGATTCTTGTGTGAGTTTAGGCTTTTCTTCATTGCTGACGTCCTATTCACGTCCTCTGCTCCCACCTAGGAAAAGGAAAAGAAAAAAAGGTAAAATAATGAGACGTGAAAGCGATGAAAAAAAAAGATGTCCTATCACAAGAAATCCTGGCTCTCTCACCCCCTACTAAATGCTGCGTTACTGCAGAAGCGCGGAGCTCTGACAGGCTGGCGCAGAATCAGCTGAGGTCACATCATCAGTATGGATGTGCCGGGCACATGACAGCATTCGGGGAGAGCTTTTACACAGGATGGAGGAAAATGTTATGAAATTAAAATTAATGAGAATGACTTTGACATCCACGTGTTTGCGAGGTCAACGCGGCTGTGAGGAGCTAGGCACCACCTGGAGGGGGAGCTGGCGGCGGCTGCCGCTCGACCCGCCTGGAGACCCCAGCCGGACCCCGCTGCCCTCCCACGGGAGCCCCACCCCATAGCCCACCGCTACCCCATCGGAGCCCCCAGGACTCCGCCGCCCAAGAGCCTCACCGTGACCTCGTATGTCTCAGGTCAAGGCCAGCTTCCTCCCGGTGAGGACCCACTTGCCATCCAGAAAGGGTCTTGGCAGAACCCAGCCACGCCCACCCCCGACCTGAGACCCGGGTCTGCAGAACCAGAGAGACAGATGCCTGCACCTAGGCACCCCAAGGGGGCTTGGGGTGGCGATCTGAATGCAGGAAGACGCCGGGATGGGGTCCCATCGCCTCCTGGGATAAATCTCTTCCGTTTGTTCAACAGGTTTGACGAACTGTATTCCACAGGCCCAGAGACACCCACGGGTTCACACACGGGCACTCAGTGCCGCATTTCCTCCAGACCCCCAAAAAAAGCCTCAAAAAATCACGTGGTCTTTGACCCAACCCAGGTAAAATTGCGATCAGTGAGAAGCTAGCTTCCGGCTGAGCACAACTGTAATTTTAAGTCTTCCACCCAAATGGAGGCTCAGCATCCCATGGCGCGCGCCCCAGGAAATTTCATTATGGTTTGCAAATGTCAGCCCTTTGCCTGTGGTAAGTCAGAGGTGATTTACACCCCATCTTATTCCATCGTGTCCCAACACCAGGGGTACTCCCCACCCCCACATACCCGTGTCCCCAAGTTACGCTGGCTGGTCTCCACACATTTCTGGAACCACATCACATATATATTACCTGGTTTTATGATGAAATAACCCAGTTTTATAAATCTGTCAAGAGAGTAAGTTGGGTTTTTTAAGGGTAGGTAATACTTTCTTCAAATAAATCCAGTTCATAGGAAGTTTTGATGTTCCTTTTGAGGGTATTTTTTAGAACTTTTTTAGAGCATTTTTAGTGTCTCACATTCACGAGAGGCTGAATGCGCATTTAGAACACAAGCCATGATCAAGTCGGGCCACGGAAGTCACAGAACTGAAACCCCAGGCCTCTCTCACTGACTCAAGTCATAGATCTCGGGGAGGAAAGAAGAATCTTCTGGTGTTCCAAAGCTTAGCCTGGGCCTGGGCCAGTGCGACCTTGCAATGGGGAGGGGAGCTGGGGGGGACCCTTGGGCAAGTCACATGACTGCTCTGAGCTCCTCCATCTGCATTTCTGAAACAAGGAGACTACTATCTATTAGAAGCATGAAGTGGGTTCCTCAGATGTCAGCCCCCAGCTTCCCCCAAACAGAGTAAATCCAAACAAAGACTTTCCATCCTGCACCTGGCATTTAAGGCCAACAGCAGTGATTTCCCTGAGCTCTGGCCCCCTGGCTGGTGAAGTTGAGTACACAGCAAATGTGCTTTGGCAAGCCAGAATGTTTTTTCAGCTGAAATGGTGGTGCTTCAATTAGCTTAGCAGTTTGCAGAGAAGATTCATTCAAAACACTGAAAAGCAAACATTGGCAAAATGGAAGGTTATTTCCTAGCTTGCTTTGAAGATATTTTAAACACGAAGCGCAACAGAGAAGCGCTAGATGAGAGAGAGCTTCTTGGTCCAACTGAGGTAGATGGCCTTAAGGGGACCGAGCTCCGGTCGCCACAGGGCATGGATTGTGTGCTGCTTGGATTGTGGGCGGTGTGTTCTTTTTTGCCAAAACCCAGGATTCTGGGTCCAGGCACCCCCTCACAATTGCTTGTTCTATCCAACAGACGCCCATCTCTTCCTTTCTTTTCATTAAGCAGTTTCTCCTAGCTCTTCCCCCACTCGACTAGCCCAAGTCAACTGCAGACAGAAATGTCTCACTGCAAACTTACTACAGCAACGAGCACTCACGGCGGCGGGGGCACACGAGGATTCAAAGCTGGCGGGTTGGGGTGCGTCAGGACAGAATGACACACTCAGCCATGCGGGTGGCTCGCCGGAGTGGGGCATCTGCGGGCAGCCCAGCACCTGCACATGGCAAGTCACCCGGAGCACGTGGTGTCCAAGCTCAGGAGCTTCTCAGAATTGAAGCGAAGTGGGGTCTGTGATGAGCTGGGCATTTGCTCTCGTGTGTTGCTTGGGTTTTCCTTCCATTTCAGCTATCCGATGTTGGAGATGGGCAATCAGTGGCAGGGAGGACAATCAGATGATGGACAGCAAAGAGATTCAGTGACAAAAAGTAAAGTCACAAGGCATCCGCTGAGTGGCCACCGTGTGCAGCCCCCTCGCACAGCATAGCCTTGGTATCTGGGGCTCGCGCTAGAAATGCCCCCGTGAAAGGCCCCTGGGCGTGTGTGGGCCTGAGACCGAGAACCTCCCCCGGCTGCCACACGCCAGCTGAGCTGCCCTGCACCCCTCTCTGGGTCTTGCTTTCATCTCTCTTGGCTGTTGATGAAATTACCACTGGCCAGGATGCTTAACACACGAATTAATTCGTGCACAGACTTAGAGGCTAGAAGAAGTCCAAACTCAAGGGGTCACAGGGCCACGCCCCTGGGTGGCTTCAGCCCATTCTCAGCTTCACGCTTCTGATGGCGCCATCACTGCGATCGCCTGACTCCAGTCTGCTCTCTCGCCTTCTCTCCCTTGGCACTGGAGGTGGGGGCCACCTGGATAACCTGGGTCATCCGATCTCTATCCTGAATTATATCTGCAACGATCCTTTTCCCAAATAAAGTGACAGCCCCTGTTTCTGGGCTCTAGGACATGATGGCACAGTTGGGCAGGACCATTGAATTCACTAGCTTTCTTCCCCTGTAAACACCTTCTCATTTCTCATTACAGCACCTATCAAAATTGTAGCTCATGATAATCTATAAACTCAGCAAGAACAGGATCTGGGGCCCTTGCAAAGCGGGGGTTCTCACACTGTGGCTCACTGGTGTTCGGGGCTTGCCCCTTCAGCATGAGGGTGGAGGCGGGCTGGGGAGAGCCACGCTCCTCTTGGCAGTTTCTAACACCGGGTCTCAGGTTTCCAAGGGTCTGCCTGGTGGAGGCAGACAAAAATCGGGCTGGGAATAAGAAGATGCAGCCAGACTCGGCTCCCAAGTGCTAGTTTTTGCCTCTGTGAAATGGGGACCCACCCTATGCCACCTGGCCGGGCACATGATCCCTGTGGGAAGGGGCCCCTCTGTCACTGACTGGGCCAGGGGAGGAGCGTAGGGAAGGCTTCCATATGCCTGTGGCCAAGGGTTCTGCATGATGTCTGGTCCCTTGGGTCCTGCCCCTGCCGCCTTTCCGGGGGTGTCAACAAGCAGGCCCTGGGTTAAGAAGACGGGACCCCGGCCAAGAGCCCAGCCAGCCTCCTGGGCATCTTCCTTCCCCCGCCTTGCTGTCCCGCGGCGTGTGTGTGACTTTAACACTCGATGGGCGGCAGTTAAAATGAGCAGGTGGAGCGTATCTTTACATTCTAATTACAGGTTAATAGAATGGACACTGAGCAGTCGCCTAATTAATCTTGGGAGGAGACACATATGTTCAACGATCCTTCAGTAAAGGAGTGTGTTCCCTCCAAGAGGGCTTATGGAAAGGAGGCTACATGCAGAGGATTTATATTTGAATGAATACATACCACCAACACCAAGCTCACCAAAAACGAGGCTCCCGTTACTGACTTGAGTATGTGCAGCCCCAACGCAAAACTGCTGACTTTGTGAAAGTCTCTGTCGCCTGAAGACACATGTTGTCCATGAAGTTAGCAGGGCCATGGCAATCACCACCCCCCACACACCGTGCATTCTCTGAGTTTACAGTTCCTGCGTCCACTCAACTTGCAGCCATGACCAGGAGGCAGTTCTTTTCCATGACAAGGTCACCTGAACCCCGATTGTGACACGTGACCTCTTGCCACACCTCTAAATGATGCCTCTTCGGGGTTCTCCCACCCCAGTCAGGCACAGTGAATAGCTCAGCGTCACCATAACCTTCTGCAGATTTAACGACAATGCTCGCACCTGCCCAGCCGGAACCCGGTTCCTAGACCACACCCCTCCACTCACTCTCTGCGCCTTCGCCCCGCTGGTGATGCTTCTCGGACTACCAGCCCCACGCCCCTGGCTCAGAGCCGCTGATCGGCTGCTGCGAAGGGAATCGTGACTTTCAGGCCAGAGAGGCTGACTGGGAAGCTCGGAAGGTCGATCCCGGGAGAGGCCCTCTGTGGGTTCCGGCCATCCTGAAGCCGCTGGGTTGCGAGCCTGGCTCGGGGTATGCAGTGAGCTCTGGGTGCCGTTCTGTGCCTCCACGCTTGCTTCTTGTTCCCGCCACTGCACCTCGCTTCTCCCCTCCATCACCCCTCAGCTTCTAAGTGCGAAGGACAGCCCTCGGAGGAGACATTCTGCTCACTCCACCCGGAGTTGACGGTTCAATCCCAGCTCCCTGGGACCCCTCACCCTAGCTCTGCACCTTCGACTTCAGCAGAAAAGGAGGGACTTGTCTCATTTTCTCGTAGAGTGCAGCACTTGAGTCTTCAGCGCGTGGAGGATGCATCTTAGAATTAGTGGGATGGTCAAGTAAACGTGACCTAGAAGCTCAAATGCCCGCCACTCAGCAAGGGCTGTTAAGCCTCAGTTCGCACACCACACTGAGGTAACTCTGTCTGCTTTGGTTGGTGGCGTTATTGGTTGTAACTTTTCATATTCTGAGTAGCCACACCTTTTGCCATGTGACTTGTGAGCCCCCCTAAAGTAGAACTGTCCTCCCACCCTGTGACTCTCTACTTCTCTGGCAGGCTTTGGCTGATGCTGTGTGGCAAAAGGTAATGGAAATGACGAATTCTGTCAGTGCCCAGCATGTCTAACAATAGCCAAGTCTGTGTCCAGCGGCAGATGAGTGGAGAAAGAAGCTGTGCTACATATACGTGGTGGAATATTACTCGGCAACAAAAAAGATGAACTAGGGCCATTTGTGACAATATGGATGTAATTTATGCTAAAGGAAATAAGTCGAAGGAGAAAGACAAATACCAGACGATTTCACTCATATGTAGGCTATTTTTTTAAAAAATGAAACAAAAGAACAGATAAAAACCAAACCAGAAAAAAATACTGGAAATTTGACTACAGAACTGAGGCTTTGAGAGAGTGAGAGAGGGGTGGTAGGGATGGGGCCAAGGAGAGGCACTGCACCGCATGGCAGACTAGGGCGCTCTGGCGTCGTGTGGTGATAACACCTGAGGAGGCATGAACCTGTAGCCTAAAACATACACAACGTTGTAAACCACTGTTCCCTCAATAGCATAATTTTTTGTAAAAACGACAAAACAGAACGTACCGGCAGGGATCTGCCTGAGTGCTGGCCGGAGGACTTGCTCAGACCAGCTTCCCGGAGCACGGACACGCAGGTAGACGCGTCCAGCCTGCACCCAGCGAGGCCCGCTAGCAGCCAGATGCCAGCAAGGCGGTGGCGAGTGCCCCTTCTTTTCTGTTACCTGACCCAGACGTGTGAACGGTGATTAATTCCCACTGTGCATTTTATAGCTTTGGGGTCTGCATCATTATTGAGGTCATAGATAACTGAGGCATAAAACCACCGGGTTGTTGTAAAGATGAAACAGGCTGGTTGTGAGCAAGTGCACCTCACCAGTCGGCGCTCTCAGAGGCCTCAGCAAATGAGAGGAACTATTTGCTATTACTGACATAATTCCAGGTTACTTCCCATGAAGGCATCTGTGGAAATCTGGCTCACAGTCTATGTCCCTTTCTCCTTGACTCTGTTCCTTCCTCTTCGCCCAGAGTATGACATAGACCCTCAGTTTCTGGTAACTTCTGGTCACGGAGCAGAAGGGTGCATGTACCTCCCCCTTGAGACTCTAGCAGAGCTTTAAATCAGCATGTCCTGCACCCCATCTCCCGCTCCTCAGGGAAGCTCATTATTGACTCAGTGAGTGTTTCTTGAGCCAATGCTATGTGGATACGAGGCACCCCCTGCTCTCTTGGGGTAAGCAGTGTTACTGCACTGATGGGTCCACTCAGCTCTTATTTGTTAATTTATTAGTGGACTCACTAATTCATCAAACCTCTCAAACATCACGTGGTACTAGGACTGCAATGGATAGTCTTAAAAAACTTCCCATTTTTTAAGAGAACTTTCAAGAAATTCAGATTTTTCTAGAAGACTTGCAGATTTTGAAATGTGAGCACCAAACTGAAAAAAAAATTAAGTTTTTATGTGGGTCAAACAAAAAAATCAAGGGCCATGTTCCTTTATACCTCTTGTAATGCATTGAAATGATCTATGTGCACTTCACCTCCCCTTTTAAATTATGAATTCATTTGAGATAAGATCAGCAGGTTCATCTTGGTGTCCCCAGGTATTCTTTCAAGTAAAGGGTGTCTATGCAGACTTGTGAAATGACAGGTGAGATCAGAAAGCGATCACAGAAATGAAAGACAAGACAAGCTCACATACCCTATGACACAGGGCACAATGGTGAAGGCAGCAATGACTACTGCGTGGTAGGTGTTATTGTTGAGTCTGAAGATGTACCACCGAGATGGAGCATCCCAGAAATCCTGCAAAATGGCGTAACCCAGATGTCACCTGCCTGAGGATCCTTAGATGCCCTTGTCTTCTGGGGTCACCTGTCCTGAAATGTAAACTGAAGATGGCTTACACCTCCTCCTCCGTACAGCAGGGCCCTGCCACCCTCCGCCAGCGATCGCAATGACTTTGTTTCCTCTTCCATTTTTGCTCCAATTTCCCATCTCTGCTTGACTCTGCCTTTCTCTTGTGTCTCGTTCCCCACATCTGATTTATTCTCAAATAGTGAGACAGCCTCTCTCCCCTGGATCTCCACAGTGAGCACAGAGTAAGTGCTTCTCAGAGTCTACAGAAGTGTGGGGTTCACAAGCCAGGATTTCACTGAATACACCACAGAACGAGAATGTTCTCAGTCCTAATAGAGTATTTGGACATGCTTGGCTTCAAGTCTTGGGGGGCCCTGGGGAGCCCTCTCTGACATTTCTCTTCTTCGCATTCCCGGTTGCTCTCTACCAAACCACACAGGAACCGCTCTCTCAAGGCCGCCTCACATCTCTTGAGCTCTGTCAGCGCAGCTTCTCCAAGACACTCCCAGCTTCCCTAATGGCCTCCCAATTCTCAACAAGTCCTTAGCGGGCAAACCACTTCCTGCCGTCATGGTTCATTTTATATATTAACTTTTCGGGGTTCCAATGATGAATTCTTTGACCAAGCGCCAAATGCAATGCTGTCCTGCTGTTTCAAAGGTATTTTTCAAAGTCAACTAAACTTTGAGTCTAGTTGTGATCTTTGTTAACGAGAGTGGGTTTTATCCAGTCAGCTGAAGACCTTAAGTAACAACACTGACCTCTCCCAGAGAGAACGGATTTCTGAGTCCAGACTGCCTTGGAACTCACGGTGGCAACATCAAATCTTGTTAAAATTTCCAGCCCACTTGCCCAAAATTTTAGATTTACCAACACCCACAACCACATGAGCCAATTTTTTTTTCAAATAAATCTCTTTTGATGTGTACGTGCACATGTCCTGTGGCGTCTCTTTCTCGAAAGAGCCTTGACTGATGAGCCTCTGTCTTTTCTCCCTGTCTCGGTATCACCTGGAGCCAGAGGAGCGCATCGTCTTTCTTACCTAACTAGGTCTACCGAGGCATATTGGCAAAGTAGCCAACGAACTCCAGAAACGTTTTGTCCAATCCTAAAGAAAGCAGAACAAGCCATAGACAGATGGTGGTTAAAGGGCATTTTCCATCTTGAATAATTTAGTTGTGCTTTTGTTTATGTACTTGTAAAATGGAGAAAATGAAAATCAGAGGAACGGGATTATTTCTCCTGCACTAGTGGATGGTCAGCTTGGACTCCTGGGCCTCGAAGTTCATGTCCCTCTGTCATTGACCACAGCCTCCAATGATGTCGCAGGACCAAGGAGGAAAACGCTGTGCACTTGGCTCAGGCAAGGAAAGCTTCACTGCAAGGTGTAGTTAGACCTGGGGGCTTCGAAGGGTTGTCCACCCCAGGGTGGGGGTGGGCTGATGGCAGGAAGATAGGGAGATGGAGAAGAAGAAGATTTTAGGTGGGGCACTCAAGAATAAAGAGGTCTGGATCCGATACAGAGTTCACTCTGGAAAGGGTGTTAGAATAGTCTCGAAGCTCCAGCGGATGTGACCATGGAAGCGTGAAGGCCAGGACAACAAGCTAACACAGGTAACAACTAACTTGCAAACTCTAAGTGTTCTGTGGACAGTGTCACAGAACCCCCAGCCCTGGTGACACCCAGAAAAAATGAAAAAAGACCCCTAACTGTGCAGGAATCCAGAGGATGACCAAGACATAATTCATAATTTGCAGCCCCTCTTGCATATTAAGTCACCTGCAAAGCATAGCAACTTGAAGGTCGTTTGAGGATGGAAAAGACACGGGGCAAAGCAAGCTGTTTTTTTCTCAGGCTCCCAGAGACTCCAAGCAGCGCTCACTGTCTATCAGCCTGGAGGTGATGCCGATGAGCGAGTGCCTGGAGCCGGTGGGCCTCCCTGGGCCCTGAGGCCTGAGGGCGCTCCCTCATGCAAGGTGCCCCCTCTGCTGGGGGTGGGAGGGAGGACCACCTCTGGCAGAGCCCGATGGCACCCACTCCCTGAGATGGGACAAACCAGACCGGGAGTCAAAAGGTCCAGGCCGAGGAACGTGGTGCTTGGTCTTCATCTTGGTCTCCTCCCTGACCGTCTCCTGGACTCTAGCCCGATGCTGCCCGCAGCTTCTCATACCTGCTGCACCGCTGGGCGCCTCTGGGACCCGCGAGCTGCCCCTCTCAGCCTCTCCCCTCGTCTCCCCTCTCCCCCACCCCCGCGCTTCCGCTTCTCCATCCATTTCCTGCACGTCACTCAGATGTGCTCAGAAGGCCGCCCCCACCCCAGGGCAGCACGAGGAGAAGCCCGCGAGAGCAGCTTGCTGCGGCCAGAGTCTTCCTTGTGGCTGCCTGAGTGTCACCTGCCACCTGTGGGCTCCCGTCCCACCCGCACCCCACACTGGCAACTCTGGCTGACCCCTGACTCGCACGTTCTGACGCCTGTACCTATTCCTCTCACCCTGTTAGAAGATGCTTGTTCTGTCCAGCAATTGCAACAGACTACCCTAGGGCTGCTTGTACTGAAGAAATTTCTGTGCATAGTCCTGGAAGGTAGAAGTTCCAGATCTCTGCACCGGCAGGTTCAGTATGCGGAGAGAGTGCCCTTCCTGGCTCACAGAGGACCCTGTCGCTGCCCAAAGTGGGAAGAGCCCCCAGGGGCTCCTCTGACAAGGACACTGCTCCCACACACGTGGGCTCCGCCCTTACGACCTGCCCAAACCCCACCTCCTAGTGCCCCCACCACGGAAAGCGATTGCAGCAATTTACCTTGGAGAGCCATGAACACGGGTCCACAGCCACGGTAATGACGACCCCAAAGATGCCCTCAGCCAAACCCCAGAACCTTCCAAGTCTAAGGGGACTGTTCAGATACGAATTTCGTTAGAAATCCTGAAAGACAGAGCTAACCCAGAATTGTCCTAGACAGGCGAACATAGCCCCCAGCACATGAGTCAGGGCAAAGAGGGACGCGAACCACACCGGACTACACAAGCCGAGGCGGGAGCCATGTGCCTTCTAGGCGGAGGAAGGGCCCGAGCCAAGGGCGCAGAAGCCTCTGGAAGCTGAAGCTGAAAGAAGCCAGGCAGCAGGTTCTCCCACAGAGTTCCAGAAGGGGCTCACAGGCACCGGCCTCCTGTGTTGTCCCGGGCACGAGTGTGGGCTGAGTCGTGGCACCCAGTTGTCGCAGGGGCAAGAATCTGGTTTGCGCGGCCGGGCTCCGCCGTCCTGCGGCTTCTCCCTCCACAGCCGAGGTCTTCTCCGGGACGGAGGCTTCCTGAGTCACTTCTGTATGCTCAGTTCGTGTCGCAAAGCAAACACAAGAAATACATTTCGGTTTCTGTTAAACTAAACGAATGCATGAATCACGATCTACCAAAATTACTCTTACCGCTGTTTTTTCAGCTTGTTTAACTTCTTAAACGTATTGAATGTTTTATGAAAACACAACCCACAGAGAGGAGAGCATGTGTCACCTGTAGACAGCCGGCCGGGCGTAGGGCGTGTGTCCAGCCAGCCTGCGCCAGGGGGCAGCTCAGCCCCATGCCCACAGGGCCCCTCTGCTCTCCCCCAGGGCAACAGCACACCACGGGGTCACCACCTCGGGTTTCTTTTTCAGCCACACCTCACCTGGTGAAGAGTTGAAGTGTTCTAAAAATACATTCAGAGCTAAGTCAATTGTTTTGACCTTCTATGTGCATTCTCCGCAGAGGCAACTGCTTTAACTATTTATTAAGAGCCTTGCCTGAGCCCTCCCTGGTTGCACAACGGGTTAAAGCGCAGCACTATGAAGCTCCCTGAGCCACTGCAGCTCGAGTTCAATCCCCAGCCAGGGGGTGACCACAGGGCACAGCAGACCCCTCCTCACCAGCCCGCTGCTCCTCTCAGCAGTGTCTTTCAGTCCATCTTCCTGTTCTGTCTCTGGTGAATCCTCTCACCCCCTGCATCTCTGGCCTGTACCCCAATTCTCTATGCACAAATAAAGAAATCTTAAAAAAAAAAAAAGAGTCCTCCCTGAGACATCGATGACGTCAGGATGAGCCTTTGGACTTTTGAGTCACCTGTGTTGGGTTATCTTTTCCCTCCCAGTTTTGCTCAGAGCAGGTTGCAGGAAGGCGCTGTGACATTAGCGCGCATGACCGCCCCTCGCTCTAGGGTGACGGTGCGGCGGGTTCACTGGCCTGACGTCCAGAGCCGGCCCGCCCCCCAGCTGGTTCTCCTGCAGGAAAGGGTGCTCATGTTGCTCAGAGAAAGCAGATCCTGAAGAGAGCGGTGAGTGATTGCTCCTCGGAGGCGGAGCTGGCGCCAGCTGCCAACGCCCGCCTCTGCCTCCAGGCAAGCAGACAGTCGTGTGACTCACGTGTTGTACGCAAGCGTGAGCACAAGCACCGGGTGTCAGCTCCCAACTGCATGGTGGAGTTTTCCACCTGCTGGAAAGGCCCAGATGTGAGAGAAAATCTCCTTGGGGCTGCACCCCGGCGGCCATTTGAGCCGGTTGTGGATAAATCCCA
The DNA here is from genome assembly GCF_000260355.1 of Condylura cristata. NCBI lineage: Eukaryota > Metazoa > Chordata > Mammalia > Eulipotyphla > Talpidae > Condylura > Condylura cristata. The sequence continues at coordinate 54,907,414 of NW_004567113.1, forward strand.
GCGGTGCAATCCGGTGCCCCTCTGCCTGGGGAGACCAGCCTCTCATTCTCTAGTTAGTTCCTTCCACCCCGCATTCTCCCCAGCTCGTGTCAGTACCCCCGAGAGGGAAGCAGAGGACAAGTGGAGAGCGCGGATTGTAATGTCGGGTCCTGTGGTCCCAACCAGGCTTCACCTCCTAAAAGCCCTGTGACTTTAAGAAGGTCACTTGGTCTCAGACACATAATAAGCCCAAAGAAAGGAGGAGGATCGCTTACCTGGCCAGAGTTAAGGATATTATGAGGGTAACGTGAGCAGAGCCACCTGGCACCAAAATAAAAGGCAGGTGTTTGTCCCCAACAAAGTTGTGCAGCAAAAACAAAATCAGAGCTTCCCTGCTTCTGCCACAAACTGGCTGCTTCTTCCTACGTTTCCTTGCCAGAACCCCAAGCGTTCAGGGGACAAACTTAAAACTTGGGATCATCTTCGACTCCGTCTTTGCTTTGACTTCTTTCAACCATGTGTTCCCTGCCCGTCCTTCCAACACTTCTTATTCCATTTCCTTCTGTATTCATGTATTTATTTTCCTCTGTTTGTGCCCCAACTCAAGCACCCTCCCTCTCCCTCTAGTGCAGTTTCTCAGTGCGGGCATTTCTACCCTCCCTACCCCCTGCCAGGGGGTATTTTCTCGTGTCTGGAGACATCCTGCATTGTCATAATTGCAGAGCTGTGCTGGGGCGGGGAGTTGTTGTCAAGGACCCTACGACAAAAATGGCAGCCCCTACGGCAAAGTGCTGCCGGGCTAGACAGCAAAGGTGCCAGGCGTGAGAGCCGCCAGTCCCCGCCTTGCTCTTGGCCTCTCTGTGTTCACATTCAAATTTATGATCTGTAGATTCCAGGGACCCCATGTTCAGGAGAAGATCGATCCCAAGACTACGGCCACCCTCTGTTCACCTTAGAAAAGGAAGACTAATATTGATAATAATTAGCCTTTCTGCGCAATGTTCTAGGAATTGCCCCACACTCTCATAACATTTTGTATGCCATCTTATTTTTAGACAGTGCCATCACCATTAAACTCAGGTATTTGTTAAGCTCTGATGCTTTAAGGTGAGTTGCGCTAACTTACCTGGGCACCTAGCAAGCTTGCAGTAGGGATTGTCAGCAACAAGCGCAAACACCAAGCAGAGCTGCCAGTCTTTGCTGAGTTGCCACTCAGTGAGCACCACTCAGGGTCCCGATGAACAGCTTTACCCCTACCCAAAAGCAGAGCATTTCTATTTGCTATGACCTGACAGGTTGTTTGGGGGTCTGGGCAGGCTAGTACCATAAATTTGGAGGGAAACAGTTTTGGGCATTCCCAGACCCTAAAAATAGTCTATCACATGATAGCCAATAGAAATATTCTTTCAGATAGTGAGGGAAACTTGTATTTCTTTTCGTCATCTAAAATTCTGTTCCTGTAGCGGAGAGAAAGTGCGGTGTTCACCGAGCCATGGTTGCTCAGCTGCTCATGTAGTTTAAGGTTCATGGGATGGAAACAAAAACCAGGTCATGTCATTTTTGTTCGCTCTACAATGGTAGACGTCCCGGAGCAGGTGGGAACAAGACACCGTTCAGCCGGCAACAGGAGGCGGGAACCAGTCAGTGGAAGTGGCCACTGTGCCGCTGAGGCTCAGCCTCTGAGGCAGAGCACTCTGGGGCGGACGCAGGACCTGAGGGAGCGGGGAGCTCTTGAGCTGACGCCATTTCTACTGGGTCGAGGAGTTCTGGCAGCTCCCATTACGGGAAGATTTCACTCCTTCTTCCTAAGGTGGCTTTTCTGCATGACACATGCTAACCTAGGTCACACGAAGCTTGGGCGCGATAATGACAGCCAATTGACGGATCCTGCCCATTTGACAATGTACTTGAACATTCTGCGAGTTCAGATTCTGGTTAATTAACAAGTATACCACCGTGCCGAGTCACTGATGGCAGCTGTTCCTCCAGGCCTTTGTGGTTTTCACCAACCAGAGATAATCCAGGTGGTAAAACAGAAATAAATAAATAAATCGCTTCCAACGGCCAGCATCCAGGCTCGCTCCCTGGGGGCTTGCTTTTCTCTGGCAGACAAGTCCTCCCTTCTCATATGCCAGGCAGACCAGCAGGGCTGGGCAGCTAATGCCACACTGTGCCCTTCTGTATGCAGCCCTCAACCAGTGTCTGGCTCCCTTGTCTCTTGAGCAAGCTAACTTTGGCGTGTGTTCTATGCTGTCGTAAGAATTCCTCAGAAGGTCCTCCCTGGTGGTGCAGTTAAAGTGCAGCCCTGCAAGCTGGCTGCAGTCGCTTCAGCGGGACTTCAATGCCCCCTACCCTGGAGGTGACTCACATGGCGCAGCAGACCTCTCATGTCTCACCCGCTGCTCCCCTCAGCAGTGGACTTTGTCAGCCGGCCTGTTCTGCTCCCCGCTCTGTCTCTGGTGAATCCTCTCGCTGCCCCTGCACCTTAGGCCTGTACCCCAGTTCTGTATGCAGAAATACATAAATTTAAAAAAAAAAATTCCTCAGTGGAATAAGCGACTGTCCAGAGTGCCCAGCTCAGCAGTCGCTTGATAACACCTTCCCCATTAGCTTCCTTTCTTTCTTCTTCCTCAGTCTTGCATTTTGCACCTTCCAAATAAACTCTCTGCACTGATCACCCTCATTTGGATTTCTCCCAGCAGCAGACTCTGGCACCACACAGACAGCGTGCTCAGGTCTGCACTCCTGTGATGAGTCGAAGGCTGGCTTTCTGCCTGCACAGCACCCAGTGTTGGGGGCCTCAGGGTAAACCAGATAGCCATCAGCCTGAGTCTAGTGAGCGAGACAGTGAGAAAGCAATCGCATCATAAGGTTAGTCCCATGTGGCATGAAAGCAGCGCCTAGAAGGGAGTATGAGGAGTGTTCTTTGTTACTTTAATATTTAAAGAGGGAATCATGATGGAGAAGGCGCCACGCAGAGCAGCAGGTCAGAAACTCCACCCAAGGACTGGGCGCAGTATCAGGCCACGAGGTCAGCACAGCCACAGGGAGACACAGGGAGAGGGGAGGAGAGGGAGATGGGTCCGGAGGATGGGGAGGGAAGCAGGGGTCAGGCCTGCGAGGAACATGGAGTGTCCACGTGTCACCCAGGTAGGAGGCTTTATCCTCAAGGCAATGAAAACCTGCTGAAGGACTTCACCAAGGCGGCAGGAAGGCCAGTCTGGGTAGGGTGAGGGTGCCAGGTCTGGCAGGAGCTGAGTGCCAGTGAAGCGCTCTGGGCTTCTCACAGGACCTTGACAATGTATTTGCCTTTCTTTTAAGAACTTTGCCACTTTGAGATTGAGCTCAGAAGCATGCAATAGACGCTCCACACCGTGGTGGCTTAGACAAGTTAAAGGGTTGTTTATCTGTTTGTCTGTTTGTTTTGTTGTAAGCAATAAGAAGCTTAAGAATTGGTGCTTTGGCTTTGATTCACTGGCCAAAGAGCATAGCGGTTGAGGTCTTGTAGGTTTCTTGCTGTTGTTCTCATGATCACAAGGTGCTCTGATCCCTCTCTCTGGCTGCGTTATAAACAGCAAATAACGCAGGAAAAGGTGGGTCAGTCAATTCCACACATTAAGGATGCTTCTTGAAGAGTCTTCCAGTGATCACCATTTAAAGATTTGCCCTAAATTCTGCCGTGTGGTCATCCCGCTCACTAGGAAAATGGAAATGCAGTTTTTAGCAGAGAGCATAGCCACCAAATAAACTCTGAAGTTCTATTAATAAGAAAGCAAGGGAAAGTGGATATTGGGGAAGCAATTAGCGGGTCTCGCCAAATCTATGTTTACAATAAAATGGTCAGATTACAGGAGGCAGCAGACCAACAAACTGCAGCAAGACAAAAACTCATAGCAATAATAATTCTAATACTGCCTCTGTTTGCAGAACATTTGTACTTTTCAAAGTACATTTTGTGAATTCAATTCCCCTGTTTAATATACTTAATAAAATAGTGGAGCATAAAGATATTGATGTTTCACTAAGCAGAAATAACCTAAGAAAAGCTGAAAGCATGATAAATAAGAATAGCAGACAAAACAACTTTCCATTGTGCCTTAAATTGCTTCTTTACCAGAAATTATTTTTTCCGGGCTTTGACTTATATTTGTAATTGCTTATGTCTTCCTAATGCAGGTGCATTTGCAGGTCACTGAAAGAAAAGCCCAAAGGGGTGGTAGGTAGAAAGGGGAATCCTCCATGAGGGCTATAACCAGCCTGTGCATTCTCTGCTCACAGAAGTGAGCAAGCTGCATACACGTGAGCCTCAGTTTCCTCCTGTGTCGAGGCTGGCAAGTGTACCAGGTTTCAAAACAATCCTGATTCAATACATATTATAGTGTTAGTATGTTACTGCTATTGATTAGACACCAGGAAAAATGTTAGGGGAGGGGCCTCCCTGGTGGTGCAGGGGTTAAGTCAGGGCTATCACTCGATCTGCAGCACTGCAACATGAGCTCAACCCCCTTGGGAAGTGACCCACAGGGCACAGCAGACCTCTCCACAGCGGCCTCCCGCTGCTCCCCTCAGCAGTGTATTCAGTGGATCTGCCTGTTCTGCTCCCCACTCTGTCTCTGGTGAATCTTCTTGCTCCTCACACCACTGGCCTGCACCCCAGCTTTTGTGTGCATAAATATATAAAAATAAGCCTTTTTTAAAAAAAAAGAAAAATAGCAAGGGGACTAATTTGCTGAATGCTGAGTGGCAAATTCTGGCTTGCCATGGTGGAAAAGTTTGGTTATATAACCTGAGGTCAGCTGTGACTTAACTTGAGCTCTGGGGAAGCAGTTGCCAAGGCGACTCACAGCCTCCAAGGAGAACCCCCCCCCATGTCTGTGGGTGGGCTGTGGGGCAGCCCTCTGTGTGCCTCCTGCTTCCTGCTGGGGCTCCCAGGCACTTCCTCAGAACTGCTGTGGCCGTGCCTTCCTTGAGGGCTTGCCGCAGGGAAACAACAGTCAACAGAGTTGGCTGCATTGACTGGACTGGCCCTGCTCAGCCCGGTGAAGCTGCTCCGGCTGTGCTGCTCCGGCTGTGTGGGCCGTGGCTCACACCTCAGGGTGGACACTCTGGCCTGGGCAGGAGCCCGGCTCCAGGAGTCACTCCACAGAGGCACACGGCGTGCCAGGCTCCAAGCTCCTCAGGCGAGGAATGGCAGAATCCAGGCCCTTTCATGAGGAGTCCATGAGGAGGAAGAACGAGAAGGGACGCCCAACAGCTGGAGAATCCCGCAGGTCCCTGAGGGTGTGTGTTGGGGGCCGGCAGTTGAACAGCATGAGAACCCAGCAGCAGCGTGAGATGTCAGGCCAAGGAGCATGAAGCCCCAAGAGAGACAGGAGCGACACCGGGGTGTGACTCCGCAGCTGGAAACGCAGGTGCAGAAGGCCAGCTTTGGGAAGATGCCGGTTCCATCAAGGATCAAAGCCCAAGGGTTAATTCTGCAGCTCACCGGGGCTCAGTGACGGGGGG
>NW_004567113.1:54912997-54915159 GCF_000260355.1 Condylura cristata
GGGGGGGGTGTATCTAGATATTTAAGTTCAGGGTGGAAAAGGGAACACGAGAACGGAAGTGGGGACATGAGCCAGGTGAGTGGTGGGGGCGGGGAGGCAGAGGACAGAGGTCCCCTCCCAGGGACAGTGCTGGGCCCAGTGACAGATGGACCCCTTCCGTTTCTAGTTCCATCTGACAGACGGGGAGACTGAGGCCCAAGAGAAGACAAGGCTTACTCTAGGAGTCCAGGACCCAAGTCAGTTTCGCCATCAAGAATCCTAAATTGTCCCTGGAATCCCTACCAGGTTGATGAATATCTTGATTGCTTCTAAAGAGATTTTTTTTTTTTTTTGCACACATGAAGAGGAATTTCAAGGCTACAGCTGAACCATGCATTTAATCTATCTTCATTGTTAGGAGCCTCGAAAATAGATCTTGCAATAAAGCCCCAGAATTTAACTGTCTTTGCGCCCCCTTCTTAAGGCACTGCGGGGCTCACTTCTTGGTTCATCAACTCCAGGCTGAAGCGAATGTGTTTAGAAAGTATTAGTGATATTTTGCTGGAAAATATAATCATATTCTAACATTTGTATTCATTTCTTTGAGCTGTTGGCTTATTTCTAGATATTAATTCAAATCCGCTCCTAATTTTAATTAGAGGTAGGATTTAATAGTGTTGAGTCATTTTGCTTTTTTTCCCCTTCTTCTGCTAGGGGAGAATGTTAACTTCAGCAACCCAGGAATTAAAGTATCTGTATTTATTCTGGGACTTAACAACAATGAGTGGGGATTAATATTTGGATAGGGAATATGGGCGAGCCTTCAGTGTGCCTTTTGAAATTAATTAAAAATGTTTTAAGATTCTTTAATGGGTTATTTAGTTAAATCGCTCTGAAATAATGAGCTAGCGTCAGCCACGCTTTGGTGTAAGTCTTAGGCATTTGCGTGTTGTATAGTGTCTGGTTTCCGTTCGGTGTTCACGAATTTACCTCTTCCCACCCCACCTCAGACCTTCCCTCCCACTGCACCCCACCGCCCAGTTGCTTATACCTTTGCTCACACACCACACCCCTCACGCCCTGCCTGGGCCTCCTCTTAAAACCCCTCCCCTGCTTGATGCACCTGAGAGCTTCTTTTCTCACACACAGCTCAAAACCTCCCCAACGCATCTTTCTCATCTTAGCAAAACCTTGAATGAATCTTCTACATAAAACTCAGCCCTCCTCGTACCCATAGTATCCTCAAGCAACTACATCTGTATTCGTGACAGGTCTGCATCGTGTTTAAACCAGCTCCCTTTCCAGCCCGGGCGCCCTTAGAGGCATGACCTGCTTCTGCGCACCCCCCCCCCAGCTTGATCATGACACCTGACTCCACACCTGAAGGTCGCACACCCTCGCCTGCCCTTTTCAGGGAAAGGGGTGGAACTACGCATTGGAAGTGGACTTTTTCTTAACTGCCATGTAGAGTTTAATTTCAATTTGTCAAGAGTATGGGTTGAATTCAATCATATGTTGGAGATTTACTTAGTGCTGCTATTCGATGCCAGCTGAAAGACACAGCGGAAAACGACGGATTGGAGAGCTTGAAATTTACAGTTTTCTATTTTAGACAACACCGTTGATATCGAGAACTGAAATAAGCAATGTGGTCCGGCTGAAGCTACGTGGCCACCAAGCAGAGTGGGAATTTTCCTACTCTGGGCTGTGATGGCTTCAAAGCCGAAAATGTTTGACAAGGGCCCAGCCGGCTGTTTGCTTTCTTCTTTGACTTCTGGTTCTACCTGGGGACAGACCTGTGACGTGCAGCAGGATGAAGTGTATTTTGGAGCCACGTAATGAGATGTAGATTTAGCAAGCACCGTCTAAACGGACTTACTTTTTAAGCTCCCGGATTTAACAAATGCACCCTCAGCTTATTCCAACAGTGAAATTCCCCCTGAGTACTCTTAGATTTCTTTTGGAAATCTAAGTTTTGAGAAAAACACTGTGTCAAGAATAACTCTCTAGACTCAGAAACATTCCTCCCCTCTCCCCCAGTCACTCTCTGTGACAGCACCCGGGTGACACAGAGGCAGAGCGTGGACGCCATGCCTTGGTTCCCAGTCCAGTTGACACGGTGGTCGGGGAACCTTGGCCAGGGGCTCCGCTCTTCCTGCCTTCACCCCCCCCCCCCCCCCCCC
>NW_004567113.1:54915259-54922906 GCF_000260355.1 Condylura cristata
CCCCCGCCCCGCACCGGGGATCATCTCCTTCCTCATAACACCTGCAGTACTTGCGGTGGGGCATGATTGACAGTGGAGAGACGCCTCCTTCTTTCCTCCTGCCCCCAACCTTAAGAGGTTATAAAAGTAAAAGTTCATGCTCCAGCTTTCTGAAGGTTACGTGCTCTGGTTTACTTTTTAATCTTCTGTGACGTGAGAAGCCAGATAGCCAAATGGATTTAAATTGCAACAAATAACTAATAGTAAACAAATGGAGTTAATGACATACCAGAGAAAATGCCAGAAACTGATTTAAAACGTGTATCCAAGAAAACACTCAGGCTCCGCACGGTAGGGGGGACCACGCTGACCAGCTGTCACCCCACTCAGTCAAGCACCCACCCAGCAGCTGCTATTGCTTTGCCCACTGAGTCCTGGGTGCTGGGGGACTCTGGACTCAAAGAAGCAATAAGATTCGGGTGCCCGCTCTGTTCTCAGTGGCCAGAATTCAAGGACATCTTCTGCGATCATCTGCATACACCCCTGGTGCTGTAATAAACACGTCCAGCGAAGACAGAGAGAGAGTTCAAGTCCAAGGTCCTGAGTGTTTCCCCTCCGCTAGGGGGGAGCCGTGCTCAGAAAAGCTTTGCCGAAAGGCCAGGGTGGGCTTTCTGAGACGCGAGGATCATGACCTGACGTGACAGAGAGGGCAGGGAATTGGTGGCATGACGTTTTGTGTCTGGGGAGATGACATTCAGGGAGCTGCCCCTCCCATTTCTGAAAGGTGGCCAGAGTGCGGGTGGCCAGTACCATTCCGTAACTTTCACTAGCCTGTGTTCTCATCCTTACGGAGGCCACCTGTGTCCCGAGGCCTCAGTCTTGCGAGTGAGACTGGCATCAGTGACTGCTTGGGACGATGGCCTCTTCTGGAAAGGGCGACAACGTGTCAGAGGATGGCGGGAAATAAAATTCTGAGGGGGAAAACTGAAACGAATAACAAAACCCCATCCCTTCTGGCTTGGCCATGGGAAAGATTTCAAATCTATTTTCCCCAATATGCTATAGCTTAAATAAAATTTTCTGAAAGTAACTTACTTGTCATGATCTATGGCCTCGCCTGCCTTCATGCATCTGTTCCTTCTTTCAACGGAAGAAAAATGTCATTTATTGAGCCACTGCTATGTACCAGCCAGGGAGCTGAGCGCTTTCAAGCCCTTTATTTCATTTAATTTTCCCCAAGTCCCTATAAGGCAGATGTTGCCTCCTTCATGTTCTACATAATGAGATCATGACTCAGGGTTGGTGACCTTGCCAGGTGGCAGGGCCAGCCAGGTTAGACTCTCAGTCCTGTGCCTTCCGGGCAGCCAGGTCTGTTCAGGTGTGTGGGGCTGGCCCCTCCAGGCAGCTGAGCTTCACCTGCGGGGACCTCCACGAACACTGAGGAGTGCCATGCGCGGGGAGCCACACGAGTGTGGAGTGCCACTCACATGCTGCAGTGCCGGTCACCTCACACCAGTCCTCAGGAGTATCAAGTTGTGACACGAAAGTATCAGACATTCCATGGACCAAAAAAAAAGACATGAGAAGGCATGTCACCACTCTTAATGTGGATTTTTTGTGTCCCCATAAAAGAGAATGTGTGTAGAAAAAAAAACAAGGACAGCAGTTACTTCAAGGATGTAACTATAGTACAGAATCCGATTATCTAGGCTTTCATCAATGGCTCCATCTTATTTACCCAGAATCCTGAGGTCCCCAGAAGAGCCAAGGACATAGGAAAAGGTAAAGCATGACCCCAGAGCATCCAGAATAGATACACATGGGCTGTGCTGCAAAGCGCAGCAAATCCACAGTTCTGACGTCCGTCTTTCCTTTGTGTCCCTTGACTCATTTCTCCTAATTTAGCACCTACTTGATCTTTATTTATCAGTGTGCGCTCGCCGTCCACTTCCCAGTCACCCCTGCGGGTCCCGCCTCCTGGCCTGGCCTGGCCTGGGCCTCATGCCTCACTCTTCATTTTGAAAGTGAAAATGAGGAGCCGTGCCTGACTCCTCCATGGGACTGGGCGGCTGACATGCCTTCTGGGAATTCCGGAAGTCTCTGGAAAAGGGCTGAATTGGGTTTGCTGCTCTCCACGGGCTGCTCGCTGGTCATAGTGGAGGCAGCCTGGCACCAGCTGCCCCGGGAAAATAAAGGCCACATTGTGCGTGGTGGCCAGGGGGCTGGCTGCCGCCCCTGCCTGGAACCAGGGGCCATGCCAGGGAGGGGCCAGCCTCCCCATGGGGGTCACATTCCCCACTCGCAACCCCCTGCCAAGTGGAACAGTCACCTCAGAAGTTTTGGGGAAAGTATTTTCAGCATAAAAAGCAAATTTTATGCTCTGATCAGAATAGCTGCCAAGTTTTTAAGAAATGTCACAGTTAAAAGGGACTCTGAGAAAAGGCTGCCCTGGGAGAAGGAGCCAGAAGTGAAGGAATGTTCTCACCCAGACACTACCTCACCGTGGCAAGAAAAACAATAACATAAAATGAAGTGAAGGATTGGTGTTTCGTTTTTGAGAAAGAGTAGCCAGTTCAGTAACAAAGAGCCCTTCTGAAATGTGAAGGACTTATAATTAGGACAAATCAGCTTGGCCTGAGACTAACTTCCATCCCTGAGATTTACAACCTCCAGCTGCTTGGAGAATTTTCGTTCTGCAGCAAACTTCTTCCGGCTAATGGAGTCAATTCATCTGAAATGTTGAGGAAAGGGAGGGTTTTCTGTCAATTAACTGAGGTCAGTAGTAACAAACAAATCCAGTTATGATTTCAAATCCCATGTTTGTTATTTCATGGCTGTGTGACGCTAGACAGAACCTTAACCTCTCTGAGTTCAACGATGTCATGGGTAAAATGTACAGGATGTTTGCCTAGTCTTCAAGATCGCCTGGAGAAAGGTGTCGTTCTCAAGGTGCCTAGAACAGTGTGGCCAGGGATAGTCTATTTTACTAGGGAATTTCTGGGCACCACACTGCAAAACGGATTTGGGAAAGTGACTCAGGACCACAAATTGAAAACCTTAGGTAGGTGTGATAGAAATCTCAAGTCTTAGCATGGAGAAGATGTAAGGAAAGATAAAACATCTTCAAATAAGTGAAGGGCTGTTAGGCACAAGAGAGATTAGACTTTTTTTCGAAAAATTGAAAGCAAAGAAAAAGGGTGAGCGGTGAGAGAAGATTCACTTTAGCTGAGAATCAGGCCAGTGTGGAGCCAGACGGAGTGAAGTTCACACGAGTTACGTGACTTTGGGAAAATGCCTTCGCTTCCTAGGTCTTGGTTTTATTTCTGAGCAATAAAGCCAGTCACCACCCTCATAACCAGTTGGTGAAACAGATATTAAGTGCTACGTGATAGCAAGCCCTCTGCCCAACTCATGACAGCCTAATAGAACAGAACCTGTCACAGAAGCTGTGACGTAGAAACGTGATCGTAACAGCAGCTCCTGTGGCCCCTAATGTCCCAGACAGCAGCACAGAGGGCAGAGTACTGAGCCCTGCTCGGGGTCAGTGTCATGGCCCAAGCATAATTGGTTTCAACATTCTGTTGCATGTTTTTTAATAACAGCTTGATGGAGAGAACAGTCACATACCATAGAGTTCACCTTATTAAAGTATATAGTTGCATGAGGGTTAGTACTCTACCAGCTGTGCGAAAAACACTTGTCTCATTTTCCGACACCTCATCTCCCCCTTTGAAACAGAGTGGCCATTTCATACAGAGGGAAGCACATGCTTTCTCTGCCAGGTTTCTCTCCCTCAGCACAATGCATCCAGGTCCATCTATGCTGGGTGCCTGTGTCAATCTGCTACTCCTTTTCATGACTGAATAATATTCCATCACATGGACATATCATTCTTTTAATCCATTCATCAGTTGATGGACTTTTGAGTTGTTTCAATTTTACCTGTTATGGCCCTCCCTGGTGGCGCAGCAGGTTAAAGCAGAGCCCTGAGAAGCTAAAGCCGCTTCTGCATGAGTTCGATTCCCGCCTGCCCCGGAGGTGACCACATGGTGCGCAGACCTCTCCTGACCCGCCCGCTGCTCCCCTCAGCAGTGGATTTCGTCCATCTGCCTGTTCTACTCCCCACTCTGTCTCTGGTGAATCCTCTCACCCTCGGCATCTCTGACTTGTACCCCAGTTCTGTACGAATAAATAAATAAATAAATAAATAAATAAATAAAATAATTTTATCTGTTATGAATAGTGCAGCTATAAACATTTATGTTCAAGTTTTTGTGTGAAAATAGGCCGTTCTAGTGAGTGTGAAGTAGCAGGCCTTTCCCTATGAATGGAGGTGCTGGGCATTATTTTCATGTGCTTGGAGACCATCTGTAGATCTTCTTTGGAGAAATAGTCTAAATTTATTTGGAGAAATGTCTTTTTAGATTCTTTGGCCATTTTTGATTGGGTTGCCTTTTTTAATGAATTCTGGGCACAAATTCCTTATCAGATATATGCTCAGCAATTATTTTTTCCCATTTTGCTGCTTGTTCACATTCTTATTGGGATCTTTTGGACAAGATTTTAATTTTGATGAAGTCCAATTTAACTAATTTATTTTGTTGTTGTTGCTTATACATTTGGTATTACAAATAAGAAGCAATTGCCTAACCCAAGGTCACAAAGATTTATTTATGTTTTCCTCCAAAAGTTTTATAGATTAATCTGTTACATAAAGATTTATAATCCATTTTGAGTTCATTTTTATAAGCTAATTTATGGTGAAAATAAGCTATAAGGTAGCGAATCAAACCTGACTCTTTTACATATGTATATTTATTTATTCTGGAATCTTTGTTGGCAAGTTTGTTCCTTTTTCACTGATTTGTCTTGTCAAAAATGAACGAATGGTAAATGTAAGCGTTAATTGTGCTGTTAATTTTATCCCATTGTTCTAGATTTTTCATTCTAGAAAGTGCTCCATTGTCTTGATTAATTCGATTTGTAGTTAAGAGTCAAATCATGTGCATTCTCCAACTCAATTATTCCAGTTGGCTCACCTGGGCCCTTTGCATTTGCATAAAGATTTCATTGTCAGATCATCAATTTCTTTGGAAGAAATCTGTTGGGATTTGGATAATAATCGTGTTGGAAATTGATCTGTAGTCAATGTTGGGTGTATGATAATCTTCATAGTACCATGTCTTCTGTTACACAAACATAGACTATCTTTCCATTTACTTAACCATTAATTTTTTCAAAAATGCTATAGGTGTACCAGACATTCACTTCGTTTGTCAAATGTACTCCTAATGCTTCTATAAATGGAGCTGCTTTTCTTAAAGTCATCCTTACTCTGCTTAGCTAGCATATAAAAAGCACTGGAGGTGGCATACTGGTCTTGCATGGATTCACAGTGATGGTGGGCACAGCAGCTGGGTGAGCACAGTGGTGAACAGCGAGCAAGGTTTGCCATCTAGAAACTCACAAGTGAGAGATGCTGACTTTTTCTTTAATCTCCCAAAATCATTAGCATTGCCTTGCAAGCCTATACTTATCAGAAAATTACCTTCACTTTACACTTCTCTTTAAACAGCATCGTCAGAAGAGATAGACACCCGGGTGATGCATGTGAGCAGACAGCTGAGTGGAACAGTGTGACCGAGGACCTGGGGGCAACGTCACGTTCGGTTCTCATGGCCCTACAAACGTCCCCATCTCTGGATCCTCCTCATAAAAAAGGCACTGAGCACAGAAACACTCGTCTTCATTCACAACATGCTAGAATAAGGGGCTAGATCGTATTCAGTGTGTTGTCCTCAAGACAGCGTTTCCAGATTAAAATGAAACAGAAAGAAGTCAACGATTTTTGTTCAATCTGTGCTTCTTGTTTTACAGTTTCAGAACATTCTTTCCAAACCACTTCTGCTCTTATTCCTCAGGGACCTTATTCCATTTTCAATTTTAACACCATTCTCATTTTCAAAATCAGTGGCACAGCACACAGAAAAAGAAACCAGGCTACCCCTGCATCGGCCTGGCACCGGCCGCACCCACACAGCCCGTCCGCACTGACCTGCACTAGCTCGTCACTGCTCACGCCCCCCCCTTGCGCCTCCTCACACTCAGCACAGCTGCCTGTGCCCCCAGCTCGCCCCTTTGGGAAAAAAAGAAGCAGCAAGTCTCCTCCACCCCTGCGCGCCTGGGCCCAAGCCCCTGGCCCACAGTCAATGCTTCGACACGTTTTCTGAATGAGTGTGCAAGGAGATGTTCTTGGGAGACACTCCTTCACCCTTTCCTAGTCCCCAGACAGTTTTACAAACACAACTGCTTTGGCATAATTTTTCTAAGCCTTTCTCCTGACATTTCTGTTGGGAAATAACTTTACCAAAAGTCAACAGTTACTGAGCACCTGCTGTGTGCGAGACTCTGCCATATGTTACGAGGTGGAAAAAGCGCCGAGCTTTTGATCTAACAGGGGGCGCCGTTTATTTAAGTGATGAAAATAAGCACGAACGTCGACCTAGTATTTGCTATGTACAAGGCATGGTGCTTTCGTTAATGTAACTGCAATGAATCCTTGCAGCGAACTCATGGGGTGAGGTGGGCACTGGCATTGTCCCCACAGGGGACAGAAGGGCACCCAGGCAGATAGGCAGCTGGCACAAGCTCACCCAGTTTGTCAATGGCCAGACCCAGGACCTAGCTCCAGACAGCTGACTCCAGCACATATTTGCATGACCCGTGCACTTCTCTGCCACAGCTGACCCCTGACTGGGAGACTTCTCCTTTCTCCAGCAGCTTAGGGAGCAGATGACCTATAAAGACTGGAATATTCGTTGAAGGACTCAATGAAATGATAGCTCTGAGTCAGCTGCAGAAAATTGAGCTGAATTTCAAGATAAAGCTGAGGCAGGAAAGAAGTCCAGGCAACTCTACCGAGGCAATGGCTCCAGCTGTTCCCACGGGGTGGTAAATGGTACCCGGTGCGCTGTTTTCAGCTACGAAGACAGAATACGACAAACTCATCATCTCACAGATCTTAAGCAGTAAATAGAGTCAGAATGCTATTTTAAAGAGAAACAAATAAATCAATCACAAAAGGGGTGAAACCACACTCACCGGGTGCTCAGCTGTGCTGTGCAGTAAACTTAGGCAGCAAAGGAAGGTTCTGGAAGCCACGCCACCCTCTACTGGGCACAGAGGAGCAGCCTCAGAGCCGGGACACCGCGCCAGGTTCCTGAAGGATGCAGATGAGGGAGCCATGGGGAAAGTCGGGATGAGGCTTTTCCAGAAAGAAGGAAGTAAGGCAGCGTCTTCTTGCTGAGTTTGAGGAAAGTCAGGGCCAGCGTGTCTGGACTGAGCAAGTGAAGCGGGCAGAGTTGGGAGGCGGGGCCCACGGGTAATGGGGGCAGGTTCTACAAAGTCTTGAAGACCATCACGAAAGCGCTGGATTCTCTCCTGCTCTGGACTTTGAGGGCTCCCCACGCGCCTTGCAAGCAACATGGCACCTCCATTTCACAAAGATGGCTCCAGCCATGGCCCCTGGAAGCAGGGGACGAACGAGCGGGATCTGGGAACGTGGAGAGCCATCTTTGCAGCACACTTGTTCCTGCAGAGGAGCGATGAGCGTGGACCCACAGAGCTTGCCCCTGCAGAGGAGCGATGAGCGTGGACCCACAGAGCTTG
>NW_004567113.1:54923006-54940022 GCF_000260355.1 Condylura cristata
CGTGGACCCACAGAGCTTGCCCCTGCAGAGGAGCGATGAGCGTGGACCCACAGAGCTTGTCCCTGCAGAGGAGCGATGAGCGTGGACCCACAGAGAGGCGTGGTGCCGCTGCCGCTGGTGGGGTGCTCTCGCCCAGGGCAGGTAAGGGCTGGAGGAGGTGCCCAAGCACATGACATATTGCTCATATTTCCTGCCTCAAATGTCTTCCTGTTCTATGAATTACTGGAGCACTGGTGACCTTCGGAACTTTTGTAAAGTACATTGAACAACGTGAGACACAAGAAAGTCCAAGCTGGGGAGGGTAGAGCTGCCCCTACCCGAGGCAGGAAAGCAGCGATCCCATGACGGTGCCTCACGGTACCTTCCGAGCATGTCCTATGTGTAAGGAGCTCCTCGCCTGCTTTCCTTGGTGTCTCACTGAAACAAGGAGTCAAGCAATTTTGCGCAGTGTGACCTAACAGTTGTGCGGGTTGAGCCCGGAGGAGCTGGATAGCTCAGCCACTATTATATAGTTGAGAAAGGTAAAGACTGGGGCTACTTTCGCCAAATCTTTGTAGCCATTCTTTAGTACCCCCTGACACGTGTATAAATCTCTACAGCCCTGGACTTAACCCAGGGCTTGTGAACTGTCCCTAGCAACTTCTAAGAATTGATTATAATGGGTGAAATTGGTTGTCATGGATGAGTAATGTCTCCATGCCTTGTAGACTGGAACCGTGTGTTTAGGGGCTGAACGAGAGAGAGGATCCGTTGAGACACGGAAGATCAGGATCCCCCAGGGCAGGGTGTGAAGGAGAAGGCAGGGCGGTCTGCGTGGAGAGAGGTTTGGGGGCCATGGCCAGCTTGGATTCCACTTTGAAGCTCTTTTCAGCAAGTGGCCAGGCTGTCCCTGGACCTCTGCACCTGCAGCCCAAGTGCAAACACCTGTACAGGGGGGTCAGGGCACATTCCAGAAACAGGCAGTGCTGACTGACGCCCCGTCAGACACGCCCAGACCAGGGCACAGTGAGCACATCATCAAGGGCGCCACGACTCTGACTCTGGGAAACAAGTCACTAGTAAGAGAGGGGCTGGGTGGGGGGAGGAAGGAAAAGGAGGAAGGAAGGATGGCTCCCGACCCCCACTTGGGATTTGCATTTCCATTTACTGTCTCGCTGTCCCATGTGAAAACTACAGAGAATGGCAGTGATTATCCAACAAGGATTAAGAATCCGGTTTCTCCACGGACGCACCAACCTAAAACACTTTCCTTTTTGGATTTGGTCTTTTAAACACAACCTATTAAAAGTTGCTTTAATTGGCATTTTGTGAGAAAGTTAATGCAAAGTTACCAAAAATAGCTTTGAGAGAAGCAGATAAGAACACAAAGGAAAATACATTCTAATGGCAAAAATTCTCTTATTTCATTCACATTTCTTTTCAAAAGCAGGTTTAGAAATAGTAGCTCAGCCACTTTGCCCTTGGCCACCTCATGTGCTGGTTAACTCCATTATTTCTGGAAGGATCTCTTTCACTCCTGCCTCCATTCTTCCTGCTCATACATTGTTGATTGGAAAGATTTCCTGTTCACCCAAAAAACCCTGCCAATGATGCATTGCATGTTTCTCCTGTGACACTCAGTCTCAGTGTCTTTGACTCTTTTCTGTTTATCTCCCTTCACAAAACTGCACTTTCCTGTCTATCCTTTGAGAAGTATTATAAATCCTACAGAAAGCTTGGCTACAGTTGCTTTTTATTCTCTTCCCAAACACAAAGACCCACATCGCCTACCTTGCACCTGCAAACAAAGGTAAAATGTGCAGTCGTAGCATCGAAAAAATCCATTGTCTGGCAGGCAAGACAGAGAAATTGAAAATGACAATAAATGTGAGATGCTAAAAGTCTCTACAAAGTCCCAGGGCCCAGGAAAGGAGTGAAGGTCATGAAGCCATGGAAGGCCATGGCACGGCGCTGACCCCAGAGTAACTGAGCTGGCCGGGTGTCTTCCTTCTGAGCCAGACCCTTTGCAAAGCCAGGCCAGGCCAGGCCGCCAATCCACACGACACAGAAGATGGGTCATGGAAAGGTTCCATGAGAACACTGAGGAGTTCTCACCCTGGGGGGACATTCGCGATGTCACTAGAGGACCAGTATGCAGAAACCCAACAGAGAGAAGGGAGAAATCGCGCCTTGCGACCACCCAACAAAGAACTTTGCTCTGCGAAGGCAGAGTCTGGGCTTGACTTGGGAAGATTCAAGTTCCAAGCTTGGCCTTTCTGAACACACAGGACGGTGACTGCAGAAACATGCAACTGTTTGGTGTCAACAGCAGGTGTGAGTCGGGCTGTGGCCCCACCTCAGCTGGGCTTGCCTGCTCTGTCCAGAGCCAGCCAGCAGGCTCCGAGCTCCTGCTGGCAACTTCTCATCCCTGTGAGTCGCTGGCAGAGAGCTCAGCCTGAACAGCCCTCCTTGTCCACTGTTCGTTCCAGTGGTCAGCAAGGCCAAGGTCATTAGAGACCAAGGGTGTTTCAGGGACTCCAGACAGGAGTGAGTTCTCTGAACACGCACTGACCCAGACACACCTTGACAGTGAGGAATACCCAACGGTTCGGTGGATTACACGCAGCTGGGATTTGACCTTGACCTTGAAGGCCTTGGTGAATGTGGTTGCCAGTTACTCACCTGTATTTCTTGCTAATTTGCTGTGTCTTCAATGGTGAGTCCGTTAAACTTGGTTTTTTGTTTGTTTGTTTGTTTTGCTAACCTTTCTTCAACTGTGAAAGGGATAAAATGGTCAACTAACTGTTGTTCATAAAAGACCAGACCCCCCTGGTATCACAGGGGGAAATACCAGGCTGTGGGGTGCGAGGTTCCCTCTCCTGATGGTGCAGTGCTGTTGCTTTGGCTCTGATGTCCTGTGGGGTCCACGTGTTGGCTCATCTGCCCAGAGTGGTGGAGCTGAATAACCACTAGTAGATGAGTCGCTTTGCAGAAAAACAGTCAAGCGCTGGTGGCAGCCAGATTCCGTCCTGGGCTTGAAGACAAGTGTGTTCATGTCTCTGACCCCTACTAACTCAGGTGCCAAACCCGGTGAGGCCACCTCCTTGGATCATTATAGGGAGGAAGTGAGCTCAGGCTGGTAAAACCCTTCTGGTGCAAGCTCATCATAGAAGCTGGTTGACTGGTAGTCTGTCCTTTCCCTATCAACACTCCTAGAGGAAAGGTAAAGGGTATGTTTGCTTAGTAGACTTCGTCAGACCCCGAAGGGGACTTGAGCATGGCACTTGAGGAGATTAGTGTGGACAGCCTGTGACCACGTAGGAGACGTTATACCTGTGTGTGGGGGACCCAGAACACCAGGTCTCCAGAACGCTTCAGTCTCAGACTGAAAAGTGATGAAAACCTCTGTAGACCAGCTAGAACAGGCGCCCGGTAAAGTCCCCACGAACTATGAGGTGGCAAAGAAGTGGGGAGACGGCACCCGCCTGTAGCAGTGGCTCCTGGCGGAGGGAGATTTAACGGGTCTTTGGGAAGTGTCCAGATAGGGGACAGCCAAGTAGCAGATCAAAGCAGTCAGCATAGGAGGCACTATGCAATCACTCACTGGCTGTGCAAGGGCCTTGATCCGCTGGGTCCTCGGTGCCTAACACAGAAACAGATTCGTGCTACGGCCCCCATTTTATTGCTAGGGAAATTGAGTCCCGGAGAGGTTCCCTCGCTTTCCCAGTGGCTTTCCCAGTGTCGTATAATGAAGGTACAATGAAGCAGAAATTTGCGTTTTAAAGTCTGAAGTAAGTGGCTTGGTTTCTATGATTCCCTCTTAAAGGGCCAGTGGTCTGGGTGCATTTGTGAAGGGGCGTTCTCTGAAAAAGGAGGCTCCTCCCTCCGGCCTGGGACCAGCATCCCCAGGGGACGGACCCACAAATTTGTCTTTTTGAAAGCGAGTTTTCCCAGTGACATGCAGTTTGCAAGGTCTTACCCTGGTGCCTAGACACGTGGTAAGTTTCCTCTTTTCCAAACCCATCTGGAACTCATCTAAACCCCAACAAAGATTAAGCCGCGCTGTGAGGCCAACTCTTGGCCTTCAGGGTCCCACCCTAGCGGGACATCCATCCCCCCTGGTTTTGCCTCTTTAAGGACACAGATCTGCTTTGAGCACTGCGGATCCGCGGGTGTTTCCTCGGGCCAGGACTCACTTCCCACCAAAATCCACACTTGTGTCAGCGTCACAGCCGGCAGGGAGCCATTGCAAGGAGCCGGCGCAGGCTCCCGAGCAGCGAGGCTGAGGGTCTCGGCCTTCACAGCCCCTTTTCTTACAACTAAGTGCAGCCGGCAGCCTGGTCCACACACTGTCCCCACCCCAGTCCTGACCTGTTCCCTTCTCCTTCCCCATAGAAAGTCTCTGCTTTGTAGTTGTTAGGTATAGATTTTAATTGTTACTTTATTACACAATTTCATTGCTTATAGTAAACGCTTACTATAAAGAAATATAGAAAATAAAGGGGAAAAGACAAGTAAGTGCAGCCCGGCTGCGGGGGGCTTGCTCTGCAGGGACAGACTCAGTGGCCTGTCACTGGGGTGCCCTGGGGTGGTGTTGGGCAGAGTGACAGCTGGCCGAAGGGGACATTGGAGCCGGCAGGGCGCCCCACCCATGGCAAGCAGTTTCAAAGTCAAGAAACTGCTTGGCACCTGGAGGGGTGAGGGCGCCTCGAATAAGGCCACCGCCACAGCCGTCTGTCTGACGCATCATTTCCGTCCTCTGGAAGCCTAAGCTTGGCTCGTGGCCTCTGAACTCTCTTGCACAGCTTTGCTGTGGGTGCAGGGTTTACTGTCCACTTCATCCCCACCGAAGGGATGGCATAAGAGGCTCACGTTACCTTTTGGGGGATCGTGTTAGCAAAATTGTATTAGCAGATAGCACCGTCTGACACTCTGAGGAAGTGATGTCTCAAAAATAAGAACCATGAAGAGGGGGGGCAGAGAGAGCGGAAAACACCTAACTCACTTCGCTTCCTGTGGCTACTTACTTCACAGATCAGGGTGTTTCTGCCCTGAGGCTGCCAGCATCTTACTGTATTTCTCTGTAACGTGCAAGACACCTCTTCTGGGCCCTTCACTCATCAGCCCTCCCCTCTTCAATCTGTCCTTGACAACGCCAATCTCTGATTGTCATGGAATTTCCACTGAAAGGGGATCTATGGGCCACCCAGTCCCCACGGAGAGCCTGGATCCTCGGCCTGTGTGTTCCCCAGACTCCTCCAAAGTCACTCGGTGGCTTTGAAATGAAAAATGCAGGAGTTGCACTTGCCAGCAGGGTGAAAGGCAAAACCCAAGCAGCCTCGCCACAGGCCCTTTGCACACCCTGCTCCCTCTGTGTGCAACCCGGGCGGGGGGAGCCTGCCCACCGGCAGTGTGGTGCTGGATGCAGCGAGACGGGGCTCTCAAGGGCTGGCTGCAAAGTGTTCAGAAATATTACACCTACTGGTTAAAAAGAACTACTATTTTAAAGGCTAGTTACATAAATTTATGAGCATTGTATTAAAATGAAGCCAATCCTCAACATCCATCTTCCTGATTATTGTGCTCCACCGTGCTTCAATCTCAGCTCTTTTACTTCTGGGTCTTAGGTATAATTGACATAGAACCTATGGATCAGGAAATTCTTTAAGCCGCCATTTTTGCTCAGAAGTTTAATGGTTGTAAGAGCCAAGGCACCTGGTGTTTGTGAGCTCCTTACCGACAGGGGCAGGAGCCCCACTCTGGTCAAATGCCCGGAGTCACCAGGGGACCACGTCTATCCAGCAGGGTCTCGGGCTCCGCCCTACTGTCCGGAGACGGGGAGGTGGCCAGACAGTCCTGTGTCTGAGGAAACAGACTTGGTGTGGTGACCAAAGACCCTTGAACATGACCTTAAAGATCAAGCAACGTCTGAGTAATGGCACCGCTTGGCCTCAGTCCCCATGCTGGGTAGCGTCAATCAGGCCCTCTCACCCCTGTGTGAAGGACACAGCATCTAGTGACTCTAGGTCATGTAGCTGAAACTGCGGACATGTCCTTGAATCCACAACATCTCTGCAATTTGACTCTCTATATAAACTGAAGTAGCTGATTTCATTGTCTATAATTTTCTGATTTCAAGAACGTTAAGTGAATAAGTAACCTTATGGACTGACTTTTTTCACTCAACTTAACTCTCTGGCCATCCATCCAGGCCATTGTGCATGTCAATGGTTCGGTTCTTTTCATTGCTGTGTAGTACTCCATCACACAGACATGTCACAGGTTGCTTAATCACTCATTCATTGAAGGGGATTTGTGCTCTTTCCATTTCTTACTGTTAAAAAATAGCAAAACTTTTTTTATATCCTCACCAGTAACTTATGAGTGACCTGAGGGGAAACTGGGCCCTTTACACATTACTGGTGATAACTTAAAATGATTACAGGGTCTCTAGAGAGCAGATTCTTTGAAGCGGCCATTCTCTAGGTGTATAGTGATATTTCAGAGGTTTCAATTTGCATTTTTCTCATAGTTGCTGACACTGAACATCTTTTCACGTGCTGATTTGCCACCAGTGTATCCTCTTCTGTGGAATGTCAGCCTGTCCTGTCTTTAGCCCATTTTCTAATTCGATTTTCGCTGTTGAGTTTTGAGAGTTCTTTAAATAGTCTAGATATTAGTTCTTTGTCAGATAGATATATGGTTTGCAAATCTTTCCTCCCCATCTATGGTTTGTGTTTCACCCTTTTAAGTCTTTCATAGAGCAAGAGTTCCTCATTTTGATGAAGCCAAATTTATCAACTTTTCCTCTTATGAATTATGCTTTTGGTGTCAAGTCTAAGAACTCTTTGCCCTTGACGCAAAGATTTGTCCTATTTTTTGTAAAAGTTTTATAATTTACATTTTATTTTAAGCCTATGACCCAGTTTGAATTAATATTTGTATTGAGCATGAGACCTTGCTTCTTTCTTTGTTATTACCTCTGAATGTCCAGTTACTATTAACTGAAAAGACTATTTTTCCTGCACTGGTTCACTCTTGTGTTTTTGTCAAACATCAGTTGGGCATATTGTGTGAACCTATTTCTGGACTATCTGTTCTGTTCCATCAATCTCTGTGTCCATCATGACAACATCGCACAGTCTTGTTGCTATCTTATTATTAAGTAAACTGACTCATATTTTATAATTTTATCTCCAAAACTGTTTTGGCTCTTCTAGTTATTTTGCCTTTTCATATAAACTTTGGACTAATCTTATCTATATCTACCAAAAATAATCTTACTTGACTCTGCATATTAATTGTATTATACTTGAATATCAAATTGAAGATAATTGAAACCCTGTACGTGTTTTCTTAGACTTACCCCTAAGCATTAATTATATTTTTTGTAATGATTGTAACTTATATTTTAATTGCAATGTCCTCATGTCAGTGCTAATATATAATTATTCCAGGAGCTTGCTAAATTCACATATTAATCTAAGAGGTTTTTGCTGGCCTCCTCGGGTTTTCTATGATTGCCATGGCATTAGACTTAGAGACAGTTTTATTTCTTCCCTTTGATCTTTATAGCTCGTTTCTTTTTCTAGCCTCACAGAAGCCTAGCAATTCCAACACTGTATTAACCAAGAATCATAAGAGCAGGTGCCCAAGTTTCGGTCCTAGTCCTAAGGAGAAAACTTTTAATCACTCACCATCCACTGTGATGTTAGCTGTAGTTTCTCTCTAGACAGTCTTTAACCGGGTGATACATGCTCCTCTCCTCGTATTTTTCAGAGAGTTTTTATCATCAATGGATGTTGCATTTTGTCAGTGTTTTTTAATAACATTAAATTGATTGGATCGTGGAGTTTTTCTTTTTCAGCGTATTAACATAGAGGATTCATGGACTGATTTTTAAACATTAAGCCAGCCTTGCATTCCTGGAATAAATTCCACTTGGTCGTGGTAAATATGATTACATATCCTGGGGTTTATTGGCTAATATGTTGTGAAGATTTTTGCATTTATATTCATAGGATGCATTCTCCCTTGTTTCCTTGGTCTGTCGGTATCTTTTCTGGCAGCAGACCACAGTAACTTCACTAAATGACTTAGAAAGTTTCCCTCCTCTTCTATTTTCTGGAAAACAGTATGTAAATTTTGCGTTAATTCCTCTGTGATCTTTGAGGAAGTTCTCCAGAGAAACCATCTGACAAATCAAATCCAATTGCATGTACAGGGCCATTCAAATTATCTGTTTTGTATGGGGTGATAGTGGGGTTTTGTATTTCTTGAGAAGCTGATTATTACTTTGTCTAGCTTCTCAGTTCAATATGGGTAGAGTGCTCCTAATCCCTTTTTATCATTTCATGTCTTGCGTGTCCACAAAAATATTCCCGTCTCTCCTTCCTACTACATCTTCTTTCTTTCTTCTTAATCTTTCTCCAAGTGTATAAATTTAAATGATTTTTTTAAACAATTCTTGTTTCATTGATTTTCTCTAATGTTATTTTGTTTTCCATTTCATTGATTTTTGCTCCTATCTTTATGACTTCCTTTAGGTCTTTGGGATGCACTTTGTTCTTCTTTGGTTTAGATTATTGCTCTCATATCTTACTTTTTAATATATTCTGATCATGCTATAAATTCCCCTCTCTGCAAATTTTTTTTGGCCATGTACCGGCCCATCTTTATATATTGTTTTTTCATTTTCAAATCAACTCAGTGTGGCTTTTTATTTCCCTTGAGACATTCTCTTTGATCCTTTGGGTAGCTGGAAATATACTGTTTAGTTTTCAAGTGCTTTAGGTTTTCTAGTTATCTTTACTAATGATCTTCACACTAGTTCCACTGGGCCAGAGAGCACATGCTACACGATAGAAAGTCACCAATGTGCCAAGGTTTGTTTTATGACCCAGGATGTGGTTATTCTTGATATAGTTCCCATGGATACTTGAAAAGAATCTTTATTCTGTCCATGTTGGGGCACTTAGTGGTAACTGTAAAATATTTTTAAAGTACAAGAGGCTAAACATCATGATCTAGAAAGAACTCAGCAAAATGAAAACAAATAGCCAAGTCAGATACTGGGGAGCCGTGCTAAGTAGGCCCTTCTCCGAGTCAGACACAGAATGGCCGACAGACACGGACAGAACGCTCCTCACCACTTGTCATCAAGGAAACTCAGATCAAAACCACAGTGAGGTGCCACCTCACACCCTGAGAGCCACCAGTAGCTCACAGACCACAACAGCAGGTGTGCTGAGGACTTGAAGAAGACAGAAACGCTAACTCTGGCGGCAGCGCGGACTGGTCCAGACCATGGAGAACAGTGTGGAAATTTCTCACCAACATGGGTCCGGCAACCCCACCCCGTGTGTGTACTCACGATGGCACGATCACTCCTTTGAAGGGATAGCTGAGTGCCTGTGTTCATCCCAGCACGGCTTACACTCACGAAGCTATGAAGATGACCTCAGTGTCCAGCTGATGAGTGGACAGACATGGGGTGTATATGCAGTACTGCTGGGCAGCAAAACAGGCCAAGCGCTCCCATGGGTGACAACACGAGCAGAGCTGTACAGGGAGATGCCACAGTTGTGCAGATATCAGAAGAGAAAGGCAAATAAATGCCAGGTGACTTCACCCAAATGTGAAGTGGAAAGAAATCAAACCAAAAGAGAGAGAGAACCTATAAAACTAAACCAAAAAATTTAGAAGTCCTGAAACTGTGACTGGAATTAAGGTGACCAGATGGAAGGGAAGGCTGGGAGTGACATGTGGGGGAGCCCAAAGGACTGAGGTGGAGGACGGAGGGTGCCTGGTACTGGCTGTGCTGTGGTAACACCCCCTGCAGAGGCTGGCCCACCCCTGTGTCATACAGTGCCTTCAAGCGATGTTACCTCAATGAAATGTTACAGGAAAATAAATAGGTAGGACCCCTGGTGGCCCAGAGGGTTAAATCTCAGCACTATGAAGCTGTCCACAGCCACTGCAGCTTGATTTCGATCCCCAGCCCCGGAGGTGACCCACAGGGCGCAGCTGACCTCTCCTGACCTGCCCGCTGCTCCCTCAGCAGTGGGTTTCAGTGGGTCTGCTCCCCACTCTGTGGCTGGTGAATCCTCTTACCCCCGCACCTCTGGCCTACACCCCAGTTTTTGTATGCATGAATAAATAAAACTTTAAAAATAAATATAAAAGTTTTTAGTTCCCATTGCAAGCAAAAGGGTGGGGTGGGGGCGAGGGAATAATACAGTTTTTTAAATGAAACCAAAAAATCCTTGCCAAATAATTCTAAAAGCTGTCACCTCACTGCTGGCATCCATTGGTCTTTTTCTCATCAACCAGAATGTTCTGGGTTTTGATAAGATGAGTGATTTTTTTTTAAAGATTTATTTATGTATGCACACAGAACTGGGGCGAAGGCCAGAGGTGCAGGGGGTGAGAGGCTTCACCAGCGACAGTGAGGAGAAGAACAGGCAGATTGAGAACTGCAGAGGGGAGCAGGGCGCAGTCAGGAGAGTCTGCTGCTCCCTGGGGATCACCTCTGGGCCGGAAGCTTGCAGCGCTGCGCCCTAACCCCTTGCGCCACCAGGGAAGGCCCTAGGATGAGTGATTTTTAATGGAAACTTTGTTTTCTGAGTATTTTAAAATGCAGTGTCGGAAGTACACTGGGGGTGGGTGGGGTGCCCTCCGGCTTTTCCTCTACCCAGCCTGGCTCACAGGGCGGGGAGGGGGTGGCCGGCAGGGGTGCCCCGTTAAGGCGGCAGTGGGCACCCTTTGACACCACTCCAGTGTGGGAAGAGACACGCCTCTGGCTGCCCAGAGATAGAAGTCCCGGAGCTGCCCCAGAGCCACCGCCCGGAGCGCCTTGGGCACCTGTTGCCCCAGAGGGCGGAGGGGGTGGAGCTCGCTCAGCCGGCTTGGCCCACGGGCCAAGGCTTTGGTGTCTTGGGTTTATTGTGGTATCTGACTGCCCTAAAGCAGTAACTGCCTGGGACTTTCCTGTCTCTGGCCTCCTCTTCCTGCCCTTTGGGTAGACAGCGTAGGCTTTGGGTGAGGTTTCGTTTTCCACCTGCGGCGCTGGCATTTCTGGCAGCGGTCAGTCCCCTGGTCGGTCCCCTTCTCTCCAAGTTTGGGGCATTTGAGGCAGGAAGAAAACTCGGGGCACATTTCACCTTGTTCGTGGGATCTAGGGGTCCCTGGCAGCCTGCCACCTTCCCCCAAATCCCGAGCTTTCTGTGGCTGTTCTGGGTTAGCGGCCAGGGTTAGCAGCCCTGGGCGGGCAGCAAAGGTCACTAGCTCTCCCGTGCATCTTCCCGGCAGTCTGCATGCGCTCCTGCTGGTTCTCCCGCAGCGATACCAGCCGGTCTCACCCTGGTCCTCAACCGTGACATGCATGTATTTCTGAGTACTTCTTTCCTTGACTTTACCAGATTTCTAAACCTCAAAGCCAACAAAAGGTGGAGAGAAGAAGTGGGTGGTGAGCTAAGTCGTAGACATTTCCTGAGCCTGGGGAGCCTGAACCTTGTTACTTAGGAAGAAGAAATCTGAAGGGAATTAGTTCAGACAGAAACTATCTTCTAGTTAATATTGCTGAGGCCCCGTTCTCCAGCGTCACTCAGAAATCCCAAATTTAAAAATAATCTCGTATGTGCAACTTCCGGCAAGCTATTAAAAACTCCCCTCCTGGGCCCTCCTGGGGCGCAGCGGGTTACAGCACAGCACTGAGAAGCTAAAGCCGCTTCCGCATGAGTTCGATTCCCGCCTGCCCCGGAAGTGACCACAGGGCGCGGCAGACCTCTCCTGACCCGCCCGCTGCTCCCCTCAGCAGTGGACTTCGTCGATCTGCCTGTTCTGCTCCCCACTCTGTCTCTGGTGAAGCCTCTCACAGCACCTGAGCCTCTGGCCTGTACCCCAGTTCTGTATGCACAAATAATTATTTTTTAAAAAAAAATCATCCCTCCTTTCGAGCAGTAGCCGCTGTGAACGAGTCCCCTCCTCCTGACCACTCGGCCGTGGGCAGCGCCCCTCCAGCAGCTGCCCCCTCTCCCTGCACCACCACAGCTGCCCTGCTCATGGCATTCTGGGGCCTGGGGCAGGAAACACACCAAGACAGCGGGTGCCGCCAGGCGCCAAGGCTCGCCTGAGCTCGTGGGTCCTCTCCCACCCTGGGACAAGCAGGGATTTGGCTTGGATCATTGTAGTGCAACTAAAGAAATGTGAACTTACTCTGCTGCTCTGGGTGATTGAGAAGGGTGTAAATAGGGGTAAAGAAGGAAGGAGGATGAGGGAGGGAGAGAGGGAGGGTAAGAGGGAGCGAGGAAAGGGGGAGGGAGAGAGGCGGGAGGGCTGGGGAATGAACTAAGTGTGGGGTGTTGGTTGAGTGAGCACCAGGCAGGACCCATCAGAGATCCCAGCACTCTGCAGACGTCCTCTGATACCGAACCCCGAGATGCAGCAGGCTGTACGAGCGCTTCTCCCATGCTAATGAGCTCTCGGCCCCGGCTCAGTGAGCCCGAGACAGGCTTGATCGTGGACCTGTAATCAGGCTACAGATTTTTGTGCTGCTTGCGTGCCCCTGACTACATTACAAATACCAAGGAGCTAAAAGAGCCACTGTGATAATATGTGAAGGACTATCATCGAGAGTATTTCTGGCAATTCCTTGGCAATTCAATTTTTTCTTAAACGAAACAGTCATATATATATATGTATATATATATATATGCTTCGTTACTGATATTGAAAATGAATAGGGATGTTGATTTAAGGCGGGGAAAGCAGAGAGCACATAACCGCAGAAGGAACATTCCTGATATGAACAGAAAACTAAGCCCTTGCCAGTTGCCAAAAGTTGTGTTTATCTAAGTGACTTCTCCATGGAGATTTGGCATATTTAACCCACACACTGTGCACAAGTTATCTCGCTTCTTCAGGCTGAAGCTGATCTAAGGGCCCAGGGCTGTGTATTTCCCAGCCGCTGGCCTGGGTCTGGATCTGTGGTTTGTCGAAGTCAAAACACAGCCTGGTGCAGGGGTCTGGAGGGAGCATCCGCCCTGGGGTGCTCCGGTGGATTCTGCTTTCACCCGCCCTCCGTCTCCTCTCTGCTCCAGCCCGCCCAAGTCACAAGCACCATCTTGCTTTATTATGTGAAAGTGTATTTGCCTGCAAGGAGCAACACTTCATAAATCATATCACTCTGGCACCTGCCTATGACTCGGGGCTCTAGCGTTGCACCTCTTCAGGTGAATGTGACACACCACACGCACCACTGAGCCCCCACAATCTCCATCCTCAAACGCCGGGCTCCCTCCTCGGCCTCCCGCTCCCCCGCTGCAGTTCTTATACGGCTCAGTTGGGCCTTGGAGCCAGCTCTCCCCTCCCGCCTGCCCCCACGGGGACCTGCAGTTTGGGGGACACACGGTCAGGACCGGGGCCTCCGCTGGCTCAATCTCCTCCTAGCACCTGTCCTGGGGCGGGACAGGAGGGGAAGGAAGGAAAGCAGAGGGTGCCGGGGATCTTTCTGCCTGGCCAGCGACACGGGAGCTGGTGGGCAGGCTCCAGAGGGACAGGCAGGCCACGCAGTGACCCAAAGAGGGTCAGCCTCAGAGACCCCGCCCCTGCCCCCAGCGTGGGCCCCCACTGTCCACCTCCCCTTTCTCTTTCAGATGCTTCTCGCTCTCCAGGCTCCTTTCGCCCCCTTGGCTAAGATGACCCAGGCCGGCTGCTGCGCCCCATGGCGCCGGCTGTCTGCAGAGAACACCTTCCCAGGGAAATTCTTGGAGCCAAGGTGCCCAACCCAGCCAAATCCCGCCCCAGCCCCACGCCTGGCTCATCTGTGCCAGCCAGCCAGCTCCCCCTAAGTCTGCAGCATAAGACTCCTGGGGAGTCAGAGGCCCTGGCTGCGGGTAAGATACTCTTTGGCCTGTGACCCGCCACTTCCTTTGGGACAAGACCTCATGGCCTCCTGGGCCAGCTCCCGCCTCACAGTGCGCCCTGGCCGGTGAGGGGGACTCCGGAGTGTCCGCGTGGCTCGGGAACTTCTCCCAGCTCTCAGCTTCTCCAAGGGGCCAGGCCCGGGCGAGTGTGGGCCGCTTCTGTAAGGACGCTGGCATGGGAAGGCCTGTAGACGCCACTTGCTTCAAATCCTCCCTGCAGAGAGGATAGAGAAGGGCTCCAAGTTCACTGCTAAAGTCAGGGCAGCAGC
Organism: Condylura cristata; assembly: GCF_000260355.1. Classification (NCBI taxonomy): domain Eukaryota; kingdom Metazoa; phylum Chordata; class Mammalia; order Eulipotyphla; family Talpidae; genus Condylura; species Condylura cristata. The sequence goes on from NW_004567113.1 coordinate 54,937,180, forward strand.
TTCCAAGGCGGCTGGGGAGGAGGGCAGCCTGCTGACCGCAGACCCCCAGCACCCAAGGCCAGGAAAGAGACAGGCTTCAATAAGTGCGCCCTTAGAAAACTCCAGGAGAATGAAACTACCTTTTGTTGCTTTTGTTGTGGTGTGAAATGGCCCTAAACCCGTCTTCCAAACAAAAGACTCGGGGCGTTTAAGGCTCCCTGTTCCAGTATTCTCTGACACTCTGAACTGACACACATTGCAGTTCTTCAGAGTGACCCGGCAGCTCCTGGCTGGGAGACCATGAGTACGGCGCAGCTGCACCGGGTGGCCTGTGGGGGAGCAGGGCACCCCTCCCAGGCGGGGGGAACCCACGGCTCTCTGGTTTGTGCTGGCTGCAGGGCCCCGACGGCCCGTGACCTCAGTGGCAGGAAGCAGCTACCAGCAGAGACGCTTTGGTGTCCACGTCAGGCCTGACCAGCAGCTCACACCTGCAGAGAAAGACAACGGTGGCCTCCCCGTTCCTGACACGGCCTTGAAATGCTTGATAGGCCCACGGATGTTCCTCTTCGCTGAGGGACCTACACACCATTAGGCCACGCACACCTGTGGCCATAAACCTACTCATCAGACACCACGAGCCAAAGGCATCCGCCCGAGAGGAAACGTTCCTACAGCATCTGGGCTCCCATCCGCCCCGAGCAGGCTCTCACCGGTCTGTTCCAGAAGCTTCTCGCCCGGTCGTTCACGGGACTTGCATTTAGCAGCTAATGTGTGAAGAGAACCCCCCAGTCAATGCATAAGACAGGCCATGTCACAGGAGGCGACAACATGACAGAAAACAGAGACGTGGCAGAGGGAAGCGGCCCCCCGCCCTAGAGACGACCCCAGGGGTCAGGGGCCATGACTTTGGGGTGAGTACCCCAGTTCTGCACTCCCTCGCTCGGGACCCTCAGCCCCCCATGCCCCAGGCTCCTGGGCACATCAGCCCAGCTGGGACTGAGCGCTGGGTGCCACCCGGCAGACACCCTCACGCCCGCTGAGGATGAGATGGGGTCACCGAGCCTAAACGGAAGAAGCGGGGTGCGTCAACCCTGTGCAATGTGCCCTTAGCCCACTTTTCCCCTTTCACTTTTTAATTATGACCAGCTCACCTTCACCCTTTCACCCTATGCTAGCTACATAGCAAATAAACCAAACCCAGTGGCTTCAAAAGCATTTATGGGGTCTGTGACTTTGAGGGGGCGGGAAGACCCGTCTCAGTCTCTGACAATGAGCAAACTGGACTCCAGGGCCCCAGGGCTGCGCTGTTACCCACTAGGCCCCCTGCCAGCACGGAGCAGACTCCCAGGCTGGTCCCCGGCCACCTGGCCCAGCTCTCCTGGGCTCCGTGGGGGCCCCTGCTCCCTGCCGGGCCACGTGTGCTGTGCCCTGGACGCTCGGGCTGAGGCCATCAGCTGGTGGCCTTGGCTAGTGACTCACTCTTCGGTGGTGTCCTCATGTGTGGAATAGGAAATAGTAGCATCTGAAAGAATTACGAAATCAGGGAAATAACAGGTATGAGGACTTGGAGGACCGTGTGGGAACAGCAGCTGCCGGGTTAGCTCTCTCCCTTGTGCCTGCTGGAGTCGGGGTTGCTGTGGGTGGCACAGAGCCGTATTTCTACTTCCAGATGTCAAAGCCCCACAAAAAGAAAGATTAACATGGACAGTACGTGGCTCGGGTGGGATCTGAGGCGCAGGGCGCAGGTCCGGCCCCCTCCCCACCAGGATGGGTTGGGTGTTATTCCGCCTCTCTTCACGAGAGAGGCCTCAGATCCTGGTGGGCATATGAGGGCTGAATTTAAGCAAAGCCAGAAAGCTGGCGGAGGCCAGGTCTGCTTTGATTTGTGTTGTGGGTGCTGGCATTTGACCAGCCACTTTATATAATGGTGTCATTTATTTTTCCCAGCCAGGCTGTGAGCTTCAGAGAATGAGCCCGCTCCTGGGCCCGCAGGCACCAGGCAGGGGGCTGGAATGTCAGCCCCAGAGAGGGGACCCGATGGCCACCCTGCCCAGGCTGGCGTGGGCCTGGGCCTCTCCCGTCCACGGGGAGTCGGGGCAGGGCCGGGAGGAAGCCGAAGCAGCGCCATGCCCGGGGCCAGGACAGGCAGCTGACATCAGCCAGCCAGAAAAATCCGTTTTTAAAATGGCATAAGAAAAATTAAACTTGCTGCTCCGTCATTTCATATAAAAACCCAAGAATGAAAATAAAAATGGTTCCAAGTTATTTTATTCTGAATTTATTTTTAATGCGAATGCCAACAAAATAGCTCTTCTCCATGAGTCACTTTACAAAGCAGAAAACACGATTTCCCGAAATGGCATTTTGCAGAAGCATAAAGGAAACCGCTTTTTGACAGGAGAAAGCTGCAGCGCAATTAACTGTCACGGTGCTGGTCTCTGTCTGTCTGTGTGTGTGTCTGTGGGTCTGTGTGCCTGCGAGTCTCTATGGGAGGAAGCCTGTTTCTCGTTCTGTCCCCCATCTCTGGCATCTCCCCTGTCTTCTCTAACCAGCGCCCCTCTGTTCGGTCTGCAAGCCTCACTGAAAGTCCCACTTGCAGGTCTTCTCCATGTGCCCTCCTGCAGGGGCCACCCCCTTATTACACTCTGGAAGGATCTGCGCCCTTTCTTCCCTGCACTTCCCGTTGTGTGCTAATTACTCAGTACATTGATGTGCTGGGAGCCTGGGGCCCAGGCAGCGTAGAGGCAGCCAGGACCCCTGGAGGCAAGGTGGTTTCTGTGTCTCTCAACAACTGTGCTAAGAAATGCAGATCTCAGAAAACAAAGGGCCTGAGGCCGGAAGAGGACGCCTGGGCGTGGGGAGCA
>NW_004567113.1:54940546-54998481 GCF_000260355.1 Condylura cristata
ACGGGACGAAGGTGAACATCTGGGGGGGTGGTAATGAGCCCCATGCCGACCCCCGGAAGGTGGATGCCAGCGTTGGAACCCACTTGTTCTCGGGGCTGGTTTCTGGCACCACCGTTTCTGAAAAGCTCGGCACCTTCCACGGGGCAGGGCAGCCCCGAAAGAGGTGAAGGGCGTTCCCTGCCCACCTCTGCACAGGACCCCCGGGGCCCCCTCCCCCAGGAAGGCTGCCCCACCCTCGCTGTGCTCCCCACGCCCGCCGGGTCGCAGGGGCAGGACACGCAGCTCCACCAGAACACCCCAGAGCCTGGCTGGGAGAGGGGGCGAGCGTGGGGGGCAGGGGCGGTCGCGCCGGTGTGTCCCCCGCCAGGAGACAGCCAGCTAGCCGCCCGTGGCTCTGGAGGTCTGCAGCGAAATGAAACAAGACGCGTCTCACCCGCGGCCAGGAAAGCCGGTGGGGGTGGCCGCGATGCCTTTATCAAATAAAGGCCCAAGCCGTGGCCATGTCCAGCGTGTCGGGACCCGCGCAGGTCAAGTGTTTTGGCAATAAGACCGGCCGCCTTCACCTCTGAGCCACGGAAGCGTGGCTGTGGCTGTGCCTCAGCGGGCGAGTCCTTCCTTCAGACAAATCACACTGCGTTGACCTGATGGAAGACCGGGCATTCCTGCAGGTGTCTCCGCCCAGGCCTGTGGCCTTGCCCGCTCCAGAGAGGGCTTTGAGGACCAGCTCCAGGAAGGAGGGCGCCGCTGGGTGGACCCCTCGCTTGGCTTCCTGCGTCTCCAGCTTGCCTCTCTGTATATGAAACACAGCGCCCGCGCCGGGGCTCCCCCGAGGCACAGGGGTTAGGCCTCAGCACTGGGGAGCCATCGGCAGCCGCTGTGGCCCAAGAGTGAGCCCCAGCCAGGGAGGGACCCCCAGGCCGCAGCAGGCCCCTCCTGTCTCCCCGCTGCCCTGTCAGTAGTGTGTTTCAGTCCAGCCACCTGTTCTGCTCCCCGCTCTGTCTCTGAGGAGTCCTCTCACCACCCCCTGCACCTCTCTGGCTTGCACCCCAGCTCTTGTATGCATAAATAAACTAAATAAATGTTAAAGAAAAAACAGTTTCTTAGCAGAAACTATGAGAGGTCTACTGGGCTTTCTCTACAATTTCAAGAGAGTTGAGAAGTAGTAAGTTTAAAAACAATAAAATGAATTTAAATTGTGGATAAAAATTTGAGTTTCTCCTCGTGTGCACTAATTTCTTAGGAGCTGAAAGGAGGGTCAAGATCGGCGGGTCTCAGGCGTTCACACGTGGTCACCCGCAGATGCTCTCTGCTGCCTGCAGAGTGACCTTGCCGTCTCCGCACCAAGACCTGCAGTGAGCTTCAAAGAAGCGCACCCCTGGTAGAGGCGAGAAAAGAGAGTCAGTTAAGTTTGAGAACTTGCTGGAATTCAGAGTGGGCGGGAGGGGCTGAGCCTAAGCCACAGATGCCCCACGGCTGACAACGCCCAGCTCTGCCCCCGGGGCCTGCAGGAAGCAGCACAGTCCTCTGCCCCATCCCAGGACCCCGCTACTTCAGCAGGGGTGGGCTTGTGGGCCTGTTGGGAGTGGGGACCGACTTAAATTTAAATTTAAATAAAAAATGAGGTTGTTAACTGGAGCCTGATCCAATGTGGCTGATTTTTTTTTTTTTTAAGATTTGTTTTTACTTATTTATGCAGACAAGAACTGGGGTGCAGGCCAGAGCTGTAGGAGTCCAGGGAGTCACCGGAGACAGAGTGGGGAGCAGAACTGGCAGAGTTACTGAAATCCACTGCTGAGGGGAGCAATGGGGATACAGGAGGGGTCTGCTGCACCTTGGGGTCACTCCCTGGCTGGGGATGGAGCTCAGGCCACAGTGCCCCGAGATAGCTTCATAGTGCTGAGTGTTCAACCCCTGAGCCACCAAGGAGCCCCAGTGTGGCTGATCTTAAGGACAGAAAGTTTGAACAGGGACCCAGGGCGACTCAGGGCAGGTGCTGTCACCAGGAGCCGGGGGAGAGACCTTCCGTCCAGCATGGGCAGGAAGCAGCTCTCCCCACACCCAGACTCCCAGCCTCGCCAGTGGAGAACCCCTTTCTGAAGGGTCAACCCCCACTGGGCGAGAAGCTAACAGCAGCCCCAGGAAGCCAACACAGGAGCCACCAGAAGAACTGACCACGTAAGCCACATGGTTGTGAACGACCTAAGTGGTTCTTGTTCAAAACCCCAGGGCAGCAAAAGCTAATTGATAAAGGGGTGACTTGATGCTCATTAGGCTGTGGCTTTCGCAATGGTTAAGGGGAGCTAAACCTGTTTTCCTGATAAGGTTAATCAGCTAATACCTGCACATTGCCCAGTAAGTTACCTGGCGCAAAATTAACCCGTAATGAGAGCTGGTGTTAGCTTGGGGGTGTATGTTCAGTTAAAACCAGTCATCTGCCTACGATAACACAAACCCGACCCGTCTGCCTGTGGATTTATTTCAGTGGATGTTGGGGTTTCTTACAGCATGCAGCATCGACTTACAGAAAACTAGAATTTTCTATGCAGCAAGTGGTGGGAATACTTAGCGAGGGCCAACTTAGAGTTTAACTGAACCAGGGTTGAGGTGGAAAGAAATTCAGCGATGCCCAAAGCCTTGTTCAAGGTCTTTATTTACATTGTTTTGTGCATTTGTTGGATTATCGCTAAAATATGAAAGACGTCATCCGTCAGCCACAGACTAAGTGGGGACATAGTTGAGACATAGTTGAGAAATCAATTGCCATTTTCCCGGATGACAAAATTAATGTTAAAAAGTGAGATAAGGGCCCACCTTTCTCATCCCTGCCTCCCACTTCTCCCATAACCCGGGGCCCGTGTTCTTGAGTCATCTTAAGAAAGAAAGCCCCTGCACATCACTGCACAGGAAAATGAGTATCCCAGGAGAAGTGGGATGAAAGCAGCCAACCCCATTGTCATGCTTGAATGTGGCCCTTTGCTAATTTGCACCTCGGCCTCCAGGAGAGCACTACGTCACGGCCCCCCCTGGTCCCCACGGTCTCCTCTAATGCCCTTCAGCCCTAGAACAGGAAGTCCCACGAGCGTCCAAGCAGCCCAGGTCTGTGGCTGGGTGTCACAGGAAGCCAAACCTGAAACTGACCTGGAGGAGGTTTCTGCTGCAGGCCACTGCGTAGCGGCCCCAACTCCCTGCACTCCGGATCGGCAGCTCTGGGTTTTCCGCGGTGCCACCATGGCCTCCAGCACAGGAGACCCACGACCCAGCCGGCAGCCTGGGGTGCGCTCTGCACTGAACAGGTAAATGGAGAAGCGGCTCCCCGCCGCACCCCCCCCCACTCCTAAACCCCCCCCCCACAACCCCCCCCCCCCCCCCGGGCGTCAGACAGGGCTGGCCCTAGCAAAGGGGTGTTTCTGACATGAACTCAGGACCTTCTAGAAAGCACCAAAGGGGCTTAGAGAAAGTCAGGTCCTTAACTCAGCTGTTAAGGAGCCCATGTTTCTGCTGGGAGAAGGACTCAGGGTCCACCCTTATGCAGTGAGAAGGCTACACTTTTCTGTCTTCGCTGTCTGGCACTTGAGGCCCCAGTATGCAGCTAAAATCTGAAGGCCAGACCAGTGGCTGTCTGGCTAGCGTGCTCGGCCTGAGGACGTCTCTTTGAAGGCAGAAGAGGAGGGGATAGAAAAGTAACTGAGTCCCGTCCTGCTGTGGGTGATGGTTTGCTGAGCTGAAGTTTTCTCTCTGCTTTGGTGGAGAGAGAGTGGAGGAGAGCGGGCTTCAGCCTCACCCGCCGGGAGTGCCCAGAAGTGGAGTAAAATGCTCACCCTTTGAAAGGACCTGACTTTCTCTAACAAACAAATACTAAGCTGGAGTGAAGCAGACAGGCAGCTGTCGGTTTCTGCCATTTGAGACTGGGTGGAATAACCAAGTTGTGTGTTGCTGTGAGGGCAAGGGAAATGTCACTGAGGCCTCAAACCTTAGAAGAGCCCGAGAGTGGGGACTTCACACTGATGGCATCCCTGGACCCAGTGTCCTTACCAGAGTGGTTTCCTGGGGCACAGCCTTCAGGGGTTCCTCTGGCTGTGTGGCCCACCCCCACCCCAAGCCAAAGAGAACCGATATTGCAAAAGACAGAAGAGGGTGGGCACCCCTCAGAGGGCTGCGGGGAACGCAAAGCTTCAGAAATCCTCTGAAGCTGCAGAAAATTGAAACCCTAGAGAAGCAGGAGGGCCAGCTCCAGCCAGATGCTCTGTATTGGTGAGCTCAGTCCTTCCTCACAAACGTGAGCCTCGGCGATGCTGGCGAAGAAGCACTGTTGGGAGCAGGTGTGCGACTCGGTGCAGGCACAGAGGGCTGGGCAGGCTCACACGCGAGGACTGTGCTGGGGTGGGCTGGAGGAGGTGGCCGGTCGCTGCAGCCCCAGCAGTCACCCCCAGCCCACGCCGGCTGTGGTCTCTGGCCGAGGCCCCCTGACACTGGCGCTCTTCTTCCCGCCGAGGGGCCCTCTGAGCTGAGCCAGACCAGTCTAAAGCCAGCGGTGGTGGTTTTACATGCCTTCTGGCCAGCTCTGGCCGTAACCTCAGGGTCCCCTCTTCACACTCCCTTTCCCCAACTCGTGGCAAGTGACCTGAATTCACCCAGAAGTCAGGTCTGGGTGGACCTGGGTAATTGCCTGTGAAGGTGGGTGTGTTTGATTTATGGCGTGGATTCATAAAAGGATCGTTTAGATCAAATGCTCTACTCGCCGCGTGACCTTGGCAGTGGCTGCCCTTTCTCCATTTGCTGAATGTCCTGTCTGTGTGGCGCTGGCTGGATGTCCTGCTCCTGTCCTCATACTGCTCCAGGCTATGCCTACCGGTGGTAGCTGGAAAGAGCCAGAATGTCCAAAGCGATTAAAATAATACATGGAGATAACATTTGAACCAAAAGATTGTGCCAACGTTGGCAGTGATTTTTTAAAGTAAACTGTCAACAAGACTGGGAACCATCGGGTGAGAAAGCTGAGGTGCGCTGAACTCACAAAGAAAAATAACCAGGCAAAGTAGGATCATGGGAAATAGCAAACAGAGGAACTTTTATTGTGGCTTTTGTTCCTTTCTGTTACTGTTGTGGATAAAATATGTGGGAAATCCTCCCCACGTTGATTCCGCTTGGTTTTAACCGGGGTGTGTGAGTAGTAATGGCAGGTAAGTGGCACCTGAGAGCCTGCTCGCTTCAGGGCTTGTCATTTCTCGTTTGACTGAGGCTCACAACTCTGCAGAAGAGGGCCCAGGACTCAGAGCGTGCCGCACTGCACCTCCCCCCCCTCCCCCACCCTGCTCTCTCACAGCACCCTCTTGGCCCTGCCGGAGGAAGGCATATAGCTTTGCTTTCCGTCAGCCTCGTCTACAGGCATCCAGAAGGACCCAACAGGTGGAAAACGGTGTGAGTCTGGGCCGCGCAGCTCATCCCTGACACTGATAGAAACATTGATCCCCAACCCCTAAGAGCAGAGCTGGAACCCTGCTGGATTTGCACGGCACCCCGCACAGCGACTTGGGCTATGGAGTAAGATGAGCCAACTGTCTTGAACTCAGCGTGGAAAGTCCACGTGGAGGGCCAGGGCCGTGGTCTCACTGGCCGGTCCGCTGAGGCTCGTTCACATGTTAAAAGCGAACTCAAGTCGTCCCCCCAGGAGGTGTTCCACCCTAGACCACTTGCCTGTTGGGGTTGTGTTGCTGCAAAAGCTGCGTTTGCTGAGAGACTGACAGTGTGATATCTCAGCAGGCACCTGCAAGCCAGCTGCCTCGTGAGGCCTGCTGGTCTCCTAGATCAGTCCGGGGGCCAGTCTAGGGGTCTCCTGACCAGTCTGTCTGGGTATTCCCACAACTCACCTCCATACTTCACTGCTCCAGACTCTGATGTCTGTCTCTACACTCTTTCTACCACATGATTCCCTCCAGGCTTTGAGAAATAAGCTGGATTTGAATTCAAAAGGTTGAGACCTGGCAGAATGATTTTAGGCAAGTTTGGCACCTCTCAGATGCTCAAGCTCTCTGTCCAACATGGCGGTGCAATCCCTACCTTCTGAACTTTGGACAAAAAAATGACATATACCATACCTAAAAATTATTGCATTTGGGGTCTCATAGTGATGAAGGGGTAAGTCGGTGACAGCAGCCCTATGATTATGTTAGCACAGTATTCTGTGTTTATTTGACATTCAGACAAATCATCATATAGACTCTTGGGTCGCTAGTCTCCTTTTTAAGACTGTTGGTCTAAAGAAGTCTTATTGTGAGGTGATCTCTAAGCTCATCGCTTTCATTTTTATTTTATTCATTCATCTGTCCAAGCCTCAGTGATGTTCCACAACCCTCCGGGAATACTGAGATTGAGTATGAAGGCGATAGGCACGCCTTTCTCCAGCCTGGAGTCCTCAGAGTTGCCCATGACCCTGGCACCGGCAGCCCTCAGTGACTGCCCCCGCGGCGCCAGATCTGTGAACCGTTGGTAGTTCCCAAGCTACTTCCACTCTCACATCTCCTTTAGCTCCAAAGCCATCGTCTGACCAAAGACAGGTGTGTGCTTGGATCCCCATTTTTCAGTCTGGCGCTACTGAGACGACTCTGCACACCTGGGCTGACGGCCGCGTGGTCCGGCTCAAAGAGAGAAAGTTCGTTCAGGAGTTAAGTCCTCTAAGGCACTAGGAGCTAGAAACGAGGGAGGACTCTGTCTGACTCCATACTGTGTATTTTTTCACTGGACAGATTTGATTCAAGAGAATTCACGCTGCGCAACATGGCAGAATTGTTCAATATTGTAAAATCTGGGTCACTTGGATTTTTGCCTGACGATGGAATCTAAATCAAACTGCATGTCCCACGGAGGGCTCTGGCATTCAGGAGACGCCTGAATGGAGTGGCACGCATCACAGCGTCACTTGGGTGTCAGGCGTGTGGCGCTGACCCTCCGCACACCTGCTCGCCGCAGGAAATTCACACCAGAGTCCCGTTCCATCCCTCTCCTAACACCACCGGCCCTTTTGCCCAGATTCCCGCCCCTCCTCCTCCTCACTCCCGTAGCCACTAGTTGGTTTTACTGTGAGGGCTTATTTTGGGGGGATTTTTTTAGTTCATTCCTTTGCTTTCTCCACAAACCACCTAGTCATGAACGCATCCCTTTGGGTGAGTTCTCCACTGAACCTTAAACTACTCTGCGTTCAGTCTTGGTAAAATCAAGTCCCTTCTTTGGGTAGTAAGTCTCAGATTTGTCCGAGGTCGAGCATCTTGTGAAACATCCCCCCAGCAAATGCCCGCCCGCAGCGGCGGTCTGAGGAGGGTGCATTCATCTCCGGCCTCCAGATTGCGTGGCGGAGCGGGGAGAGCTGGCTGCAAGCGGTAAAGTCAAGTGTTACGTTTCGTTGAACTTAACTGGCTGCGCACAGCATACACTGGCAAGCACAGCAAAAATGATTCTTAGACTTTGGAAAATGCACTGGTCCCCAGAGAAACGGGGGAGGGAGGAGCAGGTGGGGAGGGGGTGGGGGAGGGGGGGGGGGGAGGGGGTGGGGGAGGGGTGGGGAGGTGCTGGGGGGCTTGGTGGAGGGCGAGCGAACCACGTGCGACCATCGCCTGGAGGAGCACACGAGTAAGCCAAAGTAATAGACGTGCGTATGGCTGACAAATTGCTTTTAGGAAGGAATCCGACCAGCTTCTCTTCCTCTAAAACAGAGCGGTCTTGTATGTGAAATTAGAAGAACGTTGCAGGCGTGATCAGTTCATAGAGCTGCATCTGAGAATCTTGGTTCCGACACATTTACCCAAAGTTCCTTTTGCACACACACTGCACATATCACACACACACGCACTGTCCACATTAGTCTCCCCTCGGCCCAAGGAGCGGCCATTGCTCTGGACAGCCGCGGGCCACGTGGAGAGATCGGTGTCTGCTGTCCGTCTTTCTGTCTCTTCTGCTTTCCCGTTTCGTGAGCAGAGCCGCGAGCTTCACGTAGACTTTCTGCTGCGGGGACCTGGCTGAACGACACAGTCGTCTCTTGCCTTCCCGGCCACTTCTGACATTCTTTTCAGCCACTGAAGTTTCCCTCTCGGTCATTTCCTGAATCTATTCGTCTTATTAGAATAACATTTTTAAACTTTGCAGTAAACAGAAGCTGCTATTTTTATAAGCTTTATCTTCAAGGAAGATATGTTGGAGAGCAAATAAAATGCTCTTACTGTAAAAGCATTGTTTTCCCATCATGAAATATTAATTTCGGCTCAGGTGAAATGCGCAGAAATATTCATGCTCAAGTATCTCTCTGCAAGCCCAGGTTGGAGCGTTGGTGAATCCCCAGGAGAGAGCAAGAGTTCTCAGGGATATCAAGGAAGTGGGATTTGTAGCTTTACATATCTCCAATTGTTTAAACTGCTTATGATACCAGAAGGGTATTAATTATTTTTGGATTAAGATCTGCACCCAAATCCAATTTAGGCACAAAGCAGGTCTTGCGTCCCAGCACACTCTGCAGACCCCGGCGGTCGCGAGCTCTGTGCCTGCCCACGTCCCGGCCTCCACGCCTCCTTTCCTTCAGCTCAGTTTTCCGAGCTACTTGCGTGCTTTACCCATCGAATCTCTCACCTTTACAAACTGCTGCAGCCCTCCAAGCCCTGAGAGTGCCCGCCAGACACCCAGACACAGCCAGGGCCAGCACCGCTAAGGCGGCGTGACTGCTGGCCAGACGGGCGGCGGGCGGGCGCCCCTGCACCGGGCCCCCCTGCACCAGGCCCCCCTTCACCGGGTCCCCCTGCCCCAGGCCCCTGGCTGATGCACCCCCTGCCAGGGGGCCCCGTCATGCCTTGGGGTGGAAGCGAGGTTCTCCAGAGACACACAGGGATAGCAGCCGCACTTCTCAGGCAGGGGTTCAGTTTGGACTCCCCGAAAGCGCCGGTCCTTACTGGACTGGGGCGGATAGAGGGAGAGGGAATGTCTCGACCTCCCAAGGGATTCTGAAATGGAACCAAGGGCCTGGAATCCAAAGCTGAAACAGATTGCTTAAGGCATGGGCTCTGGTCTGAGGGCAGAGCCGGATGGCACCTAAGTCAGGTTTGTGCCAGCATCTAGCCTCCAATTTCCCCTGGCAGGAGAGAGAACCAGACACCCCGAGAAGAGATGCCAAGACTGTCCCAAAGTATGGGCCCCTGCAGTCGGGCGTCGTCTCCCCCGGAGATGCCCACACCATGTACCCGTGGCACAGTCCACTCAGCGCGCCAGTGGCATGGTACCAATGTCCCGCTGTGTGCAGACGGCAGCCAAGTGTCACTTCCCTTTCACAGAAAGGCCGGAGCTTCGTCTCTGTCACAGATGAGGAAGCAAAACTGAAATAAATACCCCATTCTTGCCGAGGGCAGTGACCCCCCTGTGCCACGTTCCCGAGTGAAGGCAAGGACGGCGGACACCCGCCAGCCTCTTTTTCTTGAGCTGTGCCAGGCTCTCCCCCACTTGCCACGCCGTGGCGGGGACAGCGTGAACGCAGGCCCCGAGGGCCCCAGACAGCGCTCACGGCCCAGAGGAGCGTCCACCTGCCCTTCTCGATGCCACTGCTGACCCAGAAGGGGTGCGGCTGGGGGAACACACACAGGGTCCGAAACCCTGGTGCTGAGCGCTAGTTCTCTGTTCTGCAGTGACTGATGCGAGGTCACAGCCAAGGTCACCTCCCGCCCCTCGGTTTGCAGGGACCTTCACAGCCAGGGCCGAAGTCCTTCCCAGGAGCCTCGCCAGCCGCCCAAGCCGCGGGCCCAGGGCCCGGCCAGCGGGCAGAGCGCCTCTGGCCCACTCGGCACGCGAACACCTTCGCCCCCGGCTCGGCCCTCCACCCACCGGAGACCCCAGTTCTGAGCCGGCCAGGCCGGCCACGCCTTATGTCCTCCGTGAAGACGCCCTTGACGGCCCAGCAGAGTGGGGCCTGGGACTCCTCTCTCCTCACCGTCTTTCTGGCGCGTGTGACCTCGGCCTGGCCGCAGACGCTGAGCGCGGGGCTGCCTGCGGCACAGGGACTGTGTCCGGGCCCAAATAGGTGCACAAAGTCCGTTTCCAGTCAATGGCGGGTGGACAGTTGGCCGGACGGATGGGAGGGTGACCTGAGGTGCCCAAAGCTCCGTGGAGAGCAGTATGGGGATAGCAAGGGAATGAAATCGTAGCCCTGTGGTTCTGGGCTTTTTTTTTTTTTTTAAGAGTTATTTATTTGTGCACACAGAACTGGGGTACAGGCCAGAGGCTCAGGGGCGGCGAGAGGCTTCACCAGAGACAGAGTGGGGAGCAGAACAGGCAGATCGACGAAATACACTGCTGAGGGGAGCAGCAGGCCGGTCAGGTCTGCACCATGTGGTCACCTCCGGGGCAGGCGGGAATCGAACTCATGCGGAAGTGGCTTTAGCTTCTCAGTGCTGCGCTCCGACCCGCTGCGCCACCCGGGAGGGCCCGGTTCTGGGTTCTTTTGCGAAAGGTCGTGGACACTCGGCCCAAGCCCGGGGCCTCCTCCTCCTCCACCGTGAGGTCCACACTGCTCCGTCCCCTCTGCTGGGAGCCCAGGGGCTGATGGGCAGGACTGTGTCCAGGGCGCCTCCAGCCTTCTGGCCTTGGCGACAGGAGGCAGGAGAGTCGGGCGGAGGGTCACGAGATGGGGCTGGAGCTGCCCCCACCGCAGCTGCACCCCTGTGGGTCCCCGACACCACGCCGCCGTCTCGCCCCACGAGCCCTGTCTATCGTGACCGCCGGCTCCCTGACCCCCCCAGCCGTGGTCACCCCCCACCCCCGTACTTCCCTGTGCTGTGGCTCCCCACTGCCTGGCGCATCTTTTGCTGGTGTCTTTGCTGAACTCCGCAAATTTCCCAGGCAGAGCCCCTCTTCTCCCCAACACAGGAGCGCCCTTCTCTAGTCCAGATTTGCATGGCAACAGCCTCCAGGGTGTCTGAGCTGGTCACAAGGCACAGGCCTTATGGAAGTCTTGCAGGGCCTCTGTTGCCCACTCGCAGGGTGATTAGCACTGAGGTGCCCCCACCGGCCGGCGCCGGCCCTGCGTGAGACGCCGCATCCGCCTGAAGTGGTGTGGAAAGCAAAGCCCGCCCAATATTTCAGGCGGCGTCACAGTTCGGAGACAAGCGTCCTTCCCTGGTGTTTGCAGCCGCCCCGAGCCTGGGCCAGCCGCGTGGTCCCCAGGGAAGCCACAGCTGCCCGGAGCAAGAGGCCCAGGGTCTGTCTGCCGGCTCCTGGGCGGATGGATGGATGCTGACAGCGCCGGGAGGCGCCAGAAATAACCCAATTATCCACCTGCTGGCTGCCCCTTCCACGACTCCCTCTGAGGCAGCACCTGCACCCCGCTCTAACAAGAAGCGACGCGGCGTGTTCGCCAGAATTAACACACGGGCAGTAAAGCCCACTAACGAGCTCGCGTTTGTTTCCGCAGGCTGAGCTGAAGACCCCCCTGATTGGCCAGGTGCCGAGAACTATGAACAGGCAGTAAGTACCGACGTGCCGTCGGGCAGGAGCTGAGACGCCGGCCGCCCCGGGGTGGGGGGGTCCCAGCGGGGAGACTTCCCGCGCGGCGGCTTCCGGAGAGCCGGGGAGGCCTCGAGGCCACGTGGCCGCGTGCAGAGAGCCCTTTCCTGGAACAGCTGCCACCCCAGCCCGCACGGGCAGGGCCCCGGAAGCCCTACCGACGGCTTCGCGCCCAGGTGCCGGGTAAAAGTAACAGAGGGGTTCCCCCCCCCCCCAGAGAAGAGGGAGCCCAGCTTCCTCTTGGCGAGGGCTGGGGTCAGGCACCGGATGCCTCTGAGTCACCAGAAACCCTCGGGTCGGCGTGTCTGTGATCAACGCGAGAGGCCCGCAGCTCCCCAGTCGTGGGAGATGTTTACAAGGAACAGAAAAGCCGCAGCCTTGCGTTGAGTAGGGGTGCGCACACCCCACCCGCCTTGGTCTGTGCCAGAGGGCGGGCACTGGCGTCCTCTGGGGGAGCAGAGCGGCCTGGAGGAGTCTGGGCCAGGAAGGTGTGCCCTGCCCTGCTTGTCACTGGCCGCGTCACAGGAAGGTCTGGCCGGCCGGGGGTTCACCTGTGCCAGCAGGGTGGCCGCAGGACGCCTGTCTGGCTGGCGCAGGCTGGGGTCTGAGTGACAGGCAGGTGGTGTCACCCGCAGGGCTCACAGGCCTCCAGACCTGGAGCCGGCACCTCTGGTCCTCGCGAAGCTGCTGGGCCCAGCCCCCGCCTGACCTGCTAGCCCGCCTCTGGGCATCGTCTCCCTGGGGGCGGCCTCTTGCCCGCTGCCCCGGGGGAGGGCGGGCAGGCGCCACCACTAACGCCTCTAGAGTCCGTTTCCTTGTCCAAGTCGCCAGTCTGAGACGCACAGAGGCGCCAGGGAGCTGGCCCGACCCGACAGCAAACGCAGGGCTCCGCCCTCCGGGGGAAGCGGGGGCGTGTGCGCAGGGTCTGGCTGACGTGGACGCGGGCAGGTGGCAGCCTCAGCCTCCGGACAGACACACAATTGGTTTGTGGGCGTGACGAGCATTGAGGGGGCAGCTTCCTTCCCACTGAGAGCAGACCTCCACTGTCCGCGGTGCCAAACCACTGAAGGCTTCTCTGGCAGCTCTGGGGTCCTGAAGTCCAAATTCAGGTGTGGGCAGCCGAGCTCCCCTTGGAAGCCTGGGGAGTCTCGCACTCTCCAGACTCTCGTGGCCACGCGTGCTCAGCCTCTGGGGAGCTGACAGGCGGCTCAGGACCGCCCTCCCTCCATAGGCCCCGAGTCAGGGCTGCACCCCACTGGCAGCAGCCCGGGGTGCCTTGGCAATTCCTGCTGTACCTGCTGGGAGCTTCCATCTGCTCGGTGGCCAGAGCCCCTGCCCTTCAGTCTCTGCTCCTGCTCGTTTCTGTGACCCCCCCTCCGCCCCGGCGCCTGGGGCCTCCCCTTCCGCTTTGGCTTTTGGGCCACACAGTTGGTTTGCGTCAGCTTTTCCAAGGGTCCCCTTGCGATGTCTTTAGCATCTGGACTCTCATCAGAACAGACGCTCCAGCCCGTCGTATTTTCTTAGGGTGCTGAATCCCAGACCGTCCGCAGGTCGCTAGCTAGGTTAAAGTGAGAATCCCAGGGCTAGCTGACAGCTTCCTGTCCAGGCGTGTGAACGTGTCCACCACATTCACCAAGACGTGGCTCACACGCAGCCACTATCTGATTGTGCAAAAGCGGCTTGAAAATTGGCGTCCCCCCTCCTCTAACTACAAAATATACATGCGCGCACACGCACAGACACATGGTTCTGTTCCGCCGTGCCTGGCTGTAGTGGAGAATGCTGCTTCGTGACAGTCACTAGCCCAGTCAATTGTAGGCAGCAGAGGGTAAAGCTGGCAGACACTAGAATCACCCAGGAAGCTCTAAACCAACGTAATTTCGGCATCTTTTCCCAGGCCAGAAAATCAGAACTCCTGGACGTTGGTCTCGTCTTTTAATGCTCTGCTCAATCTACTCTGAAGCGAGGGCTGTGAAATGCTGGCCTGAGATACCTTACAATTTTACAACCTGGCCTTGGTAACCAGAGCTCGCTCCTTACTCACTCCCAGTGGACACTTACCACTGAATGAATAGACCGGAAAGGCTGGTGCAGAGAAACTGATAAACGCACATGCGTGCACACCCATGAAGCTGCACGTGACTGCACGTGTGTCTGCAGCACAGTGTGAGATCTGCACTCGCATCGCCTGTGGAAAGGTCAGTTGAGTCAAAAGCACTCACCTAGTTAGGGCACCCCTCTAGTCAGGGCACCCCTTATGCAGATAAGGGCCTAGCCCCTGTCCCCAGACAGCTCTCAGGAAATCATATTAGCTGGGTGCAAAGAGATGGGGCACAGGAAGCATCCGGGCCACGTGCTTCTCCTTGCTTCTGCAGCCAGCTGCTGCTTCAGACCACCTGCCCTGCAGCAAAGCTTGCATCCCGAACAACAGGAATTAGCTACTTACGCCCCTTCCTTGGCTCAGATGGGCCTGCTGCGGCCCCCTCCGCCCTCCGCGCTGGGAAAAGGTGTCGTGGGTTTGTTTTCCGATGTCTTCATCATCAGGGCAGAACTGATAAATAAGGACATTGGCGCTGCGATTCTGAGTGTTTTGTGCGAGGCCGAGAGAGGTGACCGCTAGGCCCTTCCCTGCAGGGCAGCGCCCTCCACCGTCAGGTTGTTCTGGGAACGGGAAAAGGTGTCTCCCTCCGCCAGACTGACGACGGGTGGGGAGCAAGCATCCCCAAGAGTCTACTCGGAAATAGTGAACAGGTCTGAGGGTAACCTAGTTTTGCCTGCTGTTAAAAGTGTTCCTAGTCCTCGTGGAAACTTTAGAAAATACACAGAGAATGAAAATCCCCAACTCTCCTAACACGCAGAAAGAGCCTCCACTTCCTACAAAGTCCTTAAATCATTTTTTTCTGTATCTTTGTGTAATATTCACAAATTTCTTAAACCGTTTTGTCTATATCTGTGTGTAATATTTTAAAGTGTCGAGAAACCCACTTTCTTTGAAACTGAAGTAGCATTGCATTGAGACAGTAAGGCCCAGGGGTGCGTCCCTGCAAACCCACCTGTTTATACACATCCACTCAATAATTATTTTAGACTGAGCATTACCCCACTTCACACACGTCAAAGTTGCAACATCACAAGAGTAGTACCTAAGCCGGGAGCAATGTCTTGCCTCTAAACCCAAAGCAGCGGCTCTCAGGACCTACGAGACGCGCTCCGAGCTGGCTGAGCCTCCGTGCCGCAGCCGGGCAGAGCTCTGTGCCCTGGTTCTGATGCCCAGGTCGCACTGCAGAAGTATCGTGTGTTTAACGAGCTGGCGTGGCCCCGGGTGTGACTGGGGAAATGGCGCTCCGTGCCTGCCCAGAATTACTTCCCAGACCCACAGTGGCCCGCACCCTGGTGCTGAGCCCCTGGGTGAATCTGGCGGCCTTGTGTTTTATCCGCCAGTTTATTTGATCTCGACCTTGCTGGTGGATACTTTAGTCGTTACCTATAAAGTTTTATGAGGCAGTTTTAGTGCCAGGATTAAACGTAATACTTTTATCCTCTAGGAGGATGAGGGCAGGTGCGGCCTGGAGGCCGCAGCGTGGCCAGGTCAGCATCAGACAGGAAGCCCCATCTGACACCAAAATCCCTGACCACCGTGCCGTGTTGAACTTGTCTGGCAAAAGCCAAGAGCCCCATGCGTGCGTGTTTCCCCAGGGACACTTCTCAAGCTGGACGACGGTTTTGCCTAGGAGAAGTATATTTTCTCTTTGAAACCTTGCTGCTAAAATTTGCTCAAGCGCTGAGTGGGGGTGCTTATCAGCGCCCCTTGAAAGGGCCCAGCTCAATGTGTGGCCCACAAAGAGGCCCCATAGGTGAGCCACCCCCTGTTGGGGCACGTACAGGATAAAACTCTCTGTAAACTCCAGATCATTCTTTCCTTTCATGATGTATGTGAACAACCCCTGCCTTCCACCTTAGGGAGTCACTTCATTTTGATTTGCAGGAATTAATAAGTGTAAATCCCACTGAATCTTGGGGACATGGAAAGCAGCAATTTTGGCATCCTGAGATCAGAGCCTCGCACCCAACAGGTAGTCAGCTCGGCTGCCTTCTACTTCCCCAGAAGTAATTAGGGAGCAGCTCTTGGGCCAGGGCCAGGCCTGTCCTCTGGTGCTACGAGAGCCGCCTAACTAGGATTCAGCTTCGTGGTTGGCTGGTAATTAAAAAGCTGCCAACTGGGAGGCACACAGCTGCGATGCAGGACGGCGTCCACTCGGCTGCGGGCATGTCCTTCGCAGCAGCCGTGGGTGTGGTGGCCCGGGCAGTGCTGGGAAGTGGAGCATCCTGCTCCCGTCCTGAGAGTCGCCAACTGGTGATGGTCTTGACCAGCCGAAGGCCACTCGGGTACCCACCGGCTGAGCAAACTTGGTGTCCTGCAGACTGGCCACCCGGCGGGGCTTTTAAAAGCTTCTCCAGGCGGAACGAAGGCTGTGACCTGTCGTCATACCTGGGTCTGTTATCACAGAAGTAACGCAATGCCAGGCCACTCCGTCCGTCTGTGCAGAAGTCCCCGGTACGTGTCCGTCGGTGACCGTGAACCGAGCCACACGGCGCGTTCCGCACGTTACTGCACATTACCTGTTAGACGTCCTTGCACAACTGTTTTGTGAACCTCAGTCTGTGCTAAGGATCTGCCAACCGCCACGGCCACGCGCTCTCCCATCATTGGGCAGCTCGGATTTTCTATTCGTCCTCTGCCGGAAAACAACTCGTGAACCATCTGACAAGTCCCGTAATAGAACCAGGTCCTGCCATTAAGAGGCTGTGTTTTATTAATGGCAAGACACAAAACCAGCCGCCCCCTGGGGGTTTATGAGGCAGACAAATGTTTGGAGAACTGAGCCCAGGGACCATTTACGATGACGGCATAGGCTTGACTACGCGACTGCGCAGAGAATTCGGAAGAAGGCGTGGCCTTGGTGGTGGGGCCTTCGTGGAGGCCACATCAGCGGCCACTTCCGGCTCTGTCTGATATATACCCCACGGTGCCCCACCGCTAAGTTACGGGAAGGGAAGGAGGTTGGCCTCATGGAACCCAGGCTCATGTCCAAATGCACCTGATACCAGCAAGATGGGGAGATGTCAGAAGGTTTGGGGTGGGCCCGATTTGGAGCTGATTTCAAGAAGTCCTGGAGAAGGACTTCTTCATTCTCCAAGTGTTTCAGGGCAGCCCAGAGTAGACTTGGGCCGCCTGTCTGTGGGGCCTCACCCGCACGCTCAAAATGTAATTTTCTGCAGATGCACACAGAAAGGGTCATGGGTTTATTATTTACAAAAAGGGGAAAGGAAAAGGAACAACCCAGGGAAAGAGGAGGGACACAAGTCACTGGAACAGTTTGCCAGCCCCTAACCTGGGGCTCTAGCCCCAAGCTAACTGCCCGCCCCAGTCCCACGGCCTGAGAACGGTTTTCCAGAGAGAGCCGTCACCTCTCCAGAGTGTCAGCTGGGAAACGCTCCCATGTAGCCCCCAAAGCCCCAGAAGGCGGCTCGCTCCGCCCTGGGGTCCCCGCAGTTCTCTCCCTGCGGCTGCCGGGAGCTGTAGTTTCCAGTCCCTGGAGTGGGGCGCAGTCCAGGCGCTGGAGGAGGGGTGGGGTCCACAGGACTGCAGAGTTCCTTCAGGACACGCTCGCCTTAACACAAGGACTTCACTGGAAAGAGAAAACAGGATTTGCTGGAGATCTGGTTGCCTGGAATTCAAAATCCCAAGTACAGAGACAGCACATCACAGCCAAGAACAAAGAGGTTTTGATCAGAGGCTAAAAGTCAAGTAGAAACGCCTCGTCACTGCCAGCCTGCCGGCCTCCCCTGTTACAGTGGGGGGGGGGGTATTTTTTAAGATACAGAGAGCTTAAAAGGGATTCTGCTGCGTTAACCCAAGAAAGGAGCTATTAAAGTCACGTGCTTGTTTACCCCGGCCAAACCCTTCAGTGAAACAAGAGGCGGCTTCGGAGGGCCTGGCGGGAATCGCAGCCCTGCACCAGCTGGGACACGTCAGCAATTACATGGCCTTCCTGGGTCTCACTTCCTTGATCTGCTCAGTGGACGCCAGACCAGGCCAGTCTCAAAGGGTTGTTGAGAAGATCAAGAGACGTGGTGAGCGCGGCACATCTCACCCTAGGCCTGGCCCGGGGAGCCCCACCCATCACAGGAGGGGGCCACAGTAGCTCCCCCACTCGTAGGGCATCATGACCTGAGCACTCCCCCTCCAGGGGTGAGCCCATGTCCCCCCTCCCATACCGCATGTGGGCAGGGCCAGTGCTGACCACGGACTGTGCCAAGAGAGGCGGGCGCGCGGCGAGAGATGCCCGGTCACTTCACTTCCATCGTCACAGTCCGGACGCCCTGTGTGCAAGCGCCTTTAGTGGACGCCGTGTGGAGACCCGTGTGCCTTGATGGCCCACCTGAAGGAGAATTCCAGATGAGACTGGCGACCCTGAACACGGAATAGTAGGAAGCAGGTGCCGCCGAGAGACTGTTCCAGGCGGGTGCGCAGCACCAGGGGCGCTGAGGAGTGCCTGTGTATTCTGCAGGGGCAAGTCTGGGGGAGACCTCCCCGAGGGAGCGGATGGCCGCCCTGAGTCTGGGGAGCAGTGGGGTGCTGTGGAGAGAGCAGAGCTGGTTTTCGGTAACGACAGCCACGGGGCGGGCACCATGGCTGCATAGGAAGGACGACGTTAAATTGCAACTGCGGGCATTTGAACTACGCTGCGTCGCGACAGACGCTCGGTGCCTGAAGGGAGGGCTTCCTGGTGTGTGAGACTGGCAGGGTGCCCGCTCCCACCCTCCTGGTCCCTTGCCGATTGCAGCGGGAGCCGGAGGGCCGCACAGGCCTGAGTTGGGGGCAGAGCTGGCAGCCGGGTGGCGGGCGGGTTTGCTGGCGCCTGCTGTCCGGGCCGGCTGCAGCCCCCGTGCTCATGATGCTGCTTGTGCTCGTGTCGGTTCCTGCAGAAATTCACTGAATGGAAAGTGCATCCAGGTCAGCAAAGCTCTGAGAAAGTACATGAGCAGAAACATGAAGCCTTTGCTAGCTTTGCAGGGTTTCCTGGGTTCCCCTTATTTTCTTCAATTGCTTTAAATATTGATTAGGAACAGAAGACTCATGAAATATACAGAAGGCGTAAAGATGCACTTGTTCGCCGTCTTTATAAAAAGTGCCGGCGTCTTTGACGTTTTCCTCCCACCCACACCCCATTACAGCCTCTCACCCCCAAGGGGACAACTGACCAGAAGTTTGTGCAAATCATGCATTTGCTTTCATTTTTAGTTTGGCCACAGTGTTGGCATCAGGATAAATAATTTGCTTAGTTTTGCTTCATTTTGAATTTTAGTCCCAAAGAAACTTACTACAGAGCGTACTTTGAGCCCAGAAAACCTGGGCTTTGATAACTGATCAAAGCTCTGTGCTGTGAGATCCTGGTGGAATTAGTGACCCTGTGCGTGTTTCTTCAGCACAAAATGAAAGCAGCAGTTGTGCCTACCCTGTAGAGTTCCGTGAAGGCCAAATGAGCTCCTTCACATAAGACTTTGCAGCAGTGTGGGCGACTGAAAGAGAAGTAAGATTGCTCCGCCATCGAACGATGCTTCCGTTCACTTTCCAAAGATGATCTAAGCTACTGTGACTAGTCAGAGAACCATGAACTTGGGCTACTGTGACTAGGCAGAAGCCCCTCAACTTCGTGGCCCTCTGACATGCCCTTGTGCACATGTGATACCGGGTAGCCACTCACTTCCCAAGCCAGACGCATGTGACTTGCTTTTCAGGTTTTACTTATACCCATGCCCCTAAGAACATTCTAGATAGTCAGGGCCCATCTTCAAGACTATTTGTACGCAGGAATGTCTTCTCAGGATGAAGTTCTGGGGCACAGGGCATGTGAAGCTCCTGCTTCTCTGGACAGTGTCACTACCCTGACTCCCAGGCCGCATCACAGCCCCATGAGTGTGTGTGACCCGTCACTTCCTGGTCCCGTCGACCCCTGACGCTGGCTGTGAGAACATTTACCAAATGGGCAAGTGTTTTCCTCTGACCTTTTGTTGGGAACGAATGTGGTTCAACACACTTTCAGATCTTTTCTGCTGGTTAATGTTTCTTGTCTACACAAAGCGCTTCTTCAAATCTTTTGCCCACTTTTCTGTCATTTTTGTATTTTTCTTTTTTTCTTGCTTTTTTTAAGATTGATTTATTTATGCATACCAGAGCTGGGTGTAGGTCAGAGGTGTGGGAGCTGAAAGGACTCCCCAGAGACAGAGCGGGGAGCAGCACAGGTGGATCCACTGAAGTCCACTGCGGAGGGGGCAGCGGGGAGACAGGAGGGGTCTGCTGCGCCCTGTGGGTCAGCTCCTGGCCGGGGATCAGACCCATGCTTCAGTGGCTGCGGACAGCTTCATAGTTTTTAATCCCTTGCACCACCAGGGAGGCCCCATTTTCGTATTTTTCATGTTGATTTATAAGAGCTATTTACTTTTTCTGTTCACTTTCTCCAGTTTGAGATTTGAGTTTTCATTTGCATTTGGTGAGGTTGTTTGGGTTTCTTTTGGGTTTTGTTTTCTTGGGTTTCTGTTTTTGTTTGTTTTGGGTTTGGGTGACCATAGTTTTGAGGCATTTGAGCTTATCAAACTTGGCTTTGTGATTTGTTCATTGTATCTACTGTTTATAAAAAAAAATTTCTCTACCCTGAGATCGCTAAGAGAGCTGCCTATGTTGAATTAAGATAGCTCTTTATATTGAATTAAGATAGCTTCCTACATAGAATACAAAACATCACAAAATTTCCCTTTCACTGTTAGATTTTTAATCAGCTTAGACTTGATTAATTCGTGTATAATATTAACCAGGGCTGGTGGGGTGTCAATTTGTTTCCATATATGTAAACAATTTATGCAACTACATATATATTAAAAATTCTGTCCCTTCAACTCTGATCCGCAATGTCACCTCTGTCATAAACAAAGCTTCCTCATACTGTTGACTTTCTCTTGGGTTTTTCTCTTCTGTGTGTTGACTGAAATATCCACCCCAGTCAATCACATAAACCCTAATTAGTACAACTCTCCAGCAATTCATAATGTCTATGACTTTATCCTCTGGCTGGTGCTTCATCTGTGAGTCGGCTCTTGCGTGTTCACACTAGGCTCAGCTTCCAGTGCACACATGTTGGCAAACTGTGTTCCGTTTCCTGCAGTTTCACTATAATGTGTCTAAGTGTGAATCTCTTCTGATTTAACCTGATCCACTGGACAGCCTACTTCTCTACTGACTGTTATTCACCATTTCTGAGCCCCTAAATCATTATCTCCTTAAATACTTCCTGGTCCCGTTCTCTCACTTCCTCCTGAAATGCTGGTGAAACACATTTCAGACTATTCGCTCCCACCTACATACCTCAAAGACTCCTTCACAGTTTCTGTTGCTTTGTGAATTCTGAATGCTGTGCGTTAAAGACCCACCTTTCAGTTCATTAACTCATTCTTTTGTAGCTAAGTTGCGTTCATTAACTCATTCTTTTGTAGCTAAGTTGCGTAAAACCCATAATACAATTCTGTTTCCGAATCTTGGTTATTTCTATGCCTCTCTCTTTCCTTCCTTGGATTAAAGATGCTCCTTTTTGACACAAACATCATAGCTAGACTAAGCACACACATTGATCATTTTAACACCTAAGGACTGACAGCTATATTTTTTTTTCTCCCATTTCTTACCTTGGTGCTCTGGTATCTTACAGGTTTTCTGGTATATTTATGTGTGGATTCTCATTTTCTTAGAAATTAATCTGTGGGAATGGCTCAAGGCCTGGGTTGAAAGTCAACTCTTCTAGATAGAATTTGTGTTTACTTTTGCCCATGCCCAAAGAAAGTTCAAAAGAACATGTTTGCACTAGGTGCCCAGGTGTGAAGGTTTGGGTGCCGGGCTGACACCCCACGTGTCTTTATAAACGTTCAGGGGGACGCACTGCCCCTTTCTCCTCACGCCGGTGGCTGAGACTGCAAAGGCAGGCTGCCCCCGGCTCATGCCACATGGACACCACAGTGCTTTATAGTCTAGTTCCATATGGGACAGGGGCTCCTTCTATAGTCTCCTTGGACTAGAACTGCTGGGCCACATTTCAAGTCCACTGTGCTCTGTGAGGCTGTGGAATCTAAGGCCTTTCTCCCCCAGTGCCGGCAAAGCCACCTCAGAGGGACCCGGCTTCGGTGTTCTTCACTCTCTGGGTTCTCAACTTCATTTCGGCATCAGACTCTGAGAAGTTCTTCGGGTTTTCAGAAATTAATTTCAAATAAATAACTTTGGGTGTTTTTTTTTTTATTATGTCCTAAGATTCAGTCAGATTGTCTAGTTTACTATACTGCAAAAAATAAGGTGTTCTCTTATGAGACTCAGTTTTTTTGTTGTTGTTGTTTGTTTGTTTTTTAAAGATTTATTTATTTATTCATATAGAACTGGGGTACAGGCCAGAGATGCGGGGGGTGAGAGGATTCACCAGAGACAGAGTAGGGAGCAGAACAGGCAGATCCATGAAGTACACTGCTGAGGGGAGCAGCGGGCGGGTCAGGAGAGGTCTGCCTCGCCATGTGGTCACCTCCGGGGCAGGCGGGAATCGAACTCATGCGGAGGTGGCTTAAGCTTCTTAGTGCAGTGCTTTAACCCGCTGCGCCACCAGGGAGGGCCAAGACTCAGTTTTTTTAATTATATCTTGATAAAAAAAAAAAGTAGTTAAAAATAGAAGATGCGAAGGTTTAATATTTTTAGTTTCATCAATGATTATCTTACTTTTACATCAGGGAAAGTAACACCTGTCTGGATCGGAGCCCTCTTTGTTTAGAGGGATTCACCAAGGCTCTGCAAATGTTCAGTGAACATGAACTAAGCTCGTAGCACATACCAAATCTTGTGCTGTGTCTGTTTGGACACATTATCACATTAGATCTAATCTTCCCAAATAAAAGTTTCAAATTCTACCTGATATGTCAAAATGGGAAGCAGGGTTAGGCAACAGTCTGGGCAAAGCCTTTATTGCCTGTCACATGCCTGCCTTTATAAGCCCGTGTCTGCCCTGCCAGTTCATGTTTATATTTGCAGATGAGCAAACAATTTAACATCAGAAAATATATAACTGAGTGTGTGGTTTACCATATATGCTGCCATGTGGACATTATAGAGTTTGCTCTGGGTTTTTGCCAGCTCTCAAGGCCTGAGGAACCATGGATTCCGGACAATTCTCTGTGCCGCAGTTTCCATGGTCAAAGGAGATACTAGTGCTAAAAAGGGGGGGGGGGTTAAATGAGATAATAAATGTCAGCTCTCTCCGCCCTCTCCAATCAAGTTGTCATTGATAGCTTATTGATAGCTGTATGACACTGAATGGGTTACTTGAAACTGTGTCTCATTTCTTCATACATACAAAGTAGGTACAGTAATGCTAACCTTATGAAATTGTTCTACTCAATGACTTAGTGCATGTAGCAGCTTCTAGAACATTATCTTGAACATAGGAATCCTTCACAAATTTCAGCTATTCTCGGCAGTTAATATTTATATCAATGTAAGGGCAAACTTATAAAGTATTACATGTTTAAGATTAGAAACAAGATTTTAAAATATGCTTGGTGATGAAATAGAAACATATTCATCTAAAACACAAAGGTAAGTCAGAGGGCATAGGCAGTGAAAACACTCACAATGGCCCGCATGTCAACATCACTGCCCATTCTGGATATAGGACATTTTAGGAGTATGAACACTAAAATGTCAGCAGTGGTCTCTTCATGTGACATGCAGGTGGTGTCTAGCTATGTGGGTATCAACTCAACATAGATATAGATATAGGTATGTTCAATGTACATATGCTCTGTAGGCATATCCACTTGTCTCTTTCTAATTAAGTCATTGAAATATGTTCAGTTAGTAGGGTCTATATTTAAGAAAACAAATTAAGACTTCAGTTGATGCAGTTTGTTATTCTCTTCTCTATTCATTCATGTATTAATTCAACCCATTGTCTATTCACCTGTATATCAACTCGCTCCCTTGTGTCTTACATGCAAGCCCTGTGTTGACTGCTAGGGACAAACAGATGACCATATTGGGTCCCAAGCTTCACGATGCAGTAGAGCAGTGGACCAGTGAGCAAGGAGCTTTGAAGCAATAATGTGCACTCCCAGCCCAAAGACAGTGCATGGTAGAACAGAAGCTCAATAGTAAGGGAAACTATACCTGCCCAGGTAGGAAAGGCAGGTGGTTGGTAGAGACTTGGGCTTTCTTCGTAGCACATTATGAAGACAAGGAGGAATTTTCTATATAGACATAGAAGGAAAACTTATCCCTGGCATGAGATTGCTAAGTGAGGTCTGGAAAACATGCCAGTGAAATAATGGTTCTGTCCTCCCAGGAGAAGCTGGCCACAGCCAAGGGATGAAAGTAAGCGAGTCAGCCAAGGTCAGTAAACGTAGCCTTTTAAACCTCTTGTTCTTTAAGAAACATTTCTCTCTGCTGGCGCCATGTCAAAGTTCCTGAAGCAGCTATTAAGTAAGAGAAGTTAGGGAATTTGTGTCATTGTCGAGCAGCTTTGTTTTCTCAAACTTGGGGCACTGAAGTCTAGCAGACCAGACCACAGAGGTAGCCCTGGGCTGTGAGGCAGAAAGCCTCTGTCTGGTCCGCTTCTGGCACTCACAAGCTCTTTGAACCCAGGCAAGATCATCACTCAGTGAGCCCTCCTATCTAAAAAAGAAAGATAATAGCACCAATTTTTTCCACCATCTTTCATATGCTGGATGCTGAAATGGTGATGTGTTTGGTCATGAAGATAGATGAGTGTAGCTGCTGAGAAAGAGATTATGTGAAAAGAGATTAAGCCTTGAAATCAACTGGACCGAGGTCCAGTCTTTGTTCCATCCCTCACCTTAGCGCGGTAATGTGATATAATATATGTAAAGTGTAGGGGAAATGCTCTTAATTGTTAGCTCTTTGAACTTGGAGTTATGAGACAGTAGCAGCTTGTGCATTTAGTGTGGTGAGATGCAGATCAATCACCCAGTTTCCACATTTATCAACCAGCGAAGTATTGCAAGATCGTGGCCCTGTGACGCCACTTGAGAGCATGTGTGTGGCAGGCAGGTCTTCATCAGCAAGGACCCAAAGGATGTGATGTCCCCTGCATGCCAACCTGGACAATGACATGTTGCTGCAGTGATGACTCACAAGGCGTGGAGTCTGTCCCAGGACAGTGGGAAGTCAGTGAGATCCAGCCTGGCATTGCTGGCCTGTTTCTAACTGGACAGAGGTGAGCTGCCAGGAGCTGGAATTCCAGAATCAGTGAAGATTCTGGCCTTTTGAGGATCTATTTTTGAAAGGGGCCATGGAGAGCATTAGGGAAGCTCCCCTGTCTGGGTGTCACTTTTCCATCACCATCACCTAGCCTAGCATCTCTGGGGCAACCAAATACATAATGAGCAGCTACTTTGCAGCCCACTTCCCCTCTGTGGGATTTGAATGCAACACCTCAGTTGCATTCTCAGAAAAGAAACGCCACACCTGGGGCATAGTAGGTGCTTGGTGGGGAGCATGCCTCTATTGCAGGTAAATTTATTATGGTGCTTTCCTATGATTCTCACTAGAGAGCTCAGCCATATGCCCATAAATTAAATTCCCTTCAAACTTCCAAGTGGGTCCAACATTTCCTTCTTCACAAGAATGAATGATAAAAAGCCTAAGAAAATGAACTGTTCCTGTGTAACATTCAAGATTGAAAGAGAACAGACACTTAGTTATTTCCTAGCTCAGGTCTCTCATATAAGCTAACCAGATAGGAGCTGGGAATGGGAGATGTTGACAGCAAGTTTCTGGTGATGACTTCAGTGTCGGCCTAGGATAATCCACAGCCAATAGGTGCTAGTAAAAGAAGACCCAGTCCCTGCCCAGATTGCTGACAGCCTACAGCAAGCCTGGGAAGCTTGTCAATAGCAGCTCTACAAGGAGAATACCAGGGCCAAGTGTATTCAATGTTCAGTGACAGCCGCAAAAAAAGTATGGGAAAATCTGCCTGTGGAGGATGGGGAAAGGTCCAGGAAGGCCATCTTGCAAATGTTTTTCCTCAGTGGTAGTATTGGCAACAAGAACTTTAGTTCGGGAATTTCTTCATGTTGCCAAACCACGGTCATGAAAATAACACCGGGCCAGAATAGTTCCTTTAGAAACCTATGAGTAAATCCATCCTAGGAAGAAATACATAATTAGGAAGGATGGCTTACATGCTGGTTGCTGAGACACCTGTGAGTCATAGAGACTACCATTTGCCCATGAATACAAAAGGGAAGAAGCAGATGAAAGGAGACGACTTCCTCCATCACTCCAGCACCGCTCATGGGAGACATTCTCTTCCCCTTGCTCACAGGAGAACACAGGGAGGTCTGTGTCCAGCAGCACACAGCTGGACACAACTGGACACAGCTGGGTGGCTGTGTGTGTCTTCTGCAAGCCAGGGGCATGGGCGTGGGCTGAGTTTTGCTTCCCGACCGAAAACATTTGCTTGGGCACGTCTGCTCCAGAGTTGACTCCATGTCCCAGAAACCGCCTTGGACCCTTTCACTCTGTGCTGCTAGTCACGGGCGTGTTTTCCCAAACAGACACTGAGGACAGCTGTCCCCTCCACCTGACACTTCACCTTGCGGAGCTCAGCCTCTCATTCACTTTGGGTTGTTTTGTTGAAAGAAGCATTAAACTTGGCGGAAATGCAATTACATTCTGAAATTTTTACTTTCACATTCTGAAAATTTTAAATCAAATGTCTGTCCCTACAATATTTGGTGCACAGGTGGCCGTTGTTAAAGTGCCCGGTAGGCACCTGGCACATACCTGGTATCATGGTGTCATCTGAGGCCAAATTCCATTGTCCCAAAGGAAGTGCAAGAAATCTCTCCATCTGGTGATTTCGGGACATTTCTGGCCAAGGCAAAGCATAGCCTGATGTCAAATTCCAGGCCCTTCCTCACACTGCTGGGTGAGGCTGCCTGGAACCAGCAGAAGGCCGTGGGCCTCTGACCCAGCAGCACCCTCCTGCTGGAGATGGGAAGCGGTCTGCACAGCAGGCCTCAGCACCCACACAGCACGTCATGGCTTTGGCTCCTCCCAGAGCACTCTGAGTGGGGGCCCTTGACCGGCCTGGGGGTCTGCTAGGCTGGGTGGCTGGGGGCTCGCAGGGCTCCCCAACTGACCAGCTCTTGGTGAGCGGCGCCCCTGAGAGATCGTAGCAGGACCTCTCTGAGGCTCCGTTTTCTCCTCGTGAATGAGAAAAGACCATCATAGAAGTGACCAACTTGCGATGAAGAACAAAGGAGACCTTGAATCGACAGTTTCTAGATCTGCCCTAGCTGATGCCTCAGCCATATGCTCAGGGGACTACTTAACATCACTAATAATTAGTTGTAAAAGTAACAGTGACCGTCCGTGGCTACACAACTCATACCTCATGCCCGTGGCCCACATGCGTCCAGTGGCCGCCATACCTGGGACGTCGCCATCCTGCAGAGGTCTCGCTGGATGGCGGGGCTGCTGGGGCTCGGCAAATCCTCCCTCACGAAGGGTGCAGTTCCCTCCCCACAGGCGAAGCATCCGGGGGGAAGCAAGCCACGTGTAAAGCGGGTAGCTGAGACACCGCAGGCCCATGCAAGCTCAACAGCTTGGCTCTCTTTCATGACACCACAGTCTTGTGCTTCCGTTTAATGGGTGATATTTCCTGTCATCAGAGTTGACAACACTGTGGTCTCACTTGCAAGACAATGAGTAAGTTTTTGGCTTCTGGACTCTCCTCCAAGGAGGTTATCAGTGCAGGCTGCACTGGGCAGGAGCAGGCTAAATTTTGGAGGAGTGGGGGGGCCTCTGCCCTCAGTCGCCCCCACGCACACCGCCACCCCCAGGTACATTATTCTTTCTCTTTGCTGACAGCTGTGCAACTTTTGTGAGCCGCAGCGCCATCTTCACCTCCGTGCCCACGATGCCCAGGAGCAAGCCCGACCCCACTGCTGGACTGTGAGTGGGTCCAGGAGCCCCGGGGTGCAGACTCGGGAGAGCCGTTCCTAAGCTCTCCCGCCACCCTCTGCCTTCTCCCAAGAGCTGAGGCGCCTGCTCCCCACAACTGCCCTTGCAGCAGCACCATGAGCTGCATGGTGCAGGCAGAAGCAAAGCAGGTGCTGGGCCCCAGCAGGAACCTGGGCCGCAGGCTTCGGACGCACAGCTTTGCGCCAGCCGAAGCAAAGCCACAGCCAAGCGGGCCCTGGCCGCCTCCCCTGGCAGCGTGCCCGCCTGCTCCCCAGCCGCTGGGCATGTCGGGGCTGCTTTCATGTAAGAAAAAATGCAAGTGTTAGATTAGGATGCTGGATGTCTGCCGTGGGTGTCGTCAGGCCACAGGGAAGCAGGATCGCACTCTCAGCCCTGACTGAGCGGCAGCGGGCTGGGCCCTGGGAGACCGGCCAGGTAGGGACAGGGCTCCCGGGTGAGCTTGTGCAGGCCCCTGGTTCTGGATGGCCTGGAAAGACGGCTGGTAGTTGCTGTGGTGTTGCTGAGGTTATGCTGGGGACAGCGGAGAAGTCAAGGGAGGTGGAGAGACAGCTCTCCGAGTCGGTGTGCCCCGATGATGCCCAGGACTGCACTCAGGGCTCGGCATGACCTCAGCAAGAAAGGAGGATTTGCACGGACTAGAGGGAGAAGGAGCAGCAAGCCGGGGCCACTACTGCGGGCCCCTCACCCTGCAGCCAGACGAGGCCAGGACCCCAATGCACGCTGCGGGGGCCCCGCGATCTCTGTGGGCTGGAGGACTTGGTCATGGGCCAGACCTTTCTCCCTGAGTAAGTGAACGGATAAGGGCTGGCTGTCCTTGCACGACAGCAGCTGTTAGTCGAGCTCCCTAGAGCTAGAGTAAGAAATGCATGAGAAGTAAAGGTTTTCTTTTCATTTCTTTGTTTATTATTTTCCTGTATTTTTTAAGTATTTTAAATATAGTCATGACATCAGCCTTCATTTTTGGACAATGTATGATTTCCCTGTGAAATTCCAATTCCCCCATGCACCGTCACCATCATCCCCTGTGCTCGTCCTGCCCTGACCTGATCCCTCTCCCGCCTCCTCCCCCACAGAATGTCTCTGATCTACAGTTGCCTGATGATTTGGATGTTTACTTTATGATAGTTACTATGCGGTGTACTTACATAATGGAATATTACTCAGCGATCAAAAAGGATAAACTCATGCCCTTCACAGCAACATGGATGGAGCTGGAGAGGACTGTGTCCAGTGACATAAGCCAGAAAGAAAAAGAAAGATATGGAATGGTCTCGTCTATAGGAGGAACGTAGAGAAAACAAATAAGGAATCAGAGAAGCAAAATTTTAAGTCAATTGTTGGGGGAAAGTCAAGGTGTAAAGAGAAATAAGAAAGAAACTGGCCTGTGTGTCTGTGCAGCTTCGGCTTCAGCTCACCCTGCTCAGTGTTCCAGGGCGCAGCGACAGGCACCTCCCTAGCCAGCATCCACCTGGGCTGGAGCTGCAGCGGGGCCTCTGTGGAGCTGGGCATGGGCAGACCATGCAGTGGGCAGAACCCGGCCCGAGGCTCCTAGACCCCCCTGGGGCCCGATGGGCACGGCCATGAGGCTTGATGAGCAGGGCCGGTGGTGGGAAGGGCGCAAATGGACCCAACTCAGCTTCATTCCAGGGCCAGGCCACTGTGAACTGGCCACAAAGTGGGGGGTCGCCAGGCCTACCCGCTGAGTGGTGCCACCTGTAAGACGCCCCCAATAACTGGCCTACAGTTCCTTTCTTGGCAAAGCTCCCTGTGGTCCACTTTGTCAAAACAAATACTCTCCCTCAGCCGCTGCCCAGTAGCCCCTCGTTCTCAGAGCCCTCCTGGAGGCCCTCCTGGCCTCTGCTCCCCTTCTCCGAGTGCTGGCTGACACCGTCGGGAAGCAAACCCTGGCCAGAGAGAGGGAGCACCCCACCCTGATGGGGGGGGCGGCGCCAGCCTCGTCTGGACCCAGCCCTGCCCACGCGAGCTTGGCGGGTGACTTCACCAACAGCTGGGCCCGTTTCCCACCTGGAAGGACTCTGAGCCCCACCCCAAGTGCTGAGGGGACTGTGGCCAGCACAGAGCTGCCCGCCGGGAACCACTCGCTTGGCCTCGCTGTGTGTCCACCACGGCCAACCCCAAGGGGCCAGCATGGGGCAGATGGCGGCCTGGGGTGCAGGACGGTCTGAAGGCTGGTCACACTGCACAGTGGGTGCAGGGTGTGAGGAGGGCAAGAGGAGCCCAAGGGTAGGCAAAGTGGCACAAACATCGGGACAGACCCCAAGTTGCCGTCCAGCCCTTCATTCGGGGTTCCAGGCTGCCTGTGACCCCAACAGCCAAAGAAAACAGCCCCTTGAGTTCTTCCTACCTTCAAACGGCTCCCACGCCTAGCGTGCCCTGGCTCCAATTTCCAAACAAACACTTGTGCCCCTGTCTGCTCACTGCCGTCCGGCCCACTTCTGTTCCCGTCTGCCAGTCCCAGCACCGGGCTGGCCCCGAGGAGAGCGTGGTCTGGGGCACTGAACGGCCCGCAGGCCCAGATGGCAATCACAGAGGTGCTTGGGCCCAGCACGCCCGTCCCCTGTGCACACCTGCGAGTGGTCAGTTTCCCGCGACGCCCACTCCCGCCCACGCGGCCACGGTGTGGGCTCTCGGGACAGCAGGCGGAGAGGCCCGTGTTCGCCCTCACCGAGACGGCGGGAGGGTGCCTGGACCGCGAAAGCCGGCCCTGCCCGCCGCGACCTGGAGAGCTGGGGAAGTGCCTGGCACGTTGCTGCTTTGTCTGTGCACAGACAGACTTGGGGGGCCCATCCACTGGGGTGCAGGCTGGTGGCTGGGGTGACCGCCTGCAGGTGCCAAGTGGGAGTCTGGCGGGAAGCTGGGGACGGAGGGGGAGCCTGCCGGGCCGGGGAGCTCCCCTTGCCGCCTCGGGACGCGCCTGCCTTGGTTTCCTCTCCTTTCTTTGGAAATTCTGGAGCCTGAAGGTGTCAGCCTGGAGATGGAGAAAGGGTATTGCCTTGGGGAGACCCCAGGGACCAGTTAGTACACTGACATTTGCAAAGTCAAAGTGCGCAGTTAAGTAAAGCCGAGGGGTGGGCTCGGTCAGCTGAAGGGCGTGGCCCTCTGTGGACAGAGCCCGGCTCGGACAGCAGGCTGGCTGAGGGCTGTGTACCGCCGAGGCGCCGCCGATTCTCTGGGTTCAGGGCAAGCACTAAGGGCGTCCGGCATGCGGACCGTGGGCCTCAGCCCAGACGCTCGGGGAGAGCACTACGCATTCCCTGGGCTCAGAAGTAGCTGAGGACAGGGGGGCCCACCGAGGTAAGTTTGCACGTCCGGGGTTCAGCTGCGGGGCGAAGGGAATGACGGACCAGGGCACCCCGCGTGGGGGCGAATGTTTTGTGACAGCTGATGTGGCTATTTTAAGGACATTAGAAGTAAAACACCCAGAGGCAAAAATTATGATGGCCTCTCGCTTGCAAGGGCGAAGAGTCAGCGGACCAGTTTATTCTGGTATTTGCTAGCGCCTTCTAAAATTAGCTGGAAAGCTTTTGAAAATTGTCCTGACATTTTCAGGGGTCAAAGAAGTTTATAAAATAGGCTGCAGGAAGATTCCAGCTAATTTGATTTGTAGGTTTGCAAAAAAACTCTTTCCGGATGTTACTTGAGTGTCCTCTCTGCCCACAACCACACGAGAAGGAAGCAGGAGATGCAGAGACTGGCACGAGGCTCCCCTGGCAGGTGCCCACCACCCTGCCTGTGCATGCCTCTCCCCTGAGGGCCCCCCACTTCAGTGGGGCACTCCTGTCCACAGCTGCTTCTCAATCCAAGGAATACTTAGCGCTCTCCCCAAGCACCTGCACAGTCCCCAGGCCTGGGGTGTGACGCCCCCGGTCTGCATGCCGGACGCACTTACATGCTGGCACTGAACCCAGAGAATCCGAAGCAGCTACGTGGGACGCGGCCTTCCTGCCAGCCAGTTGTCAAGTGCGAGTGAGGCCTTGACCACTGCTAAGCAACAGGAGACGGTGGCCACGTGGCTGCCGTTTCCGTGTGGTACAGGCTGAAAGTTCCCTCTTGTCTTCCTGTAACTTGGTGAAGAGAGAGCTGCTCAGGACGCCCCAAGGGGCAGGCGCCCAGGGAGCTCTACCAGGCAGGCACCAGGAAACTGAGGCTGTCAGGCCAGCAGGACAACAGCCTGACACCAGGCCAGTCCCCAGCTGAGCTTTCAGATGAGACCCCAGCCCTACGACACCGGAATCGCAGCCCCACCGGCGACCCTAAAACAGCAAACCCCCGTGAAGCCACGCCAGGCCCTGACCATATAAACCCAGAGGTTGTAAACGTGTTGTTTAAGCTGCTAAATCTGGGCTAACCAACACACAGCAGAGACAGCCGGGTGCAGGGGGAAAAGGTGATGTGATGTCTCTAAAGATGCTGAAATGTCGCATGTTCTTGTCCTTCTGTGGACAGACGCAGAAGCTGAGGGAAGACAGCGGAACATCGTACAAGAATTTGGTCCATCATGTAAGGAAGGAAAAATCTCAAGGACTTGTGAGGAAAAATATCCCATGGACATTATAAGGGAGAAGAATGTCTCCAGTGCAGAGCAGGACATTTCATGGAGGGGCGGAGGGGGTGGAGGTGCTGATGGAAGGTCAGAGGAACAGCGAGTCGGGGTGGGGGGGCAGCCTGGAGCTTGCTCTGCCCCCTCTTCCCTCCGCAGCTGGCTCGGGCTCTCCAGAGCTCACCTCACGCCCTCCCTGCACCTCCACCCCAAAGAGTCTGTCTCTGGGCCCGAGGGGTGAGCGGGAGGGGAGCAGGGTGAGCTTCCCAACAGGGCTGGGTGCAGGCTCACTGGGTTCCCAGCTGTGTCGGGTGCGGTGGGCAGGACTGTGGCTGCCCGTGACCAGGCAGCTATTCGCATCGTCCAGACACCCTAAGGTCCGGCAGCCCAGCCCCGGAGACGGGGCGCGGGGCGGTGCTGTACACTGGCAAGTCCGCCCGGGGGACAGGCACTGTCGGCCGCGGGAGGCAAAGCTGGCTGTCCACTGATCCTGCTCTGGCCCCTGGTGTCCGGTAACCGCCCTCACCCATGCCGGCCTTGCTGCACCCACACCTTTGTCTGTTTAGTGAACAAATGAAGGGAAATGCGCGCCCCAGGGAAAGCGTTTGAACTAGACCTGAGTAATTGCCAGCGACAGGGGTGCTGAAAAGAAGCGAGCAATCCCCCGTCAGGGTGCGCAGAGAAGATGGCCCCAAGGGTGGGCAGTGTGGGGCCCGGCAGCACCCTGGGAGAGGGTGACAGGACATGAGGCCACAAGCCTCAGGAGGCTTCTCGGGCCTCGGGCAGGCATCTTGGCGACCTCGGGAAGGGTCTGGACCCGTCCTGCAGACAAGGCCTCGGGCAGCGGCAGCTGGCAACGGGTTGAAGCTGGAGGCCGGGGGAGGGAGCAAGATGAGGGTGAAGAGGAGCCACTCGGGGACTGGGGAGAAGGTGCGCGTGGAGGCGGGTGAAGAGCAGACCGACGGAAACTAAGCGAGCAGGGAGCCCTGGCCAGCAAAAGGCCCCGTGCTGCTGGAACACAGCCAGGGAACCCAAACAGAACCAACCAGAAGGCCCAGAAAACAGTCCAATGTTGCGTCTAGAACGTGGAAGCGAGAGGACAGATTTATGACTCCAGCTTTCCCCAGATGGAAAAAGAAGGATGAAGTCATGAAATGCCACAGCAACAAACAATTCCCAAATCATAACATGACAAAACAGGAATAAATAAAAAGCCAGGCCGTCGCACCAGCTTCCCAGAGGCTCAGATCTGCAGGGAGGCGGGGCCCCGGCCAGCTGCCCCCATCGGCTGCAGCCGGTGGAGAGAAGCACCGCCAGGCGCCTCGGGCGTCCTTGACCGTGACACCGGCAAGTGTCCGCTGAGCGGGCACTGCCCAGGCCCTGGAGGGAAGCCGGCCAGTCTCCGCCCTGCAGAGGCACGGCTGATGCCGCTGGTTTCTGGTTAAACCCAGGGAAGATGGTCACTCAGCGCTGCGTGCAGGACAGGCACAGGTCGGGGGGCCCGAGGATCCTGAGAACCTGAGAACGGTGGGGCTGAGCCCAGCGCTGGAGCTAAGGAGGCAGAAGAGCAGGCAGGAAGCCCCCAGGTCTGCCCTGCTGGGTGCCAGGCTCGAGAAGCACCTCCTGCTGCTCAGATTTGCTTGCGGAAAGCTTTCATGGAAGCAGAGAGAAGGAATGCCTGTCGCTGAAATAGCTCAGGGCCACGTCAGCGCAAGGGGGCCTGAGGGAGGAGAGAAGTCCAGGCAGGCCCAGAGGAGAGCGGGAGGTCGGAGGTCGGCTGGAGCCCCCCCACCCCGGGGCTGGTCCTGGCAGCCGGATGCCCGAGGGAGTGAGGGAGTGTGGGAGTGTGCTGAGCGCCTGCAAAGGGAAGGGAAGAGTATTAAAGTTGCTTAATTAAATGAAGGAGGGTGCGTGATCGTGATGGTTTATGATCGCGAATGCCTTGCTGCATTTGAACAAATTGACTCAATTTAAAATAATTGAATCTCTTCATAGAAAACGCCACAGCAAAGTGCTGAAATTATATAGCGTTCAATAAATATTATTCGAGTCCCAGTTGCTGTTGCTAAATAACCGGCCTCTTCCATCGGTGGCATCCGTAATTTCGGGTCAGACTCGGCTGACACGGGGAGAGCCAGAACCCTCCTTGGCTGTCCCTTGGCTCCATTGTGTGGTGACGATACGGTGGCCCAGACACCCACAGAGCGAGATGCAGCGCCCCGCCAGACTGGAGAGATGGGGGAGCCTCCTGTCCTGACGGCGTCCTTATAAAATCCAGCTTTCGCAGTAAAAAACCATATTTTGACGTAGTTGAATTACTTTAAACCCACATTTTTTTTAACCCCAATGGAAATGCAAAAAGATTTAGAATTACGCGTGAGACGTTAATTACCTAAATCTGAATGGTTGTTTCTATGAATGAATGCACTTAATTAATTTTTCCCCTCGCTTCTTGCTATTTCCTGACTCTAATCTATTTTCTTTCATCCCAGGGGCAATCGAAGGACAACAAAAGAAGGATCCAGTGATTTGAAATTCCAGAACTTCAGTCTGTCGAAAAATAGGTCAGAATATTTATTTGTTTATTAATAGAGAAGTGAAACTTTGGTTCTGCAGCAAATAAGCTGACCCTCCCCCTCCCTCCCTCCCTCCCTCCCCCCCTCGCTCTCTGGCATGTACGTGCATGCACACACACACACACACACACAGTGTGACGTGATGGTCTTGTGTTGTGTGGCTGCCATCTCACAGGGCTCGCGGAGCCCAGAATCTGAAGGCGGAGGGCAGAAGGCCCTGCTGTGTGCAGGATGCAGGTAAGGCCAAAGGCCCCGGTCTCCCGGCAGCCTCTGCACAGCCCAGGCAGCAGCCCCGGGATGCAGGCCTCGGCCAGTGGTGGGTCTCGAGGGCCCCAGGCCCCAGCCCCGCAGGCCTCTCAAGCAGGGAGACAGGCGGGCCTATGTCATCTCTTTGTCCTTCAATTGCACAACAAAATTTACTGAGGATTATGGGGTTGGGACATGCACGGGCCACTGGCCGGGCAGGGACGAAGAGATCCAGGCCCGCAGCCGGGTCCGAAGCTCCCAGAGGGGCGGACCGACGAGGTGGAATCACCGACCAGGGCCCCAAAGCCCAGCTCTGCCGCAACACTGGTGCCCACAGGCACAGGGTCCCCGGCCCCTCAGCCCCCCCACGGAGCCCCGCCAGGGCCACCTCTGGTCCCAGAGGGACGCAAGGGTGTCCGCCGTCGCTCCAGAGCCCACAGTGGCTCCCAAGCCGCCACCCAGGGCTCTCCAGGCCCCGGCCGCCAGGCTCTGGAAGCTTCTCACGCTCCTCGGAGGAGCAAGGAAATCTCTCCCCTGAGCAGAGTGGACGAGCGTCTGAAAACAAAATACGCAAAGACCATGTTCAGCCAAGGAAAGTGTGTGGCTATTCCCAGACTTCTTTAATGTTTACATTAGATACATCTGAATAATGCATTGTAGTCAGATTTTCTTATTTCCTGACAAAGCAGGAGATGGGAGGCGGAAGGGTTAGAAGCTTTCCTTCAAATGGAGATGGCTAAAGCAATTATGTACATCAAAGTAATATTTACGGTTACGGTGGAAAAAAAGAGCGGGGGAGCAGTGCTTTTTTCCAAAGCAAATTATTTCAGGACATGTCATAGCATGCTCAAGATATATTAAAAAGAGCAACAGACGGTCTTTCGGCAACCCGTTCCGAGCCATTTATAAACCCAAATTAAAAAAAAATTCCCATATACATACAAATCTCTATACCACTGCATATTTTATAATGCAAGTATTATATGAATATAAATTAGTATTTGAGATATATAAATCACATCAAACGCCTGGAAACTACGTAGAAGGCCTACTGCCTTTCCTCAATAACTACTACACGCTGGCATCGTTGTCTCTACAGATCGTACTTGTGGGCGGGGAGGCTGGCGGGGGTGGGGAGGGCCTGCGGGGCAGGGCTCAGGACAGAGCCGGGCTCTGGGCCTGGAGGCCTCACTGGTGAGCCCCCACCGCGTCGGCACCTACCCCCAGTCCCCAGGGAGGCCCCAGCCTGGCAGCCCGTGTGTCCCGGTCAGAGATGAGCCCATCCACTCTCAGCAGAGAGGCGTCCTGGCCTCGCCGCACCTTGCAGTGAGTCTCATCTGTTCCAAAGTGCCATGGGCTGGGGAGGGCCCCCCAACTCGTCTGTCACGTGCACCCCATAGGCCTGAGATTCAGCAGCCCGGGATGCTGGCTGGGGCAGGGTAGCGGCGTGGAGACCCAGACTGGCTGCAGGGTCCTCACCCTGGGCTCGCGCTCCTGGGGCTTCCGCTCCTGGGGCTCGGCTCCTGGGGCTCCCCCTGCACACGTGTGCGGTGACGCTCACTCACCCCATCGTGCTCACTTCTCTGGCCAGCCTGTCCCAGCCCTGCATTAATAAGCTGCCTGGCCCCTCCTCTGTCCTGGTTGCCAGTGTGCAAACCTTGGCCAGGAGCCCGGTGACCAGACGCAGACGCTAGAGCCCGTGGGAAGCGGGAAGCTCACTGTGGCGGCCGCGGCTCAGGTGCGCCGCCCTCCTGCCCGCGGTAGGCCCTGGGCTCTCGCGGCCTCGGGACCTCCGAGCCGAGCACACCTTGCCGGGACCTGGCCCAGCTCCCCCGCCCCGCAGCGCCCGGGCCTTTCCGTGCTCTCATCGGCTGCCCCGGTCTCTGCAGGTGCATTTCCCAGCCTCGCTGCCCCGCCCGCCCCTGCCCTGGGTGTCCTGCCTCCTGGCAGGTGTGGACCACCCCGTGGCCCTGGGGAGCTGGCCAGAGCGCGCTCCCTCGACCTGCAGCCCACAGCTGAGCTCAGCATTGCCCAGTGCTGACTTGGCACAAAAGCCCTAAACTTGAGCTAGAAGTCCTGCGGCCTTGAGTGGCTGGGAGGCTGGGTGCACCGTTACAGGCCCTGAGCTCCTCGAGGCACAGGAAGAAGGGGTGACTTTGGGCACTGCTGTGCTTCTGTGGCTCTCTCTAGACGGCACCTGGATGACTCCAGGACCTGTGGACTCTATTCTTTTGACTACACTGATGCCAATTGGCCCAAAACTGAAAACTTGACTCTAAGGTCAACTGGATATCAGGGGCCACGAGGTGTGCGGCTGAGCCAGGGCCTCCTGGAGCTGAGCCAGGGCCTCCCTGAGCTTCCCAGGGTGCCTGGGGGCGCCCGGCCCGAGGCCATCACAGGCGCCACCCTGAGGGGGTGAGGAGCTGGTCTCCACAGCAGGGGCGTTGCCCGCTGCGTCAGATCCCGCCCCCCCAGGCTCGGGGCCGGGGGTCGGGGAGCCAAGGGGAATTTAATTCCGTGTCCTTTAAAAATTAAAATGTATTCCAGGTATTAAATTATTAAGAAGTATTAAAAATTAAAAATCAGAAAATTTTAATCTTTATTTGTAATGAGCCTTAAATATTGAAAACCACGGGCTTGGTGGCCTCCCGGGATGGTTAGGTGCCTAGTCTGGGCAGCCCCGCCCGATGGACACCTGCCTGTCCACATCCCCTGGGAAGCACGGACGGGGCGCCGGACCTGGGGCCCACTGGCAAAGGAGCAGACGGGGAAGGGGACCGAAGCTGTCAGGACAGGCGGCCAGCCAGGGGCCGCGGGACCCCCCAGGGCACTCGCTAGCACCTTGCCGGCCAGGGGGAGGACAGCCAGCTCCATCTCCTCACAGTCCACGGGCGGCACCTTCCGCGCTTCATCCTGGGCGGCGAAGGTGCAGGGGTGTCCGCGCGGGGCCCTTGCAGAGCGCGTGTCAGCTGCTGGGGTCCAGCCAGATGTCACTGGGCGCCCTGCCCGCCTCCCCCGCCCCTGCTTCCAGGCCCCCGGAGGCAAACTCCCAGCACCGCTCCCCTCCGCTCCTCTCCGGGCTCAGCTGGAGTCACAACACCTTCCCGGCCTCGCCAGAGCGGCCTCTGCTAATCCACTTGGCCTGCAGTGACGCAGGGAGAGCCCTGGGGGGCATAACCCCGGAGGAAATGACAGATGAGTGAGCGCCTCTGCTTTGGGCCCCGGGGAGGCAGGGCGGATCAAGAGGCCACTTTCAGACGGCCTCTCCCAGCAGCCGCGAGCCCGGGCCTGCCTCTGCTCCAGGTGAGTGTCAGGCACTAGCACGGACAGCTGCCCGCTGCCCACTGCCCGCCTCGCCCACGGTGCCCTCAAGGCAAGCCGCTTAACTTAGAGGCAGCGGCAGAGTGGGGAGCCCGCCCGCCAGAGTGGGCTGCAGACACCAGCCCCTCGCTCGCCTTCCTTGGGTGCCGAGAGGCCTCCGTTCTGCCTCCTGGCAGCTGCCACGTGGAACAACAAGCTGCCGACCTCCAGCCCACTTGGGGCGTTCAGCCTCTGAGCCCACAAACCGAGAGAGGTCGGGGGAAGGATGGGTCCCAGTTAAAAGCGGCCCTTCTCCCCAGAGTCCTGGACATGAGGATCATAGGCTCACCCCTGGCCAGGCCACGCCCTCCAGACGGCAGGCAGGGCGCCACGGGACATGCGGCCCACCGGCCCCCGCCCCCGTCGGGGGAGAATTGGCACCCAGAAGTTAGTCTGGGGAGACCCCTGAGGTGGTAGTCCAAGAACCAAGATGTCAGAGAGAGGCGGGAGAGCCTCAGCCCCTGATTAACGCCTGCTGGCCGGCTGCTTCTCCGTGGACTTCTGCAGGATCTCAGGCGACTGGAGAGGCCGCCAGGACCTGTCACGAGGGTCCCAGTCCCAGCCGCCGCCAGGGGTGACTCGCCCCTGCCCCGAGGGGAGGGCCGGGGAGGTGGCCAAGGTGGGTCAGGGGCTGGTGTCAAATTCTCCCCTCTCGGTGTGTCTGGGTGAGTGTGGGGCCCCACTGAGGCCCCCACATTCTGAACTGTCACGTGGACCTGGGATAGCTCCAGAGGGTGGCTCTGAGGGTTAAAACGGCGAAACAGGACCACGTGAGCCGGAAGCTGGGCTGTGGGCCGCGTCTCCTGGCTCCTAGCGGCCCACACTTAACTCTTGTGTGCCAGTACCCCAGCGCCCAGCAGGCCTCACAAATATTTACCCCGGTGTGCGTTGCGATGCTCGGTAATTGCGCCCGTGACGCAGATGGAGGCCTCGGAGGGCAGGTGCGGGCGGCCCTGCGGGAGGCGCAGAGAGCCAAGCCTGTCACCCGCCCCAGCACCCACGCCCCAGGGCTTTGCAGATCAGGGCCCGAAGCTTGGGAAAAGGGGGGGCCAAGGCACTGCGTCCAAGAGTGGACGGCAGGGCAGACACAGGCGTGGACAGGGAACTCAGCAGGGAAGAAAGGCACGTGGCCCAGAGCCACCTGAAAGGGGGCAGCGTTGCTTTCAGTCTGGCCGCCGAGGCCGGAAACGGAAAACCCGGGCCCCAAGGCAGAGGTCCGAAGGAGCCGGTGGCTGCTGGGAGCCGCGGCGTGGCTGCCCTGGGCCCGGGGAGGGCCCTGCATGTGGCCCCGTGGCCGTGGCCCCTCGGCCGTGGCCCCTCTCTGCCTCCGCGTGCATTTACTGTCTCCTGCGTCCTCCGCAGTGAGGTGCTGGTTTGGCCAGAACAGCATGGACATAAGCAGCCGTCCCGTCACCTGGATACAGGTGATGGCTTGTAACACGCACACCTGAAACTCACAGAAGCTTGTCATGGGGCTCCACACCGACAAAAAGAGGGTTGACCCCGAAAGGCCTCTGGCCACCTGACGCCCCGGGGCGGGGCTGCAGGCCGCTGACCCTCACCCCAGTCTCTCTTCTGCCCTAGGTCGTGGCTTCGCGTCAGCAGCCCCCCAGGTGAGTCGGGCTCGGCCTGCGCGCCGGGCAGTCCTGTGGGTCTCAGGTTCTCTCCATTCCTGTGCGTGTTCCCCGCGATGGCGCGCTAGCCTGTGCTGTGACCAAGCACACGCAGGGTCTTGTCCTTCTCGCCTCCCGTCTGCGACTCCCCCGAGCTTGGGGGTCCCTCTGGCAGACAGACTGGGGCATCGTGCCTCCCCCCATTGGCTGTGTGTGGGACCTAGTGCAGATCCCCAGGGCTGCGCCCTGCTCTGGGCAGCGGGCATGGGTCTGCCTGGGTGCCAGCCAGAACCGCCGAGGAGTGCTGTCCCGCTGGGCAGTTCGGTCCCCGTGGGTAAATGCACCAGAAGCCACACCTCATGCTTCCCGGGCATCTCTTCAGGGCCTAGCTGCACACC
Source organism: Condylura cristata (assembly GCF_000260355.1). Taxonomy (NCBI): domain Eukaryota; kingdom Metazoa; phylum Chordata; class Mammalia; order Eulipotyphla; family Talpidae; genus Condylura; species Condylura cristata. The sequence goes on from NW_004567113.1 coordinate 54,980,923, forward strand.
TGACGGGAGGCCATTAAAGTCTGAGTGAAAGTGCATGTGCTTCATCCTGAAACATCGATATTTCGGGAGAGCCCCCAGGCAGCTCGTGGCTAAGAGCGATACAGGAGTGAGGCAGGAAAAGCAGAGACGGAGACAAGATGAAGACGCAGGGGTGTGACAGAAATCACAGGGGCGCTGCAGTCCGCACGGGTGGTCCAAAGGCTGTCACGGTGCCCTTCCAGCCTGGAGCCAGCACCCTCAGCCCCCCTGAACCCCTGAAACAGCAGAAGAGCCGAATCAAAGCCGGGCGTAGCCCCACTGAGAGGGGAGCACCAGAAATGCTCCCCTCCTGCAGAAATGCTTTATGGAGCTTCCCCGCGGGCCCTGGCGAAGTCTGCGCTCTCTCAGGTAGATGCCTCCAAGTTGCTCTGGAAACTTTGGTCTCTAGTAAATCCCCTCGGCCTGCCGGCCAGCCAGCTCCCCTTCCCTTCTGCTCTTGAGACCTGGGGAGTCTAGAGGAGTCTGCAGGGGATGGGCCTGGAACCAGTGTGCTGGGGAACCGCTGGTCACGTCCTGCAGCCCTGCCTCCCACCTGCACTTCACCTTCCTGAGGAGGGAGAAGCTGATGCAGGCGTATACCATGTGTGTCTAGAGGCACAACAGGGAACAGAAATCAAATCAGAACCCCCAAAACATCGATGGAGATGAAACTGACCGGGGCTGCAGGTCCCCACAGAATCTACACCCTGCCAGAGATGCCGGGCAGCAAAGCACCCTAACAGGTGCGTACGAGCCTCTGCTCGCTCTACTCAAGTAGAACAGAGGAAGCAGCTGAGGGCGCGCTGATGAATTACTGCTCTTCACAGTGCTGTCTATACCGTTTCCCGACACTTCTAAGTCATCTGAGGTTCTTTTAACCCAGGACTAGTTGAAAATATGATGGGAAAGACATCTGGGGGTTACTATGCAGCCAGCAAAAATGATGTTGGTGTGGAAGCACATTTAATAACAGGTGTGTGCTATATCGTGCCATTATGTGAAAAAGCAGGCAAGAAGAGAGTGGACGGGGCCTCCCTGGTGGCCCAGGAACTGAGTCTCAGCACTATCACTGTCACAGCCTGAGTTCGCTCCCCGGCCAGGGAGCGACCCACGGGGCACAGCAGACCTCCCCCATCCCCCCCCTGCTCCCTCAGCAGTGTGTTCAGTAGATCCACCTGCCCTCTCTCTGCCCTGTCTCTGATGAATCTTCTCACTCCCTGCACTTCTGAGCTGTATCCCAGGTCTTCTACACAAAAAAATAAATAAATAAAATTCAGAAACATATATGCTTGAAAAGAAAGTACAGTAGGCATACAGTGTGATCCCACAGATACACCCTGTAGTCTGTGGCTTAGTTATAATCAGCTTTTCTACTAAGTGTCTCAGTATCGGAACATTGGTGTGGGTTTTTTCTCTTCTTTGTATCATTTTCTCTTCTTTGTATTATTTTTTCTATAATAAATGCATTTCTGTATGCAAAAACAATCTATTTTTAAAAGATACAGCCTGAGAAAGACAGGCACATGTTGAAACGTGGGGGCCCTACGAGCACCCCCGTCTCCTGTGAGAGTGCCGTGCAGATATGGGCGACACGCTTGCCTCGAAAATAACTCGGGGGCTTCCCCCTCCCACTCAGCGGAGAACTAAATTGGAGCCATCGCTCTACTTAGATTGTGGCTCCTTCTAGCTGATGTCACGGAGCACAATAAAAATTCTGCTAAAGATATATAACGTCTGCTTGAATTAAACAGACAGGAAATTTCATTTTGTCCCAAAACACTTTCTTTTTTCAGTTTTCTAGGATACTGGTCATGAAGGTTTTTTGTGGGGTTTTTTTGTTTGTTTTTTGTCCACTTTTTAAAAAAATGAATAAGGATTTTAAGACTTGCGAGAGGAAAGGCAGGGGTAGAATATGCGAACAGACAGTGCCCCCTGCTGGCGCATCTTCGGTATTGCAAAGCCTCCATTACTTGCGCGGCCTGGCTGGGCACAGGTTGAAACCATCACAGGTTATTAAGTCGGGACGGGCCGGCTCAAGGGCATCCGTTTGGGGCCGTGCGTGCCATTCTTATCTCTGACCAGAGGTCCGCTGTGTAGTGGTGAGCCCCAAAGCTGGCTTCCTCGAGAAGATGTCTTAAAGTTTGCAAGACACTATGGAAACCGCAAGGGTTGGAGCATGCTCGCGTCAAGGACGCGGGAAACGCTCTCGAACTGAGCACCCGTGGGGAGGGGAAGGGACGGGCCCAGCAAGCCCCCAGCAAGCTCCCTGCCTGCCCTGCGGGGCACGCTGGACACGCGAGGCAGCACAGGGCCAGGGCAGGAGAGGGCCCTTGCTTTGCCGCTGAGCCTGGGGTCAGGACAGCTCCCCCAGGGAAATGACCACCGGGTGGGGGACAGCACCAGGCATGGACAGAACCTGGGCAGAAGGTTCTGGGCTGAGGACAGCATTGCTGAGGTGGAAGGAGGTTAGCGGAGCTGCGGCGCAGAGACGAAGCGGAAACAGGCGGGCGAGAGAGGGCGGGGGCGGGAGGCCGGCCGGTGCGCGGGGAGGGCGCGGACCGATTTACCGGGTCCTGTTTGTCCGTTTTGTTTCTGGTGTCTCCCATGGTGTGACTTCGCTCGAAGCGATGCTTTCGACATTCCTCTCACCGCCAACAGCACACGCAGCCTTGCGAGGATGGCGACCAAAGGCGGCCCCTGCAGGGCAGCACGCCCGGCCAGTGCCGCGGCTGTCGCGCTCTGTGCTGCCGGTGAGCAGGACCCAGCCGCCCTCGCTCGCGAGGCTCGGGACCCCCGCGACCAGCTGAAGGGTCCCCTGAGCGTCTGGAAAGCAAATGGGGGAGAGGAGGGAGAGGCGGGAGGGGGGTTCTAGGTGGAATCAGCACTCTTGGGGCCAGAAGGGGCAGGAAGCTTGCCTGGGAAGCTGGGGTGTGGTCCGCAGTGCTGCCCTGGGGAAAGAAGACAGGGTGGGTGGGTGGACGGTCATGGTCACTGCGGCGCTGACCCCACGTGGAGTTACACTGAACCCTGAATCCAACCGTGAACTAGCTGCTTTCCTGGGTCGTGAAGATGGTAACGGAGGCCCCCAATGCTGCTCATGGTTCCCCTCCAGGCCAGCCCGTCTGTAAGGGTGACCTCACCGATTTGCTCAGTCCACCGGAGGGTACACATTGCTAGTCTGAAGGCCTGGGAAGCCTGGGGGTTTGGGGTCTCGGTTGGGGTGAGGAGGGCGGGGGCAGGAAGTTGGTGCCCAGGGTGGTCTGGCACCTGCCAGGGGGCGGCTGCTCAGCCTGAGTTCACTGGCAAATCCCAGAGGGCGGGTTTCCCCTGAGCCAGAGCCCAGCCACTCACACATCCACGGGCGAAGGGCTTGGGCAAGCTGGCACACGCTTGCAGTGGTTTATTTCCTGTTTGGTGTGGCAAGAGAACTCAGGGTTAAAGGATGAAAGTTTAAGAAAAGAATGAAGACAGAGCCAGAGGCAGAAACACAGCCGCGTGGTCTCATGCTACCTGCACACAGTCAGAAACCTGCCCCGAGATTTCAGCGGAAGGAAGGGAGAGGTGATCTCCCAGGGGGCTGGCGTTTGCTCGTAAATCAGCCTGCTAAGAAGCACACAGCTCTCGTCCTGACATCTGCTAGAAACTTCTCCTGTGTGCTAATAAAGGGATTAGGGTAAGAACAAATGTTGCCTACGATGCTTTTCCATGTAGACTAAGAATGAGACTGTGATGCCACTTAGGGAAATCAAGGCACCAGGAAGCGGCACGCCTGCAGGTGGCCGGAGCGGACGGTCGTGGTTTTGCGTGACCGAAGGTAAATTGAAAGTGCAGAGTAAAGAATGCGCCTGGCGACTGTCCGACGGTTTTCAAGCACCGTGCGCGTGCGGGTGCTGAGCCTGAAAACCCGCAGGTGGAGGACGACAGTCACTCAGGGTTATGGGCAGAGCTGATCCGCGTGGCTCACCCCGCCCCGAAACACTGAGCCCTTTAAGGAGGCAGACTGTGGACAGGTCACTGCAAGTGGACGTGTGTGTCGTGGGGAGAAGACCGGGCAGACCGCCTGCCCCTGGCTGAGATGCTGCTGGGCCCCGACTTCGGGCGGAGCTGATGGGGGTCTCTGCCGTCGTGTCCCACCTAAGCGCGAGAGAGCAAGCCTGCCCGGCTGGGCCCCTCCCTCCCTTCTGTTCCAATGACCCTGTTGCAAGAGCCCTTGCGAGAAGGAGAAACTGCATAGCTACTTCATACTGAGCGTTTACAGTCCAGAAAGTTAATCACAAGGAGCACAGATTTCTGGAGAGAAACAAGGGCCAAGTCTTCTCAGCATTTTGCAGTAACTCGCTGGCTGTTTTTTTGCAGGTCAGTACCAGGCGATCAAGGAGCCGCTTCTGGATTGCGTAAGTCAGTCACCCCTTTACTGAGTTTTCAGTCTTTGCTTTTAACAAAGTAAGTGGTTTTCTGCAAGGAAGACAGACTTTCAGATGACACAATTTCCTGGCAGGAAAACTGCATTTCTTGGTTATAAAACTGTATTCCAATCCGTCCGCTATGAAATGGAGACAAAAATTCATTTCCCTGGTGGTTGTTAGACTGGAGAAGGTGAAAATATCAGAACATGGTACTGGCAAGTGCGTGACAGGAAGAACACCCTTCTAAACTCATGGTCCAGTGTTAATTGGAACAAACGTTCTGAAAAGCAATTTCGTAATATTAACTAACCATATTAATATTAACTAGAAAAATGTCCATGTTCTGTGACCCAATAATTCTATGGTTGGGAATTTAAGAAGCTAACCTAAAATTTGCATTAATATTTAAACACACACATTCATATTTTATAACATTGTATTTTAAATGGCAACATGTTGGAATCATACTAAATATTCAACAGTAGAAAAATAATTGAACATTATGATATAATCATATCATGATGTTATTAATAATATTTACTAAAACTTTTGATGATTAACATTTATAACATGAAAGCAAGTGTCTAATATATACAGTATAAGTAATTTTACTATCAAATGTATCCATAATCTCAATAGTTTTAACAAACGTATCTGTGGCTGATGGGTGGGATATAGATGGACTGACCTGGGCGGTGGAAGGATGGATAGCTAGAGACAGGTTAGGAAGCCCTGGAGGGCCCGCCCTGGTGGCGCAAGGGGTTAAAGCGCAGCACTGTGAGGCTGTCCTCAGCCACTGCAGGGCGAATTAGGTCCCCAGCCTGGGGGTGACCCGCTTGGCGCGGCAGACCTCTCCTGGCCGGACCTCTCCTGGCCCGCCCGCTGCTCCCTCAGCAGTGGGCTTTGCACGATCTGCCTGTTCTGCTCCCCATTTTGTCTCTGTGAATCTTCTCACCCCCTATACTGATGGCCTGCACCCAGTTCCTGCATGCATAAATAAATCAATCTTAAAAAAAAAAAGATCCCCTGACTCCTGGGATTGGTATAACTCATTATACTTAAAACTGTCTCTTTCTGGAAAGAAGTAAGCCAAGGCATTTCTGTATGGTGCTGGAGCAAGTCTGCAGGGCTGGTGCAGGCTCTCTCAATGGTGGGGGGGGGGGGTGCCCTTCCCTCCAGCCAGGGTCCCCTGCCCCACATGCTATCATGGCGGGGGTGCTGTCATGGGAGGGGGGTGCTCGGCCCACGCCAGGGCCCACAGTGGGTCTGAGGCTCTCCTGGGCAGGGTGTTGGAGTCTGGCCTCAGCCGCTCACCAATTTTGAAGAGCCCGTGGGATGGCCCTGGGCCGCTGTCACCAGGGTAACCTCCCTATTTTCAAGGCAGCTGCACCCTCAGAGTCCGCTCGCGGCGTGCCCAGATCCTGTGACCGACGCAGGCACTGTGTAGAACCCTGCCTGCCCTGGGACCTGACTGCCCGGCAGCGAGAGGCCCTCTCGGGCCTTCAGGCTCTGTCCGTCACCGCCCACCACTCACTGAGGCTCCCTCCCATTAGGAAGGGAACTTTGCTGCCTCCCTGGATGGAATAAAAGCCCACAGAGACGACGAATACGAGGACCCCAGGCTCTGTGTGGCAGAGAGGTGGCGACCCGTGAGGGTCGTCCAGACCAGGCCCATCAAGGAACCAGAATACGCAGGTAACCTCCGGGGCTCCCGGGGTCTGGACACACTGTCCTCACGGCCGCACGCTGGTCAGCAAGGGCGAGGGCTCTGGGGCCAACCAGAGCCATCTCCCGCTGACGCTGTGACCAGCTGGGGAAGCCCTTTTTCTCGCCTGTGAAGGGGGGCGGCGGGGTAGAACCAGGCTCGGTAGCCCTGGGCGACCGCAGCCCCTGCCCTTCCCAGCCTGGGGCCCGCCCCTGAGCCTGGCAGAGCGAGGCAGGTGGGCGCAGAGACCTGTAAGACAGGGGGAGAGGGGAGGGAGGGCCGGGAGGGGCTGTCCCCGCGGCCCAGCGACTCAGCCTGCAGCTGACCCCACGCCGGGAGCGCAGGATGCCCATCACGCCCAGGCATGGAGGACAACGCGATCCCCAGCAGGCTGCCTCCTACCCCGGGGAGCCCGGGGCGCCTCTGCCTTCGGCCAACTTGGGGCAACATTGTTTGGGGGAGTGGGGGGGCGGGGCCGAGGTTTGAGGCCTGAGCGCTGACAGGACCCCGGCTCGGCGAAGGAGTCTGAGGGAAGGTGTGGGGTTCCGAGCTCCCAAGGGGTACAGGGGCCACAGCCGAGCTGAGGGCGAGCTGACCTTCCCACGTGGCCCCGGGTGAGGGGTGCTCGAGTCCAGACTCCGCCGCGGGCGCGTGGGACCAAGTGGGGGCTCCTCCCCTCCAGCGCCCCCCGCGAGCAGGAGAGGCTCCTCGCGTCTGCAGACGCCTCTGTTACGGACTGTGGCGCGCCAGGAGTCTGAAGCCTCCCTTTCCGCAGACACTCGCTGCTTCCAGGCCGTGATGGACGCTCCCTTTGCCCGGGACAGCGCGGCCTCTGTCCCCGCGGACAGAGAGGCCTGGATGGCGCACGTGAGGCTGGAAGACGTGAGTAAGCGCCGACTGTGTGGCCCTCAGAGCCCCTGCGGCCCCCAGGGCCACCCCCAGCCGCTGCCAGCGTCTCCCCGGTGGTGAGCAGGTCGGGTCCAGGGACGGGGTGGGGGTGGACCCCACGGCTGGTGCAGCGCCCAGAAAAGAGAAGGACCGCTGGCCAGGGGCCAGCTGGGGCCGGAGCCAGGCGTCTTCCGGGCTGGGCGCAGCCCTTGGGGCAGACTCGAGCTCCAACCCCTTGAGGACATAATCTGCCCTAAGTTCTAAGCTCCGCGTGGCCACCGCTGGCCAGGGCTAAGGAGTCCTCGCAAACTCCCGGAGCCTCAGTTACAAAGCAGGAGAATTTCCAGCGCTCACTCAAAAGGAGTGCTAGTGTTTCATTTTCTGTGTTTGTTTTTTTTTACGACTCACTTATTTATACATACAAGAGTTGGGGTGCAGGCCAGAGGTGGAGGATGAGAGGACTCCCTAGAGACAGAGTGGGGAGCAGAACAAGCAGGTGCCCTGAAATCCACTGCTGAGGGAGCAGCAGGGAGGCAGGAGGGGTCTGCTGTGCCCTGGGGTCTCCCCCGGCCAGGGATCCAACTGGCGCTGCAGTGGCTGAGGACAGCTTCACAGTGCTGCGGCTTGTCCCCACCCCAGGGAGCGCCTGTTTCGTTTTCTTACTGCAGAAATGCATGAGACACACAGCTGGGGCTGCCCGGCCCAGCTCGCTGGCGCATTCCCTGCCAGCCCGTTCTCAGCCCGGCGCCGTCTCGTTCAGGCCCGGCTCTCCTATCTTCTCCCGTTAAGGTCTGGTTATAGAATGATCTCCCGTCATCCGGCCTGCCAGGGTGACAGGGCGTCAGAGGCCCCGGGGCCAGCCTGGACGCTCACGCTGCCTGTTGTCTCCTGCAGGTGAGCAAGCCCACTTCCCAGGACGCCAGAAGCCACCACGGCCAAGGTAAAGCCCCTCACGACGCCTGGCGAGTTTATTCCTTTGCCTCGGGCTCCTCGTGTACCGACCACTGTGTGGCCGTGGGTATCCCTAAGCGAGGTGGCCTGTGGAACTCTCCTTTACAAACTAATTTCAGAAAGCAGCTCACACATCTTATGCCTTTCTAATCACCTTACCTTATTGATGGAGCATTGATCGTGAAAACGCATATTGGGTGTCGGGCAGTTTCGGAAAGGAATCGTTTCGAAACGTATGGATCGTGTAAAATAGATGGCTGTGTTATTTCTTGAAGCATAGCCTAGTGAACTCACAATAAGGTAGAAATCCAATTTTAAAATGTTGATTAATTAATATGAAAACAGACCTTAAAGCTTTAGGCAAAGCAACTCAATTTGAGTTGAAGATACAGGGAGGCTGCTGAGAGGAAATAATCCATTTCAGCAGCGCTGGGACCATGGACCCAGGACAGCCCTGGAAATACAGCAGCATCTAGCTACCAGGGCATCTTCTTTCTTCCAACGTCCCTCTGGAAGAGATGACGTGTGAGTCCCGATAACTGAGGCCTGTCAGCCGTCCATGGCCCTGCGACGTGCCTAGTACCTTTGTCTCTTGTTTGATGGGAGAGTCAGAGGTGCGGTCCTGAGGGACGCAGATGACGCCCCAGGCTCGGTTTGAACCTTTTGCTAGAACGCGGCTCGGAGCAGCCCTTCACGCCGGCCACGCAGCCGCAGGAGAACGGGCCAGGGCACTGTGCCATCGTGTGTATGCGCCACATCTGTGGGACCCAGGCACCTATTTGGGGCATTTGAACCAGCTGGTTTCACTCGTAGCAGGGGTGTCAGGGATCAGAAAAAAAATAAGAAGAAGCAATTGTAATGAAGTGAAAACGAAAAGAAACAACTATAAAAGATAAGCCACTCTACAGGGTGGAGAGAGGAACAGGATCAAAACGGGGGGGGGGGGGCCGGAAGGGCGCCCGGGACTAGGGTGATGGCACAGGGGGGAAGCGGTGGTGGGAAGTCCACGGGGTTACAGCTGAGATGAAGAACGTACCAAATGAAGGCTGATGTAATAGACACAATATTAAAAGAGAGAGAGAGAGAGTTGAGGAGCAGCCAGATGGGAGCAAGGTGAGGGGGAGAGGCGGGAGCCCCCCCACCCCCGCCTCTGCCCTCTCCCCAGACTGCCCCCTGTTCACCAGCCAGAAGCCCTCTGAACCCAGGGGCTTCATTACGTAGGCTAGGTTAATTGCACTGACCCTCAGTGACAGAACGCAGCTTCAAGCCCCTCAGGAGGTGGCTGGAGGGGCCGGACTGTGAGTTCTAACCTCAGGTCACCCGGGCGTCTACACTGGCACCCAGCCCCAGCCTCCGAGGCCACAGGTGCCTCCTTACCATAACATACTTCACAGCCAGCCCCTTGGGAAGGCCCAGGGGCTAGAAGCTCTGTGCCAGGACAGGGGCAAAGAGGAGACGTTATAAATCACAACATCATAACTGTCCGTCCAAGAGTCAGCTACACTTTGCCTCGGCTCGTGAAGATATTGGAGTCATTAACCAAAAAACGCCCACATTACGGAAAAAAATAAAAATCGTAGGGAAAAGTCTCTACAGCCTACATAGCGAAGAGCAAAAATTCAGGTCCTCAGCATGTGACACCACATTCTGCCAAAAGTAAACAGTGTTCTCTGAGCTTCCCGGCAGTCTGGGCAAAAGGGGACCCATGCTTCTTGATGGACATGAGTTGTTATAACAAAAAGCAAACCAGTCTCGAAAGCAACAGAGGACTCGGATTTCAGAGTTAAGTTGACGCTTTCGATTTTAATGGGGCTACTGGGCGATTTTGAGAACCTAAGAGCTTCTTGTAAATGACTCGTAACAATAGAGAGGGCTTCCATGAAACGAGGCTCCCAGCTGTGTAGGTGGTAGGGTGGGGTGCTGCTCCCCTCAGTGAGAGTGGGGAGTGGCTCTCCTTTACCCCTCAAAGCTCTGAGGTGCTCTGCAGAGAAGAAAGCTGAAAAGGGGAAATTAATATGAATGCCCCCATTTGGGGGACCAGGCATCTTTCTGGAAAACGCTTGAAATGATTTATGTGTTTATTATAAATTTCTGTAGTTTTGATGCAAGCGCATTCTCAGATAATTTATTCATTCTCACAAAATGTCATAGAAAAACATATCGGCGGTTCAGTAATGGCAGAATTTTATGGTGATATTTTTCATCAAGCTGAGCAGTTATAGATTTATGTTAATGTATATTTCCTGTCATTTTTCTTGCAAGATTCTGACATTATCTGGAAACTATCAGATTTCAAGAACTTTTCTCTCCCAAAGTTTTACCTTTTTTTCATTCCTAAAAAATGGGTAAAAGTTTGGGAGTGAAGGAGTTAAGCTGCTTGGCCTGACCGTCAGTCAGCATTACCAGAGTCTGGAAGAAACTGGCTTTTTAGATGGGGACAGATGTAACATTCAAATATAGAGCGCTTAGCTCTTTAGTGCCGAGAGTAAAGGACCCTGAGACAAATTTCTCCCAGCCTTAGCTGTGAACCAGCCATAAACTCTAAACCAGTTTGCAGTGAGGTGGCAAGCACACCACATTCTAGGATGCGCTAGTAAAGAAATGCAATATGCCGTCTGGAAAGAAAGAATTAAGCACGGGAGGCTGAGCACTAAAACCAGAAACATGAGCCTCGCTGAAACACGCAACGTGGGGTTCCTTTTCGCCTTTCACAAAGAAAGGTCTTTCCTTTCTGCTGCTGTGCCTTTATGTGAATTTAGATGCCAAAGAAATGAGAGTCGGAGCTGAGTTCACGATAATCTGGCTCAATTCCTGCTTTCACGCCGGGAAGCCTAGCCGGGACGCGGTTGCGCGGTCACCCCGCGGGTAATCGTTTGGCCATCCGCACCCCTCTCGGGCTGCACCGGGCGGAGCTGTGTTTGCTTCGGTCCCTCGCGCGGCAGCTTCCCTGGAGGTCCCAGCCCAGGCCCAGCACCCCCGCCGGCTTCGGGGTCAAACGGCGGCCGACACTGCCCCCTGGCGGCCGAGCGCGGCACCGCCTGCCCGGGTGGTAGCCGTAACCCGCTGCTTACCCGCTACCGACCGCGCTAGGCTTGACCTCGACTCGCCGCAGCCCACCTGTAGGGTCAGTGACTTACTCAGGCTTGCCTCTACCTGTGTGGCGTGGCTGTCACCTGCGGCCGTGTGCTGTTAATGCAGAAGGCGCTTGGGAGCACGCTGGGGGCTCGCGGCTCGCTGACTGTGGACACGTGCGTGCGGGTGCGTGGGCCTGAGCGGGCACACCTGGCCGAGGGGCGGGCACACCTGGCCGAGGGGCGGGCACACCTGGCCGAGGGGCGGGCTGGAAGGGCGGCGTCCCTCAGCGACAGACCAGGCTACGGGGCCAGCCGGGCGGCTGCAGACGAGGCCAGGCCACAGGTCAACAAGAGAGAGAACCCCGGAGCGCCCAGAGAAAGAGCCTGAAGATCCGTGGGGAGCTGCGAGGACTGGCTCCGCCTCCTGCCAGGCCCGCTGGCCCGCGCGTGCCGCCTCGGCGCCTGGCCTGCCGCTGCTCCCGCGTACAGCCCAGAAGATCCATCGAGGGCTCCGGGCTCTCTGTCCACCTGCCCCACGGGGAGATCGCGGCCCGTGCCTGCGGGCACTGCCCTTCACCCGGGGGCAGGGAGGCATGGTGCAATGTCCAGCTCACAGGTGAAGTCGGAACCTGCACGCTGGCCGCCCCCGTGTGTCGTCTGAGCACCTCCACGCCGAGAAAGACGCGGTGCGGAGTCCAGGGGAGCGCGGTGACCGCAGGTGCCGCAGAGACACTTTCCCGCTGAAAACGCGAAGCAGCCGCCGCCGGAGACGCAAGGAGCGCCGAGCGGAGCCCGCGGCAAGTGGGCGCCCTGGAGGTTCGGGTGCCACAGGGGCGGGGCGCAGGGTCCACCCAGCAGCCACGGACTGGACGCGAGGCCCTGAGGGTCCTGTAAGGTGTAACAACTTCCAGTGGAGCATGGAGGGAATGGAGAGCCCCGGGGCTGCTTGGAGGAGCTGGCCGCCCGGCTCTTGGGGACACTCTGGACTCGCCTTGGCCCCGCCATTCTCTCTGGGGAAACCTCGCAGCTCTCCCACACAGCCAGTCTAGGAAGACCCAGCTCACTCATGTCATCTTTCTGCAGCGAGCTCCCAGCCCCTGTGGGCTGGCGCCTTCGAGGTGTTTGCTGAACCAACCCTAGAAGCCTAGGAGGTCAGCCATGGAAAGGCGCATTAGAGCTGCCCCCTCGGGTTTCCCACACCCAAGTCAAACCATGCCCAAGTCAATCCCGGATTGTTTCTGGCCTCAGCTCTGTCTCTGTTCCTACACGCAGGCAGATTATATTCTCTCCCTGGGCCTCCAGATCCCATCTGTAGAATTGCTTCAGCATCTAAATTTGGCTAAAAGCAAGCCAGCAGAAGTCTTTTGAGGGCACCCGTAGAATTCCACTTGGCTTCTCAACCAAGCTCGTGCTTCTTCTGGGTACTGGCGCTCAGTGACCTGGGCGTGAGTCTCTTTTCTCGGGGTGTCCCCAGCATTCAGGGAATCTGTGAGCGGGCTCCTCACATACAAGCCCGCCCGCCCCAGCTCAGCTCCCATTCCCACACTCACGCTGTGCTCGGGCCCGCTTGCCCACTCTCCCTCCACTCCCAGGAGACCTGGGTCACAGAGGCCCGGGCTTGTTTGGGAAAGAGATTTCCTCACTCAGTTCCCTCATCCCTCACGACCCCGGCACACAGCTGTGGAACTCAGGGCTCAAATGCCAGTGTTTGAAAATCACACGACTCTCTGGCCTCATCCGAGAAGCTCTTAAAGCTTTGCCTGACTAAATCCCCCCCCCCCCCACCCCGGAATGGTTTCAGCAATTTATCGCTGGAATTAATTTCTGAAAGTTTCCACAAACTTGGACAGATTTCTCGAACAGGCCCTGTCAAATATGCATTAGCCACTTCGATCCTAAGCCGCTTCTTTGGGCTTCTCTATAATTAATCATCGGGACCGGGGAGCCTAATGGTTCACTGTCATCTACTCTGAGACTCTTAGACATAATAAATACGTAATTGAGGCCAAATTTTACCCAGTTAGCCCAGAGTCCATTTCTCTAATTACAGAGCATGAGACTGATGTTCTCTCCCTGACACTGTTGATTTTTATAATCAGATTTTATAGAGAAAGGCCATCATATACATTTAGCGCAAACCGAATGGTGGTTCGCAGAAAAGCAAGTATTACTCTGCTCAGCCCTGCCCACCCGAGGCGCTGCCCTGACGTGAGTGCTCGCGCCACGGAAACTGAAGCCCGGGGCAGTCACAGGTGCCAGTGGGTGAGGGGCAGGACTGGAGCCCAGCTCGAATGACTTCAGAAGCCCAGTGTGGGATGTGTCCTGCCATCACTGCCTCTCTGTCAAGAACCAAATTCTTGGTCCCACATATCTTCTGTTCCAGCCTCTACGTCACAGGTGGACGTACCAAGAGTGTGTGTTTGGTCACTCAGCTCACTGGAGCATTAGCGCTTGGCATCCTGTGTCATCGGGAAATGCTAGTTACGAGCACAGTGAGCTGCCCCTGAACACCTGTTAGAACAACCAAAATGCAAAACTGGCAGCCAGACGCCCATGAAGCCCGGTACCTCTGTTCAACTGCTGGAGGGACTCAGCAACGCACAAGGATGGCTTGGCAATTTCTTACATCCAAACGTGTCCTTCCCCTCTGATCCAGACACTGTGCTTCTGGTATTTACCGAAAGGACTAGAAACTTACATCAACCCAGAAAAAGGAAACTGTGCACAGATGTGCCAAAACTTGGAAGCTGTCTTGCAGCAGGTGAATGGATAAGCGGACGGTGGTCCATCCAGGCCATGGAATGGTATTCAGCACGCAAGAGATGAATCACCGACTCGTGAAAAGACATGGAGGATTCTTCAAGGTCTGTGGAACGAGTCACTCTGAAAAGTGACTTCGTACTTTATGCTGGAAAAACAAAACTATGGAGACAATACAAATGTCAGTGGTTGCCAAGATTATGGGCTGGGGGGAAGATGAACAGGCAGAGCAGGAGCAGATTCTGTATGAGATTAGAGTGATGGAGAAACGTCATGGTACATTTGTCCAACTCCATAGGAGGTTCAGCAGCAGGAGGGAACCCTAAGGTGACCTCTCTGCTCTGGGGGTTCCGAGGTGCAGTGTAGATGCAGGACATTAGCCAAACTATCTTCACCGTCCCCTCTCAAATGCTGTGACGAACTTAAAAATGCAAATTAAGACCCCAGTGAGCGACCACCACACGCCTGTGAAAATAACTAAAGTCCAGAACACTGATAACACCAAATGCCAACGAAGATGTGGAGCAACAGCTTGCTCGCTGCTGGCGTCTCTTCAAAGTGGCCCCTATTTTTACAAGTTATACTCACACAGCACCTCAGAGAAGTCTGAGCATGCACGTATATACGGGTGTTGCAGACTGACCGATAGAAAGGTGGGTAGCAGACAACTTCCAAACGGCAGTCAGAGGTCTTCATCAGTGACCCATGAAGCCAGTTGAAGTTCACACAGCGCTTGTGTTGAGTTTTGCTAACCTCTTGTCTCTGGAGCTAGTCAAGATTAAATGACGTGAACAGCCTCTGAGTTGAGACGGATGCCGTTTTCCAAATACTGGTCTGCTTCCTTCATTTTCTTTTCACAAGGGGACACAGAACGCCTATATGTGCCTTGTTAGCACATCTCTGTCGCTTTAAGCTTACACGAAGCTGCAAAGCAGTCCATCAGGACGCCTGGAAGTTTAGCCAGATTCACGCAGCCAGCTTGATGGTTGAGTGTGCACTTGGAACGGGCATCTCGAGTTCCCACCATAGACATGACAGATAAATAGCTTCAAGAGCCGGGTAACTCACAGTGCGATCGTTAGGCGTCATGTTTGGAGCAGCTGAGACCTTCTTTTTGACATAGTGACGTTTCTATCATTCTTCTTTAGTGGCTCTGTAGAAGTGCCCTAGTGAATGTCTGGAACTGTGACCACCGGCCCACCGGCCCTGGGAGAGCGGGTCTGGAGACGCCTGGTGGAGGGGGTCTGCTCGACCATCCGCAGCCAGGAGCGCCCCAGCCCCGCCGGCCCCTCCTGGCCTCAGGCCGCCGGCTGCTGCAGGACGGCCACACGCCCGGCAGGCCCCACCGCCGCCCTGCGCGCCACCTCCCAAGAAGCAGTAGATTCTGCAGCTCAAGTCAAACTTGGCTCAGCCTGAGGAGCAAACGAGGACAGTCGTGGGGGGTGTAGTTACCGGCGGCCGCCAGCTGGCTAGGGCGCCCGCCCAGAGGATTTCCAGAAGGGGCAGGGCCAGGCTGGGCGCCCTGGGGTGGGCACCCTCCGGGGCAGAGGGCACGGGGCGCCCCTCGGCAGGGAGGCCAGCTGGGCCCTGCCCCTGACTAACGCCCCACAGAGGACAGTCACCATGAAAAGCCACGAGCGGAAGAGACCCGGCTGTTTAGCCCTCACGGGAGCTGACCAAGCCTGAGGACCCTTGATTGCTTTGCCGGATGAGGAAATCAGCCGTCCACTTTGCTTCTGTCCCTTGTTTAATGGTCACCTGCCAGTCCCCCCACCTAGGAAACAGCAGTATCAGGATTCAGACTCCAGAGACTCAGCTTCAAGACGTAGCTTCTCCGCTGTTCCAGACATCTGGGCTGTCTTCGGCTATTAACAAGGCTCCCGCCGTCAGAACCAGACACTGGCCGTGTTTATCGGGGAGATGACCAGGGCTGCGGGATGTGACAGTGAGGCTGCCTCTCGCTCACTGACCCTGAGGTGAGGCCGCCTCGCTCATGCCCACCCTGGAGCCACGAGTGAGCGAGCAGTAAGATGCGCCAGGGTCGGGCAAGTTCTTGTGCAGCCTCAAACAGAAGCGCAGGCCCGGGGGAATGACTCTGTGGCTGCTGACCCTGCTGCCCGCGGCCCCGGCAGTGCCCACTGACCCCTCCCTCCGTGCCTACAGGCCCCTGGTGCCCACGGACCCCCATGCCCACTGCCCCACTAAGCTCCAGAAGCAGCTCGGGGCTGAACCTGGAAGAGAAACAACCTCCACACCAGCAAAGTCCTTTCCAGGCCCCTCTCAGCCTCCCCGGGGGCTGGGCGGCCCCAAGCCACTGTCCTTGTTCGTCCTCAGTTCTGTCACCCCTAAGACGCAGGAGCTGCACCCGGGCCCCCAGAGAGGCTACCAACCAGGAAACGGCGCTGTTTTCCTCTAAGGCATCGGATAAAGGGCAGCAGGGCTGGAGGAAGGAGACAGGTGCAGAGGGCCTTGGGTGTCCCCGCCCCCCGCCACAGGAGCTACAAAGGGGAAGGCTGAGCGAGACCCCATCACTGCAGGGTAACAGGGTGGGGGTGGCAGCTGGGGGCAGGGGGCCTTGCATTAGCAAGGGATTATTCCAACAGGGTTCCCCGCTAAGCCTCTGCAGCAGCAGCTGGGGGCTCCCCACAAACTAACCTGTGCTCCCTCTTCTGTTTCAGGGGACGCACGCATGAAGAGAAGCCAGGTAAGCGACTGCACAGGCGCTCCCAGCAGCTCGGGAGGGCGGCGCGGAGGCCCGGGTTGCTGGCATTTGTGGCTCTTAGTCGCAAACCCCAGAAGGTGGCCCCGGACTGAGCCCTAACTTCTGCTTCTCTCCACTCCGCAGACGCCGCTGCCGCCGCCCCGGTGAGACTTGCTAGATGGACCGGACCGCGGGCGGAGCTCGACGGCTGAGGCAGACGGTGGCCGGGGTGGGGGGAGAGGCTGCAGGCACTGAGCTGGGGGAGCATAGGCGCATGGGGGTAGGCAGTAGGGTCCCCAAGTTTTAGTTGCATAAACAGCCGGCAAGTCAAGAGACCTGGGTAGCAAATGAAACACAGCTGGAAGCGGGGGACCCCCCAACACGCACACAGGTGGGGGCTTGGGGCAGCTCTGAAGAGTGACCCACACGTCACCCTCTGGGAAAGGCGGCGCGGAGGGGTTCCCCGCCATGCTCAGGGAAGCCCACCGGCCTCTCGGGGTGCAGGGCACAAGCGAACAAGCGGGCGAGCCAGCGGAGACGGACGGACTTTGGCCGCTAAGAGGAGGCCACTATTAGCTCCCGGCAGGAAGGGGGCCGACGGAGGAAAGGGGGTGCTGTGTGGAGGGCAGACGGACTCTGGGTGAACCTGGTGTCATGGAGGCCTCGGTGGGTTCTCGGGGCGCACACTGAGGCTCACATAACGCTGTCATGTGGTGTCACCTTGATGAAGCACAAATGTGACTTTCTGCCCTCCTGCCTGGTGGCTAGAGGAGCCAGCCCAAGCCGCCCCCTCTGAGCTGAAGTTGGGGGGCACGGGCAGCCCTGCGTGCTCGGGGCCTGGGGCCGCCCATGACCAGGCCGGGACTCCCCCCACGCAGGCCGCCGACGACACTCCCAAAGAAGTACCAGCCCCTGCCCCCCGAGCCGGAGAGCTGCTTCCCCCTGAGACACACCTTCCCGGAAGCCCAGAGGAGGCCCAGGTGAGAGCCGAGCGCACGACGGGCGGGGAGCCGGCCTGGGCGCAGGACGGCCAGGGCCGGAGGGCCGGAGAGGCCG
>NW_004567113.1:54999076-55028876 GCF_000260355.1 Condylura cristata
CAGAAGCCTGACGGGGACGTCCTCGTAACGGGGTGCTCGGCTGTTTCGTCTAACTGGGTATGGGAGGGAGGCTCACTGGAGCCCCACCGGCTATCTGAGAACATGCGGACGTCAGAATGGCACGGGGACATTTTGTCTAAAAGCCAAAGGGGGCTCGGGCAGCCCGGACCTCGGCGAGCAGGGTCTGGGGGCTCGGGCAGCCGCTGTGACGCTCCTCCCGGTAACCGGGGAGAAGGGCCGCGGGCTGCAGGCGGTGGGCGCCTGGCAGCGGGCCCCAGCTGCCCCGGAAGCGTCCGCGGCCTGCTAAGTCTCGGCCTCACGAAACCACCGCTGGTGGGAGCCCTGCAGTCATGGACAGTGCTCAGATGACCCCCCGGCCACGCAGAGCCAGGCAGAGCTGGGCTGGCGGGGGCGGAATTCTGAGCCTGCGTGCCACTGTTCCGGAATCCCCTGTTGGATGATGTTTCGCCTGGTTTTGAGCAGTGAGGACACTGAGCGTAGCCGCCATTTGCCCCCGGGTAATTAAGGCCAGGGGCATCTGTCCTGGTCTTCTTCCTGCCCCAGCCAAAGGCAGGCAGGGCGCAGATGTCTTAGCTGGGGTGGACCAACGAAAGGCTCTCAGTGGCCTCCTCCCTCAAGACCCCAGACCAGGGTGGAGCCGCAGGCCCGGGACCCTCCCGTGGGTGCACGTGGAGCTTCGCAGGGACACCAACACCTCCCACCGAAACTGGGGTTCATTAATGTCTCCATGTTTCCTTGTCCCCGTCTGTCTTCTCACCCGCAGACAGATGCACCTGTCACCCCCACACCCCCGTGCCTCCTGGCCTTCGGCCACATCCCCCACAGCCCCACCCAGCACCAGCCCCCTCGCCCCTGCCTCACCATCTAGGACGTGAACGTGAGGCGTGGGCGCTACACACGCTTGTGCACAGAAGCGCAGGCTTGGGCCCCCGGAGACACGCGGGGGTCATCCCAGAGACCCGGCGTACCGGCTCCGTGCCGGGGGTCTCCTGTCCCCTGTTGCGAGCGAGCTCCTTCCTCTCGCCGATGCCCTCCTGGGCCCCCGAGACCTGACAGCTCGCAGGAACGCTCTTCACACCGTGCCGTGCAGAACGCGGAGCGCCCAGAACCCGAGGCGGCAGGGCCGGGGCCCGTGAAGCCGAACGTGGAGCAGAGGTCTGGGCGGCGACTTATTCAAATTCTCCTAAAATGAGCCGCCAGGTCATTCACGCCTTCCCGTCCCCGCCTTTTATATTGGGTCATAACCTCTCCTGCTTATAAAATTATGAAGAAAAATAACCTGCCTTTGTTTTATAGGACAGTGATAAACGCCACAGTGGACCTCAGACTGTTAATTTGGCCATGAAAACCTAGCCAAAGGTCTTTAAGAGCGCAGGATGATTTTATCTCCATCGTTATGAACTGTGTTTTATGTCACGCTGTATTTCTTTGCCTTGCAGACAGATCAACCTAAAGAACTTAAGTGCGGTAAGTAGCAGTCTCATCCTTGGAAACAAAGGAGGGAAATTTTGTGGGTGACGTGTCCGCGAAGGGCTAGATACTGGTTGCTTCAAGGCCTTTGGCGCCTCAGTCGTCACCACCCGACTCCCAGGGGTTATGACTCTTCTGTTACGGGTGAGGAAATGCAAAGCCAGATCTTCCTCTGCCACCACACTAGCGCCCCCTGCCAGCGCCTGCCTGCGGGGGGGGGGGGGGGGGGGCCGCCCCCCCCCCACGCTCACACCCCGGGCAGACATCTAGGTCTCACGTCAGCCAGGTGGGGGCCCTCTAGAGGGCGCCTCCCTCCTCCAGGGGAAGAGGCGCTGGCCTGGGTGGCTCTGGGGCCCTCCCCGCTCACAGGGGCGCAGCGCTGCAGGAAGCCCTCAGCAGCCAGGCCAGCCCTTCCGGAATCCTGCACCTCTGTCAGTTCTTCGAGAGCAGAGCTGAGTGCAGGGATACAAGTCCAGGGAGTGGGCAGATTTTCCTAAGGAAGGGTGATCAGGAATTCCACCACTATTAAGGAAAAAAACAGAAAGGCACTGTTTGGGGAGGTAAATGGGTGCATTCCATCAGAACCATGTAGGTATGTTTCCTTCCATTCTTTAAAAGTTTCAGGATAGACATAAAGAAAGAAAATTAATCCTAGCCTTATCATTTAAATAAATCTCTGTGACTATCGTATGGCAACTCTTCAGATCCTCCCTCTACACGTGCACACACACACACATGTGACCCCACACACATGTGACCACACACGTGACCCCACACACACGTGACCCCCACACACGTGACCCCACACACACCTGCATGCAAACAGGTCTGGAGCCTGCCCATCAGCGGGAACTTTTCCTGCAACGACTCCTACGCCCTGGCAGCCTGTCCCTCACTCCGCCTCAGAGCTTACAGTGTCGTCTTGGCATCCCCGTGCCCGAGTCCAGCGCCAGGCCTGGCTTTCAGGTTCCCACTGAGACACTGGCAACGCTCCAGCAGGGTAAGCCATGAGGTGCTTGACACCCTCGTACACGAACTTCATCCACATCGCAGACCTTTGCATTCCCTTTCGGAATGGGATACGGACTTCCAGGCCCCTTGCGGCTGTGGTCAAGCTGCTTCCGAGAGTCAAAGCAGTTTACAATCACACAGCAGGCTGTGTGCCCGCCGGAAACATCACACGTGAAAACGGAAAGTGGGGGCGTTTCCGTCTCTTAGGAAGTGATTTGCAGATGTCTTAAAAAACCCACCCTGCCCAAGCTCCACGAACCAGTTACTCCGAATCACACCCAAGGTGACATTCGCAATCACTGAGTCAATGAACAATATATGTACAATTTTTTTTTTTTTCCATGCAGGTCCTCAGAGCAGAGAAAGGTAAACTACTTACGTCCGCCCTCTCACCCTCACGCCACTGGGTTGAATCCTGTCTCCGTCGGTGTCAGCCATGTTTTCCTTAGGCAGGTTACTGCGTCTGAGCGGGGGTGTGAGGACCAGAGAGCAGGTGCTCGCTGCAGCGGCCCAGACGGGTCACGCGCCGCAGGGTTGATTCAATGGCCCTCTGATCTCAGTGGGCGGCGCCGCTGCCCCTGACAAGGAGGCAGGCGGTCACCGGCCATCTGGGAGGCCGCAGCTGGCCGGGGTACGGCACGGTCCCGTCTCTCCAGCTGCTGCGTCGCCCTCAGCGCGCACGCGCACACACGCCCCGGCCCTGGCACTGCCCGGACAGATGTGCATGCTGCCAGGGGACACGCACCAGCCAGCGACATGCCCACCTCTGCAGCCAGGACAACCCTATCGAAAGGGTCACTTGCTCTTAGGAACAATGACCGCCGTCCACAGCCAAGGCCTAAGAGCCAACATGGCACAGCAACAAGGCCCCCGACACCAGTCACAGGGTGACCTTCAGCAAGTGGCACTCCCAGCGAGTCGCCTTTAGAGTGAGGACATTGTTGACAGGCCCGCCCCAAGCCGACGGGTTCCCCAGAGCCTCGGGTGGACGAACGGGGCAGTGTCAGTCACCCCGAAGCCTCACCGGTAGTGTCCTTCTGCCTGTTAGAGCTCAGCCCTGTCCAGATGGTGGGTGCTGCCCCGGCAGGCCTCGGGGGCATTGACAGTGACTGACCTTGGCAGTGCTGGGTGGCTGTGGGAGGCGTGAAGTGACTTTACGGCCCGTCACGGCCTATCACACCGCCATTCCATCAGAGGTGACCACTTTGTGGTCAACCTTGGGCAGAGCACAGCACAATGACCATAGGAAGACACGTCACCGTCGCTACGCTTCCTTAATTCTATTACTCAGACTCACCACTGGAGAGTGTTTTATGGGGTTTCATATTCCAGGGTTATTACCTGCCCTTGGTGATTCTGGATGGCTGCTTAAATTAAGTCTGTCCATGATGAAGAGGAAATAAAGGGCGGAGACATCAGCGACATGTGTAATGACCACAGGCCCCGCGGGCGGCTGGCCGGACTTCTCAAAACCCGCAGGCCAGAGGGGAAAGTGAGCAAGCGCAGGCCTGATGGGAAGTGCTGGTCAACCTCAGGACCTGGGGGGGCTCTGTGCCTGATCACACGAGGGGTGTGAAAAGCTGGGTGCCTGGGCCCGCACTAGGAACCCCTTGCCCTAAATCACCCAGCGTAGCTCTTAGGTTCAACTCGCTTGTGTCTGTCGGATGCAAGTTTCCAGGAACGCGGCCGCCTCCACTCCCAGCTCTGCAGGGAGAGGGTGTCGGCTTCTAAGGCGGCCGCCGATCCTCGCGTCCTGCACGCTGCCTCCCTCCCCTCGTGAGCTCAGCTCGCTCTCATCTCTCAAACGGCCTCCTCCACAGTCTTGCCGGCCACGTGGTCACTTCCTACCCAGAGAGTGCTTTATTTTCCTCTCCTGCCTGCCGCTGCCTGTAGTCTTCTAGCTGGTCTGCCCTTGTGCTTATTTCTGTTTGTTTACTTACAATGCCAGGACCACCTCTAGTTTTCCATCGTCTCTCCAGATTCCAGCAGAATACCTGCCCCGTCGAGGTGTGTGAGATAAACACTGGTAGAAAACACGAACGGTGCATGAAGCTAAAAGCCGCTGAGCAAATCTGACGGTCTTGGAGAGGGTGGTTTCAGGAGCCAGGGAGTGGGAGATACCCTGCTACAGCTTCGGCAAGCACTGACGATCACGCCAATGATCAGAGTGTATTGGGGGGAATTCTAGAGCTTCAGTAGATGCTGATGGTATTACTCATTTTTCTCTTGCAACTAATTAAATCATGTGTCTCCTTTGCGCAGCTCCTTCTCACCAGGGGAAACCTGAGTTGTCTCACCTGTGGCCAAACCAGAATACTCAAGAGGTGCCTGTTGCAGTTACCAGGTAAGGAGCCAGGTAAGGACCAGGTAAGAAGCCAAGAACCCCTTGTTGGGGCCCCACTGGGGAGGGTGTTGCCAGGTGTTGTCTCAGATAATGACTCACCAAAGTTCCCTGAGAAACCAGAAATCTCTGACTTTTGTGAATGAGACGAATCCCAGAGAAACCTGTGAGTCACCTGGGACTGAAGCTTGTCACGTGGTCCTTCCTGCACCCAGTGATTGACGATCAGGGAAGTTTGGATCAATCATTGGAATGGCTGCTGGTCAGACTTGGAACTTGGCCATCTCTGCCTACTCTTGGTCATGACCACATGCTCAGCTGGACTAGTTCTGTCCAGGTGGTCAGCACAGAAACGCAGTCTCTGACTACCCACTGCCTGAGCAGTTCCCTGCGATGTCTACATCGCAGTCCAGTGGTCCAGGAAGCGCCGGCTCTGGCCCGAGACACTGTGGTGGGGGCTGGTGGCCTAGGGGTGGCCTCCTTGAAACGAAGCCCAGAGCCCCCAACAGTTGCCGGGCAGCCGCACCTGGCCCTGGCTCCAGGCTCAGTCCACGCCTCGCGCCTCACCTCCCCGCACCACACGGGACGCTGGTGCGCTCATGGGCTTTTCCTAAACCTCTTGCCCCACCACGCAGCCGCGCTCCCTCAGCCAGGGCACCTTATCTGAGGGAGCCGATGGGCATCTCAAGTGCATCATGTTGGAAACTGAGCTCGGCTTCTGCTTTCATCTCCAAACCGGCACTACCCGCCTATAAACTTGCTCGCCGTCACAAAAAAATGAGCCATTCCCGTCCCCACTGTTCCTCTCCCATCCATTCCCACCTCCCAGGACTCCACCTCTGCCACGCATCTTGAGCCCATCCATTGTTCCACAGCTCCCCAGTCCCCAGCATAAGCCAGGTGCCATCAGCTCTTGCCTGGACTGCTACAGAGCCATGAATTTTCATCTACACCTTCTTTTCATGGCATCCTCTCCAGCCGGGGGATCGAAGTTCTGTTCTCTTGAAGAATAAATAAGGCATGCTTCCTTGCCTCTGAGTCTACACATGCTGTTCCCGCCACTGGAACACGCCCTCGCCCAGCCCCTGTTCGTCCGTCAGGAGTCACCCAGTTAGTATGTCTCCAGGGCTTTCCTGAGGTCCAGAGCAGCCTGTGAGGGCCCAGTGGCCTCTGCCAGCACAGGGCAGGCTGCCACCCTCTGTGGTCGGCTCACATCGTGACCACAATACAAGTCTCTGTCCTCCCTAAACTTGGCTGCCACAGGGCGGGGGCAGGCCTTATTCATCTGCCGTTCCCCCAAAGCTGCCACCTGCCTGCCACACGTGTGACAAGTTTGTAGATGTAAGAGCTGCGTGACTAGCATAGTTAGTTTTTGGGTGGGGCTTCTATTTTTATAAACGCTGTCCTTGAGAAGACTCCTGGTCTCTCAACGTTATCTAAAAATCACAGAGCAGATAAATTTTGCTCTTGGTGATGTTTTCCCCAGATACTCAATGAAATTGTACCTGGCTCCCAGTAAAGGTGACTGGTTCTAACAGGGCCAGCATCTTTGGTGTCCCGAGGGCAGATGACAGCACAGGTAGTGTGAGTGACCCGCCAGCATCTCCCTCCAAAGCAAGCGCTCGCTTCGACACGTATCCTACAGCAAGCCTGAGACCCCAGGTCTCATGGAAATGACGAGACCCACGAAAATACTCAGGCAAATGACAAGACCCATGTAAATATTCAGCTGATTCCATTGGTGTGGAAGAGTGCCCAACAGTTTGTCAACAGCGTTGCCCCTGGAACAGCACTGGGCCCGCGTAACTAGGTTTAAACTGTAGCAGCTCCTGGAGGCATCCTGGCAGGGCCGACCACAGCACAGGCTGAACCAGAACATTAGAGCAAAGTGTGAAGTGAGGCTCAGCATCGAGAGGCCTGCCAAGAGGAACAGCGGATGACTTTACTGTGGAGGCCAGAAAGGCAGCTTGTTTTTCGGGTTGTCTTTGATTAGTTATGAAAATTTCCTTCTGTTATTGATTTCCTTATAGTCAGCCACAGTGTTCCCTCACCTCGCTCACACTTCAAGAAGGAATAAAATGACTCTGTCGCTGTGGCCCTGACTGAGTCTCCTTCCATGGGTCAGTCTCTGCGGACCGTGAGCCCCAACCAGCTACCACCACTTTCTAAAGTAACAGTAGTTATGAGGCAAGTCGAAGCCGGTGGCTTCCGGGGTGAAGAATCACGATGACTACTCAGGGAAGGGGTTCTAGGGGAGTAGTGTGTCCTTGGGCTTGTTCACCTTGAGAACAAGGAGAAAGAACAAGCCTCTCTGCCTGGCAGAGCACAGGATTCCTCCACGCACCTAAGGGACTTTGTCCACGTGACCTTGGCCGTCACCATGGCCTAGTATCGGGGTGGCATCTTACCGAGGCAGGAAACACTAACACCCTTCAATTCTACCGTTTCCTGTAGCTCTTCAGTCTTGACGAGCAACGACAGTGTCCAGAGGAGGGGTAAGAGCGCCTTAGGTAAGAATCAGACCTACCAGGTAAATCATCCCGTGACCGTATTCCTGCTCTGTGACTCAGCTCTCAGATCACAGAGCGTTCAGGCCCCAGTGTCGCTGAGCTGGTATGTCCAGACGTGACCAGGCCACTGTCACTGATGGAGAGCACCTTGCTGTGTTAGCGTGACGTCGTTTCATCATCATTCAATACATCGTCTGGGTGATCTCCACCCTTTTCTTGGGGCATCACTTTGCCTGCACAGCACCTGCCCATGCACAACCAAAGTCCTTTTCTCAAGTGACACTGCAGGGTGGCACTGTGTCCGTTCCATGGGTCGGCATGGGATTTGCAAAGTAGGTGCATTGTGTCAGCCCGTCCAGGCCTCCGGACCCCACGTCTGCTTCGCTCCCTACAGCAGGATCAGCTCAAGCGACTTAGTTCCTGGAACTTCCAGCCCCCTTTCATAAGACACTTAGAGTCAGGTTAACTCACGAGATCGACACACTCTCCAAGTCACACGTCACAGACGATGGACGCATCTTACCGTTCCTCCATCCCTTTCCTGTGGCCGGGATTCCCTGGCCAGGTGACTCCATCTGACCATTAGAGACTCCTCCCTCTTCGACCACGTCCTTCCTTCTCTCTCATGTAGGTCATAGGCAGGAGAGCTGATAGGAAATGGCTCGTTCGCCCTGATGTACACGTTGCTAGTGAGTGTCCCAAGTGGAGGTGAGCAAAGGGGGCCGTGATTTGGGCTCAACCTCCAAATGTCAGGAACAGCATCCCAGATGCTGGACCCGGGGTGCGAAGATTTAAAGGCTAGGCAGTCGGGGTGGAACGTCCATGGACTGAACAACCCAGAAAGGGCAGAGCCAGTGAGGGGTTGAGACTGTCCCAGGGACAGGCAGCAGGGTCATCACTTAGAAAGGTGTCCAGAGTCTGAACTTGAGAGACAAAATCATGCCCAAATGAAAAATAAAGTGCAATAGGGGCATGTCAGTGAGGTGGACGGCCCTCACGTCCAGCGCCCAGCCCCGCGCCCAGGGCCAGAGCGACAGTTTGTGTGTGGTCTTACAGCTTCTCCTCGCGGGGACAGAAGTGCTTAGAGGAGCCCCAGGTCTGGACAGGGAGAAAGCGCTGGCCCCCAGAGCCTTCAAGTCTATTGATACGGAAGTAAAACCGTGCAAGGCCCTGGTTGGTACCCAACATTGGGCTTGGCCCTGAGAATACAGAACAGAGACACCCCTGCCCTCTGCTGACCTGTGCCTAAGCACCTGGCAGGCGCCTCCCACTTCCTGAGCGACCTTCATGGGGGCTCTGAGCCCGCCTCAGCCATGTAGTCAGCGCCCGCTCCCGTGCGCCCCCCCACCCCGTTCCCAGTGACGGAGCAGTCTGGGGGCTCAGGGTACACCCGAGACGCAGTTACCGCTTGATAACGAGGGGCGTAGTGATGTGATCAGTGAGTCCAGCTCAGCTGTCAGGACAGGAACAGATGGACTTCACGCCGAAAGGTAAACAGCAGAGGACCCCGAAAGGCCCAGCTCTGCTGTGCTGCGTGGCTGCGCCTTCCTGCTTTGCATTCGTGCTCAGAAGTGTCTTCTGTGTGCATTCGGTACATGTGTTTGCAGGGCTCTGACTCCTGTAACGTTATTTTGCAAATGGTCTGGAGGAGCGCATTACAGGTGCTGGTAAGCCGCGTCCGGACGCGTGTGGACGTCCCTCAACCGCTCTGCCCTCAGAGCAGGAGGGGTCTCCACCCCCTGCAGCAGCACCTCCGGGGGGCGGGGAGGATCAGACATGGCGCGGCACTGCGCGAAGGCCTTTCACACTGAGGAAATGTAAAACAGTAGTCACTGACGCGCCCCAGGGGACACCACGGCAGGTGGCGTGGTGATGAGGCTGCGCTGCGGCAGCTGTATTAGCACCACACAGACCTCCCCAGCGGGCCTCCACTGCTCGGCAGATCGCCTCCTGCCACGCTCCCATGTCCAGGTAGGGCAGGTTAGTCAAGGAGCCCCTGAAACCCAAGAGCAATGCTCGAGTCACGAACATTTCTCAAACATTAGCTGCCATCATTTCAGAGCAAAATCAATCAACTACTTGCAGCGCCTCAGACTCGCGTTACCTGCTCGGATTCATTCAACAAAGGCCCCATCAAAACCTCAGGGGGAAATTGGGGGGGGGGTGTTTTATTTCATTTAATTCACTTTCTGAATAGACTACATAAGCGAATCGCTGTTCCCAAGTGCTTTTGTTCAAGTTGGACTTTCTGAATATTCAAGCAAGGCACTTGAATATTGAAATATATTAAGTCCGTTGTCACAATAGCATGGAAAAGTCATAATTTCAGGGCCCTGGGTATTCATCTGTACAAGCTGCATCATAGGGGCTTGGATGAAGGTTCGCTTCTCCTCCCAACACGGCCTGTCCTTTCACCGCTTTGAATAGTTTCGGCTGTTGCAGGGATAGTCTCGCTGTGTTGTTTCAGCACAGTTTACAGTTTGAACCCTTTTTTTTTTTTAAGATTCATTTATTTATGCACACAGAACTGGGGTACAGGCCAGAGGCGTAGGGGCGATGAGAGGATTCACCAGAGACAGAGTGGGGAGCAGAACAGGCAGATGGACGAAGTACACTGCTGAGAGGAGCAGCGGGCGGGCCAGGAGGGGTCTGCGCGCCCTGGGGGTCACCTCCAGGGTGGGAATTGAACTCATGCTGAAGTGGCTTTAGCTTCTTGGTGCTGCGCTTTAACCCGCTGCGCCACCAGGGAGGGCCCTAAACTCATTTTTTAAGCACTGTGACACTTAGCTGTCCTTTGCCAGGATTCACTTGGCGCTGGGCCCCGCCTTTTCGCCGTGCTATATCGGTGACCGCACACCTGCACACGTCTGGGCCTTTCACACCTGGCTCCACGTCTGAGTGTTCCCTACTACGTCCACACCTTTGTATTCATTATGGTTTAGTGGCTCGACTTTTTAAATAAAAACATACCTGAATTTTAAAAATATACACTTCACACCCCCTTCCCAAACAATGGAAAAGACCTAGAGGCTTCTATTGTAAAGTATGGACTCAGCAGTCTGTTGGGAAATGAAGCGCATTAACTTACACATAACATTTTAAGAGAGAGACGTCTTTAACATTCTTCCAGCTTTCAAGATCACAAGCTGGTGCATGAAGTCAGCTTGCTATGACGAATATTTTTAAATTTCAGTGATTGGACAGTTGTCATATATGGCAACTTCTGATTTGAATCACAAAATTTCCCAACAGGCACCCTTAAGTCACGCATGAAGCGTGGACCCATTAAACTAACACTTTCAAAACTTGGGGAGTCGTTTTTGTTCTCCTCAGTAAACTTAAGAGAAAAACTTGGCTTTCAGAAGCCAAGTAGCAGAACAAACATACAGCTGATCTAAATGTCACGGCACCAGCATGTGAATATGGCTAATATTTCCGGTAGTATTTGGCCACCTAAAATGCTCTGTCACAAGCATCCATTTTCTTCAAAGTTCTGGTTAAGTTGCCATCCAGGAGTGTAACTTTGGTCTGTTTCAAGGCTGACTAAGGTGAGCTCGCTTAGCATTCCGCCCTCACACTAACATCTTCAGCCACCGTAGATGGTATTATTGTCCAGAACATGTTTCCATATTGTTTTGATGCCCTCAAACCTTTATGATTTATTTCATTTTTTCAAAGATTTATTTATTGGGCCCACCCTGGTGGTGCAACATGCTAAAGCTATCAGCAGCTACCGCAGCATGAGTCCAATTCCTGACCAAGGCGGTGACCCACATGGTGCAGCAGACCTCTCCTGTCTCGCCCGCTGCTCCCCTCAGCAAGGTATGTCAGTACATCTGCCTGTTCTGCTCCCCACCCTGTCTCTGGGGGATCCTCTCACCACCACCCCCACACACACCTCTGGCCTGGACCCTAGTTCTTGGCTGCCAATAGCTTCATAGTGCTACGCTTTTACACCTTGTGCCATGAGGGAGGGCCCCTTTCTGATTTTCTTGATGTAATTAATCCTTGCTTAACATCGCCAATATATTAGGGGTCTCTTTCCTTAGCATTCCTCCAAGGCTTCTTTCCTTGTGGTGTTAATTTCCTGAAACTCTCATTAGCATTTTCTGGAATGGCTTGCAGTGGAAATGTGTTGCTTTCATTGAAGTATCCAGAGAAAACACTACATCAGACTCGACACAGAACATTACCTTAAAGCTTGGGTGCCATGTGAGATCGCATGGTCTCTACTGTTAGATGTCTTGCTAGTGCCCTGCCTGGGTCCCTTGAGGAATAATGATTCACAGACCTGAACAGACCTCGCCAGTGTTTATGGACTTTTATATATAATATTTGTAAAATCACATTTGCAAATAAGACCGGACCACCTACCTTGTTTAAAAAAAAAAAAAAGTCAACCACTGGGTCTGTCCAGTGGCAGGTGCAAGTTTTTCTAAATTCCTGTTTGCATTTGAAAGTCTCATTTTATAATTGGCAACAAATATTGCCAGTTGTTTTCCACAAAGTGACAAACTCAACTTTGTTCTTTTTAAATAAAACGGAGCAGATGCCCAGTCTCAGTGACCACTGTTTGCCAGTTATTCTTCCAGGTTTAAAAAAAAAAAAATGTTCTTTCACGAATACAGAAAGTTCTTTTCAGTTAAGAAAAACGGTGTTTCCTGAGTTGGGAAAGAACTTGACTTATTTAAGAAACTGAACCGTGTCCACTGGGGGCAGAGCAGGGCAATGGGAGGTGAGAGACGGGTAGAGAAACTCCAAGATTGCCCAGGGCCTTACTGATGGAAAGCAAATGTCGGGATTTGTGCCCAGGAATGGTGGGAGGACTTACCCCAGGCGCCTGGGAGTAGCTGAAGCAAAGCCCAATGGCAGGGCCGGGTGGGGCTGGTCTGGGGCTCGCAGATGGCCGCGGGATGGTGCCCAGAAGGTGCCACGACAGGGGGAGGAGTGGCGGGCCTAGGCGCCCGGTGGAGGGGCCAGGAAACCCGAGACCGGGACAAGACCGGCTCCAAATGCCGCCGAACTCTCCGCAGCCCGTGAGGAGGGCGCGCAGCTCTGTGCCCCTCAGAGATGTCCGTCTCCCGCCAGCCGCAAGGACCCCGAGAGCCTGCTGTGCTACAAAAACGCAAGCTGGAGAAGACCTTCCCCGGCAAGGTGTGAGGACAAGGTAGGGACTCTGGCGCCTTCGCGCACGCGAGCTCAGCGAGCGGGAGCTGGCTGGACGGTGCCCAGCGGGCGGCCTGCGGCGGCCCGCGCTGAGCTCGGTGTCTGTGGAGTCGGCCCGCGGCGCGTTCTGCGGTCTTGCCGGGCCTCTGGCGGGCGCCTTTCCGAGTGGTGTCATTCCCACTCACCCAAAAACAGGGAAATGTAGGTGTGCGATGAGCCCGTCCACCGTGGGATTTGTATACTTCGTTTGCTTTGCCGGCAAAAGAGCCACACACCCCACACTCGTGTTTTCCACCTCGACCATTTACTGAGCTCACCGCCGAGGCCGGAGAAGGCGAGCGGGCGCGGGGCCTGGCGAGGGACGCGTCCTCGGCCGCCCTGGTCTCTGCCCGTCTCCTCCTCAAACGGGCCCCTACAGTGAGCCTGCCCGGGACGGGGCCCTCCCATCTGCTCAGGGGACACAGCAGCGTCCCTCGGTGGCTGCCACGTCCCTTCTGTCTTCCCCTGTGACGCCACCCGTGGCAGCCCTTCTCTGTCAGTCACAGGGACACGCCGCCGGGCGCCCCGCCCAGATCCTCGTCCCCTCGGGCCCCTGCCACAGCACTCACGGAGGGCTGATGCAGAAGTGGGGCATCTCGTTGACCCGCCCGCTCTGCAGCCAGGCCAGCCGACGGCACGGGCTTCCCCTGGCCACTGCAGGGGCAGCCTTGGCCAGCATGGCTACGCGGAGGGCGGTGCAGGAGGGCCTCCGCAGGTGGGGTGGCGTATGGGGGCCTTCCACGGTGGACACGCCGGTCAGTGGCTTTGCTTCCAAGCTGCGGTTGCTGTTTCTGTGTCCACCTCCCGGAGCTCTGCTTCTCCAGGTTCAGGATGAGACTTCTGTACAGACTCTGTACAGTAGCTCAGACTGTGGTTTCACACGGGACCAAAGTCCATTTTCAGGAACGACTCAGTGAATGACACTTGTCTTTCGCCCATCTTAGCTACCACAGCCTGGATGGCAGGATGCTCCCCGCAAGGAGTGGTACATTGGGGAATACAGTCGCCAGGCCGTGGAAGAGGCGCTGATGAAGGAGAACAGGGTGAGCCGCCCCCCCCCCCGCCCCTGCCAGGCCCCCTCGCTGCCATGGGGCCCCATCTCTGGCCTTCCCTGGGCCATGGGCATCACGGGGCGCGAGGCGCCCCGGTTCCTGCCTCGCCTGTGTCTCCCAGGGCGGGGAGGGGTCCTGGCAAGGGGGACCTCAGGCCGAGTTCTGGGTCTGAGACTGGCTCGTGCCGCCGCTCGGCCACGCCACCCCCACGGGCTCCTGAACAGCGTTAAGGGCAGGTTTCTCTGGTAGATGAAAATAGCAGAGTCAAGTCTGAGGAAACATTCTGAAGATCAAAAGCGGGACTCTTATTTGATCTGAAGAGCAGAGAGACGTTCTGCCCTCTCAGCTCGAGCAGGCTTTTTATAATACATTAAGCCGAAATAGTCATAAGCAGACAGCCACCGAACAGCACATTGGAGTTGATGTTCTTGGTATCTGTCACCTCCCACCCCCAGAGCTTGTGATCAGCTTCTCGGCCATCTCGGCCCCGCCACGGCATGGTATCACGCGGGCGCAGCCCGGCGCTGGCCGGGGCGCCCTCCCCTCCCCGGGGCTGACTCACAGCCCCAGATCTCCGTGGCTCAGAGCAGACGCCGTCCCGCCTGTTCTGTTTGCTGCAGGCTTGCTGCCCCGAGGGCTGTGCACTGCCCCCTGCATGCACGACTCGGGGCCTCTGCCCCTGCATGCACGACTCGGGGCCTCTTCAGGCTCCCCTCAGTGGCAGCGAGCGAAGCCTCTGCTCACACCGTGCATGGAGGAAGCGGAGCCCAGATGAATGGATTCATATTTTCCTTTCGGGTTGTCTGTTCTGTGGAAGTGTGTTTCGCATCCGTGGAAGGGGGTGCAGTTTGCACAGCAGGCCGGCCGCCTCCTGGTGGCGGTCGGCGGCGGCGTCCGTGCTGGGGAGTCCAGGCCGGAGGGCCCTGCTCCTCCCGTTCTCGTCCAGACCATGTTCCGGGCTCGAGTTTTAAGGGTTCAGTAGCCTACTGAGCGCTGTGGTAGCGCACGACCCAGAGAGTGAGCGAGGCCACCTGATGTCCCCGAAGCCTGGTTTACTTAGAGAGCAACAGTTTGGTTTTTGCTTTTCAGTGTTCTACTGACTGGCCACAAAACACGAGGGCTTCACGGAACCCTGAGTCCCCAACCTGTAAAATGGGGGCGAGTCACCTCCTCGCAGCCCACGTAAAGCTCCACGAGCTAACGCGTGTCACGTGTCGGGCGACTTGAGGCCCGTTCTCAGGGACCCCCAGCTGCCGGCTTCACAGCGTCCCCGTCACGCGTAAAGTCCGTGTCACGTGGCGTCATCACCATTACTCCCCGGAGCCGGGCCTGCGTACATACAAACATCAGCCACGTCTGTAAATGTGCCCCACAGAGGACGATAAAGCGACTGTCCAAGCATAACCGTTTTCGGGGCTCTGTGAAGTGCGCCCACACAGCACCGGGATCACGGCTGTGGCGCCCCAGCCCTCCCTCCCGCCTCGGGGAACCGGCCCCGGCGCAGTGGCCGCTGCCTCGGCCTGCGTGTCGGTGTTTTCCGCGTTGTAACAGCCGAGCCACGGCCGCAGAGCTCAGCCGGGGTGTGGGTGCGGGGGCCGGGCGTCTCCACAGCCCGGCCGGTCTCGGCTCACCTACAAGCCGCAGGGTCCTCGCTGACCACCCTCCGGCGAGCGCACGCATGCACCCGCCCTCCCCAGCTGGGCCCCTGGGCCCTGAAGCTTTGGGGTTTCCTCTCTACAGCCTCGCAAGCCGCTTTCTGGCTCCTTATCCTCACCCACACTCGCTGCAGCTCAGCCCAGGCTCCCCACGTCTGCCCAGCCCGCCCCTAAGCCTTCCCGCGGCCTCTCCACTCACCTTGACAGCCTGGCTTCAAGGCCCCATAAAGCCCTGCCCAGCATGGACACTGCCCACACAGCCCCTATTGTGCTAAGTTCCCCTCCCTCAAGAAACTGTGGCCCCCACTCTCTCAGGAGTGACCTGCGCTTCAGGCAGAACAGGAGGGTGCAAACATGGCAGCTTGCTGGGGAGGGGTCTTCCTCCAGGTGGCAAAATGCTGTGACCCTAAAGCTGAGGGCCCAGAAGCCTTTGGGAGACGTTGCTTGGCTAGAGACAAGAGCGGAGGAGGGAGGACGGGAGGACGGGAGGACGGGAGGTGAAACCATAGACAGCTGAGCAGCGACCGTGAACCTCCCATGAGGTTGCAGGCGGCTCACTGGGCACGGCGGGGTGGGGGGAGATTGGCAAGAAGGGGGTGACCGGCTTTCTTCCCAGCAAATAACAAGAGCCCTTCTGCGGACGGGCGGGCACTGACAGGCGCTAAGCGCCCACTGCCGGCGATGCCTCGGAGGCTGTTTTGCAGCTGGGTGCAGGCAGCACCCCTGCAGCCAGAGGAAGGGGGGGCGCTCGCCGGGGAAGGTCACTGTTCTCCCCTTTGCTTCAGGACGGCACTTTCCTGGTCCGAGATTGTTCCAGCAAATCCAGAGCAGAGCCCTACGTGTTGGTGGTGTTTTACGGGAACAAAGTCTACAACGTGAAGATCCGTTTCCTTGAAAAGAACCAGCAGTTTGCCCTGGGGACAGGCCTCAGAGGAGATGAGGTGGGTATGACCCGGAGGCTTGCCCTCCCCAGGCTGGGGACCGTAAATGAGGGGGAAGGGCACCGCCCTGCTGGGGGGATATGCTGTGTCCCTCCAGCCCTTCGGCAAAAACACAGGCCCTGCCTGACCAGGTCAGCTGACAGGACCCACAGCCCGCCCGTCCACGCCACACCCCACTGCCCTCCACTGCAGACAGGCGCTAATTGCCTGCTGCCTCTGACATCTCGGAAAGCTGCCCACTGGACGCCTCTAAATACCACCACAGGGAGCCCTGCTCAGACCATCTCCCCTCACCACCCCTGAGCTGAGCTCCCACCGGGGCGCCTCTGACCGCATCTGCATGTTAGCAGCGATAGGTCTGCCTTCCCGCTGACTGCCGTCACCGCGCCAGCAGTGCCACAGCACGTCCACCCTCCATGCAGGCACACTAACCGGGGAGTCGGCAAGTGGCTTGAGCCTGTTTCGGCTGGTCTGAACGGGTCTGAACTGGCTCCAGCCATTTTGAGCGAGTCAGAACCAGTGTTCGTCGGCTTCGGTGACGGTGTGGGCTTCAGGTTCAGTGGTGTGCACATAGTCAGCCTTTTTCAGACAGCCAGACTTGTTTTTGTGTTCAGAACCGGTTTCTCATGGCTTGAGCCAGTCGGAACTGTTTTAACCTGTTTTGGCCAAATCAAGTTGCAGCCGGCTTCAGCCATTTTGAGCCAGTCAGAACCATTATCACTTGGTTTCAGTTTCAGTTGGTTTGAACACGTCTGGACCGGTTTCAGCCCGTTTCAGCCAGTCAGAGCCAGTATCAGTTTCAGACTAGCTGAAACCAGTTCAGACTGGCTGATACTGGTTCAAACCAGTTCCAGTCATATGAGACCCGTTCAAGCCAGTTGCTTAGTTGCTTTATCCAGTCAGAATCAGTAAGAACTGGTCAGAATCCGTTTTATCCAGCCAGAGCCAGTCTCAGCAGGTTTGAACTGGCCAGAACCAGTTGGAGCCACATTGAACCGGGCCGGACTAGTTTTAGCTGTTTGGAACTGCTCGACAGGGCTGAGATCGGTACTGACTTGTTGAAGTAACTAAAACCGATTGAAAATGACACCAACTGACACTGGTTCTGACTAGTCAAACAGGCCGAAACTGGTTCTGACTGGCTGAGCATGGCTGAATCTGCTTCTGACTTGTTCACGCCAACTGAAACAGAAACCAGCTGACCCTGGTTCCCGCTAGCTGAAACCAGCTCTGACCAGCAAAAACGTCCATGAGCAGTGTGTAACCCATCAGGGAGAAGCAGTGAGGACACTGATGTTCAGCTCCTGTTCACCCTCAGTCCTTCCTTGGTGTGCAGTTACCCCGCCTTGGGTTAAAAAGTGGGGCTCAGAAAATCAAGTCAACAGCCACTGACCCAGGGTGGTAAGTGGAGGCAGTGGGAGCTCGGCTAGCTCGGGAAGGGAGCGAGGAAGCCGGCCTCAAGGTCCGGTCGCCTTGGGCCGGGCGGCTTTAGCTTCCTCTAAGGTTGTCAGGCCTAAGCTTCCAGAGCTTGGCGGTTCCGCCTCGCTTCACCCGGCTCGCAGAACTTCTCCTTGAACCAAACGAGCGTCCCATGTATTTTCATTTTGGGGTTTAAGGATTGCACTTCCTTGGAGATTGTAGAAAGTGGAAACCACCGATGTCAACTCACAGGGAAACACCGTGACATTCATGCTCACGCTTGACCCACTCGCCCCGACCCCAGCCCCCAGACTCTGGGAAGGACCCAGCGGAGATGCCCTGTGGGCAGTGAGGAAGCTGTCAGACGGTGAACAGGTGGGGCATTTAAGTGCCTGTTTAAGAAGAGTCTTGGGGGGCTGTGACAGCGCTTCCTCCTCCCAGGCACCCCCAGAGATCCTTTTTCGTGTGTCTTTGCGGAGTGTTATGTTCCGCGAGACGCTTGCAGCGTGTTTGGTGTTTGAGTTGCTCGCCTTGTGCGGTGCACTTCGCCGTCAGTAGCCGTTTGGTGGATTGGAGCCCGAAGGCCGCCCATGACAGACGTGCTGCCCAGGCGGCAGAGGGTGAACGGTCACAGAGAGGTTAAGTCCCTGACCGCATCCCAGCGAAGGCTTGGCAAAGCTGGACACTGTCGGGGCAAAGGGAGGCGACCCCCAGCCCTCTGGGCCCTGGGTCTGGACGAGTCCCTGAAGGAACACCGCACGCGTTAGGCAGGGAAACGCCAACTCAGCAGCTGCGTGTGGATGTGCATTCTGAAGAACAGGGGGGCAGACCCGGGTTGTTCGTGCCATGGTTAGAGTACGGGGGGGCACTTCATCTGACAGACAGTAAGGGGGTGACCCACCTTGGAACTGCTCAAAATGGCTGAAAGTGGTTCTGACTTGTAAAGATGAGTAAAGGTGAGATGCTGGGGGTACATGTTCCCTGATGGCCCCACCCTACATGAGACCCCCAAAACTATATCCTCTTAGGTCATAAAAGGGTAGCGGCGGCGGTTTGTCAGATTAGGAGCAGGGCAGCGGACTCAGAAAGGAGAGAAACTTCTCTTCAGCCTCCAGGGCCCTCCCTGCTCTCACCCCAAGCCCTCTGCTCTTTACATAATGGGACAGAACGTGAGCCTTCAGGGCCTTGATGGGTCTGTAGCTCACCCCAAAGTGACAGGCTTATGGGGGCACCTGACCCTTTGGGAGAAAAGGACCCAGAGATTCGGGGTCATATGCAAAAACAGTCACTCGTGCACCTCTCTGAAAGCATCACAGCAGAGGCCATCAGTCCCGCCCACTGGAAAACAGCCCGCGTGTGGGCTGAAGGACAGTGACCGGCAAGGAGCTGCTTCCGTGCCTGGCACTGCGTGAGGCCATCTGGGGCCCAGGCGGTTCTTCCTGCCTTCCAGAGGCTGTGTCCCTGGTCGGACCTCTGTCCTGGTCTCTGGGGCCTTTCACTGCCCTTTGTCTTGCTGAGAAAGACGCGGCAATTTCAAAGCAGACAGCAGAATTGTTAGGGCAGGGCGCTGGTGCAGGCTAGCCAGCTGCTCCCATCTTGCTCAACTCTGCAGAGGAAAAGCTAGTGAGCAATAGGGTTTTCAAGGGTATGTTTGACTTGCGTGGCTGTGATGGCCTTGCAGATTAGAATGGAGGGTCCCCGGGGTTAAAGGAATTGTTCTGTTGCCAATGAGGTGACCGAATAGAGCACCAGCCGCATAGAGGCTTAGTTAGGCCCATGGGGTTCATCGAGGTGCTTCGTTCCTGTCTGGTCCCGCACCCCACAGGCCAGGAAGAGCTCACACTGGGGTCCAGGGAGGTGGATGAGGCCCCCAGGACACCCACAGAAGCTACAGAGAGCCAGCACGGGCAGGTTTGCTTTGCTGCATGAGGAATTTGGGGTCACCCCATTAGCATGTGGCTAGAAACTCAGGTCTGAATTCAAATGTAGCTGCTGCAGCAAAGTATCACAAACTGGATGGTTTAAAATAATAGATACATTCCCCCCGAATTCCAGAGGCTAAAAACCCAAATCAAGGTGTCCACAGGACACACAGGGCGGGTTGTTGAAACTCTTCTCAGTTATCTCCCATGTCCCCTTCCGGAACTCACCCCACTACATTCCTCCGAATTCCCATCTCGACACCCGCCTGCTCACGCTTCTTCCTCTGAGCGTCATATACTGAGCCCTCCCCAGCCATCCAGCGTGCCGACAGCAGTCTGCATCTGATTCCCTAACATGGGCATCATCTAGCTCTCCATTGACTTGCCACGGGGCGGCACTGCCAGGACCAGGGGCCAGCGGGTGCACAGGCGGGAGGAAGTGGCCGCTGGAGCAGCAGCCGCCGGCCTGGCGCTCTCCCAGCGTTCCGAGCTCTCATGCAAACACTCAGATGCTGGCTGCTTTCTGCAGGTGCTGGATAGAACCCCTGGGAAGCGGGGCGGGGGTGGGGGAGCCCACTGCAGGCCTTGCCCCAGTTTACCAGGTAATGGGGAGCCTGAGCTTGGGCTTCGACACTTGGTTTGTCACGGTTGGGGACAAGGGGAGGCACCCTCCTGGGTTCCCACAGCTGCCGCTGTGTGGAAGGGGCTGTGGGACCGCTCCCGAGAGCAACGTTGGGGGGACCCCAGAGTGGACCTACTGGCCTGAATGCGGTGAGGACCTGCAGGCGGGAGGTTTCACAAGTCGCTCTAGAGCTCTTCGGGTCCCCCCAGGCCTAGATTCTCCCCTGTTCTCGTCACCTTATCACTCATCCGCCCTTGACTTGTTTGCCACATCCTTTCAAAAAATCACTTTCTGACTCCCTTTACAATCGCATTCTAAATGCGTTCACCCCTTCCTTCCCTGGTGAAACGAAGCCCCGTAAGCCTCCGCTGTCGCCCCACGCAGACGCTGCCCAGGTCTCCATTAACGTCCCACCCTGTGTTTCAGAAGTTCGACTCTGTGGAAGACATCATCGAGCACTACAGGTATTTTCCCATCATACTGATCGATGGCAAGGACAAATCGGGGTTCCACAGGCAGCAGTGCTACCTGACCCGGCCCCTCCCGCCCGGCAGGCTGCACCCGCCCTGGTAGGGGGCACCCGGCCCCCACCGCGCGTCTTTCCCTCGGCTGCGTCTCTGCTTCCAGGGATGGCCTCTTCAGCTCCCCGAGAATGAAACAGTCTGTAGTGGAAACTGGAGAATCAATGAAGGTTTTCACAACTCAAAGCCCAGAAGGACCAGTTAAGAAATAAAAACCAGCTCTTAAAAAACGTCAACCGGTCAGCGGGGTCCTCCTGATCCCGGATAGACCTGCAGCAAAGCTCGGGGTTCGCTAAGTCCGTCTCCACGGCGCGTGGGCGCAGCTGTGGGCAACGCGGCCCCCGCGCTGAAGACGCTGGTGACTGCTGACTGTCATTAGTAATCCTGGAAATTCAGCTGTAAGGAAGGTCCGTGAATAACGCTTTAAAGGCAGAGGCCAGGAGTGCGCAACGCCCAGGGACTCTTCCGGTTTAAGCCAAATGGAATTAGCAAAGTCATAGTAAGGGGTGAAGGTTGAGTCTGAATGAAAATACACATTTGAAAAAAATCCTCCGTTCCAAAGAAAAGCAGCCCCGCCCTCAAACGAAGCGATGCCTGAGCAACAGCTCGCTGATTGGCTCAAGCCGCAGAGATTTCCTTTCATCCCTGTTTCAGACGCTGAAGAGACAAAGGCCCAAAGATCTTGCTCAACGTAAACTAACAGGCTTACTGACCTTCCCCAATATAAGCACATTTGTGTCCATTTTGGCTCTAGCCAACTTCATCTTCCCAGGTGAATTACCTTTCCTACGGAAGTTACACTCAAGCTGCAAAGCTGAATGAGAGAAATAACTTGAAAAGACCAGTGTACCCACCATAAAAATATATAAATAAGTAAACTCTGGTAGTGGGCCGAATTTTTTTAAAAAAGATAATTCTGGTTTCAGTTAACGGTGACTGACTTCCACGCTGGCGAAACCCCCATGTGAAGGGCCCGCGGGCCCCTTGGAATTGCAGGTTGGGTGCCTGGAAGACCTGCGGCACATCCACTGAGCTGGCAGGCTCCTGCGCTCACACCGCCGAGGTCAGACGCCTTCAAGAGGCTGCTGCTTATAAAGGCAGAACGCTGGATACCAGCCGAGGCGTTGAGGTGCAAATGTACAGGATAACGACCGAACCAGGCTGCAAGGGAGTTTAAGCTGAGCTTGAATGCTGAGGAGCAGACTGCTCAGAGCAGAAGGCATGATGGCCGCCGGTCACTCCCAGCTGGCCTGTGGCAAGCCCTGGTCAGTGTGGACGCAGATTCAGCAGGCAGGCTAGTGGATGGGGCGAGTTGGGCCCCCACCCTAAAGGGCTGTTTTGCTTCAGCGGGGCAGTGCTGCTCAAGGCTGCTCTCAAGAAATGTCTCTGAAACTTCCCGAGCCCAGCCGTGGTTAAAGCAAATGGACATCAAGTGGTGGTCAGCATTGTGTAGCCATGCTTTATACCACTTATTCACAAATGCATGATGTGAAGTGAGAGCAGAAAGAGATCAACCCTCTTAAAGTCCAAAGCTCACCACAGCCACATCCGACAACACATTTATTAGAAGCAATGCCTGCAAAGACCAAGAAGATGGGCGAACCCCCAGCACTTGTAAAAGGACAGAAGGAAGGCGGGACGAATGAACAGAAAAGCAGCGGACTGGGACGCAGCTCTGGAAGTCTTGGGCAGCTATGGGAGCATCCGGACTAAAGATTGCCCCTAGAGGAGAGTGCTCACCACGCGCGATCATTGCCAAGGTCACGGGCAAAAGCTGACTTTGAAATGCTTCAAATGTGGGTGATCCAGGAACTTGCAGAAGAGAAGTTTCCTACATGGGTGATCCACGTGCCCCACCCTGCAGCCCCAAGCCAGCCACAGTGACACTTTTCTCCGCGTCCCTTGTAATAAGGACATCATGTGTATAACAGAGTACTGAAGAATACGTTAAGTGTGCATGAGTTTGAGTGGTCCTTGATACCTACGAATGGTTCTGGAAAGATGGCAGGCAGCTATCCTTAATCTGAGCTGTCACCGAGAACCGGTGCCTTATTGACCCAAATCCTACTTGAGTGAACTAAGATTGGGTGAACATTCGATGATGTGGGATTGGCATGCCCAGATCCCAGAGGGTAATTCCTCTTCAACTAATATTTAATTTCCAATTGAAAAGTGTACTTAGTGTCTAGTCTCAGTAGAACAATGGAATTTTAGCTGCATCTGATTCTAGGGTCTAGGCATGTGGGATCCATTTCTATCTTCGTCTTTAATAATATCTCTTATTAGTATTTGTTTGACTCCTGCACATGAATTTGTTGCTAGGCACTCTCGGAGATGTTGGGATTCTAACAGAATTAAATGGGAGAAGCAAAGAACAAATAAAACTACAATAAATAAACTTTGTTCATTTCCCATTACTTCACTATAGTCAGCTTTTAGCACTTATCACTGAGTGCTTGTGAGAACAACATTAAATAT
This sequence comes from Condylura cristata, assembly GCF_000260355.1. NCBI lineage: Eukaryota > Metazoa > Chordata > Mammalia > Eulipotyphla > Talpidae > Condylura > Condylura cristata. The sequence goes on from NW_004567113.1 coordinate 55,022,245, forward strand.
TTGGTAAAGCTTACTTGAAATAGATTTAAAAAGAAAATTTTACATTTTTCCAGATTTACTTAGGAGAGACTCACCTGTGTATGTGTGTGTGAGTGACCACTCTATGGCTATTAAGCCATCTAACTACTCCAGAGGAATCAAAATGTACCCCTTGGTCATTCTTCTATAAATATTGACTTGGGATTTAGTCTACTGAACTCTGTGTATTATGACATCCTGTGCAATATAAAAGTAAATATACAAACATGACAAAACCCCTAAGTACCTGAATGAATTAATGCTGAGTTGCTCAATGTGAATCAGAGTATACCATTTCCTGTCTTTGAATATAATTAATGTAAAAATAAGATGTTAATTTGTACATTTATGTTCTTTCATAGATGCATTTTCAACGTGTGCTACAAAAATTCATTTTGCATATTAACAAAATAAGAATGACCCAAGCCATTTGAAACAGTATTTCAGTTATGTTCCATTCTTTTTCTCCCCATTGTAAAGTTAGCCCATCATCATATGTGTGTATACACACACGTCTGTTAACACCCTTGTTTATTTTTTCACCGCATAGAATTTCTCCCCTCAGGTGCAGTCATGACATAGTTTTCCCGCTACATACATTTTTTTATAAAATGGTCTCTATCGTATGTGATTAACAGTCTGCTTGTGTGTTTATCCTGATTAATGCTTGTTCTAGCTAAGCACGTGTTTTTGTATGAACATTCATGATTCACAGCTGTACTAAAATGAAAGCAAATTTGTAATTAAATATATCTCTGTAGCTGAGTATTAAGAAGAGAATTTATAGTTGTGGAAATTATTTCCAAGCTATTGGGGAGCAAAGGAAAACATCCAATACCCTCTGTGTGCTTGGCCTAAATGAGTAATCAAAATAGCATCAGACAGATGCATATGGAATTTCAAGGGATCCCCAAAAAGAGCAATATCAAAAAAAGAACAAATTTGGAGGCTCCATTTTTCCTGACTTCAAAACACACTACAAAGCAATAGCAATTAAGATGGTGTGGTACTAACATAAAGCTAGATACACAGCTCAATGAAAGAGTCCAAAATAAAGTCTTGCATATGTGACCGAATGATCTTCCACAGGGACAAGCCGAGGCTGCACACAGCGGGGAACAGTCTTTTTAAGAAATGATTTTTGGAAAACTGGACATTTGTGTGCAAAAGAGTAAAGCTGACCCTTACCTTAGACCATATGCAAAAGTTAGCTCAAAAGGAGTTACAGACATAAACAGAAGACCTAAGAGCTATAACCATCCTGAAGAAAAACAGAGGACAAACTTTAAGATGTTGAATTTGGCACTAATTTCTTGAATATGACACCAAAAACAAAGGCAACGAAAGCAAAGATAGACAATACCACTCAGAAACTTCTGCATAGCAAAGAAATAACCAACCAGGTGAAAAGTTAGCCTGTGCAACTGGAGGAAATATTTACAGAACCACTGATACTTAGTAAGGAGTCAACAGCCAGTCTGTGCAGTGAACCCCCACGACTTAACAGCAACCAAAAGCAAGTCACCTGACTGGAAAGTGGCAAAGGACTTGAGGTAATTCTCAAGAAGATAAACAGATCATCAACTTATATATGAAAGATTCTCAATATCACTAGTTATCAGAGAGGCAGATCAAAACTTCACACCCACTAGTATGCACACAATGAGAAAAACAGAAAGAAGTGAGTGCTGACGAGGACACAGAGCGACAGGGACACTGTGTACTCTTTGGGAGAATGTACAGTGGTGCTATATGAAGTTTCCTTGAAAACTAAAAATAGAATTCCCCGATGATCCAACAATCTCACTCTTGGTGTGTGTGTGTGTGTGTGTGCATATACATACATATACATATACACACATATGTGTGTACATATATATACATATATATGTACACACACACACACACACTAGAACTTGGACATCCCTATCCGTTGCAGCAATATTCACAATAGTGAAGAGTTGGAAGCAACCTAAATTTTCACTGGTGGATGAATAGATAAGGAAAATATATTTCCATACAAATGGATAAATAAATAGTACCCATTAATGAAACATTCAGCTTTTCAAAGGAAAGGAAATCGATCATACTATGCAATATGCATGTACCTTTGGACATTATGCTAAGTGAAAGAGCCAGTCATAAAAACACAAATACTGTGTGATTCACAAATAAAGGAGCTATCTAAGTAATCAAAATCAGAGAAACAGAAAGTAGAATGTGGCTACCAGGAGTTGGGGGAGGAGGAAATGAGCAATTGTTGCTTAATGAGTGTACTGTTTCAGTTTTGCAAGATCTGACTACTGATACATGTCCTTGTCCTTTGTGATAAGCTGCTGAGCTAGTGAGTAATTGGGTTTCCCCAGGTATGTGCACCATCCTACCAAATTAACTGAAACTGAGGGGAGGTTGTCCTGGGAACTCATAACTGACAGCCAGTTGGCCAGAAGCACAGGTAACAGCCTGGCCTGGAAGAGTCTCAGCTGGTGATGTGGGAACCTCCAGTCTATAGTGGGTCTGTCAGAATACAGGTGCCAGCCTGAGCAGGGACAGTGTGCGGGATGAGCCATCACAATGGAACCTGTCTCTGGAGAGACCGTGACAGAACTGACACCTGCTGGTGTCTGAGAATCGCTTGTGTTTTGGGGGGGAGGTGGGGAGGACCCTCCACAAACACACACTTTGGAATTGGGGCAGGTAACTAATCAGAAAGGCAGGTTCCTCCTTCCACCTCCATGAAAGAAGTAAATCCCACCAGATTAAACCCTGAAGAGAAAAACATACAACAATATGTATGAAAAACATACAATGTATGTTTCTATGAAATAGAAAATCTATGAAAACAGCTCTGGCATTGGCATGCCTGGCTCAGGGCCTCCCTCAGAATAACAATGGGAAGTAAAGAGACATTTGACTGTGTAAATATTTAAACCACAACAATAAAGACAATAAACAAAGTCAGAAAGCAAAGCACAACCGGGTGAAATCTTTGAGGCACAAGTCAGATGAGCGATACCTCAGTCGCTCCATAAACCGATAGTACAAGGACAACCAGCTGCGGGAAGAGCAGTCAGATGGTGAAAACAGCTATTTTAGAGAGGAGGAAATCCTGACGTTCACAGACGCTACAATTTTCAGGGAAATGCCAATTAAAGTAACAATGAGTTCCCATGTTTTTCACTCAACAGGTGGCAAAAAGTTCAAAAGAATGTTACACCCAGTGAGAGCTGGGGTTGGGGGGAGGCGAGCCCCAGGTTCTGTGAATTGTTATTCAGAATGCACACTGGAATTACTGCAACTCCTTGGAAATTAATTTGGTGTACTCTTAAAATTTAAAACATGTGTATCCCACTCACCAAATGTACCTTATAGGGTTAGAAGTAGGCTTACCCAAGTGGGAAGTATATATGTGAAGGGGTTTATGGCAGTGTTGCTTGCCGAGGACCAAAAAAGAAATTAAAACTCATTAATTAAAGGTTGGCTCAGTCAACTGGAATGTAGCCCTGCTGCAGAACGTCATGCAACAGTCAACACGCACGCTTTCACAAACACCCTTTTCCTACTGAAATATTCATATGGACCTGTGGCGGTGATCAGCGCGATCATTCTGTTCTGAAAATAGCTATGTCCCACGACATGTATCTGGCAACTTATTCTTACAGCAGCATTATATAAGAATACACTGAGTTATTAAACTGGTTGAGCATCGAAACATGTTTAAGACAGATGAGGGAGAGAACCACAATGTGAAAAATACTCTGGCATTTGTAAGAGAAAGAGGAAAGCTGAAAATTTCATTACTATAAAAGCAAACGTGTAGGCCCTCCCTGGTGGTGCAGCGGGTTAAAGCACAGCACTAAAAAAGCAAATGTGTAAAGCTAAGTATGGATTTGGACAAGACTGGAAGGGAATGTAGGATGATGGGAATATTATCTTACTTGACTGTGGGGAAAAAAAAACAAAAACAAAAACAACAGCCACCCCTTGGTAGCGTAGCCAGCCTCATAACTCACACATCCCTCTCTAAAAGGATGGTATCTCTAAGACTCGATTTGCTAAGTCAACGCCTGTCTGCAAACCCCCATAGTTACAAGCAGTCGTCACTTTTCACACCCCAGCATAGACACAACTCAAATCCCCCATTTCAGCTTCTTTTAAAAAACTTGTTTTAAAAAGCTAAAATGTTAACTCTATTTTTCCACTTTTGCCAATACACTTAGCATTTTTAAAGATAATTCTTAACAGTTTGGAAGGGCTGCCTCGTTGTTATTCAAAAGTGGAAAGTGCCAGTGTGCTAGGATTTGGTAATCTGGGGAAGACTGACTGGGAAATGCTGTCACCATTCATTTACATGGGCAGTTTTCTGAGACCCTCCAACATAACCGACCAAATCACAGCAAACAAAAATGAACTACTTTCTGGCATCCAGAGAAACCTGAATTGGGAAGATAAATTCTGGAAGCTCTAGCCTCTTGGCCAGCAACATGAGCTATATTTGCGAATGTCGCCAAGTCACGGACACTGACTGTGCCAGCCATGATCCCAGGGGCTTAGCATACAACGGCGAACAAAATAAAAGGGATGCTTGTTCTCACGGCTCTGGACATCTAGTACTACTTAGTACCAACCAGATGTGAGAAGCCAGAACAAGTGGACCTGATATATTTCTTAGGCATATAGAAAGAGTGTTGGGAACAGAAAAAAGTAGCCAAGCCATATGTGTAGGTAAGCTCGGCTTTCCTAGGGCTCCGTCATTATGATGCACAGGAACCTACCCAGTGGACCAGAAGGGACTGTGTGGATGACTATCAGAAGCAACAATCGCGGCTGTTACTCTCTGAGAAATATAACCTGCTCTCCAAGGCGCTGGTAGGGAGGCACTGTCCTGTCTCTTGCAGGTAGGTGTGGCCACATGACTTGTGTTGGCCAATCAAATGTGAGTGGAAGTTGTGCCACTTCCTGGCTGGCTATGTTAAGCGTCAGCCCCCATTAAGTCAGGCTTTCCTTCTTCCTGCCTTAGCAACATCAGGTGGGGGGAGGGAGTTACTTTGCCTGATTTCTAGAAAAAAAGAAGTCAAGAAGTAAGTCATCGGCCAATGCATGATGGCACAGAGTGTAGGGGGAAATGGGCCTTTGTCTACTTAAGCCACTGAGAGGAGGGGATGGGGGGCTGTTTATGGCTACAGCACAGTTTACCTAGCAGCTGTTGCCCCTGGCAATACGGGGTTAAGTCTCCTACAAGGGTTGACTCATCTCCTCAGAGAAAGCAGGTACTATTATTACTCCCTTCTTTTCCCCCAGATGCAAAAATGCAGGGACACAAGAGTGGATGAAGATTTAAGTGTTGAGACTTGGACTTTGGGGTTCAAGTCGGATTTAGGCTCTGATCACTCAAGCCACAGCTTTTTTCTATTGATAAATGAAAAATTGAACTAGTAAGATATCTATGAAGCATTGAGTCCTCTGCTTTAGACCCTGGAGACATAAAAGCGAAAGAACAGTAACTGACTTTGTCCTTCAGGAGAGTGGAAAACCCCGGTAAGCCGATGACAGATAACTTCAGCACATTGTGAAGAGTAAAACACAAGAATACGGCGAGGAGGGCAGGGGCTGCCGGTCCCTCAGAGGCTAGAAAGGCCTCTGAGAAGGTGGCTACTGAGTGACGAGGGGAAGAAGAGGTGGCCCCACAGAGGGGACCTCTGCCAGTTCTGACCACAGGAGAAGCCGGCTCACGGGACTCGGGGCGCCGGGTGGGAGAGAGCAGACAGGAGCGACCAGCGCCCTGAGAGCGGCTGTGGGCGTAGGCGGGGCGGGTTGCGCGAGGCTCCTTCAGGAGCGGCGCGACTGGACCCTTCTTCAGCGTGGACGGGCCACTCGGGACGCTGCGAGTGAAGGAGAGGCCTCGACGAGCGAGCGGCAAGAGCAGAGGCCCAGCAGCCCAGGGCTCCCCGAGGCGAAGGAGCGGGCCTGCCCCATGCCCAGGCCTTCTGATCCTACTGGTGTCTGCTGCGCTTGGGTAGAAACCAGGTGCAGCCAAGAGCGGCGCCCACGGTCCAGCGGGAGCTGCGGGTCCCAGGCGCGGCGCCGCAGTCGCGTCCTCTGGCCAGATGGGTTCCAAGCGCTTCCTGCGGCCCTGCCTGCCCTGCAGCGCGCAGGGGCGCCCGTGCCGCCGCGCTTTGCGCAGCACGGTCCAGTCCAGCCAGGCACGCCGGCGGCTGGCTCGGTTTGCTCCGGGTAGCGAGGCCTGTTCGGTGCCCGGCACTGTGCAATATCCCGGCACAGCAACGGTGAGCCCCGCGGCGCGACGCGCGGCCCGGGCTGGGGGATGGGACTTCCACCCAGAGACGACGCGCACGTTATTTGTAGGCCTGTGAAGTCATCGCCAACGCCTTTAACCCCACCCTCGGGGGTCCTCCTGGGCGACTCTGGCATCTGGGTCCTTGCCAACGTTGGTCTGGAGCGCGCCAGCCAACGCTTGCAGCGCTGCACCGAGCCCTCCGTGGCGTCGCCAACGCCGCGAGAGCACGCTCCGCCGCTCCGGCTTCCGCGCACCGGCGATACGAAGCCAAAGAGCCATCGCGACCCTCGCAGGAGCGGGAGCGGCGGAGCGGGGC
>NW_004567113.1:55029199-55032139 GCF_000260355.1 Condylura cristata
CTGAGCCTAGAGCCTCGGCGCGCCCCTGCGTCCCGACCACTTCTAGCCTGGGCGGCTCCGGAGACCCGCAGTAACTCGCCGGCGTCAGGCCGCGGGCTCAGAGGCGTGATGGGAACGGGGGTCGACGCTACAGCTTCCACTCCCTGCACCCCGAGACTGGAAGGAGAACTGGATTCGAGTATGGGTGCTGTGTTGTAGGAGCTTGAGTTTGGGGATTCCGGGGGCGGGGGGAGGCCTTTATTCCTCTTTCACAGATGTGCAAATTGAGGTCAGAAAGGTTACTAGATATTAAAGAAATGTTTTAAACAATAGCAACAAAAGCCTCTTTCACAGGGCTCCTGCTTATGCATAATGCTGAAGTGCCTGAGATTTAAATGTCTTTGCTCCCTCTCCCAGCCACCCCCTCCCCACCTCCAAGTTTGCGACCCTCTGTTAGAGACCTGGCCCTGTCCAAGGCGCGGCAGGGTCTAGCGCCTGCTTCCAGCCAGATGCTCTCGGCCAGCATTGGGGGCCATTTCCTAGCGCACCCCCTTTCCTAAGAACCATCTCCGCCCCCACACACCTGCCTTATCGCGCCCAAGCCTGCCCGTTCGGACCGTGGTGCGGGCTTGTCCCTACCGGGCGCTGCCTTCCCGTGGCTGGTCCTGCTCTCGGCTTAGAGCCCCTCTTTCTCCGCTCCCCTCTTAGTCTTGCTCTGGAGCTGCACTCGTTCCACAGCACATTCCAGCCGACTTCTAGCATGCCCTAATATTAACATACCACCCTACTCTGTGCTGGAGGGCCACTACCCTCCCCCCAGAGCAAATTCCCAAGGGCCGAGCCTTCCCGGTGCCTCACCATCCCCAGCACTTAGCCCGCACCTGCACTGCACCTGCACTAAACGGCACCTGATAAAGGTTTGTTGCGTGAACGTGTGAGTGGATGAAGACCAGCTCCCAGCCTGTACTCAAAGAGTGGTTTTGGTCACATGTGCCCCCTCCCTCCTGTATTTTAGGCAATCCTATCTGGGATCCTATGCTAGTTTCTTGGGGTTGCTGGAACAAACAAATGTGTTGCCTAACAGCTCTGGAGGCTAGAAGTCTGACATCAAGGTGCCCTCAGGGGCATGCTCCCCAAAAAGCCTTTTTTCGGGGGATCCTTCCTTGACTTTTCCAGCTTCTCAGAGCTCCCATCACTCCAGTCTTGCTCTGGCTCTGTGGGCCTCTTCTCCCCGTGTCCCTGTCTTCGAAGGGCCTCCTCTTCTCTATCTCTTGACGAAGCCAGTCCCATGCCACCTATTGGTGTCGACCTCACTATGTCTGCAGAGACCCGATTCCCAGCAAGATCACACCCACAGGTATGCACTCCAAGTCACAGCCTGGAGATTGGGACTTGGACACACCTTTGGAGAAGATACAGTTCAAACCATACAGGGGTGATCCCTGGGACACGGGAAAGGATTTGGGCAAAGGAACTGGGAGGATGGGGCAGCCGTAACTGCCAGAGAGGGGCTGGTCCAGAAGTGACCCTTCTGGGTGAACACTCCCTGCACAAAAGCATTTTGGGGGACTTCAACTTGGAGGGTTTCTGCAGGAAAGGGTGCTCTCCCCACTTGGCCCTTTTTTAGCCGTCAATACCGCAGACCCTCCACAGTGTTTTAATCTCCCTGGATGGGCTCCAGAGAGGCTAGCTAGTGGACACTCGCCCCACCCCTACTGGGGCAAGAGTTGGCCTTTCTCTTGTTTAATGCTGATAGCACCTTTGTGAGGTGGGGCCTGCTCCTCACTGAGTGTTCCAAGAGAAACAGGGTCCAGAAAGTTCCCAGGGAGCAGCTTGCAGCTTCCTCCCGCCAAGGCTGAGAATTTGGAAGCAGGTCTATGTGACTCAGGAGGACAAAACTGTAATGCAGGAGAGGCCAGAACAGGGGCTACACTTGGGGGGAACTCTCTAAGACTCCCCATTCTCCAGTCCTCCGAATGAAGTTTTTCCGGATGTGACTCCTTTTCCACTAGAGACTTGCAAGCAGGGGCCAGTTTTTAATGTGTCCTTCCCAAGCCCCGCCCACTCCGGCGGTAAACTGAACTCTCTGCCCTCTTCTCCTTGATGCAAACATTTGTGCAGAAGGACGTCTTTCCTGGGGAGACCCCACCGGCATCTCTGAGCCCTAGGAGCTCAGGACGGGAAGGTTAGCAGGAGTCTCGTTGGCCAGCACAAGGTCGAGTCTGGCAGCGGTGAGCGCAAGGAAGGCTGGCTGTGAGCGACCCTTCCGGGGCAGGCCTGCTGTCTGCCCAGCTCTGGCCATTTCACCGTGGACATGCTGAGGGTGCAGCGGCTGATAATGAGGCCTTCCTGGGCATCACTGCTCGGCGTTAAAGAATCACCCCACCTCGGCATCACCTCCTAACGGCCAGGGACCGACGTCCGTGCACGCTGACCTCTGGCCTCCACCAAGAAGGTGCTGGACACCAGCGCGGCCCCTCCTGGAGCGCTGATATAATCTCTAAGTTGCCCTGTTGAAACGTCGCTTTCCGTGGCTGCTTCGGGCCCCCACTTGCCCCGACCCGGGAGCAATTTTATCCCGCAGGGAGCAACATCTGCGTCACTGCTCTGGCCAGAGGGCCCCTTAGTCCTCCGAGAAGGGCCTGTTCTAGAGACGTCTCCCTTCGGGAAGGTCAGACGGATGCGGGGAAGGGCGGGAGCTTGCTGGGAAAGCTCCCTCAGACAGCGCCGGCGCCCGAGGAGCGCGCCCAGCCGCGGGCCTTCGAGACGCTCAGGGCATCGCCTGCGCTCTCCGGCCGGCCCAGTCAGGGCCGACCCTGCCGCCACTCCGCGAGCGAGGAGGCGCCGGGCATCGGGTCCGATCGTCCCGCAGACCGGCGAGCGCGAGGCTCGGAGACGGCCGGGGGGCCCGCGCCGCCGCCGGATTCGAACCCGGGCGTTCCGGGCCGTCTGCGCGCTGCT
>NW_004567113.1:55033030-55039338 GCF_000260355.1 Condylura cristata
CCGCGCCCCGCCGCGGGACGCCGACCCGCCCGGGCCTTGCACCCCACGTGGGAGTGTGCCAACAATAAACTTGCAAACCCGCCTGGCATTGTCTTTCCTTGGGGGCCGGGGGCCCGCGAGCCGGCCCGTCGTGGGGGAAGGGGAGCGGAGGAGCGGCGGGGCGGGGTTGACCCCCGGCAAAGGCCGATGGCCCGCGTTGAGGGACCTCCCCCAGGCCACCGGCCCTCTTTATCTTCTTACCTTGGGCTGGCCAGGCAGTCTCAGGCCAGGGGTAACCGGGTAGGGTGGAAGGAAAGGATGGAGCCTTTTAACGAACAAAACCCGAAAAGAATCGGAAAAGGAAAGCCAGCGAAAGAAGAGAGCGTCTCTGTCCAGTTGGGCATTCAGTGAATCCTTTCAAAATACCCCAGCTTTAAAGACGAGTCTTGAGCCGTCGATCCACTAAATTAAAACGGCGATGTGGCGAGCACTTTCTCCTCTTTGCAAATGGAAGTCTACACGGCTGGGCTGGATCCATGCTCCCCTCACGGGCAGGGAGCGCAGGCGAGGCTCCCTCCAGGAGGCAGAAGCATTTTCCTGTAGAGGAGGGGCTGGGAGAATCCCTATCTCCAAGTTACACATGCAAAGTTCAGCCCCACCCCTGGCGTGTACGCTGCAAGACACACTTCCTGGCCAGTGTCCGGGATGCCCAGCGCCGGTGCTTGGGAAGCCAGTGGTATTGTCTCTGTAGCCAGAATGCTCAGCTTGTGAAATTATATGACATTGATGTTATCTCGAACCCAGGATGCATTTGTACAATTTTTTAATCTTAACTGTAATAGAGCCTTGAAGGGAAAAAAAAAACCCTTAGTAGCCAGTTCTTACACTGATAACATTCATTGTAAGTGCATTGCTAAAAAGGCAGACAAAGGAGGATTACTTTTTTTGCCTTGGTTGGGTCTACCTCTGATAATGATACTCGAAACCAACATAGACCTTTAAAATCCAACCGTGGCAATTTTAAAAACACATCTGTTTGCCTTCAAGTCAGGATCTGAACCAGTTTTCAGGCAAGAGGAAGAACACAGAACATTTCTAGGATTGTCATCCGAAAGCGGCCTCCTTTATCGTCCACTCGCTGGCCCTGTGAGCCGTGCGCCTCTGTGGCCCCTCCGTGCTGTGGACTGAGCAGGCCGCTCGGGGGTGCCCAGCCTCGTCCTCCGCACCCGCCTGGCACACGCCGCACTTCCCTTGTTCGCGCAGACAGATCGGCCGACTGCAGCTTCCTGGCCCCACCGGGAGCGTGGCTGGAAAGGTCCACCCCGTGGCGGGCCAGGGAGAAGGCAAACCACGAGCCTGCCCAGCTCAGGAACTGGACCGTCGGATGCCGCAGGTCCCTGCGTGGCTGGACACTGGCACTGCCGCCGCTCGGGACGCACTCCCCTTGTTTTTACAGAGGAAAAGTGCTGCAGTCGAGGGGCGGCCCCAACCCAGGGCTGGAGCCCACAGCCGGGCCTCTGTGGCGAGTGCCTTCACACCCAGTTGTCTCAGCGGGTGCAAGGGAGAGGCCAGGGTCCGAGGGCTGACCGCATGGGACTCCGGCTAAAGCGGGAAGCAGCGCCAGGCCACCTGCCCAGTCTTTACGCGCATTGTCAGCTCCAGCAGAAGTGCAGGCAGTGCCGAGGCCGCCCGTGCCGACTGCCACTGCTCAGTGTCGCAGCTTCTGTGGGGGCGCCTTGAATGCAGAGTCGGGTCAGACACTGGCCGACCAGATAAGCCCGCAGGCAGCGCCACCCGCTGGACTGGACAGCCAGCCACCCCAAGCGGCCCCCAAGCAGACCACTGCCCCACCCCTAAAGCACACCGCTGTGTGGAGAACAGCCCACGGCAGGGCTGAAGCAGCGCCAGGTTACTCCAGGTGGGCCCGGGTGCCCACTGCCCTCAGCTCACTTTACAGACACCGTGGGGGTGTGGCCCAGGCCCTGTGGCCAAGCCAGGGCTTCGCCCCATCACCCCCTGGCCGGGCTTAGGAGACCGGCTGGCCGGGCTGAGGCGCCGGGCTGTTTCTCGGCCTCTCCACACGTGCAGTCCCTGGAAGGTTTTGAGGCCGAAGGGCCTTAGCAGCTTCCTGCCCCAACCTGTGACTGCAGTCTTTCCTCTGCAGCCTTCTCCTGTGCCAGTCAGCAGAGGCAGCGCCTATAACAGACTTGCCCTTTGCGGTATGGGGTGTGGTGGGAAGAGATTGAAGGGCCTCTCCCCTGTACGGGGGTCCTCGCCACCACTGGTTTTAAAGCTGCTCAGGTCACTCCAGTGTTCAGCCAGTGTGGCCAGCCACCCTAGAACCCCTTCGAGTGACATTCTGGGCACCTAGGGCACATGGGTCCCCCAAATGCAGCCATGGCCAGGAGTCGTTGGTCAGCAGGAGCTGTTTCTCGTGTTTGGTTCTACTAAACTTTTTTTAAAGATTTATTTATTCATACAGAGCTGGGGTACAGGCCAGAGATGTGGAGGGTGAGAGGATTCACCAGAGACAGAGCGGGGAGCAGAACAGGCAGATCGACGAAGTCCACTGCTGAGGGGAGCAGCGGGCGGGTCAGGAGAGGTCTGCCGCGCCCTGTGGTCACCTCCGGGGCACGCGGGAATCGAACTCATGCAGAAGCGGCTTCAGCTTCCCAGTGCTGTGCTTTCACCTGCTGCGCCACACGGAGGGCCCTCTACTAAACTCTTAATCCATTTCTCCTACAAACTTTTGTATTTTCTTTAAGGGGAAAAAAAACACAAAAATGAAGGGTGTGTGCACCTTTGTGTTATCGTCAGCTTCAGAGACCTGGTGGCACTGTGTGTGTTTAGCAGGATTTCTGTAATAATGCCGCTGATGCTTGTTTTTCCTTGAGCATTTTAAGCCCAGCGGAACCCCGGGGGCTCCACAGTCTTGCCCCACATACGGAACTGTCGGTGTAGACCTCCAGAACCCAGCACTCCTTTCTTTTGAGAGGTTGTGTCTTAGGGGAAAAGGGCCCCTGCAGCTTCTAGTGTCTTCTGACCGGCCTCCATGAAGCACTCGGCAGCGCCGCGTGGACCCCAAGCCCGCAGCAGGCACGGGTGTGGAAGGCCGTGCCCTCGGCCAGCGCGGGTCTCTGCCGCCTCGACCGCCGCCGTCCCCGTCAGGCATGTGTTTGAGCTTTTGCTTCTCTGATGTGGCTCTGCATTTGGAGTTCTCGAAATGGTGCCAGCTTCTCTCTTGGCCGCACTGTGCACACAGCGGCCGGCCCGGCCCTGCGCCCTACGGCCTCCTTTGCCATGGGCACTGACCGGAGAGACACGGGTGAGCAGGGCCAGCGTCAGCCAGCTGATCGGCCGAAGGCCTGGTGCTCTTCCCACCCACTGCGCCTTTACCCAGAGAACACTGGGGCGGGCCGCTGGGGCCGGCCAGCCCGCCCGCCCGCCCGCGGCCAGCGGAGCCCTCTTTGCCTGGGGAAACACGCGTATCCTTCGGCACAGGTGCCGACGCCCTGAGGCCTGGTCATTTTTCATGAAAGGCAGTTTGTATTACTTGATGTTTTCCCTTACTTAGATATGTTTGTTCATTCCAATTCCGGCTCTTGGTCGTAATCTGAAATAGCGGAAACGCCGTTCCTTCTGGACATCATCCAGCTGGGGGACTAATTCGCATGTCTAGTGCTGGATTTTCCTTGACCCAGTATTACGCGTCTCCCGTTCCTGGGCGCCTCCGGGCAGACTAGCTTTTGGTTACTGGGAATCGCCAGCCTTCGCTTTGGCCAGCCGTGCGGAAGGAACAGAAGGTTCAGCACACAGGAGCCCTGGCCTGGTGCTTCGCACAGTTGTGTGTTGCTTCTCGTCACTGTACATGTGATGATGCCAGAGCTGATTTCCTCACCAGAGCTGAGAGGACCCAGCGGAAGGGACAGTTTGAGCGTCAGACCTGCCTGCTCCTTCCCTGGGCTCTCCTGGGTGCAGGGCTGCACGCTGCCTCTTGCATATGTGGGGGAGCCCCTGGGATGTGACCGCAGGATTTCCAGAATGAGCGTGCTCTGCTTGCTCCCCCTGTCCAAACAGCAGCAGCTGGCCAGGCAGCCGGCCGCCTCTAGGGTGCCCCTCGGCAGGGTGGATGTGAGGGCGTCCGTCCCCCTTCCTGCTTGCCAGGAGCCTGCCTGCCCCAAGGCCCGTGCGTGGCATTGCCCCGGACGGCGCTGTCGCTCCAGTGGGGGTCTGCGAGGAGCGCCCGCCGGCCGGAGTCCATGCTGCCCCCGGGGCACGGCCATGGTGGACATCACCTTTCCTCCCCTAGTTCATTCAACAAAATGGGCATTTCATTTCAAGCGGCTCCTGGAGTGTGAGCGGCTCACCCAAGCGCCTGGTTCTCCAGCAGCCGCGAGGCCGGCTCAGCCGAGTGCAGGGGAGGCGCCGGCCAGCAAGGGCGGGACCCTGGGGCCGGCTCCAGGCGCCCAGGCCGTGACCGCCGCTTCGTGCCTGCTGCCCTGTAACTCGTGAGCCTTGCTGTTGCCAGCATTTAAGTCGGGTGCTTCCTCTCGGGTGGCCGCCACAGGGTCGTCCGTGGTGGTTCCAGCCCTCAGCGTCACTAGCTGTTTCTAGCAGACTCGGGGTTTTCCATCCGTCTCCATGCGAGTCTTTGAGACCAGAGCGAGGAAGCGCAGAGGCGAGAGCCACCCCGCCAGGGCAGACTGGCATTTAGGCCGTGTCCCGAGGGGCGGCTCTGCCCGCAGGCAGCGAGGGCCCGGCCTCCCCGCTGCGGGCTGCAGTCCTCAGCTGGCGCTGCAGGTCACACCCAAGCTTGACGTCATGGCCAGGCGGCGTACTGCCGTCGTCAAGTTGTCAGAAGTTAGGGAGCCTCCTGGGCTGCCTGGGGGGTGCGCGCCCCAGGATGCGGGGGTCGGCCGGCGCCCACGGCCAGATGGGGAAGCGGGCTCGGCAGGTGCGTTTTAAGGCCACAGAAGGCTCGCTGCCCAAAACAGAGCGACTTCGCTGGCTCCTGGTTCTGTGTGTTGGGGCGAGACGTGCGCTGACGGCCGGCAGCACTGTGGCGGGAGCGCGGGTCTCTGCCGCCCGGCCGTCGCGCGGGCCCAGAAGAGCCTTGTGCGTCTCCGGCACAGCACGGCGCCCTGGGCCTGGCCTGCTGACCTGCCCTCCCAGCTGCTGGGCAACGTCAGCGCGGCCCCTCCGGGCCCCGGCCCCCGCCTGTGACCCCTTGGCCAGCTTCCCCTGCGGCCCTCCCCGCGCTCCCCGGCCCCTCCTTCGGCCACTGCTCCAGGCCCAGCCCTTAACACCCCGCCAGCCAGGGTGCCTGAGGCCCTGCGGCATCTCCGCTCCCCAGCCCGCCCCGTGCCCCCTCCCGCCCCAGCCCACAGCCGCGTCTCCGAGAGCTGGGCTGGCCGGCTGCCGCCGACCGCCGGCATCACTGGCGGCGAGTGTCCTGCTGGGAGTCAGCTTGACGAAGCTCTCGAGGCCCGGCCAGCGGCAGGTGCGTGTGGAAGGTGCTCGGCTCGCCCGGAAGTCCCAGCACTAACCCTGCTGTGTGCTGCTTGCTCCCCTGTAGTGCCGCTGGAGTGTCGGGAGGACCGGGAGCTGCCATGTGACGTCGCCCGGCTGGCCCCTTCGGAGATGCAGATAAAGAAGATGAAGGAGACGGGGCAGCAGTCCTGCTCGGCTGGGGCGCTTGGCGGGCGGGGGGCCCTGAGCATGTCGCCCAAGCAGCCCAGCAGCAGCAGGGCCCCCCGGCCCGAGAGGCCCGGCGCCCCCGCCCTGCTCTTCCGGGGCGCGGAGGCGGAGGCCACCCTGTTGGGCAGCGCCACGTGTACCAGGTGCCGCAGCGTCTACGACGTCCCCCTCCAGGACGCCGACCGGGGCCCCGGGCCCAGCCGGGGGGACGACGGGAACGTGTGCTTCAGGTGCAACTTCAGGGTGGCGCCCGCCCCCTCGCACTACGGCAGCAAGAGCCCCAGCCCCGCCCCCGCGGGCCAGGACGGCCCGCCCGCCTCGGGCTCGGCCAGCAGCAAGTTCAAGGTGAGGAACTTCAAGCCGGGCAAGCACTACTGCGACAAGTGCCGCTTCTCCACCAAGGACCCGCTGCAGTACCGGAAGCACACGCTGCAGCACGAGGAGATCAAGTTCATCTGCTCCCACTGCAGCTGCGTCTCCTACACCAAGGGCGAGTTCCAGCGGCACCTGGTGAAGCACACGGGCGTGTTCCCCTACCGCTGCGAGTACTGCGACTACGGCGCCGTGCGGAACGACTACATCGTCAAGCACAGGAAGCGGGTGCACGAGCGGCCCGCCGGCCGGCGGCTGCC
>NW_004567113.1:55039497-55076153 GCF_000260355.1 Condylura cristata
GGGCCACGCTGCCGAGTAAGGTGTCCGAGCCCCTGTCCAAGTTCCCGCTCTCCGCCCACCAGGACAAGATGCGTGGCCTCCTGTCGCTGCCCGAGCCCAAGGGCTACCAGAAGGACGTCGTGTGTGTCCCCAACAGGGGCGCGCTGGCGGAGCCCAGTGAGGCTGGGCTGTTCGAGAACAAGAGCGTGGAAGTGGAGGTGCTGTCCCCGGCCCGGGAGCCCGTGCAGCCGGGGGTGCCGCTGACCGTGGTGGCGCCCGCCGAGCTGGTGGTGCCGGCCAACTGCCTGGCCCAGCTGATGGACGTCAAGGTGGTCAACGGAACCCAGCAGCTCGTCCTGAAGCTCTTCCCTCTGGAGGAGAGTAACGGCCTGGAGCCCGCGGGCGGAGGCGACGCTGAGCAGCAGAAGGCCGGGGACAAGGGCTCCGGCGAGCGGGAGACGGTGGCCAGGGTGGAGCCCACGAAGGCCCTGGCCCTCGAGGGGGGCGCGGGCAGGCTGGCCGGCCTGCATCGTCTCCAGGCCTCCGTGCAGCGGCGGCTCAAAGACATGAAGTGGGTGCGGTCCTACGACGTCTTCATGGCCAACCCCGGCGTGCACGGCCCCGGGGAGTCGCCCTTCCACCCCGAGGCGGCGGAGGATCCGCACAAGAGGGGTCATCTCTATCTCCACAGAACGGAGCTTCCAGCCTTTGCCTTCAAAGGCCCCTTGTCCCCGTCGGTGTTAAAGAACAGCGTCCTGTGTGATCTGGGCACAGCGTCAAACTCTTTCCCTTACAAACCTGCCGCCGCCTTCGCTGAAGACGGGCGGAGTCTGCACCGCGAGGCCCCGCCGCTGTTCCCCTTCTCTCTGGCCGCGCCCGCCTCTGCGGACAAGGGCTTACTGCCCACCGGCAGGAACGGCGTGGCGCCCAGGAGAGAGCTCGGTGTCCCGGCACGTGTGGCCGCCTCTGCCAGGAAGCTGGGCCGCCAGCCCGAGGAGCCCCGCGCAGCCCCTGGGCCAGGCCGCGTCTCGTCCCCGCCCAGAGGCGAGCATCCCACCCGAGCGCTGGCCGGGGAGGACGGGGCCCGGGCCCGGCCGCCCGCGGACTCACCTTGGGACTTAAAGAATCCCGAAAGGACTAGTGACACTTTCGACGGCCCCATCATCTCGTCAGTGTTTTCCCTGAGCTCAGGATCCGAAAACGTCCCCGAGGGCGTGAAGTGGAACAGCTCCACTTCCAAGATAAAGTCGATTGAGCTCTTGCGCAAAAAGATAGCCAAACTGATCGAGTCCTGTGGCAGGCCTCCGTCTCTGGGCGCGAGCCACGCCCTCGGGCGGCCCGCGGGCCAGGCCTCCAAGACCACCTCGAAAACCACCCCGGAAGGGCACGGGGAAGTCACCAGCTGTTCCTCGGGCACCCTCTTAAAACCTCGGGGTGATGGGAGGGCTGGCGGGCTGCTGCCACACCCGCAGGTCTGTCCACCGTTTGCAGACGGCCGCCGTGGGGACGCTGAAGACAGGGCCACCAGGAAGGCCCACGTGGCCACCCCAGTGTTGATCCCCAAAGGGGCGGTGCTGAGGGTCCTGAACTCCTCAGAGGATGCCCACATCATAGAGGCCACGTGCGACACGCCAGTCAGCATACCCTGCAGCAAGACGCAGCTCGTCAAGCCCACACCCTTCTGCCCAGTGAGACACGCAGGCTCGCGCGCCCTGCCGGCCGCCGGCGGGCTGGCCAACATGTTCCCTGACCCCGACCTGGCTCTTCGACCCAAGCCAAGGAAAGAGAGTGCTTTCTGCAGTCTCACCCCAAAGAAAACGGGGCCCCTGCAGGGACAGCAGGCGAGCGGAGCACTCGGCAAGCCCGGGAAGCTCCTTCCCCGAAGTCTTCCAGCAAGTAAAAATAAAAGCAGACAGGTAAACCCACCCAAGAAGAGAAGCAAAATGCAGCCCGACCCCAGCCGCTGCCTCAAGGACCCTGCGATCTTGCAGGTGGCCCGACAGCTCCGGCTGGTCGCGGCCAAACCCGGGCAGCTGATCAAATGCCCCCGACGCAACCAGCCAGTCATCGTGCTGAACCACCCTGACGTGGACTCGCCCGAGGTGACCAACGTGATGAAGGTCATCAACAAGTACAAGGGCAACGTCCTCAAGGTCGTCCTCTCGGAGAGGACGAGGTGCCAGCTGGGCATCCGGCGGCATCATGTCCGGCTCACCTACCAGAACGTGGAGGAAGCCAACCAAATCAAAAGGCAAATGATGCTGAAGATGAAGCTGAAGAAAGTCCACAAGAACAACTACCAAGTGGTGCGCCCCCTGCCGGACGACGCAGCCCAGTGCATCTTCAAGTGCTGGTTCTGCGGGCGGCTCTACGAGGACCAGGAGGAGTGGATGAGCCACGGCCAGCGGCACCTCATCGAGGCCACGCGGGACTGGGACGTCCTCTCTTCCAAGGTCAAGTAGGGCTAAGAGACTTCGCAGCGGATGGGCTTGCTCCTAGCCGTGTCCAGCTTGGGTTTCCTCCCCTCCCTGACTCGGGTGGCGGCAATGGGGGCGCCCGGTCACGCCGTCCCTCGCGGGCGTGTGGGGCGGGCGCCTCGGCCTGAGGTGCGGGACTCGGCCTGGGAAGCACCCCGAGCCCCAGAGGCAGGACACGTGTCCGTCACCCGTTCCTCTGGGGACAGCAGGTGGCTACCCAGCTTTTCAGAGGGACGTCCCTCGCCAGCTCCCCTGTGTGCGCGCAAACCCGGGGTGACGCGCTGAGCTTCGCGCTCCGCTCGCCTGGCAGAACCCCCGGAGGGCCGCCCGGCCACCCTGCAGGCCGCAGCCACCGCTTTCACCTGACTCCTGAATGTTGGACCATGACGACGGCGGTTTCTGTTGTCAGCCGTGTTGAATCTGTTCGGAGAGCGACCGTCCCGCTGCTCCCTGCCGACGCCGTAACGGTCCAAGTGTCGACTTAGCCCAGAACTGGGCTTTGAGTTGCTGGCTGCTGCAGCAGAGCGAGTCCGCGGAGCTGCCTGAATAAACTACTCAGCCAGTGGCCGGGAGAGAGAAACTTCAAGCTCGGGGGCCCTTTTCTGGGATCTCCATTCCTGGTAACTGGAGTTGGGGATACGCCTCTTTTGCAAAACGAACAGTCAAGAGAGGGGACATAGCTCAAGTCCAGCTCCCGGCGGTCCCGCGCTCATTCAGGAGCCACTTTGGACGCGAACCCACAGTCCCCTACGACAGGAGCATTGGGGGGTCAGGGGGCAGCCGAGGGCGCGTCCTGACTTTGTGGGGGTCTTAGTTTTCATCTAGGAGTTGCCACAGATGTGGGGGAGGGTCACAGCCCTGCGCCCCTTAGCCCTGGCCCGCCTCCCGTGGCCCTTTCCTTCGCGACCTTTGAGCCCTGGAAATTTTCCCGCCGGAATAGCAAGAACAGGCGGGAATGTACGCGCTGCCCGTCCCCACTGCCCACCTCGCCTGTCGGGTCAGGCCCGCCCTGCTTTTCCTCGGTGTCAGAGCCTGCTGCTGGCCGGAACCCCCCCTGGCTGCACCCGCGCCCTGCTGGGGGTGCGCCCGCGCCTTCCCCTCCCGTCCTCCGCCAGGAGACGCCCCGGAGCCGGAGCCTCCCCCTCCTCAGCAGCGGACCATGGGGTTTCGGGCCTCGCTCGCCCACCCAGCAGGCACCGGCCAGGAGGCGGCCCGCGGGAGGCCCCGCTGGAGGTCTTCGTCCCGGGGTGCCTGGCGGCGCCCCCTCCAGGACTGAGGGCCGGAGCAGGGCCCCGTGTCCGCTGGGCGGTTTGCCGCTCGGCCTCGTTGCAGTGCTGCGCGCTTCTTGGTCCTTCAGTACGCGACTGACATTGGTTATTGGCTCATTTCCATCAGAACTTAAACTGGGATTTTTTTTTTATGTGCGTACACATTTTTTTGTCATGGAAACTGGCTAATTTTCTGATTTCCTATTTTGTAACAAAATGTGGACCAGGGAAATATAAAAAAATTTTATATGCTAGAAGTAATTTATTTTGAAAGCACATTTTTATAGCAGTCTGATCTCATTTTTAGCAAATGAAAGTAGAGCCAGCGGCCAGGCTGCTTTCTGTGAACAAACGGGAGGGGCCCGGAGCTCTGTGGCCGTGTTCGGCCTGCACGCTTGCTGGGTGCCTCTGGGCACTGGCCCAGGCCAGCTTACTGCGGGCCCAGCACGCACCCTAGATCTGAACCCTGCGGTGTGAAGCCGCCTACCGAGACCCCGAGAGGAGAAAAGGCTGTGATTTGTTTCCCTTTCTATACCTCACTGCTTAGTAGCATCGTTCCCGGAAGGCTAGACCTGCACCTTTCAGGAAGGGTGACCTCGACTGTGAACCAGGCTGGGCTGCCCAGCAGCAGCACGAAATACTAAAACTGCAGCGGCCGCCGTTAGCTCAAGTATTATTACCCTTAACGCGCCTTGTGTCCTTAGCAGAGCAGAACTGTGTGAGTGGAGTCTGCCGCGCTTTGGGGGACTTGCAAAAATGCAGTGCTTTTGGAGTCAGGACCCCAGGGGTGTTTGGTAAAGGCTGAGACAGAGGCAAAGGCCGTCTTTCGTTTATTTAAAAAAAAAAAACAAACCTAGAACTAGCTTGTTCTCGTAGGTCAGTGTCAAGAAACACATTTCTAACATGGAGGCAAAGGGGCAGAACTGTGTGAAGCATTTGTGGACTTTTTCTTACCGTGATATTGAAGGACCTCTACTCAGTAAATTTTATTAATAGTACTCACTGATAAAATTATTTTAAGCTTATTTTTTAAGGTAGATTTTCTTACTTTGGGGCATCAGAAATGAGATGATCTTGTTATATTTATGATATGACAAAGAGTGAAAATTTAAAAAAGACTCAAAGGATACTCTAATAGATTATATTTTACTTAAATTTCTATCCCCAGCCCCCCACATTTGTGAGCCCCCGTTTTGGGCCGAGTGCTGTTTGTTAAGTCAACCTGAACACAGTGCATCCCCCTGAGACGCTCCTCCGTCCTCCTCCGGTCTCGCCGTCTGCACCATCCGGGAACCAGGCTTCGGCGCTGCCGGGCCGCGGAGGCACCGAGTCTGTCCATGTCAGTACGAGCAGAAAACATTGCGTGACGTGTTCTAAGCGTTGTCGTCGTGAGTCCTGTGCGGGCCGTCGGTGCGTCTGCTGCTCTGGTTTTGAAACACATTTGTACATAGGTCTAGAAGTTGGCATAAATTTTGTTAAATAAAGCAACTGTAAAACCTTCTCTGCCCCTTCATTTCCAGCGTTATGCAGTGGCTGTTTATACACAGCCTGCCTGTGCTGAACAGTGTCGAGCAAAGGCATCCCCCATCCACACTTCCCAGGCTTGGCACCCCTGGGGGCCACGAACCCCCACCCCAGGCTGCCCAGCCTCGACTGCCATGAGCTGGGGTGCTGTTGTTGTATTTGGCAGTATCTAAACCTGAAGCAGTGTGTTTTTTAAAAAACTACAGTTAACAGTCTACAGCTGTACAGCACCATCCAGTGGGTCCTCTCCTCCCCAGCCTCCCCTCTGGCAACCCCCACATATACACCAGATTATAGACAATGGAATACTACTCAGTCACAAAAAGTGATCAAACTTGCCAGCCAGTTGTGAGAATATGGATGAACAGGAGGGGATGATGTTAGTGAGCTAGGTCAGGAGACAAAGACTGATTTCACTGTTTCTGACTCCTAATGGGATAATACAATTTTAGCTGTGACATTTTAACTTTCCATGTACGACTTGCCAGGTTTGGTGCTTCCTGTGATTTATTGCAAGAATCCCAATTTTTTTTTTTAAAGATTTGTGCATACAGAACTGGGGTACAGGCCAGAGGCTCAGGGGTAGCGAGAGGCTTCACCAAGACAGAGTGGGGAGCAGAACAGGCAGATCGATGAAGTACACTGCTGAGGGGAGCAGTGGGCGGGTCAGGAGAGGTCTGCCGCACCACGTGGGTCACCTCGGAGCAGGCGGGGATCGAACTCAAGCGGAAGTGGCTTTAGCTTCTCAGTGCTGTGCTCTAACCCGCTGCGCCACCAGGGAGGGCCTCAAGAATCCCAATCTTAAGGTCAAAAAACCAATCTTACATTCGTTTGATATTAACAATAAATCCATGGAACAGTGGGCATCAAATCAGAAGAACTGACATCTTGGCCCATTGGAATTGAAATAATTTGAAATAGAACTTGAGATCATGTTAACGAGCCAGGTAACAAACAGCGCAGAGGCATGCCCGAGGGGCAGCCCACTGCAGGGCGATAGTCTTCCTGCTAGCTGGGTCACTTTTCACAGGGCAGGTGCAGCATGGAGGAGCGCAGGAGGCAGGCAGGGTTGGCGCTCAGCCGTCGTCTGCTGGGGGCTAGCGTGTGCCAGGCCACCAGGCCACAGGCTGGAATCAGTGCTCACGTCAGCTACCAGTAAGGGGCGCAGCTGGCATATTCAGTAAGCAGCAACTTGCCACGGTGACTGACGGAGCGCGGAACGGCCTATCTCCCTCGCTCATCTAGTAGCAGCCCGTCATACCCAGACTTAATACACTTTATATCTTGCAGGGTTACTAAAGAATTCAAGTGCCCAGAGTGGTGTCTCAGATGCCTAGCATTTCACTCCAGAAGTGTTTACTCACGAAACCTTTCCCGCGGCCGTCTCGGGAAAGCAAGAGCCAGGCTTCCAGGAATTCTTCCACCAGCGGCCTTTCCCTCACGGAGGCCTAAGGAGGTCTGGCCCCGCCCCAGCCTGGGCAGGGTCTGAGTCCTTGGGTGCTGCGCGCTTCTTTGCCACTTGAGCACTGGGCCGGAACAGGCAGCCCTCCCTCCCTCTGGCTGCTTCTGTTTCCCTGCTCAGAACACCTGCTCACCCATCCCCACCCCACTGGAGTGGGATTAGGGTTTCCGTGGTGCTACGGCTGCTCTGGGAAGTGAAAGAAGGTGAGTCCAGGTCCGGAGGAGGGTACACTGACGAGCAGTGCGTGACAGAACCAGCGCCGGGCTGGAGGGTCAGGAGGACCAGGACGAAGGTGGGCAGCTGAGGGCCTGGTCGGAGAGAAGCCCAGGGCCGCAAAGATGGGGCGTGGATGCGACCACCACCTGGGCGCCCACACCCGGGCGGCCGTGCCGGGCCGGAGCTGCCCTCAGCTGGTTTCCACGTAGCTGTGGCAAGACGTCCGGTCCTCAGGCACAGAGAGCTCGCAACTGGAACTGAGGTCTGAGACACCTGCTGGCAGCTCAGACCATCCGGGGTCCAAGGCCGGCTCCCGTCACCACCTCACCGTCCCCACTGCCCACCTGCCGGTGCAGCTTCGCTGTCCGAGCCGACAGGCCGACGCGCTTCCCAAGCCATGCCCGGCGTGGAACTGGCGTCCAGGTGTCAGGCCGACGCCAGATCAATGGCCCCTCGTCACCCTCGAGGATTGGGACCTGGGGCGGGACCACCCAGGAGCGTCAACCAAAGCTCAGGACAGTGCCGGAGCCCCCAAAGCTGGTCTTGTGGCCGTGGGCAAAGGCACAAGGTCACATCCTCCCACATTCTAGCCGGGTCTTCCCTCACTGTTGTTCTAAAATTTAGCTCCAGACTATTTGGAGAAGTAGAAAGAATTTGACCTGGGAAATTGCTACCTTAGCCTGAGCCTTTGTTTTAGAGACGGAGAGCTGGCAAGACTCTGGTTTCTTCCCACCACGATCAGATGAAGTCTCAGCCTGAGACAGCAGTGTATGGTCCTGGGGGGGGGGGGGGTTTCTGATCTTCATTCTGTTAGTGAAATGTGACCAAAGAAATCCAGAAGAGGGAATTGTGATTTAGAACACAGAGGTTTCTCGATAAAATGAGACGGCATGGTTGGCAGCTAGTTTTGCCAGCAATCCACACAGATATTCTCTACAACTGGCAATTATCTGCCTGTTCGAATACAGTCAGAACTGATTGTTGTAGGAGAGAGAAAATAGAACGCTCAGCCCGAAGAACTATTAAGAGCAAATTACATCTAACCTGCAAAACGCGGGGGTTGAGCTGGATCCTAGTAATAACGCGAGCATCCACGAGAAGAGCGGGGCGTCTTTCAGAATTAAAAGATCTTAGTAATAGCACAAGCCAAAAACCCTCAATAAAACCTTTGCTCTACATTTTATCTGCCTTCTCTTATATCAGGAAGTTTCACTAACTTTGTAATGTTTTCAGAACATTTGTCTTGATGAAACCCTCTGCTTGCAATTTTTTTTTTTTTTGAAGCAACGCTGGTTTACATTGTCTATGGTCTTGTTGATTCTTCAGTTTACAGTGAAAAGGGTAGAGTTCGGGAAGAACATTCTAGAAAGAAGGAGCGCCATGCAGAAGGTACATGGGTGGAAACAGCATTTCCCCGGGCGGATTCCATCTTCCCGTGAACAGCCTCGCCTTCCAGGGTGTGCAGGCGCTGGCATTTCACCGCAGCCGCTGGGATGACCTGGTGGGCAGACCCAGAGTCCCTGCCACAGCAGGCGTTGGGGCTGCCAGAGGCTCCCGCTGCGTGGCGGGGAGGCCCTTCTTCCCTACCGCAGGCTCGCTGCCGAGTCTGCCAAACAGGCGGACTTAAACGCGGTGGCTGGAGGCAGCCCCCGCCCCCGCCCCCGCCCCCCGGGGCTTGTCTTCCGCATCCACTGCGGTGAACTGACCCCGAACAGAGCGCAGACGGACCCCCGCCTCCCCAGACATCTGCCCGCGGCCAGCGATGCTCCCAGAGCCGCCAGCTGAACACAGGCCGAGAAAGCGGGTGTGGAGCCGCACTCTGGGGAAGGGGCCGGCCCCACGCCGGGACACCCCATTCCCGCGTGTCCCCTCCAGCTCCCTCTCGCTCGCAGTCTGCTCTGGGCAAAGTGGGCAGTCGGGAGCCACCTAGCCGTCACCTGAAGGTCGTGTCCGTCAGGCCGAAAGCCCGCTTGTGCCTTGCCCCGACGGTCCAGCTACTCCCAGGGAGTCCTTCGCGGGGTGCAGGGGTTAGTGACGCCGAAGCAGGGGCCGGAGCCCAGCGGGATAAACTGCGCGGCCAGGCCAGGGCTGTGAGTCCCTCGCAGCGCGAACTGTTCCGTTTCCTTGAGGAAAGTCACTGCGGATGGGCCACCCCGCCAGCACCGCCCTCAGCCCCGAGGGGGCCTGCCACCCCGACTGTTAGCACCCTGAATACTAGACACGACTCCCGCGCACTCACTCCAGGGCCTCGGGCGGTGGGCCCGGGCTGCAGCCCCGGCTCTGCCCCGCGCCCTGGCCAGCACCCTCGGCAGGGGAGCCCTGGTGGCTGCCAAGGCCCCCAGCACAGGCTGCTGCAGAGGAGGGCGCGCTGCTCCCCAGTGGGGGCAGACGCGGCTGTGCCAGGACACGAGGCGGCGGGCTCGCAGCAGCAGGCCCGGGTCACGCCCCCTGCCTGTTCGCGTCTCACTGCACGTGGCCAGGTGTGCACCTGCTGCCGGCACCCGCGGCAGGTCCCTGCGGCTGAGCGGCCGCGCGGGCAGGCACTCCGCGGTGGGGAGCTCCCGCCTGTTCGCACACTGCCCGGCCGGCGGGGGGCGCTTCGCCCGCCCGAGGTGCGCAACCACTGTTCGATTTGCATTAGCGTTTGCGAACAGCTCGTGTCCCTTTTTAATTGCTGCCTTTCCCTGGATTTTGAAAGTTTCAAATTCTGTATTTCAAAATTTTCGTTTTCCTGTAGTAGATCAGCTCCTATTTTAAACGATCTGAAGGGACGCCCCCTGTAAGGGTCACGGGCGCTAGCGGCCGGCCAGCTGTGCTCAAGGCGGGACAGGTCTTTGGAAAGTGACCGGGCTGTGGGGCGCAGCCCGGAACTCGGTCGTCTCTGACTGCCCCTTGGCCTGCGTCCACTGAAGCCACAGCTTGCAACCTGTGTTTTAAGTTCCTCGTTAGGAGACCACGTTGTCAGACCAGGACAGAGCCCAGGTGGCCACCACGTGACCGGCCAGTGGTCACTCACCCGGGAGAGGCGTCTGAGCCACACCCACGGCTCTGCCAGCAGCTGGTCAGGGAGCCTCTGGCCGCAGCCCCCAGCGAGGCGGCTGCCACCAGGGCGCCCGACGGTTAGTGAGGCCGGCCCGGGGTCCCCGGGGTGCCTTGGCTTCGCCTGGGGCCCCCGGGGTGCCTTGGCTTCTCGTGGGCAGATGGTGCATCCTCAGGTAGGGAAACAAAACCAAAGAACCGGACATAAAGAGGAAAGCGACCCGCCGCGGGGGGAGCCTGGGGTGGTCTCCCAGGCGGCCACAAAAGGCGCCCCAGGCGCAGGGGGGAGGCATCCGAAGAGTGGACTCCCTGCAAGTGGGTGTCCGAGTGGGGGCCAGGGCCTCTCTCCAGCGGCCCTTCCCTGCGGCCCCTCCGGCGGTGTCCACAGCGGCCGAGCCCGAGTCGCAGCAGCCGCCTGGCCCCTGCTGCCCCAGTCAGGACAGACGGGCCCTCCCAGCCCCTGACCCTCGCCAGACCCAGCGGACGCTAGCGGCCTGACTCGGGAGCAAACCGGCTCCAGAACCTTCTCCCAGGGCCCTGGGTCTCCCGTGACCACCTGTCGCCCGCCTTCCTGCCTGGCGGTGGGCTGAGGTGCGGCAGAGACTGAGGGACCCGCGTGAGGCTTCCGGAACGCGTGGCCGAGAGTGCTGATCCGCGGGGGGTTCCTCCTTCCCAGGCGGAGTGGGGTGAGGCGTGGAGTCTGTGGGGAAGGGCCCGGCACGCCCCCTGCACCTGCTTGCGGCCCGGCCACTCGGGGCGCGTCACCTGCCCAGCCTCGCAGGAGCATGTGGGGGGGCAGCTGAAACCAGCAAGTGGGAAGACCCACCGGAGCTAGCAGGGCTGTCGCTCAGCCGCGGAGGCGAGGGGAGGCCGCCGACGCCCACGCAGCCCGCCCAGCTGTCGAGCGGTGCTGCCGGCCAGCGCAGACGGCCTCCGGGCCGCGAGTTGCTTAGAGTCTGACGCAGCCGGCAGGCAGATCGTCGGCTGCGTCAGACCGGGCAGCCCGCAGCAGCGAGGGGGCGCTGCTGGGGGCTCAGACCCCGGCCCTGCCCTCTGCGCCCCGCCAGGCCGCAGCCCGGCCGCACTGCGCTGCTCGGGGACCTCTCACCGGCCAGAACAGCCACTACTCACATCCCTGCTTCTCACAGGAGGCTGGAGACGGGACTGGCCACTTCCCGGGGTGGAGTTTGGCCAGTGGGGGTCAGCCGGTCATCTGTGGGCAGCTTCGCGGGCTGCTGGCTCCCGAGGGAGAAGGGAAGTCACCCCGCAGCGCCCCGCCCCAGCCAGGGTCTCGGAGCTGACCCACCTCGAGGGCTGGGGCCTGAGCTTCCCGAAGCTGCTGGCCGGCGGTGGGCTGGACGCCCTGAAGTTGCCGCGGTCCTGTGGCTGTCCCAGGACGCCTGGGGGAGAGGGCCCGGCTGGCCAGAGAAGCCGGTCCTGGCCCGCTGAGCTGACGAGGACGCCCGCGCAGGGAGGGCCCGGGACTGGTTTTCCTTCTCCCCTGCCCGGCTCTAGCGGGCTAGAACTAGCCCCGGGGGCCGGTCAGAGGCGGAGCGCTTCGTCCCGCCCGCTGGGCACTGCAGCCCCGCCCCGCGCCGCCAGGTGGCGCTGCCTGACCGCAGGAGGAAGCCCGGGAGGCGGCAGCGCCCCAGGGCCGCGCCAGCGCCCCAGGGCCGCGCCTCCTGCAGGTGCCTGGGGCCTCCGTGGTCAGTGCGGGGGAGGACCGGCTCTCGTCGTCCAGGCCCGGTGCAGCCGGGAAGTCTGCGAGTGGGGCTGGGTCTTCCCCACACAGGTTGGAAGCAAGAAGCCATACCGCTCCTTCAGTCCACCTGGGCCGCCCCCCCCCCCCGCCTCCACCCCCACCCGGGCTGGCAGGTCACCGGGCCAGCTGGTCTCGAAGGACCGGCCCAAGCCAGGCAGGAGAAACAGCCATTCCTGCGCAAGCCCTCAGGGCAGGGTTAGCCACCGCTGGCTCCCCGCAGGAGGCGGATTCCAGTTCACCGGCGGGTCCTCTGGTTATGTAGGTTTTGGGTTGTTGCTCTAGGAGTTACAAAATCCATCCTCGAGCCAGGCATCTTTGCCCAGGTCACACCCCTTACAAATAGGTGAAGTCTTCTCGGGGGCGGGGGGGGGGGCAGATCTGCAGTTGTATAAAGAGGTCAGAGGTGCATTTGGGGTATGGCTCCCGCAGGCTTGGGGCCAGTCCCCCCGGAGTATGGTGCTAAGCAATGGGGAGAAACTCACATTTTTGAGATGTTTCAAACAGAAACGCAGAGCAAGTTTGTAGGCAGCAGTGTCGCCGTCACTCACGTGTTGACTCGGACGCGTGCTCCCCCCGCCAGGCGGCCACCCTGCCTGGATCCTCTGGGGCTCAAGGGGACACGATGCACGTTCCCCTTGACATTTTGGGCTGCCAGTTTCTTACATCCTTTTTCCCCTCCTGGTGCAAGCTAATGGAATTGCTTTGAAATCCCCCAGCGCCTTTTCTTTGCAAAGTCTCCTAATGAGAAAAGGTAGCGCTAATTTACCTTAAGCCCCTCAGCTCCCTGGCTCCCCACTGAGCCCCAGTAAGAACCCAGAGACTGAACAGACACTGGAGCCAGTGGCTGGGATCCTGGGCTCAGGGAAGGACTTTCTACCCAGGGGCTAAGAGTTCCAGGTAAAATGAAAGAAAACAATTAAAATGTAATTCAAGTTCCCATAATAACATAGAATCCAATTAAGTCATTTGATACTGTAATTGTTCTGTGAATTTGGGGTTTCAAAGATGGTTATGTTTTCTCTTTAATGTGAAATGAAAGTGCAAACAGTTTGGGTTTTATGTTCACCTAAGACCTGATTTTTTTTTTTTTTTACTAAAATAGCTTGATCTTAATACCTGCCTCTATAGTGCAGGTTAACTATGATTACACTAACATTTAGGGTTCTATAAATAGATATTAACTAAATGTAATTCATAAGACGATCAGTCCAAAATGAAAATCCACATTGCAAGCGACAGAGCTCTGAGGCATTCCTCTTTCATCTTTACGAGGGCAGTGTTCTACTTCCGTGGCAATGTAACGTCTGAGGTTGTTGTTCTTCCAATTAACCTTTATTTACTAAAATGTCTAATTGACAGGCTAATTATAATTCCAGAGTTGCTGACTATTGGGCAGTGGTTTCAGAGAAAGTTACATCTCTCATGGTGACGTCCTGAGCGTCCCTGTGCGGGGAGAACCCCGTCCTCCGGCACTCGGGCTGCCGAGATCTGGGTATTCCGAGCTCACGTAGGACTGGACGCACGTGCCTTTTCCCCGTGCCACACGCTGCACTTGATGCAGGCAAGGTGACCAGCCGTGGGAAATGGGGCAGACCAGGCTTGAGGACTGCTGTGCCTGGGGGGTGCCCCCCGCCAGCAGGTGCGTCTAGGCTGTGGCTGTGCGTCTAGTTGGGGGAGAACTGTCCCCCAACTTTGAAAATGGCCTTCAAAAATGCCAGCCGCCGGCCCTCCCTGGTGGCGCAGCGGGTTAAAGCACAGCACTGAGAATCTGAAGCCACTTCCGTATGAGTTCGATTCCCGCCTGCCGCCTGCCCCGGAGGAGACCACATGGCGAGCCAGACCTCTCCTGACCCGCCCGCTGCTCCCCTCAGCAGTGTACTTCATCGATCTGCCTGTTCTGCTCCCCACTCTGTCTCTGGTGAAGCCTCTCACCGCCCCTGAGCCTCTGGCCTGTACCCCAGTTCTGTATGAATAAATAAATCTTTAAAAAAAAAAAAAAATGCCAGCCGCCCACACACAGCTGCACGCAGCCTGACCTGTGTCCCATCACCAGCTTCACTGGTTTTCAACCTGGACTTCGTCTGGCTTCCCTTTGTCCCCCACCCCCAATGCTGGGGTTAAAGCCAGAAGCTGACTTGACCTCTTCCACGTTGTGAAGTAAATTGGCTTAACGCGAGTCTGGTTTTATTTAACAGTGTCTATGCTTTTCATGTCTGTTTTACATGCCTTAGAATGCACATGCTTGTCCAGGTCTATTTTCTAGCAGAGCTGGGAGAATGTGCACCTCTTTCAGATGCCTTCAGATGCTTGTTGGGCTCCTGGCCTGGACAAGCCATCAAAGCATCAGCTGGGTTAGTAAAGAGTCAGCGTAATAACACGTGAAGAGAATGTGCAAGGTTGCAGATTCTAGAGAACGGGGTGGACCAGGCATATTCTGGGTAAGAAGCTGGGCCGTCAAGGAGAGAAAGGCCTCGTGCCACAGACCAGGGAGAGGGGACACCCCCTTGTCTTTGGGTAAACAGATTCTCAGGTCACTTCTTACCCTACCAGGGATCAACTCCCCAAACGGCATTCTTATAGCGATTGCTTCTTTGATTAGGCAGAGGGCGAGCACAGAATGTTGCCGAAGGTAAAATAAACCACATTCTTTACCAGGTGGTTGACCTTCCAGACTCCAGCACCTCAAGGGCCCCTGGTTTCCAAATCAAGGGACAGGAGGCCTACTCTGGACATACTGAGAAAGCCTCGCGGGTCCTTTGGGGGGGAGAACTGTCCCCCAACTTTGAGAGAATCCAATTGAACCTGGTTAAATAGAACATCACCAAGGCGACTGGGGCAGGGAGAGGCAGAGGCGACCACGGAGCCGCATCCGAGCCGCACATGGGCCGGTTCTAGCAGCCCGTGCCTTCGTCCTCTGCTGCAAGGAGCCACTCTCCCGTCCCCCTTTTAGGCTCATGTTCGTGGAGTCAAACGGACACGAGGCAGGTCGTGAGAGGCCTGCAGATGTAACGATGTGCTCAGAGGCCCAGAGACGGGGGAGCCTGGTCTTCTATGGAGGTAGTGATGCGTTTCAGGAGACTGGCAGTACATTCGTGAGGGAAGGCAGAAGGGAGGCTGCAATTTAGGACGGAGTTTTGCAGCGCTTCCCCAGGATGGGAATGGGCCTCCCCAGCCTGTCCTGGGCGATAAGGCCTCTCACCCACAGGAGCGGGGCAGGGGAACTCTTCACGTTGCAGGACACAAGGGGCTGGGGAAAAGCTTCAATCCTGGATCTGCTGCTCTTCCGTTTCCTTCAGCTCAGAACTCAGCTCACCCCTTAGGCCCTTGCTGCAGCAGCAGCCTGTCCAGTTCTGGCCCCAGGGGGCAGCAGTGGGAGCCGGGGTCCCCACGGCCCTCGGGGCTGCAGCCTCAGCCTGAGTTTCCCTCCTTCAGCACCATCAGGTGGCTGGTTCTGCTCAGGTTGTGTTGGCTATCTGCTTCTCTGGCTGAAATAACGCGTCAGGTGTGGTTGTCAGATCGGTTTGAAAGAGTCCCAGTCTTACCTAGCATCAGGCTTTAGTTGTAACTTCTCGAAGAATAATCACAAGACACCAAAGAATGCCAATGCCCCTCTCCCACTATGTCTGGGCATCCCCTGGTCAGGGTTGAGCAGGCAAGGTCTCAGTGATGTCCACGTCACGGCTACACGAGGGGCTGTTCCACCAGGAAACAGGGGAAGCAGCATGTCCCGGATGAACTTCACCCCACCTCCATGAGCACCAGGTGCTCAGGACTACAACTCCCATCATGCCATGGGTCTACCGTGAGACTTCCTGAAGCGGAGGCTGCTGGGACTAAGGGTGGCGTTAAGCCATGCTCGGTACGACACCCTCACATGTGGACCTGGGGGCTCAGTTTTCCTGCCTTCAGCGTGCTCTTGGGGTCCCAGCTCAGACAGCGTCACCAGTAGGATGCATTGACCAACTGACCTCTCCCACGTATTGTGGAATATTTCAGTAGCTCCCCTGCATGTCCGCGTGCCCAGAGCTCTGGCTTGTTCAGCATGAGCTGTAGACCAGCTCTGCAGCATGTTTCCACGGACAAGGTTCCTGCTGGCAGCGTCTCTGGCACCGTCAAGAGGGGCGTCATTCAGCTCAGCAGAGCCATCCTCTTGCCCAGAAATGCCCCCCACTAGAGAATTCACCTGCATACATAAGCATCTCCTTCCCATGCTGGGGAGGGGAGCTAATCTGGGAAATAAAATTGACGCGAGACCTTAGCAGAAAGGAACAGTCTTGCCGTGCATGGAGGCCCACACAGGCTGAGGCCGGCTGGTAGAGCGGCCAGCGGGGACCCTGGGGCCAGCGGGGACCCTGGGGCAAGGAGGCTAAGGGGCTGGCTCCCACCTCGGGCCATCACAGGTTGCCTGGAGTTAGCAAAGTTAGATTTGCCTGTTGATTGTACACAAAGCAAGCCAGTCCACCCGCATTCTTCAGTCCCCCCAGGCTGGGAAGCCTGACCTTGGTCTCACATACCCAAGTGACAGTCTCAGCCCGCAGGCGCCTGCTTCGGTGTCTCGGAGAGACCCTGTGGACATTTGTGGAGAGGCCATTCTGCAATGTCCTGTCTTCTCCACAGGGGGCTGGAATGACTCCCCAACCCAAGTTGGAAACAAACATCTCACACCGCAGGTGAGCAGAGGGGGATGCAGCCAGCAAGAGCTCCAGCAGTGAAGAGATGAGCTGTGTCATGGAGACACACGGAGACCCAGGCACGCTGCTTGGAGGCCGGCCTGAAAGCCTGCGAGCAATCAGCGGGGGGCGGGGGTGAAGAGGGCAGACAGGCGTCTCAGGTCAGCAGAGATGTTCAGGGCAGTGAAACTATCAGATAGGATTCCCACTGGTGGGCTCTGGAGTACGCCACCCCGAACATCCGTTGGCCATGCGGGTCCTTCTGAGCGGAAGGCCGCAAGAAACAGATGCAGGGAAGCTAGAAACAGAACTTGCGCTGTCCTGCCAGGGGACATTTTCGTCACCTAAAAGGGGAAGAGCCTTGGGCAGAGGCCCCTTGGGTACCAGGAAGAGGAAGGCTCTCAGCTAACCCAGGGGAAGGCAGGCTTTCGATGCATGAAGCTTATCAGACTTGCAACCAGGAAGCTTTTACCACCCTGGGCGTGGACAGCTTCACCTGCACAGCCCGGGCTGGGGAGCTAATGTGGATGGGAAAGGTTTCCCCTCAGGTTACTCTGCTGTGGCTCAAGAAATCTCTACCGCTTTCTTGATGTAAGACACCCGCCTCAACCCAGGACCTTTAGGAATGAGATTGCCACAGACTTTGGTCCTCACATCTTCCCAAACAGGCAACGGCTTTCATTAAATCTGAAATCAAGGATTGCTTTAAAGTGACGGGCAATGTTTTCCTTTATCAATTATCTTTGGTAACTGAAAAGGTTAGAAGTAAACGTCTTCAAGAAAAAACAAGCATCGCTTCTTATCCATATGAGCCAAGACCACAAATGCTGAGGTTCGGGGCCAGTCACTCATGTCTACTTGCTGGTCTCCCAAGCCTGGCCTCATTCTGAATGATCAAATTTCTTACTCTGAATTTGCTTCACAGGGATTATTTCAGTTGCCACTAGTGGTGAATTGGTGCCATTGGCATTTGGAAACCCATAGAAGAGGGCAGAGTAAGACCCAGTATAAGAATTTCAGTTAACATTCCAACCTTGGGTTCGTTTTGACAGCGTACAACATTTACACACGCTATAAGCAATAAAGGGAGGCGGCCACAGCCTGTGGCCCCGAGAGACTGGCAGGGAGTCGGCCGGAGGCAGCCGCCCAGACACAGCCCCTCTCAGAGGGGCGCACGGGGCTGCTCGGGCATGAGGCAGAGACCCGGCCACCACTGGCTGCCCCAGCTCCCAGAGCCGGGCCCTGGACACCTCTCCCCCCTCTGCGGGCGACGGGCCCTCTCGGTCTCCAGGGACAAGCGGGCTCTCGTGCACGCCCTCAGGGTGCCTGCCGGCACCCCAGGCTCAGCTGGGGACGGCGCCCCAGTCCTGCCCGAGACTGGGCCCACGGGCAGCTCTCCCCACACGGACACCTCGGCCGCGGCACTGGGGGCTTTGACGAGCTTTGTGCGGCCGCCGTCCTCCAGGGTCGACGTCAGGAATCGAGCCCTGGCCAGCCAGGCCGCTTGGGTCTTAGGAAAGCCAGAGCTTAGAGGTACCCTCGCTCCACGCAGGTCCTGACGACCATGTCCCCCGGAGCGGCTGGCGCTCTTCCGAGACTTTCATGAGACCAGCCCTAGGGACGTGGCTCACGACCACCGGGACTAGGTGAGCCCTTGTGCGCCCCTTCCTGACACCCACAGCTCCCGATGCCAGCTTTGGGCACAGGGGAGGGCCTCCCCCCACCTACCGACTGCTCATGGGGTGGTCCCGCCCCTAGTGAGCGGGGCCCTAACTCCCCTCCGCCCGCACGGAGGACTCCGCTTCCTGCTCCAGCAACAGAATCCAAGGCCAAGGGACCAGCGTGATGAGACATCCCGAGATGCGCAGACCTCACACACCCTGGGGCTCTGAGGGAGTGGCGAGGTCTTCGGAAGAATCCCGGACACCCGTCTCCTCTGGTCACTGCCTAGACTAGCCCTCTGCACGTCCCGCCAGTTGTCCTCGTGGGCAGTGGCCACGAGGCCAAAAGCCTGGCCTGTCCCCAGGGGGGGAGCACCCGACTTGGGCGACGTGAGACCCCAGCTCCTCATCACTGTGCGGTTGTGGGTATTTGCGGAGCTCGAGCTCCTTAGGGCACATCGACGGATTCCTGTTTCTCACTCATCTCCCTTATGTGGACGGCAGCTGGGAAGCGGGGAGAAGGGCGAGCTTCTAAGAGAAGCAACTCCAAGCACAAGTAAGAATCTGCCGCCCACCAAGTCTCTGCGTCCTCTGGAGCAGAAGACTTGAGGCCCGCGAGGGGCGAGGAGGAAGGCGGGGCGGACCCGCGGGGAGCCAGACAGCCGTCTCGGGTAAGGCCGGCGGAGACCCAGCTCGCCCGGGAGTGGCCAAGTCCCACCGTGCCCCGGGTTACGGCCCGGGCGTGAGGACTCGCTCCACGGCGTCCTCAGGGCTGGGGACCGACTGGCTCCGGCCGAGCAAAACCAGAGCTGAGCGAGTCGGACCGTTTAACAAGTTACAGGAAACAGCAGTTTCTTGCTGGCTTTCCAGACTTGCTGGGTCCCAAGCAGCCGCAGCAGCACTGTTTTAGGAAGGCCAAGCCCAGCCTGCCCGGGGCGGCACTGGCTAGGAGTGACGGGGCGTCATTCCCATCTGGAGGCTCCACTGGGCAAGGGATGCTCCCCACCGCCTCAGCCAGGTGCTAGACACCGGGTGCCGTCCCAGAGCTCCGAGTTCCCGGTCCAGAACCCCCCAGCACCCCCGCCTTTCCGCACCTTCACTCGGCCGCAGTCCCGGGCGCTTGCTGCACGGATTCGGCTGTGCTCAGTGCTGGCGGCGACTCCGAGGTCCACCAGGCCTGCAACCTGAGCTCAGAAGGCCGTGGAAACGCGTGTCCTGGAGGAAGCTCTAGGTGACCCGGCTGGGCCCCGAGTGCCTGGAGGGTGACCCGCGTGGAGGCATGCCCCCTTTCGCTCCTAGAGAAGATGATTAATAGCATGTTGCTTAAAGGGGTCCCCTCGCTCTGGACAGGAGGGACTGATAACACACACAGGCTCAAGCCACCTGGCGTTCAAGGCGCCGAGTTGTACCCAGCTGGCTGAGTAGCTCAAAGAGAAGTTCCCCAAGTAGGTAAGCGTCGAACGGTGTGCGAGTTACATTTGCTGCACCTTGCAGTGGTATATAGTGAGCGCTAGGCTCCAGTGATGGCCCCAAACGCCACCTCCTGCTCCACAGACCTGCCCTGGGCATGAGGTGGACACAGGTGGACCTGGGACGGGGAGCAGGCCATGGACATGGCTAAACAAGCCCCCTCGCCGCCCAGGCCATCTCCAAGCCTAAAGGCGAGCAGTCCAGGTTTAAGCAAGACTCTGAAAGTCAGAGGTCACCACATACCCGAGGACTCGAGTGGCTGAAGGCTGCTATGCAAGCTGCAGAAAGTCAGCCTGACGCAGCCCGAGCACTGGCCCCGTGGGCCCCCTCCCCGGGCTGCGACAGGGAGCCCCAGTCTGCGCCTCCATCTTACGCGGAACTTGGACCAGGAGGACCGCCCACGTGCGCTCAGGCACTCAGGTGCGTAGGAGAGAGCGTCCACTGAGCTGGTGTGCAGGAGAGCCACCGTCCCCAACTTCAAGATATTCAGGGGTCACGCCCTGGCACCGACCGCCACACGCACCCCAACCCCTTCCCCTATAGGGCACCCCCAACTTTTAGAGGGAACATTGTCTTCAGGTGCCACGCCTGGCCTGAGCACACCGCGATGGCACCCCCGTCTTCCGGTCACCCCCCCTTCCTAGGTCAGGGTGAGGTCCGTGGCTCTCAACGGGCCACACCGTGGTGGCGAGGGCTGACCCCTCTCGCTCTGCGTCTCCGGATGGAGCCCGGCTGGCTGCCTGGCGTCCTCCCTCAGCCTGTCTCATGGCCAGTGTACAAGTTCAAGGAAGAAGCTGGTTACCAGAGGGGAAGAGGGTGGGAGCAGGTGCAGCAGGGCTTGACTGGGTGGTGGGGCACCGAGCCCGTGGCACCGCGTGGCAGGTGTGCAGATGCACACGGAGGCGCTTCGTGCTGCAAGCCAGGGTCACCGCCATGGAACAGATCAGGAAAACACTGCAGGGACATGCCAAGGGGTTAGCCTGTAGCAGAACCACAACGAGCGATGAGGCCAGCCGGCCAGGCAGCTGGGCACGGCCTCGCCGGGCCTTTGGCTCCCAGGGCTCAGACGAGTCAGGGAGCCCAGGCGCCGCTCTCCAGGCTCTCCCGAGGGCGGGCCCCACGCGGGCGCTCAGCCAGGGACACGCCTCAGCCCATGCCCGCCGGCAGCCCAGCCTGGGGCCTCACGACACGCCCGGGCCACGGGCGGCCACCAGGACCGGTCCAGAAAGCTGTACGGCACGGAGGGGCAGTCAGGGCTGGCCAGTGGCGGGGCGGAGTGGGCCGCGCTGCAGACGAAGGTGCGCGAGAGCCCGGCCAACCCTGCGGGCAGCCGCAGACAAGCGCCAGGCATGGGAGCGGCATGTCTACGCCTTTCACCGCCCCAGAGGGGCCGACAGACTCAGGCAGAGGGGTTCCGGGGGCCCCACGGCCCTGGGCTGTGCCAGCCCCGTCCCTGCCGCGCCCGGAGGTTCACCTGGCAGTTACAGAAGACGAGGTTAGGAGCGGGAGCAAGCGATTTCATTGGCGAGCCCATCAGCCTCAGGAGGGGTCGCAGAGCCTGGTCTCCCACCCACCTAGCTGTCGGGGGACCCGGAGAGCCGGAAGTCCGGGCCGAGCTCCTGATGCAGTCGCTCCTGACCCACACCAGGCCGCTCGGAGCCAGTGGGGACAGGGCGCCTCAGCCTGGCCTTTCTCTCAGACACCTTCAAGGCCAGACTTTCCCCAGGCCGCACCTGCAGGTAGGGTGCTAACCGCCCGCCTCGGGGACGCGGGCACCAGGGGACGCGGGCAGTGGTCACGGGGCAGATGCCTGCCGCGGGGCTTGTCCGGAGGGCGAGGGGCTCGTCGTGGCACAGCAGGAGCGCGTCAAGGCAGGCTCCCCAGTGGGGCCAGTGCAGCCCGCCAGCCGCACCCGCGGGGCGCCGGGTCCCCACCCCAGGAGGGCCGCAGTGACCAGGACGCGGGGTGCACTCGCCCCGCGGAGGGCACTCGCTAGCTCACTAGTTGCTCAGCCCCGCAGGCAGCATGGACTTGCCAGGACCGGCACCCCAGAAGCTGAGGTGGACTTTAAAACTGACCTGGACCCACAGGAGTGGCGGGCAGGGCGGGTGACCCGATGGCCTGGAGCCACGTAGAGCCTGAGCCTGTCCATGTCATCCGAAACCTCCCAGAACAAGGGAGAAGCCACGGGAGCAGCCCAAGACAGTCCGCGCTGCTGAGGACTAGTGACCAAGGACACTAGAGACAGGAAAGCACGCAACTACCCGCTGCCCCTGCCAGGGACGGAGCTCTCCAGTCCCCAGAGGGGTGCCAGCCAGCCGGTCTGGCCTTGCTGGAAGGGAGCCCCAGGGGTGGGCGTGGCCCTGGGGGCCTGGGCGGCGGGGCTGAGGCTCAGCGGTGTGACTACAGCTCCAAGTTAGCAGCCGCTGGTAAGCTATCCGTGACTTGGGCCCCTCTCCCCCTCCCGGGTTGTTCCTTTCCTTTCCCCTTTTGTGAACAAGCCCATGGCCCTTACCTGTGCGCCTGCAGCAGTTACACTGTGAGCGCGCAGGTGAGGCCCCAGACAGGCCCAGTTCCCTCTGGGCTGCCCTGTAAGTCCCCAGCTGACCCGTCAAGAAGCTGCCCTGGATCATGCAAACCTCCCCGAAGGGGTTCTCTGGGCCCAGGGAGCTGCCCAGCAGGAGCCTACCCGAGGCACACCGGCGCCTCCCTGGTGGGGAGGGTGCCCGCTGCCGGCCGGCTCAGCTTCTCACCTCAGCTGCGGCTGCCTGCCGAGGGCTCCCACACACGCCCGAGGCCCCGCCTCATGGCACAGGAGAGCGGAGAGATGCCGGCCGCCGGCCTGGTCGACCCACGGGAGCCTGCTCCCCTGCTGGGGCGGCCGTGGCGGCCTCTCCGGCCACCTCCCCAAGGAGACTCGTGGTGCAAAACAGGGCACTGTGACGTCAGAGGTGGGGGGTGTCACGTGGACCCCCCCATGGGCCAGCCAAGCATTGCCAGGCAGGTTGGGTCCCAGAGCCCATCTCACGGAGGCGAGGGAGCCCCGGGAGGCCCAATGCCCAGCTGCCTGCATGGGCGTGCCGGCGGTCTCAAAGCACAGGGCACAGGAGCAGTCCGCGAGCCAGAGGTGGTCAGCCCCCCAACACACACCGCACCCCAGCAGAGCTGCGTGCGCCGTGGCTTCCCGAGAAGCAAAGTGGAAGCCAGACTGGAGGGAACCCCGGTCTGAGCCTCCTCACGGGAGGGGCGGCTCGCCCCAAGGACTCTGCTGTGGGCACGGCCTGCCCCAGTGGGGACTCCCTCTTTGAAAGGCCAGCGTTTTCTGGGGTGAGCCGCCTCTGGGGCTGGGGGTACAGTGTGCCAGCCAGCACCCCCTCCCAAAGTCAGCACTCTCTTCAGACTTTCAGCTTCGGGCCTTGCCTCGGCCTCAGCACACACCCGAGCCAGCCTTGAGGGGTGCAGCCCGGCACTGGACAGACTCTAGCTCCCAGCTTCAGGAAGAAAAGTTCAGAATCACGAGGAGCGTGGGGGCAGGACAGCGCCCAGCAGAGGCCTGAGGCTGAGGGATGTTACGCCCCCACCCCAGCTGCATCCTCAGCACTGCTCTGGGGCGTCGCCGAGGGAGCCCCGCCACGCGCCAAGCAGTGGCTAGCGGGGCCTGCTCGGTCTCTGGGGTCAGGCGCTGTCTCCCCACTCAGGTCACCCTCGGCCCGCCCAGGACAAGCCGCTTCTGCCAGGAACAAGGCAGAACACGGGAGGGTGCAGACTGCGGTCAGCCCTTTGACTCCTGAGCAGACCGAGGCCTCGGAGCCAGAACCGGCGGGAGCCCTGGGCGCGTCCCTGACGCCCACCAGGCAGTCGTCGGGGCAAACAGCGCCACCTCCAGGGCACTTCGTGAGTCGGCCTGCCCGTCCCCGACGTTCCAGGATCTAAAGGGGTCCCCCGCGTGAGGCCGAGTGTCAAGATGAGCATGACCCACCCACCTGGCCGCGCCCCCTCGCCCGGCAGGACCAGACCCGGGGTCAGAAGTCAACAGCTCCGAGCCGGGAAGCCCCTGCTGCCTCCCGGCGCCGGTCGGGGTGCGGTGAGCCCCCAGTGGACTTGGCAGCAAGCCGTGCGGCGCGTGGCAGACCAAGGGGGGCTGCTCCAGGTCCCTCACCGTCTCCCCGAGGTCGCAGGGCCTCACAATGGGGGGCAGCCCCACCTGCACAGGGTGAGCCCGTCTGTCCCGCCCAGGCGTCAGGCCTGGGGCGCGTCTGTGGGTGCAGGTCAGGGCTGCGCCAAGGGCACCAGCGCCCCAGAGCGGGGCCTTGCACCCGTCCTTGCTCACGCGGAGGGTCACGCCCGCTGGACGCTCAGGGCCATGCTTCGAGGCAGCATGTCAGTGAAGGCCAAGTCCTGATTCCCCGACAACGCCAGGGCTTCGCCCGGCGCCGAGCAGGCAGGCGAGGACCAGCTTCTGTGGCCACAGCCCACGGCCACGCCCACCGTCCTGCCCTAGCGCAGGTCATCGGACACTGCAGTAGCCGATGAGCAACAAGCCAACGCCCTGCCGGGGGATGTGCGTGCGGGGGCTGGGGATAGTCACCCCGAAGCTCCGGCCCAGCTCACCGGCGGCCAGCCTGGTCCCGTCGGGAAGGTGCCGCGTGGCGCTTCACCTGTGGGTGCCCTGGCAGCATCAGAGGCCGTATGTGGCTAAGTGCCCAGGCTCGTCTCTGGGTAAACCCACAAGCGGCCAGGTTGGCACGGAAGCCCCCCCGAGCAGGCCGGGATGACACCCCAGAGGATGCTCACCCGGAGGGGGCTCGGCCCCCTCCCCCAGCAGGGAGGAAGCAGCACAGGGCAGAGGGAGGACTCAAGCTGTGATGCAGCCTCGGGAAGACCGCCGCCAGCCTCACCTCAGGGTCCCGGCCCGCCCCCCCTCCCCTGGGGAGGCCAGTCAGGCCGCGGCCGCATCCCGCCAGGCCCGACTGCTCGAGGGCCACTCCCGGGGCGGGGAGGAGGCAAGGGGCCAAGGCGGCACCGAGGCCAGCAGCCTTGGCGTGTCTGCGGTCACCAAAGTGGACACGGCAGCTCAGTGCCGAGCCCACCAGTTCCCGCCCGGGGCACCGTAGAGGCGACGCTCATTTTGTGAGGGACCGTGGCTAACTCTGCAGGCCTCGGGTGCACCTGTCCGCCCTGGCTGACGCTGTGCGTGGGCGAGCACAGTCCCCAGGAGGCGACTGGCGACCGGCAGAGCCCAGGGCACTGCCCTGCGAACAGCTGCAGCCCCTACACCTTGTCTCTAGCAGGGACGGCAAGAAGCCCCAGGCCCGCGCCGGGCACGTTTCCCGTTTCTCCCTGCAGGCACAGGCGCTCTATACCCCCCTGGGCGGTCCTCGTGGAGACTCCAGGCGCCAGCCCCCAGGTCCGGCCTCATTCTCTCGCGGC
Organism: Condylura cristata; assembly: GCF_000260355.1. Lineage (NCBI taxonomy): Eukaryota > Metazoa > Chordata > Mammalia > Eulipotyphla > Talpidae > Condylura > Condylura cristata. The sequence goes on from NW_004567113.1 coordinate 55,064,456, forward strand.
TCCGAGTCTACGCTTGGGCGAAGGCAGCGGTCAGCGCACCCCGCGGTGGGTTAGCAGCGTGGGCCTCACGGCTTTCTGGTGCTGCCTGGGGCCCGCAGGGCAGCCCCAGCGAGAGGCCCCAGGTCCGGCCTCCCCGGGGTGCCGGCGGCCGGCATCGTGGCCGAGGACGCTGGCCGTGGGCTCTGGGGGCGTGGGGAGTGCAGGCTCCCCGAGGTGCCGAGCCGCAGCTCCACCCACGAGTCGCCCCAGGCAGCTGCTGTGAGGCCTCGGCGCCCCTCCCTCCCCCGCGACCGTCCTCCCCTCACCTGGACCCAGTCCAGCGCGCCGCGTCCGGCTTTCAGCGCCTGGCGCGTCACAGCTCCACCACGCAGGATCGACGTTTTGCTCCTATAACCACAAACTGTCCGTGGCTACCGGACCGGTCATCTTTCATCAGCTCCGTCCTCGGAGCCCACTTTCCAGCGCGTCGCCCATGGCTGTCACTGACCCTGCGCCCCGGGCCCAGCTCACCGGGCCTCCCTCTTGCGCCAGCCAGCCGGGCGGCCGTGCTCAGAGCCAGTCCCCCCCCCCGCACGCCCCGCCCCAACCACCGCAGGGCCTCGGCCCCAGGGCGGCGTGGAGACAGCCCCACCACGGAGAACTTGGTCTGGTCACGTTGAGACTAAGTGACGTCCGGTCATGTGAGCCTCCCACCCCTCGCGTCTGACCCGAGTTGGAGAAACCCAGGAAGGAGCCCCTGAGCCTGCTGGCCAGGCGAGACCTGGCGGCTTCTCCACTGGCCTGTCGAGTCTTTGCCACACGTGGCCTTGTGGAGCCAGTGAGGGGTCAGCCGCCCACACACGTGTTTTCAGAACCCAAGGGCCGTCGGCGTGAGCCAGAGGGACAGACCGAGTCCCACGCAGGAGCTGCGCTCGCCCTCGCAGACACGCGGAGGGTCTCAGCCCAGACGCCCGCGGCATGGCCTGGCGAGGCCTCTTCCGGGGTTTGGGCTCCTTGAGACCCGAGGCGGCAGAACGGGAGGCGCCTGCAGGCTGTGGCGCCGGGCGGCCAGGCCCTCCAGCTGCCCGCGCCAAGCTACCGGCAATGGCCTTTCTAGACGGCACGCAGGATGGGGGTGTCCAGTTACCCCCCAAGCACTCCTGAAGCGCGACTCAAGGACCAGGTGTGTTCCAGGCACCCTCTTCACTTTTGAGAAAGGGGAAGTGTCAGGAAGGGGGAGTCAAGGGCTCCCCTGGGTCACTGGTGTTCATGGTTGGGGGGGCACTTCCTTGTCCAGCAACAAGCAGAACTTTCAGAAGCCCAGCTTCCGACCCTCGTGACCGTCCAGGGCTGGGGCCCCGTTCTCCAGGAGGAGACGGGTCCCTGGGCAGCAAGGGCTCTCCTGCAGGCCCCCGAGGCCGCCAGAGCACACCCCCAGGTCTGTCCCTTCTCGGGAGGAGCCCCGGGCAGCTGGCACAAAGTCAGTGGAGGGGCCATGTCCCCAGTGCTTTCTGGGCGCCGTCAAGGTGACAACTACCCCGGGGCTCAGACTGTGCTCTTGAAACCCAACAGTGAACTTGTGGCTGATGTGCTGGTGCTTTTACAGCAGATGAGCACAGAGCAGGCTGGCAGGGGTCGGGGCAGGCTCCACCCCACATGGGGTGACGAGACGCCAGGCGTGGGCTTGAGCGGAGGGGTCACCTGTTGAGCATCTTGGAATCTGACTTGTGAGGCCTCCAGAGGGCACTTTGCGTCAACTGTACCTCCGTCAGGAAGGGGCCCCAGTGGGCGCCACCCCCCAGGCCCACCGTGAGGCTCCAGGCTTGCTTCAGCAACAGACACAACCCCCCAGGCCCACCTGATCCCGACTGGGGTGACTGCCCTGTAACCCCCAAGGTCAACAGGTGCCCGCGCCCCTGAGGGCACGCTGGCAGGATCGTGCTAACCCCTGGCCCCCCGAGTCCCCTTGACAGGGACAGCGGCAGGCAGCCAGTTCCCTTGCAGGAGGGCACAGCTCCCGGCCTCAGCCTCAAGCCCGCCCGCTGCCCCCAGCACCGGCCCCAGCGTGGCTGCCTCCAGCAGGGAGAAGCAGGAGTCCGCCGTCAGTGGACGGAGGAGCAGAGACCTGCATCCCGTGGGTTACTGCGCAGCCACGAGCAGGGAGGAAATGCGCTCTAAGAAAACGGGGTGACGAAGATGGAGCACTGGCGGCAGCCGACACCGAGGGCCGAGGTCAAGGACAGAACGGGGGACAGCGCTCTGCACTCCAGTCCGGGAGGCGCCCGGGGGTCACGGACAAGGTGGCCGCGACAGACGGAGCCCGAGGCGTCAAGTGCGTAAACCCAGATGCCAGCGGAGGGGGAGCTGCGGGTCAACGGGCACATCGAGGCCTGAGCTGCTGCCCGGGACTCACGCCTGTCACACACTGGACAGCCGGCCAGGGCGGCCCTGGGGGCTTGTGAGCAGGCTGCTCGGCTCTGCTCGGGCAGCCGACCCGAAGTGCACATGGCCATCCCGCCCCGTCTGTCTGCTCCTGCCTGTGGCAGGCGAAGAACCGCCAATTTCCTGGCAGCACCAAATAAGGGCGGCGTCGGGGGGTGGCGGAGACAGCGGGCGACAGCACTTTGGGCTGAGAGCCTCGGCCGGTCAGTGACTGGCTGCTGCTGCAATCCCGGAGCGCACAGCACGACGCCCCCCGGGAACTGCCTCCGCCCAGGGGGGCACAGGGCCGGCTCTGGGAAGGCCAAGTCTGAGGGAGTCGCAGCTTTGGGTCTGCGCAGGCGCTCAGGCAAAAGCCACAGCACTGAACATTTGTGACCTGAAGGCACTCACGCCCAACGAGGCAGGGTGCTGCCGCCCGCCCCCGGCAGAGGCACCCCGCACTGCCGCCTTAGCCGGGGCAGCGGCGGCTGATGGGGGGGTCGGCCGAGCAGCTCTGCTGCTCACAGGGCCGTGCAGCTCGGGGCTGGAAAAGCAGGATGTGACCCAGCCTGACCGCCAAGGCCCCCCTCTGCACTACAGAAATTGTTCCCACGGCTCCGGGCTGAGACGAGTGACCTGGGCCCTCCGCCTGGTTTTAGGGATCCCCTGAAGTCAAGCCCCATGGACTCAGGAGACCTGCAGTGGGGGCTATGTCTGAGACCAGCGGGTGCTCTGGAGAGCCGGAGAGCGCCTCGCGGAGCAGCCCTAGTGAGAAGAGCATCGGCCCAGCCACGTGGGCGCCTCCGTTGTGCCAAGGCCGCTGACCCGAGCCCGGACAGGCCGCCAGCCGCCCTCGGGCTCCCTGTGGGGCACCTCACTGCTTGCGCACTGCACTGCCGTCTAGAGCAGCAGCACGAGGAGACGCTCAGGGCGTGTGGTCGCCTTGTCCCCAGGCCCCCAGGCCCCGTCTTCACTGCTGGTCACCTCCGAGTGTTACAAGACGCACCTGCTCGCACAGGCAGGCCCGGCCACAGTGACCACGGCGACCACTGCTCTCTCCCCGCCTCCGTCAGCCGCAGGAACCAGAGGGCCAGAGCACACATCACGCACGTGCTGCAGACACTTTGGAGTGAGTGATTTGAGCAATGAATGGACGAATCGACATGATGGCAGCTCTGCTGAGTCTGATGGAAGTCCCCACACTCGAGTCACTCACGTGGGATCCCCTCTGACTCCCCCAAACTGGAACCGACAAACATCCAGAGTGACAAGAGCTGCCAGCCTGGAATCACTTGCGTTCTCTCTGATCTGGGGACTCCTGTTCTGCTGACCCTCAGCTTTCCCTTGGACTCTCCCAACTCGAGGCGGCTCCATGCTCTCCGCCCCACTTGGAGGGAGAAGCCAAAAACTCTTGGAAAGAGGGGGAGACGTGTGAATCAGAGACGGAGGCAGGCAGGCCCTGGCCTCAGCTGTGTGCTTGCAGCGGGGACTGAGCACCCAGGACACTCCGAGAGACCCCTGGCGAGCCCGACAGCCTGGCATGAAGCTTCCGTTGTACTGCGACTTTGTGCCTTTCAAGCCCCATTTGCCCCAAGCAACAAGCCACACCAGTTTCGGGAACCCAGTCTGACATGGACCCCAAGGCCATTCGGGTTCAGACCCGAGTAGAAAATCCGCATGACGGACAGCAGGCCCGTGGCTTCAAGTTCCGTGGCTAGAGTCACAGAAGGGAATCCTCAGCTAGCCCACGGCTGCGGGAGCCAGGCAGGCAGGCAGGCAGCTGGCCGTCCTCATCTGGAAGGTGCTCTCACCGCACGCACGTTCCCAGGAAGCCTGGGCACCAGGCCCAGGCAGAAGGGTCCCCAGTTGCCCAGACTCCTTGAGGCCCCCCCATGGGGGCGGGGGGCTGTGCCTACCAGGGCAAGTGGAGATGCCGGTCACGGCGGAGGGCTGCCGGCACACCTCAGGTCACGTGCCCAGGATGGCTCCTCAGTGGAGCCACCCATGCGATGACGAAAGAGCCTCACATAGGGATGGGGCCTCACATAGGGATGGGGCAAAGCACAGGTTAAGCCACCAGACTTTAACCACCAAAGCAGCACACGGAAAGCCCCGCCTTGGTGGGGGGGTCCCCCAGACGCCAAGCTCCCCTCAGTTCTGCCATGCATGGCTGCCTCCACTATGGGAACACCAGGTAGTCACCACCCAGACAAGAGACTGACCGGCCTTGCTCACTGCCCAAGGTGGACCCCAGGCTCCAGCCTCTGGCCCTCCTAGTGCCGTTTTATCCTTGGCCGAGTCCTGAGTTCACACTTAGGTTAAAAGTGGGGCTGAAAAGGGCCAGGGGACCCAGGCGTGGGCGTGGGGGGAGGCTCGCCAGCCGGCGGCATCCCAGGGAAGGTGCAGGCTAGCTGCGGCCCAGCCCGGGCCATCAGCAAGAGGTGGGGGAGGGGAGCATCTTGGGCCGGTTCCTGTTTAATGTGGTCAGAAGACCAAGGATGAGCAGTGTCTGTAGGTGGTTTATTTTAGCCCTCGGCTTGCTTCCCTGTGGGGGAGTCTGGAGCAGCCATAAGCGGCCCAGAAAGACCCGGCAGACCTCTGCATTGTCAGGCCCGGGAGTACTGCCGAGCTGTTCAAGCAGGTTCTGTAGGCTGCACCTCTAAAGCAGGCCCCAGGACAAAGGCGCTCTGCGAGGGGTCTACCGCAGCCGAATCCAGGCAGCTGGCTTCGCATGAAAGCCAGTGATGGCAGTCAGCTCCCGGCATGCTGTGGGTGCCAAGACCACGCCGTGAACCAACTTCAGGGTTTCCCAGTGAGCTGGAGGCCGTGAAACGCGCCGTGAAGTCCAATGGGAGACTACGGGAGAGCCCAGAAAATCCCACGTCACTTCGGGGGCCCCTCTGCACCAGTGTCTCAAGCCCATGGCTGGTGGCAGCCTGGGCGACTCCCAGCTCCAGGAGCGAGGCCTGGGCGACTCCCAGCTCCAGGAGCGAAGCGAAGGAGGGCAGCCTGGCTCCCAGGTGGGCCCAGGGGGCACCAAGGGAAGCGCCCCGCTGTGCCGCTCTGGCTCCCTAGAGGGCGCCGTGCACCGCGGAGGTGAGGTTCTCCAGGCAGAACACGAGTGGTGTTTCACAGCAGAGGGAGGCTGCAGCCCTGCTGTAGGGAGCAGCGGGCAGGGTCCTGAAGCAGGACAGGACTAGACACAGTGGGCAGGAGGGTTTGCGGGGTTGCTCCCCGCAGGACAGAGCCTGCCCAAGCATCGGCGGGGGCGGCGGCCAGGTCGCCTGTCCCAGCCTCAGCCAGCTGGCGCTGGGCCACTCGCAAGGCTCCTCTCAAGGCTGCTGTCCGGGACGCAGCTTGGGCGCGCAAGCCTGGCGTGCGGCCCTGAAGCCATCCGTGTGGCACTACCCAGCCTCCGGCAAGGCGTCCCACCACCCCTTCCAACCCCGACGGGCAAGCATGCCCTCCCCCAACGCGCTTCCCTCCGCCCCCAGGCGGCCCACGCAGAGCCTGCGCCGGAGCTTTGAGACCAGCGGCTGCGTGATACCCGGGAGCCCCCCACGACCCTTCACGGTGGACCAGGGCGGCACCGCAGAGGTTGCCAGGCGCCAGCGGCGAGCAGCCTGAGCTGGCCTGTGCTGACTTAACTGAGCACTTCCAGGTGGCGCCAGTGTGTCTGGCCCACAAGCCAGACATGTTCACCGACCCACCGTGCTGTTCGGTAGGGTGGGGACTCGGCGTGGCCTCCACGGGCCTGCCCAGGGCAGCCCACGTCCAGGGACGGGGCAGGGAGGAGCCACAGTCATCGGCGTGGTGTGGAAGACTACCGGGGTACCTGCCCGGCCCCTGCCCCGAGGGCTCCGAGCCCCTCTCCCCTGCTATGTCACCTTGCCAGAAGACTCCAGCACATCAGACGTGGCCCGGGCTGGAGGTCCCTCTGTGGGGGCTTCGCGGCCACCCGAGTTCACAAGCAGTTTCAAGACAGTCGGAATGCACTGTGCTGCTGACAACAGCCGTCGCAACACGCTGCACCCCACGGCAGAGTGCAGCGCCCCCCTGGACTGAGGGCCGCGCCTCGTCACTTGCCATTCTGGCCAGTTCAGGTGCAACAGGCTCCATCTGTCAGCAAAGGGAGGCTTGCTGCTGCGGAGAGCACGGGTTGCACCTCAGTCCAGTCACTGCGGCTCCTTGCAGCCAGTTTGAGGTCACCCAGGGTTCCCACCGCAGAGGGCAGTTTCTTGGCCGCCCACCAGTACAGGCCCCGCGAGGCGCCCCAGGCTCGGGGAGAGGCGCCCAGTCTCCTGAGGGTGGTCCTTACAGAGCAGCGCCAGAGGCAGTTCAAGACTTTGGGGGCTGGGGGGCCATGTGTGCCCGGCAGATGCGCCACCAGCCTTTTCAGACTCCCTGGCTGAGCAGGCCGTGCCCGTCTGGTCAGGGACGGGATCCCACGGCGTGACCGGTTTCCCTGGAGCAGGCCCAGCAAGTGAGCTGTGCGGGTCCCGGGGCTTGGGCCCCCACGAAGGCCCTCTGGGCCAAACCCCGAACCCTGTGAGAGCCCTGCAGAGACGACTCCTGGCAAAGCCGCCTTCGTTGCTGGAGCTGTTGTAAATCCACAGCGCTGCAGGTGCCTGGCGGCCCCCGGCGGCCCTGGCCACACCGGGCAGTGCCCTCTTTGGCCTGACAGGGAGCCCTAGCACAGCTCCTGTGAGTTTTGACAAGTCAGTCTGCTCTCCACAGGCTATGGGGTTATGTGTCCCTCACACTACCACCTCTGTCACCTGAGGGCTGAGGGGCAGGTTGGGCTCGGGCCTGGCTCCATCCAGCACAGGCACAGTGACCGGTGAGCGCAGGCCCCGAGCGGGGTGTTCTCTGCAGGGCACTGCAAGGCCAGAGACCCCATGAAGGGCACTGGTGCCAGGAGCGAGGGAGGACACAGCACAGCGGCCAGGCAGAGGGCGGCTTCCACTCTTCTCCCTTGACCCTCCCCCCAGTATCCTTGAGTTTCCATCACAGAAGTCAAGGCAGCGCCTGGGGCTTGGTCCACACCCCGATGATGTAGCTCGGTTTGCAGACAAGGAGCTAGACCACCTTCGGGTCAACTAAACAGCCTGGGAACCACGATGCCGCGGCCAGCAGGCCCGCGAGCACACGCCGGCACCCAGGCCCAGGGTTGGCGCCGCTCCCTGCATGGGCTGCGGATGGGGACCTGGCCGAGGGGTGCCGGGACAGGTCTAGGGGTGAGGGGAGCAGCTCGATTCCCCGGAAGGGCTCAACGTCAGTCTGTGCACTCTTGGATTGTGGGCCTGAAGCTAGGAACTCGTAATCCCCGAAAGGGTAAACGCCGGGCAGATGCCAGGAGCCAGCAGACCGGCCAAGTAGACGAGCCGTGGTCCTGGGCAGATGAGGGAAGGGGCTGCCGCCATGCAGAATCCCCTCGGGCACACCCGCACCCAGCCGGCTGAGCATCAGTGACTTTGCTGGTCGCAGGGACGACCACCTCTGCAGCCAGTATTTCCCCTAGCCGGGCTGGGTTTGCCAACACCAAGCTTCAGTCGCAGCTCTGTTATGAACGACCCAGCCGCAAGAACAGCTGACCGCTCCCTCATCACCCAGCTCACAGGCCGCTCTGGACTCGGCCTCGAGCGCACGGGGCCTTCGCCCGAGTTGCGGCTTCCAGGTCAGTTGTTTGTATCGTGCAGGCCCAGGGAAACCGAGCATTACTTACTGCTCTGAACTGCGCTCAGAGCTGCAGATACCCCAGGGCCCCGCCAGTGAGGCCGAAGTCAGGCGCACGACCGTGGGGAGCACCCGAGGCTGTGTCGCCCCCGCTTTGGGGGGCCACCTGAGCACATGGGACCTGTCGAGACCAGCAGGCTGAACCCCTGGGGCCCCCTCATATGAACACGGGGTTGCCAGCCGACCAGCGTGCCCCCCACGGCAGCAGAGGGCCACGAGCCCCCTCCGCAGAAAGATGCCTGCTTGTTTCCCGTGTGCTGGCTGACGAGCCCCTGGCTCGTGTCTCAGAGCGGCAGGCGGAGAGCACCGAATGCAGAGAAACGGCTTGGAAGATGCCGGTGACGCCGCAGAGGCAGCACAGCGGTCTGGGTGGGTTTCTGGAACATTCCAGCCCCCCGGAGAGCCAGTCTGGAAGATCAGTTCAGTAGGGTGGGCTGAGGACACTCAGCATGTGCAGACCCAGAGTCGGGGTTTGGCTGCCTGACCCCTGGCACCCCGCTGGCTATGGGTCTTCACTGGTGCCTGAGGGCGCCCAGTCAGGGGAGCTCTGGAGGGGGAGGGGAGGCGGCCACGCGTGATGACTGAGAAAGCCCTGTCTGGGCAGCACAGGTTTTCCTCACCCCAGCCTTAGTTTCTAGGGCTTTAGCTGGGCTTATCCCGTGCACGCCCAGGTGGGCGCTAGGTGGGTGCTAGCCACGTGCTATCCGGGCGGCGTCCTTGGCCAGGCCCTGGCCGAGCCTCTCCAGCCCCACCTGTTTTCAGTTGAGCAGCCAAGCAAGGACCCCGAGAAACACCACACAGGGGGCTGGAGCTAAGGACTCGCACCTGAGCACAGTTCTCTGCTAGGTGTCGATGCGAGGATTATCCAGCGGTGATTTCTGAGAGGGCCCCGCCCCGCGCCCCTGTGCCCAATCCTTACTCCCTGTTAACTGCCATACCGGTAACTTCGGGTGGTCAGTACTGGACCTTAAGGATGCTTTTTCTGTATCCCTATGCCTGGGATCGGCTGCTTTTTGCCTTTGCGTGGCAGGGCCCTAGGTCCAGAAGCACTAACGCTACAAGGTCCGTCAGAGTCGCCCCAGGTAGCAGCTGAGCCTGACGCCAGAGCCTCTGCAGCCAGCTGAGGCTGGGGCTCTCCTTAGCAGCCGCGTGCGCCATCCAGCCCCGCCCAGCCCACCTTCGTGCCTCTGGTTAGGTACCCTGGGGTGGGGGGGCAAGGGGGGCTCAGAAGCCGCCTCTGCACAGCACCTGGGGTGCCAACAGAACCAGAGGGGCCTGGGGCACCCCAACACAAGGGCCAGAACTCTGGAGAGGCAGCTCCCCTTGCCTCAGTCTCACAGGTGGGGGAGGGCCCTGGTTGAAGAGGCGCTCACAGGGTTTCTGAGGTTCCCCTGGCTGCCACGGAGGGCCTGAGGGAGGTGGTTGAGGCAGCCCAGCTGAGGAAACAGTTTGTGGCAGGGTCTGTTCCTGAAGTGAGGCTTTGGGGGGGGGGGCGCGGATGTGGACGCAGGGAGGGTGCTGCTCGGGCAGCGGCGGAGGTGGGGGTGCAGGTCGCTGAGGGTTGCTAGGTCCCAGGATACCCTTTTTCTCGGGTGCCCCCCCACCCTGCAGAGCGCAGGGGAGGTGTTTGGTCTCGAGGGTTTTTCTTTGATAGGGCGAGACACCACAGATGCCGAGTTACAGAAGTGAGGTCAGGGGCGTCTAGGCTGGTTTCAAGGCCTGCTGGAAACTCCCGTACCCCTTAGAGGGTGTAGGAACAAAGGCCTGGGTGGGAAGGAGCCCCCAGAGCCAAGTGCTGGAAGCACAGCTCTGATGCCCTGAAGTGTTACTGAGCCTCTAATAGGAGAAAGCCACACACCCAGAGAAGTCCCCTTACAGCTCCGCCCCACCCACCCCCTCAGAGCAGCAGCTTTTAGCAAGGCAGCGGCAACCACCTGCACCCAAGCTTTCAGACCAACAATTCCCTCTTTAGCCAAAAATAAGGAAGGTAGCGTCCTGCCAGAGCAGTGTTCGGGTTTAGTTTTATGGTCCCTTTTATTAGAGGTGGAAGCTCGGCACGGCTTTACAGGCACAGTTAGCAGCTTGCCAGTGCTGGAAGGTACCTTAGCCTCACTCCCATGCCCTGGTCTTTGCCCTAGGGGTGAACCCTAAATTGCCGCACCTGTCCTCAATCCCAGCCCCATTAACTGCTCGTGATTACACGCTGGTTCCTCGGAGCCAATTACAGCCGTGACCACGCCAGTACACGCTCTGGCCTCGGCCTCTGGGTCACCAAACGGGCTTCACACGTGGTTCCTTGATTGAGGCAGCATACGGGGTGTGGGGTTATCCAGTTTCGAGTTTACCATCTATCATAGTTTTTAGAGTGAGAAGCGGGGGTAGGGTATTACGAGGGGGCTTGCAAAGACTGGAAAGTAGTTTAAGCTGACTCAGAACACCTGAGCGCAGGAGCTCTGGGCCAGCAACACCCGAAGAGGCTTCTGGAAGCCAGAGAAAGTGATAGAGGCTCCCTTTATCCCGAGACCTCCACTGAGGCACAGCAGGTCGCTTTTAGGGCTCTGGCTTATACCCAGACTAGTTCAGTTTTAAGGAGTTTGTGAGAAGTGGGGGTAGGGTGTTACGAGGAGGCTTGCAAAGACTGGAAATTAGTTTAAGGTGGCGAGAGTAGCCGACTCAGAACACCTGAGCGCAGAAGCTCTGGGCCAGCAACACCCCAGAGGCTGCCGGAAGCCAGAAAAAAAGTGATAGAGGCTCCCTTTATCCCGAGACCTACAGAGGCACAGTAGGTCGCTTTCAGGGCTCTGGCTTCTAGCCAGACTAGTAGTTCAGTTTTAAGGAGTTTAGTAGGAATAGACAGACTGCGGAGGCTTGACAGACAGGCTTGGAGAAGGCTTGCAGCCGGATGGAGCCGGTGATGGACCGGTGACCCCGCCATAGCCCTGGGGAGCCAAAGGGCGGGACAGGCAAGAAGTGAGCCCCCGCCGCCAGCTTTGAGAGACAGCAGCAGAGAGGTTTAGGTTAGAGAGAAACAAAGCCAGGTTCACCCCACTTAGGTTTCAGGCCCCTAAAGCACCCACAGGGGCTGTACTTGGCTCCACTGTCGCCTGAAGAAAAAGCTCACCACAGCCCTGAGAAGTGAGAGCCCCACCCCAGTTCCCTTTCCTCTTAGGGTTTAGAAAGCCTGGTTTCCTCAAAGCCCACTTCCCACCCTCCCTCGTAGCGTTCTAAGAGAAATTCTGAGAAGTTTCGGCTCCAGCCCAGGCCACGTCCCTGGAGTTCCCGTTAACAGCTTTTCCCACCCGGAAAGGGCTGCTGCAGCCCGTCAGGCTTTGAAAGCGAAAGCGCAGAGCCCGGGGGCACCCGGCACGCCGGCCCCCCGACCCCAGCTCCGCGACGAGACGCCCATTCCCTTCCCTTCCCGCTTCCTCCCAGCAGCCAGCCCGCAGCCAGCCAGCTCCCACGCGCCCCCCGCGAGGTTCTGACGCGCCCAGCGGCCGGCATCGCCTTTTCAAGGGTCCGCGCGTGGCGTCACTTCCGGGGCGGGGCGAGCCGGGCGTGCGGG
>NW_004567113.1:55076909-55090118 GCF_000260355.1 Condylura cristata
CAGCCGCCCCCTGCGTTTGTCCCCGCAGAGAAGGTGTTCGCCAGCCTCCCCCAGGTGGAGAGGGGCGTCTCCAAAATCATCGGCGGCGACCCCAAGGGCAACAATTTTCTCTACACCAATGGAAAGTGCGTCATCCTGAGGAACATCGACGTGAGTACCCCGGCCGGCGCCCCCCTCCCCCGCCGTTGCCCGTTGGGGCTCTGCGCGGCGGGCCGTCAGCTCTTCCTCTTCCACTCCCGGGCGCCTGCCCCGCGGCGCCGGCCGGAGCGGACGCCACGCCCCCGCGGCCCGGGCCGGGACCACCCTTGAAGCCGGGAAGCCCCTCTCCTGTTCCCCCCGGGCTTCCCTCTTCCTGGGGAAACTGAGGCATGTTTCGCCCAGGCCCTTGGAATGAGGGCGAGCGTTTCAGGACCAGGACAGACCCCGAGAATTGCGGCTCGGCCTTGCGGTGGGGGGAGGCCTGGGGCCTCGGAGCCCCCATTCCCTCCTCCTGTCATCTGGCCCTGCGTGCTGGCCCGCTCCAGCCTGCAAGCTTACTTGAGGTGCTGCGCCTGGGCAGCAACACACAGGATCTCCAGGGCAGCAGGGCCCTGACTAACACCCAGGCCTCTGGCCCGCAGCCTGGTCATCCCTAAGGATCCCATCCCCAGCGCAGGATCAGGATCCACTCATTCCCATGAGTCATTCGGGCGGGCACCCTGTACCCCGGCTGGGGGGTGCTTCTAGAGCCAGCTTGCTGGGGAGCCCTCCCAGCGGCTCCTTACTCCCTTGCAGTGAGCAGCGGGCCTAGTCCCCTGGCACTCACTTGGGGGTGCACCCAGAAGCCCTCCCTCAGGCTCAGGGGTGGGGTGGGGCGGGGGAGGGACGGGGTCAGCCTGCAGCAGGGTGGCTGGGAGGGTTTCTCCAGCACCCAGTGTGGAGAGCCTGGAGGGCCGCTCCGCCCGGCCGTGCTCCCCAGGCTTGGCCGTTGGAACGCACATCTGCGAGGAGTGGTCCCCTGGGTGGGCACAGGCTGTGCATGCCCAGATGCACTGGCCTCCAGGAAACTCACAGTTGGCAGAGGGAGGAGGGCTGAGGGCCTCTTCTCCTGTAGGAGGAGAGGCGTCTGCGTGGTCGGGTTGCCTCTGCCCGCAGGTCTGCAGCCAGCCGGCAGCTTGTGCTCTGCACTCTGCACGCCTTTGGTGGCGGCTTCCGTCGGTGGCAGCTGGGCACCTCAGTTGGGGTGGGCACCACTGCGCTTTGAAGGTGATAGCAGCCACTCCAAGAGTCAGCCGGCTCCAAGGCCTCGAGGAGACCCGGCGGGGCCTGGGGGTGTAGGGTGGGTGTTGGCCGGGATCCGAGTGACTGGGAGTCCCCAGAATGAGGTGCTAAGCCTTTTGGAGACGGTAAGAGGTGCGACGGTTCCAAGTAGATGCTCACGCAGTTTGGCCAGTCGAATGCTCCGAAGTCCTTCTGGGGACCCCGAGTCGCAGGATGCCCCCCCAGGCACTGCGCGGCCAGGCAGCCCGCGCCCCCTCAGGGAGGGAGGTCTCAGTCAGGTGCCCACTCTGCCCCACACTGGGCGAGGTTCTCAGCGGCAGCATCTTCCACCCTCCCTCGGGCCCCGAGGCAAAGGAGACCAGGGGAGAGCCTCCAGTGGGGAAGCGGATCATGACCGCGGGCAGGCCACCTTCGCTGACCGGGAACCCCATCTGCTCCTGAGTGCCCTGATTTCACCAGTGCCCCAGAACTTACCGTTCGCACCAGAGGGCACACCTGCTTTCCCGTCCCACCTGTTTGTTCTTAGCAGCCCGGGAGGCTGGTAACGTGTCCCTCCCTAATCCGGGTGTGCACCAGGCATTAGGCCTGGTTTGCTTGGTGGGCCCTTGGCACGCAGGTAAAGGTGAGTCAGACTTCGCCAGTCTGAATCAGTACTTTGCTCGGGCCAGGGTACCTGGGGTGAAGTGAGCCAGGGATGCTCGTGGCGCCCCGCGTTGGCAGGAGGGGCAGTAGGTGGAGCGCAGCTCTGGTGGTGGGAGGGGGCGGGAGGCTGGGCCGCTTCTTGGAACGACCCCACGACTGTCGGCTGGGTGGGCCTCTCACCCCCAGCACGCCCCGCCACATTTGGGTTTCCCAGGCACGCGCCCCAAGTGGCAGGCCCCGCCTGGGCTCCCCCTCTCTTCCTGCATATAATTCTCAGCCAGTCCAGCGACTTTGTGCAAAGTGTCCTCAGTCTGCATTCCCCACTTCGCCCGTTCCCACCATCCTCTAAGCGGCTGGCGTCTCTCGCCTGACGTGCAAGGAACGTGGGCCAGCGCCACCCGGACGTCAGTCTCCCTGCTTCCGCGGGAAGTCCTCCAGCCTGCCCTGCACACAGGCTTCGGGGAGCGCCCCCCACGCCTCTGGCCCAGCCTCCTGCTCCCCTGGGCACGCATCCTTGCTCCTCCCATCTCGCCTTGTGCCTCTGTCGCTCGGCTTCTCTGCCCCTTTTGGAACCTGCGTGACTGACTGGGGTTGTCTCTGGACATTTCATTCTGGCCAGTGGTTAGTTATCACTCGTCAGGGGCATTACCTAAACAGCACCCCGTCCCAGCCTTCTGTACCCAAGTAATGCCCATGATACCTGGGGCACAAACCAGCAGGCCACTGGCCACTGCCACCCGCAGCGCCCACCAGAGGGCAGGGCCCTTGCCGATGCCCCTCGCACCACGGCTTCACTCCCTCTGGATGGAAGAGCCCGGCCACCGGCTCCGGGCCGGGAGGTCGGTGTCGTCTGCCTCAGCGCCGCCTGGTGCTGCACCTCAGAGAGCAGGCTGTAGTTGGAGGCCTGTGGGGACGCGGCCGTCCGGAAGTTAGCCCGTGGGGAGAGCCCAGGGGACGAGCCTGGATCCCCTCAGCCCCCGCCCCCCCAAGCAGACAGGGCAGGCCACTCCAGTGTTGGGACAGACCCGCCACCTTGCCAGCAGGCAGCCGGAGCGGCTGCACCCACCCCGGGGGCAGGCTGGGGCCAGCTTGTTGGAACGCCCAGGCCCAGGCCAGCAGTCGGCGCTTCCGGGAGTGGCGTGCCGGCGCAGCATGTGTGCTGTGAGCATGGCCGCAGCGGCCTGCCCTTGCAGAAGGACAGTCCCAGCCCTGGGGTCATGTTCGGGTCCACCTGGACAGAGCAGCTGTCCACACGGGGGTGGAGCGAGAGGATTGGCGGTCCTGCGGGCCGGCCTCCCTTGCGGGAGGAAAGTGAGGCTTGGAGCACATGGGGTGGCACGCGTTTCTTAGCTGGGCACCTGGGTTACGACGTGCCTGTGGCCCCCGGCCAGTCACGGTCTGAGCTGGCTTGGCGCAGACATTGTGTACACACACCCCCTTGCCCTCCTGCCCTGGTAGTCTATTACCAGGCCTTCTCAAGCATCTACTTGGTAGCAAGGCCTGTGCCAGCTCTGGACACGCTCATCCAGGATCTTTACTGGGGGAGCCCCCAGCCTAGCCGGGAGCGGGGCTCGGTCTTCAGGCCCAGCCCCACGACAAGCAGAATGGACACGGAGCAGCTGTGTCCGCGCAGAAGCTGAGTAGAGGGCTGGAGAGCGGCACTGTCCCGGGCAGCCCCTCTGTGCCGGCCCTGGGTGTGCCACAGACCCTCTTGGCAGATAGCAACAGGGTCAGGTCTGCGGAGGGCTCCGTCGAGGCGGAGAGCTCTGGAAGCAGCTCACCCAGACACGGACGTACTCGGCTGTGTGCCCAGCTGCAGTGCTGGGGTTCCCGCGTGGGTCCGCTAAGCCCGTCTCCAGCCACATCACTCAAGCTTAAGCCAGGGTCGTTGGGGAGGCCAGCTGGGCCTCAACCTAGTGAGGGCTCCTTTGGCAGATGGGGAAGGCAAACAGGGCTCAGGCTGCCTGGCATCCTCTGGCCCCCTGACTCAGCCTCTGTTCTGTTTCGGGAGGGGAGCAGGGCGGGCTGCTGATTGCAGCCTCACCCCTGAGGCCAGTGAGACGCCCTGGGACGCCTGGGGGTGCTCACCGGGATCCTGGCCAGAGCCCTACCCTACCCCGCCCAGGACAAAGTTGTTAGTCACAGATGGGACCTGCTCTGGCGTCTGAAGGCCATTTTCCGCTCTTGCAAAGCCTGCTGCGGGACACTGCGAGGCGGCCCTGGTCCTGAGCCTCCGCCCCTCCACAGCAGGGGAGCCCAGGCTTCTCTGGCTCCTGGACACCGTGGACGGCGGGGCGTCCTGAAGTGTGGCGGAGGCAGGCCAGCCTCCACACCCCCAGGGGAAGGCCCCGGATGGAAGCCTGGCACTGGTGGTGGGCGGAGGGGAGGTGTGATGGGTCCGGCTGGGGAGCCAGGGCCGCTGCCTCAGTTCTCTGTGACTGCAGAGCACAGGAAGTCTGGAGAGGCCCGCGAGTGGGAGCCCTTGCCAGAGTGGGAGCCCCGAGGCCGGCTTCCTTCCCCTCTCACTTTCTCTTCCCCAAATGACGGGCTCCCTTCGGCTCCTGTGCTCCTTCCTAGAGTGCAGAAGGGGGGCTGCCCCCGGGGTTCCTGGTGCTGGTCTGTAATGGGCCCGACCTGCAGCCCAGGGTGGGTGCGGGAGGCACCCACTGCCCCGCCCTCCTGTGGCCACGCTCTTCGGCCTCCCCTGGCTTAGCCACCTCCAGCCCCTTCCTTCTGCTGCGAGAGGCGGTGTTCCCTGACACTACCTCACCCTCGTGGTGGGCACTGGGGGTCCTGACTGCCGAGGCTGGGGTCTGCCGCCTATCGGGGGAAGCACCGGTGAGGGTGGCACTCACTCCAGGGCCTTCACCTGGGCATCTCCCACCCTTTCCCAAGACCTCTAAGTGGGGCGCCCGGTGTTTCAGGCGGTGCCAGGGAGGGCTCTCGCCGCCCGAGTGTGGCGTCACTGGTGTGTCTCGCTGTGAATTGGGTGGGCTTTAAGACCCCTGAGTGGCCACAGGCCTGCACAAGGCTCTCGGGGGTTGGGGGTGCCCACAGGCTTCTGGGCACGGGACTGTGTCCCTGTAGAAAGTCAGCACGGGGAGCCCGGTGCCTGGCGGGCGTGAAGGCACACGTTACCGGGGTGTAGCCCAGATACAAAAAAGCTCATCTGCATCACATGCAAACCTGAGGTTTGACAGATACAGTCAGCCCAGCCCCATCGCCAGCACAGGACATTCCGGTCATTCTGGAAAGTGCCCTCTGACCCCCACGATCTGCTTGCTGCAGCCCCTGCCCCTGCCAGGACAGCTCCCGCCGCTGCTTGGGCCGCCTTTTCGAGACACTACGAGGAACCACATCACTGGCCAGCCTCCTGCTGTGGGGGTGCAAGGGCCTTGTTCCTGCCCCCCACTCTCGCCTGTAGAGAGTGGGTGGGGGGTGCTTTCCAGGGCACGGCGTCTTTTTTGGGACTGTGCTTCCCCCGGGGGGGTGCCCACAGCGAGCGAGCGGGCCGCAGTGCCGGGCGTGGGTTTTGTTTCATAAAGAGCCTCCGGCCCGCGGCGGCCGCGGCAGCAGCAGGGCACCCAGCCTGGCCGCCGGGGGGCCTTCTGCTTCCTTAGCGCGTTGGCCCCGCGGGGAGAGGGCTCATCTGTGCATCCTGAGTGTCAGGGTCCCTCATGCCGAGTTCACACTCGGGGAAGGGCCGGGGGAAGGGCAGCTTCGGGGTGAGGCCGCGGCACTGAGGCCCAGCAGAGACACGCCCCGGCCAGCTCTGGTCTGGGCCCCCACAGCCACGCCCGCCCTGTTCTCTGACCTGGCCGCGCCCTTCAGCCTGGGAGCCTGGGTGGCAGAGGCGTGACGGGGTTCTCCTGAGGCTTACTCCGCGTCCTGTGGGACAGACACCTGCTTGCTTGTGCTGCGGCACGTGCAGAAAACACCACGGGAGGGAATCCCCGAGTTCGGCGACCTCTGAAAGCAAGTTCAGACGGCCTGCGCCCCAGAGAGGCACTCGCCGTGCCTCTGGGGTGTTCTCTGGGAGGTCTGGGCTTCCCGGCTGCTGGTGCTCACCCGTCTCCTCCCCGCAGAACCCGGCGGTCGCCGACATCTACACGGAGCACGCCCACCAGGTGGTGGTGGCCAAGTACGCGCCCAGCGGCTTCTACATCGCCTCCGGAGGTACCTGGCGGGCGCGGGCCGGTGGGCGGGGCTTGGGCTGGGCTGACGGGTCCGCTCCGTGCAGAGCAAGGGGTTCCCCTCTGGTCGGCAGATGCGCTCGTGAGGTGGGGCCCGTGCTGCGCCGTGTGGCGCGAGTGTCCACGTGTTCCTGGTCCCCGCACAAGGCCGCCTCCCGGCTCGTGCGCGGCTCCACGGAGGCTGGGTGAAGGGCCGCGCGGCACGCAGGCCTTTGCACTGGAGGGCTGCGCTGGCTTGGTCCTTGGTGGGAGACCGACTGTCTACAGATGAGGCGGCGAGCACAGGAGTTCGAGGTGCTTGTCTGCTCCCCCCATTTGCTCGTTCGTTCTCACATACAGGTTGGGGGCAGGGCTCTCCAAGGAGGGCTGCTGTCTGCACCGCACCCCCAGCGAGGCTTGACCCTACGGGCTGTGCAGCGGCCTCCCAGGCTGGCTCCCTGGGTGAGCCGGCCTCTGGTGCCCTCCAGAGCAGTTGGGGGGACCCAGCGTAGGAGTGGGCACCTTGGCCCCACAGGTCAGGCGACAGCAAGGTGTCTTTCACGGGCTGTGGCAGGCGGGCTTTGGGTCCGCCCTGCTCAGCCAGCAAGAGGCCTCCGGTTTAAACGCCCAGCCTCGGCCTGGTGCCTTTTAATCTTGTCTTCTCGGGAGAGCGGTGTGGTCGGCAGGCCTGGCACGGTGCCCAGCTGCCTGTCCCGTCCCGGCTAGTAGGGCAGCGCCCAGAAGTCAGGGCCATGGAGGGCAGCCGGCGGAGCCCCTCCAGCCCTTGGAACCGAGGGAAGACCAGGGAGCGTTGGCCGTGGCCCCTAGAATCCTGGGCTCAGACCGGTGCAGTGTGCGGGGCAGCGGCTAGAGAGGCCAGCTGGGTGGGTCACCAGGCACCTGGTGGGGGCGGGGCCAGGCCCCGGGTGCCGAGTGCAGGGTCCAGTAAGTTGGGCAGCCTGCAGCTGCTCCCAGGTGGATTCTAGCACACGGCCTGTGAGGCTGGCTTCCGTCTGCTGAGAGGGTGAACCTTCTGGAAGCCCTGTGGTGTGAGGAGCCCACAGTAGGGCCTAGACAGCAAGTCCATTTCTGCCTTTCCAGGAGTCCACCACCTTACGATGGTGCTTGGGGCAGGGCTGTTGCTGGGACAAGCCCAAGGTCCTTCTAGCAACTTCCTCCTCTGGTGATTTTGATGCTGGTGGCCTGGCCCACCCAGTGGGGGAAGGCAGCTGGCACCCTTGGCACGGAAGCAGGGGGCAGGTGCGCTGAGAATGCTGTTACGTGTGGGGACGGGGCCCCGTGTGGAAGGCGTGCGGAGGGAGGCGCCCTTCCCTGCTGGTGTGTGCGTGCTGCCTGCGTGCGTGGCCGTGGGAGGCCCTGCTGCCCAGGCAGGCCTGCTGTGCGTCTCTGCGCCTGGAGCAAGACCTGGGCCCTGAGGGTGCCCAGTCAGCTCTGGTGACCACTGCAGGCCGCCTGTCACCTGCCCTCCCGGCCCAGCTGCTGCTGAAAGAACTGTATGAAGGAGCAGCAAGGCCCGATGCGGGAGGCCGCTGGAGGGTGGTGACGCCAGCCTGGCGCCGTCCATCCGGGCACCTGACCGCGCCCCGGGCCGACAGACCCCAGAAACAGTTCTCAGCGTTGGGAAGCCGGGCGTCCCTCCCGGTCAGGGCCTCTGTGCGTCCGTGTCGGCGTGAGCGCCTGGCCCGAGGTGGCTGTCTTCTCCCTGTGTCCACAGGGTGGAACGCGTGGGGTGCTCTCCTGGGTCACTCTTTTAAAGGGACACTAATCCGTCCGGGGGTTCGTCCTCGTGACCTAGCCTTCTGCCAGAGGCGCCCCGCCTGGTGCCACCGCCGTGCGGGCTCAGTGTGGGTTTGGGGGGCGCCCGAGGCCCTGGCTGCCAAGGGCAGGCTGGTCTGGCCTGTCTGAGACGGCGCCTTGCTGTGCTCTCGGGACTTGGCGCGGCCTGTGGTGTGACTCGTGCGAGGCCGAGCCCGGCTGGCTCCCGCCCACACGGGCTCCCGTCTGGCACTGGCCCCTGCCACGCCCTTTCCTGCCAGCTGGCCTGCTTGTTCACGGGGTGCTTAGCCAACTCCAGGCCTCCCCGGGCCTCGTCACCGTGCACACCTCCTCCAGTCTGCCACCCCTGGGAGCCGGGCGCCACTCCCCGCCTGCCACACCGCTGCTCTGAGTCTGCCCTGCGAGGCCAGGCCGCCAGCGGCTCTCCAGGGCCAACTCGGACTAAGGGACTAAGCGGCCGCCAGTGCCCGCGTGTGCGGAGACCTGTCTGGGCCACTCCCACTAGCTCCTGTTACCTTCACGGCAGTGTTCCTGGGCGGCACCCGAGGGGCAGCCCGGCAGGGGCCAGGGGCCAGGGGTGGTCCGTGCTCGGAGGTGGCGTGTTCAGGGCCCGCCGAGGGGGCTGGGACCCGGGTTGCCACCTGGCCTGCGGGTGAACCTCCAGAGCGAGCAGAAAGCGCCGCGCAGCCCGTAACGTGGCGGCTGAGCTCCTTGGGGAGGCCGTGTGGGCGTCCGTGCCGGGAGCTCAGTGACAGCGTCGTGGCGGGGAGGCAGGGCGCGGCCCCGCTCGGCGCTGGGTGTGAGCTCGCTGTAGTAAGGCTCAGCCACGGCGTCACGCCCCAGCCACGTCAGTAGCGTGGGCTGCGGCGTCTTGCTGGAGGGAGACGAGCCACGGGGCCGCGCGCACCCAGGGCGGTTATTCCGCAGGCCTGGCGCCGGCGGGCGGGGCGAGCCTGGCTGGACAGAGCCGCCTCCGGGCGGCAGGCACAGGCCTCGGGGCGGCCATGGGAGAGCGGAGGCCCCTCCTGGCGGAGGTGCGTCCGGGGCCGCCCGGCCAGCCCAGCCCTCACGCCTCTGTGCCCGCAGACGTGTCTGGGAAGCTGCGCATCTGGGACACCACGCAGAAGGAGCACCTCCTCAAGTACGAGTACCAGCCCTTCGCCGGGAAGATCAAGGACATTGCCTGGACGGAAGACAGTAAGAGGATCGCCGTGGTCGGGGAAGGAAGGGAGAAGTGAGTGCCCGGCCCCCGCCCCGCCCTGGCTCCGCCCCCCAGCGCTTCCCCGCCGGCCTGGCAGCCCCCACGCAGCTCCTCGGCCAGGACCTGTCCGTCTCGGTGTCCGTGGCCCTTGTCCCCCTGGGACTCCACTTGTGGGTCCGGAACCTTCTAGGCGGTAGCTCGCAGGAAAGGGGGAGGGCGGAGGCAGGGAGCCCGTGGCGGCCGAGCTGCCCACCCGCCGCAGGGGGGCCGACACCCCCGGCCGGCGCACCCCGACTCCCCGGCCCAAGGCGGAGGCCGGGCCCCTGGGGGAGGGCTCCGAGTGCGCCCGCTCTCCCGGCCCAGGAGCAGCCAGGTCCCCTCCGGGGCAGTCTGCGGCCTTCTGGCCCTTGGCCTGGCCCCGGCCTCTGCAGGGGTCCCCGCCACCCCGTGTCACCCCGTGTCTTCCCCAGCCCTCTCGCTGTGCAGATACAGCCGGCTGAGCGCAGGGCCGCTTGCTAGTTGGGGGCGACGGGTGTATTTCCGCGAGACAGCTGGCCGGGGCGCAGGCCCCTCCAGACCGCGTGGTCCTGGTGGTCGCGCCCCGCCCCCCGCCCCGCCCCCGCGCTGGCCGCTCGGCGCCCCTCCCCGGGCAGGACTGACCTGTGCCTGCTCTCGGTGCAGGTTTGGCGCCGTCTTCCTGTGGGACTCCGGCTCTTCAGTGGGCGAGATCACAGGCCACAACAAAGTCATCAACAGTGTGGACATCAAGCAGAGCAGGCCGTACCGGCTGGCCACGGGCAGCGACGACAACTGCGCCGCCTTCTTTGAGGGGCCACCCTTCAAGTTCAAGTTCACCATCGGTGTAAGCGCGCTCCCCCGCAGGGAGGCTCCTAGGCCAGCGCGGGACCTGCGCGTCTGTGCCCGTCAGATGCTGGCGCCGGGGGAGGGCAGCGACACGGGCCGCGTGGCCTGGGAGTTGCAGGCAGGAGGAGGCCCCCCCGAGGCCCCCTGCGGGCGGGACCCCCTTGGACATGTCTGGGGGCAGTGAGGCCTGGCACGTACCTGGCTTGGAGGTGCCTCCTGGGGAGGGCAGCTGTGGCGCCTGGTTGCCCTGCTGCGGGCCCAGCGGGTGCTGAGAACTGGGCGCGCTGTGAAGGTGTGTGTGCCCACGGCTCCCCGGCCGGCGTCCCGGGGCCTGGACCCAGCTCCCTGCCTGCCCCTGGCCTCGCTGCGGGGTGCCAGGCCGGTGGGGCCTCTGGCGTCAGCGCCCGCAGCTGTGCATTTGAGGCCTGCACAGCCCAGGGACCCCTGCACTACCCCTCTTGTTCTTCCGTCGTCGCTGGGCATCCGCGGTGGGGGGGAGACACACAACACTGTGGCCGACCACGGCCCTGGGGCCACTGGCAAGTCGCAGAGATGAGGTAGAGTCCCGAAAGCGGCTGCTGTCCGCCTGGGTGTCTTCCCAGTGAGTCAGACGCCGGGCACAAGGTAGAGCCAGAAGGGGCGGTGCCGCCTCCCCAGCTCCCCTGCGGGCAGGGTTCCCGACTCCCCTGTTCCTAGGGAAGCGGGCCACGTTTCACCCCAGGCCCGTCTGCACCGTGCGAGACTCCGGCGAGGCTGTGGGCCCCTCTCCTGGGGCCTGGGCTCACGGGGAGGCGTTAGGTCTGCAGAAAGACTGATGTCAAGTACAGAAAGGAGGGCAGGGCGCTCGGCCTCCACACCCACCCCAAATGCCAGGTGTGGCCAGCTAGGGGGGTCAGCTGCCCTAGGCCCTCGGCACCCCAGAGTCAGCTGGCGCGTGGGGGCTGTCTGGCTTCTGGGGCTCATGGCCCTGAGGGTGGGCTGAGGTCGCTGCCTGGGACGGCCTGGCCAGGGAGGGGCTTCCCACATCGCATGCGGCCAGGCCGGAGGCCGGTGGGCTGCTCCCGGCCTCGTGTGCACTCCAGCCGGCCGCTCGCTCCCCGGGCCCCACCCAGTGTGCTGCTGCCCTCGGGGTCGGGCGCCGCAGCGGCTGCACTGGGCGATGCCCGCCTGCCCCACACTCGGGCCCTCAGGCCGCTGGCCCATGGGTGATGAGGACGCCCGCCCCTGGGGCGGCAGCCCCCTCCGAGAGCTGTGTCCACGCCCTGGCCCGCGTCACAGAAGGCGGTCTGTGTCCAGTGCGGCTTGATCCCGGAGCAGCAGGTGCCGGGCCGCTGCCCGGCCGCTGCCCCCGCCGGCTGCGCGGGAGCTGGCCCCGCGACATCTGCCGCTTCGAGGTGGGCGGCACCTGCCAGCCCAGCCGGGGTCTTGCCCGAACAGAGGCTTCCCCCACTCTGCCGAACAGTTAGGGGTGACGTCCGGCTGTGGTGAGACGCGCCGTTCCCCCACACCGCAAAGCCAGTGTGGGCGCTCTCGTGCCAGGCTTCTGCTGGTTTCCGGGTGCCTCGCTCTGGGCAGGTAGACGCCGAGGCCGCTCGCGTCTGCCAGGCGCGTCTGGGTGGCTGCGCTGGGCTGCCCCTCGGCCTCCCTGGCCCCGTCCGTTGTGTGCGGTCTGCGTGAGCCCGGGGGTGTGGGGCCAGGGAGAGGCCCAGGGAGGGCCAGCGCCAGCCTTTTATTTGACTCTGCTGGGGCCGCTCCGTGGTGGCTGGCGAGGGGCAGGCGAAGCTGGGGTGCCTTGGTGCTGCTTGGCTGAGCCCACCTGGGTGTGCCCGCGGGGACAGCTGAGGCTGGGGCCCTGCCGGTGACCACCTGGTGGTGGCTTCATGGCCGCCAGACCGACGTTGCCGGTGCTCAGTGGATACAGGTGATGGGAGGAGGTCATGAGGTCAAATGCAGACTGGTCCCTGGGGCCCGCTCAGTAGCTGGCAGCCACAAAGAGCCCCCCAGTCTGGGGCCTCCGCGACGCTTCCCCAAACCTGTTCCCTTCGCAGTGGCCCACCACCGTGGGCAAGGGGCTATCCCGGAGGGAATGCCGAGCTGGGCTTGGAAGAGGGGAGCCCTTGCTGTGTCAGCGAACTGTGGCCCCAGAGTTGATTATGATTTGGAATTCGATGGGAGCTGAACATTTTCCTGAGGGAAATCAGCGCCCCTTTGCCTGAAGTCCATCTGGCCTGGCCCCTGGGGGTCTTCTGGGGTCATTTCTGGGGGAGCCCTCCTCGTCGGGCTGCTCGGGGCTTAGACGTAGGGGACCTGCCTCCTCTGTGTCACGTGAGGGACCACGGCGGCAGCAGCTGGGGCGAGGGTGGAGAAGGGCGGCTCGGCCCAGGAGCTGCGGTGACTCATTTGTCCCAACGGCCCTGGGTGGCCTCAGGGCTGTGGCAGTAGCAGTTGGCAACCGCCAAGGGGCTCCCCGCCACACACGGTTCACCCCGCTTCTCCCCTAGACGTGCGAGGGTCCGCTGCAGCCTGCGTGCCGAGGGCGGCCCAGCGCCGCCCAGGCCTTGTTTTCGGGTGTGGGAGGCACAGTCTCTGGGCGAGGCCCCCCCAGGTGGGGAGATGAGCTCACGCGCGCATTCGGGCAGTGAGTCAGCCGTCCTGGCGCACCGGTCCTCTCAGCTGCCCAGACGTGGCCGGAAGGTCACGGAGGTGGTTGGTTTTCTTCAAAACCTCATTGTTGGCGCAGCACATGCCCCCCTGCCGGGCACTGGGCCCAGGCAGGGGACGGCCCGCACGGGTGCGCGACCCCAGCCGGGCTGCCCGGGACCTGTTTGGTCTCGCCCCTGCCCGCGCCCGCGGGCTGGCGGCTCCCAGGGGCCGTGAGCTGGTGTTGCGCAGGCCAGGGCTTCCTCGGGGACCTCCCGCTGCCGTCGGCCCGCTGTGACCTTCTGCTTCCCCCAGGACCACGGCCGCTTCGTCAACTGTGTGCGATTCTCTCCTGACGGA
The DNA here is from genome assembly GCF_000260355.1 of Condylura cristata. NCBI lineage: Eukaryota > Metazoa > Chordata > Mammalia > Eulipotyphla > Talpidae > Condylura > Condylura cristata. The sequence continues at coordinate 55,089,846 of NW_004567113.1, forward strand.
AACCGATTTGCCACAGCCGGTGCCGACGGCCAGGTGAGGGCAGGGCCTCCGCGCTTGTCTCCTGCGGCAGCCGGACAGGGTGCGGGAGCCCAGTCTGCCCCTCGGGCACGGCGTCCCCGGGTGTCACCACGCGTCTGGACGCCTCTGTCCCCTGCCCGTGGGGCTGAGGCTCGGCCTGTCGGCCTTGTTACTTAAGACCCACGTCGCAAGGGTGGCCGGGCGGCCGTGCCCAGCACGTGCCGGCTCTCGGGGCTCCCCGCGCGTGGTGACGCC
>NW_004567113.1:55090401-55094709 GCF_000260355.1 Condylura cristata
CACGCGGGCTCGCTCCCGCCGAGCCCCTCCCGCCGCCGAGGGCTGCGGCCTGACGCGCCGCTTTGCCTGACCAGGTCAGTTGGAGTCCTGACAGCACCCACCTGCTCTCCGCCTCCGGAGACAAAACCTCTAAGATCTGGGACGTCAACGTGAACTCGGTGGTCAGCACGTTTCCCATGGGCTCCAACGTGCTGGACCAGCAGCTGGGCTGCCTGTGGCAGAAGGACCACCTGCTCAGCGTCTCGCTGTCCGGGTACATCAACTACCTGGACAGGAACAACCCCAGCAAGCCCCTGCGCGTCATCAAGGTGAGGCTGCCGGGCGGGCAGGTGGGTGCCCGACTGGGCTGAGGCCAGCGCGGCTGGGCCCTGGGGGAGCTGGCGGGGCCCAGGGCGGAGTTCCAGGGCCGGGAGGGGCTGCGGGGGGGCTCACCCTGCGCCCCACTGTCTCCTCAGGGCCACAGCAAGTCCATCCAGTGCCTGACGGTGCACAGAAACGGCGGCAAGTCCTACATCTACTCTGGGAGCCACGACGGGCACATCAATATCCTTCCGTGCTCGGGGCCCACTGTGGCCCGAGGCTCGCTGCTCCTGCCCAGGCAGCAGAATCGCTTCGTGTTGGAGTCCGAGGGCGCGCGGAACTGGCAGCTGAGCCCTGGTTGTCACAGGGCAGGGCGGGCTCAGGTCGCCAGAGTGCCTGCCCCACGTTGTGAGGCCGGGGCCGGGCCGCCTGGCTCCCTTCCGAGCTGGGCCCTGGAGGTGCGTGGAGCAGCCTGTGAGCCCACTCTGTGTCTGGGGCCTGTGCCCCCCTCCCGGGACTGTCGGAAATGTGGGCCAGCCCTCCGGGGGAGGAGGCTCAGGCTCACGAGAGCCCCCAGAACCCCAGGCCTGGGGCCTGTGCAGACGGCTCTGCTGAGGCCCTGCTGAGCGTGTCCAGTGCAGCACGACTCCCCCTCCCCCCAGCTGGCAGGCTGCCCTGGGGGCTCCACAGCCCCCAGAAACCACTAGAACCAGTTTCTGGAGCAACACCCCCAGCACATTGCCCCTTCTCCTCCACTTGTCCCCACTTTGCTGTCAGCCCCCCACGACCTTCAGCTGTGGTGCCCACAGGTATACCAACCCCTGGACCCACAGCCCCCCTTGGAGAGGAGGTTGTCGAGGAAGAATCTGGGCTTCCGACTGGACGTGACCAGGAGGCCCCCAGGCTGGGGCTCCCTGTCCCGCCCGCTCCCCGGGCTTTTCCTTGACCCGCCCACATTACTGGGACTCGGAGACGGGGGAGAACGACTCCTTCGCAGGGAAGGGCCACACCAACCAGGTGTCCAGGATGACCGTGGATGAGTCGGGGCAGCTGGTGAGCTGCAGCATGGACGACACGGTGCGCTACACCAGCCTGGTGCTGAGGGACTACAGGTGAGGTGCGCCCCATCTGGCTGAGGCGGCCGGCGCCCCGCACTTCAGGACGGCCAAGGCCCAGGCCTCTGGGGGAGGCCCCACCCTCGGCTGTGGCGACCCCGGCCTGGCCCGGCCCCCCTCCACACCCGGGGCCCCGCCCCTGCTCTCGGCTCCGCCCAGACCCGGCCTGGCCCGGCCCCCCTCCACACCCGGGGCCCCGCCCCTGCTCTCGGCTCCGCCCAGACCCGGCCTGGCCCGGCCCCCTGACACTGTCTCCGGGCCGCTCGCCTCCGGGGCCTGGCAGCCGGCGGAGCCCCGGGTCTGCCCTGTGCGCACAGCTGTCCGCGCCGCGCCCTCGGGTCGCCCGGCTGGGCGGGGGCTGGCGGGTGCGTGCCACGGGCAGGACCAGCGGCTCCTCGGGCCCGATCTCGAGCCGGTCCTGAGCCGCACAGCGCGCCACAGCTCCCCACGTGGCCTGGCTGCGGTGGGCGGCCACGCCACACAATCCCGACGCGTCCCCTCTCTCTGACAGCGGTCAGGGGGTCGTGAAGCTGGACGTCCAGCCCAAGTGTGTGGCCGTGGGCCCCGGAGGGTACACCGTGGTCGTGTGCATCGGGCAGGTAGGCTCTGTGGGCGGCGGCGGGCGTCCCGGCTGTGCTGTCCCCACGCCCCCCGGCAGCCGCGCCAGCGGTGGCTTCTGCGAGCTCCTTGTGCGCTCGGAGCCGCCCTCGGCCGCCCCTCGCCGGGCGCAGGTGCCCCTTAGACGGGAGGCAGCAGCGCCGGGAGAGCCCCGTCGCCGGCAAGCGGGCTGGTCTGTCGCCCGGCCCGGCAGCCTGGGGCTGCGGCTCAGGCACGGCCCTGCCCTCGCTGCGCTGCGTCCTCGTCCCTCGCAGCCCACGGAGGGTCATGAGCGTGTGCCGGGCTGCCCGCACTGTCTCGAGCGAGGCGCCGGGGCCACCTGGGACAGGGAGCTGGGCCCGTCCGAAGCCTGGGGTCTCCAGCCAGACGCGTGGCCCGCTCTGCCTCCCTGGGGGCGCCCCGACCGAGACCCAGAATTCCCTCGCAGGCGTCCTGTCAGCAGGCCTGGGCTCCCGGCCTGCCGACGGGGAGGGCGGGCTTCCCCAGCCCCCGCTGGGCAGGAGGCAGCGCCCAGGGGCAGGCTGCCACTCAGGGCCCACCGCGCACATGCCTCGCGCGCAGGCTGCCGCCTCGGGGCTGCTCGTTTCTGCGTCTGGGTCTCCAGGCGCGCTGCCCAGCCGTGTCTGACATCCCCGTGGTCGGGGCCGCAAAGGGCCAGGCGGCTTGGCACGGGAGGACGAGGGCCGGGCCGGGGTCCGTGCGCCCAGGCCCGGCTCTCTGGGGCAGCCCGTGTGGCGCGAGGCTCCGGGAGCTTGCAGAGCGGCTGGCAGAGGCCCTCTGGGGGCCTGTGGTGGTGACGACAGCCCATGTTGTCGCACTCCTGCCCTGCTGACCACTGCGCGGGGTGGCAGACTCAGGGCCCCGGCCCCGCCCACCCCAGCCTCGGGGCAGCAGCCACGGGGAGCTGCGGCTCTCACGGCCCGATCGTGTCCCGTAGCTCGTGCTGCTCAAGGACCAGAAGAAGTGCTTCAGCATCGACAACCCCGGCTACGAGCCTGAGGTCGTGGCGGTGCACCCCAGCGGGGACACGGTGGCTGTCGGGGGCTCGGTAAGGCGCCTCCCCACGCCCAGCCCGGGAGCTCTGGGTGGCTGGGTGACGTGCCCGTCTCGGGGTGGCCGGTAAGCGGGGGAGCGGCCCTCGGTGACCTGCAGCTCCCCCAGCCCCCGAGCTGGTGCGGCAGCTGGCCCAGGGGGGAAGGCTCTCTGCGGCCAGCACATCCTGGAGCGCGTGGAGGGAGGGAGGGCCTTTGCTTCGGGTCCCCCGTGAGAGGTGGGGGAGCAGAGGGGTGCCCCTGAGCTGGCCCGAGAGGCGCAGGGGAAGCGCCAGGGCCCTGCTGGGCGCGGATGTGGTGGGGCTGCGGCCTCACGCCGGGCACACGGGGCGGGGGTGCGGCTCCCCAGCTGAGAAGCCGCGCGCGGCCGCAGGGCCAGGCCCCCCCGCGGGGAGAGCTGGGGGCCTGCGTGTGCGCTGACCCCTGCACCGGCCCCGCAGGATGGGAACGTCCGCCTCTACTCCATCCTGGGCACCACGCTGAAGGACGAGGGCAAGCTGCTGGAGGCCAAGGGCCCCGTGACCGACCTGGCCTTCTCCCACGACGGCGCCTTCCTCGCCGTGTGTGACGCCAGCAAAGTGGTCACGGTCTTCAGCGTCGCTGACGGCTACTCGGTGAGCGAGCCGCCTGTCCCCTCCCGCCGCCGCCCACAGGCTGGAGGCCGGGGCTCCCTGCTCGGGTGGCAGGGCCAGGCCTGTGGAGACGGACGCTGGGCAGCCTGGCCAGGCGGCGCCGCCACTGGGCCGAGCTCTCGCCCAGGGTTCTCCTCTTGCCCGCTCGGGGAAGACCCTCTGTGGTTCCGGTCGTCCAGACGCTGCCCTGTGCGGGGAACAGGGAGACCCAGGAGCTGCCTGTATCCGGCAGAGTGGGGGTGAGCGGGTCCAGGCGGCGAGCACTGCCAGCCCTTCTCACGGCAGGGCGCGGTCTGAGAGCCACTGGGTGTGAGCAGCTGGTAGGGGCAGGGGCGCAGGCTCGCCCGGTCCAGCCCTCCCGGGTCCCCAGTTCTCAGCGGATTTGAAACCCGCAGCAGAGTTGGGAGAACCTTACGGCCAGCTCCGGCCCCCCACGCCAGAGTCACTCAGTCGTTGCTTAGCTTTCTGTAAGTTTCACACACAGCAGAGGCCCCCGTGGACGAGACCACGCTTCGCGGCGTGTCCCCGGGCACCCCACGTCAGGGCCTTCGTTGCATGTAGCCGTGGCCTTGTCGAGGACACGCTACGTCG
>NW_004567113.1:55094950-55095857 GCF_000260355.1 Condylura cristata
GCTGGGTGGAGAGCGGCCAGCCCCCGGGAGCGCGGGTGCGGGTGCCGCGCGCAGAGGGCACTTCGGTGCGGCCAGCCCCCGGGGGTCTGAGGAGCTGGCGACTGACCGACCGCACCGCCGCTGTGCCCCGCACCTAGGAGAACAACATCTTCTACGGACACCACGCGAAGATCGTCTGCCTGGCCTGGTCCCCAGACAACGAGCACTTCGCCTCCGGCGGCATGGACATGATGGTGTACGTCTGGACCCTGAGTGACCCTGAGACCAGGGTCAAGATCCAAGGTGACTGCCACACCCACTGGGGCCTCCCTCCCCGGGCTTCCTGGGGCCGCAGGAGAGACCCCTGCAGGGGAGCGGGGACCCGAGCCCAGGCCGCAGGGTGGCGTCCGACTAACGCAGACCCCTTTGTGGCGGGCAGCTTGACCTCTGGGGGCATTGGACACCACCCAGACTCCTGGCAGCCCCCGATGTCGTGTCGGGGCCTCGGGCGTTGATGAGCAGGGGGCGGGGCCGGCGCCCTGACCGCGAGCGCTGTCTTGCAGACGCCCACCGGCTCCACCACGTCAGCAGCCTGGCCTGGCTGGACGAGCACACGCTGGTCACCACCTCCCACGACGCCTCCGTCAAGGAGTGGACAATCGCCTACTGAGGGACGGGCCGAATCAGGGACTCGAGTTGACCCGCGCTGAGCACGTCCTTTCTCAAACTCTTCCTGTACCGCGCCGCCCCCACCCACTCCCGGCGGGAGGGGCCCAGCCGAAATCATCCTCGTCTCTACAGGGTTCCGGCCTATACATGTCCTTTGAAAGCTTTAGACAGTGACAGTTTGCACAAGAAAAATAAAGCGAGCACTTACACTGCGTGGGGGGTCACTCGCGACCGCGGCGCCGCGCGAGCACCGGCTCCA
>NW_004567113.1:55096862-55102544 GCF_000260355.1 Condylura cristata
CGTCCTGAGCAGCGGGCCCAGGTCTGGTCCCAGCGACGTGGCGGGCGGTGGTGCCCGCCGGGCGCTTGGGGCTTTCTCTTTAACCTGCACTCGAGGGGGAAACCTGTAAGACTGAACTGAGGTGGCGCGCGGTGGATGGGTGGTGGGGATCTCACGGGACATCACACATCGCACCACCATGAAGGATGATGCAAGGAATACAGACATGTACTTATTTTTTTAAGATGTATTTATTTGTGCATACAGAGCTGGGGTACGGGCCAGAGGTGCAGGGGCGGTGAGAGGCTTCAGTGGGGAGCAGAACAGGCCGACTGATGAAGGACACTGCTGAGGGGAGCAGCGGGCGGTCAGGAGAGGTCTGCCGCGCCCTCTGGTCGCCTCCGGGGCAGGCGGGGATCGAACTTGTGCTAAAGTGGCATTAGCTTCTCAGTGCTGCGCTGTAACCCTCTGCGCCACCAGGGACGGCCCAAGAAATACATATATATTTTTTGGTTTGTTTTAAATTGTAAACTGTGCCAAAGGTCCAAATGCTTTCACACTGGGCCAAGCGCTGTGTGTGACAGCTGGTGTGACTTCCTGAGCATGCTGGGCTTTGCACGCGAGCTGTATGTCCGGGCCTGTGCTCAAAGCAAGTTGAGCAACCACATTTGTGCAAAAGGCCGCAGGCTTCAGGGCCAGAGCCTGGGGGAAGGAGGGTGTCTGGGCCACACTTCTTGCTTATCCCCCCACTCCTGCTAACCCCCCCCCCCCATTTCTATACCTTTGTCCTCTAAGTTAACTTTAAAAGAAAAGTCACTGCTCTCTGGCAAGAGGAGGCTGCGTCGCAGCTGTGAGCTCGCAGCCGGCCGGTCATCTGTGGTCACAACCGAAACGGCAGATCTCATCCCAGCGGGGGTGGGGGGCGGGGAGAAGCTCCCTTTGCGGGCAGGACGCTGAGGGGGCCTCCCCCCCGCTCCCACGGCTGGGTGCATGCCACTGCGTTGCTTCTGCAGACCAGCTCTGACTCGGGACCCTATTGTAGGGTCTGGGCCAGACAGGCTGCCCTGGACCCGTGCCTGGGTCTGAAGTCAATTAGTAATGCCTGGTCCCGACTGCCACCTCACCTGGCCATGCCTGGACAGGACCACCTGGTCACCACCTCCAGGAGACCTACCCCGAAGCAGCAACACCCACCCACCCCACCCCCCACACCCACCGTGGAAATCTGAAAGATGACTTGCTTGCAAGCAGCAGCTTGAGCCACAGGCAGTGAGCCTCGAGTGTTCCACTGTGTTAAAATCCACTATGAAAAGGGCTAATTTTGTCACATTCTTCTACTATCTGAGGAGTGCGGTCCCCTGAGCTCCGACTGCCCGTTTCACACAGTCCCCAGAGCTGCGCTTGGGGCTCTGGCCACCCGGCTCAGAGATGTCGCGGGGGTGCCCCTGGGCTCGCGGCATCGGCTGCTGAGGCACGTCCCGGACGGAGCCTGGTTGGGGCTGCTGCCTGGGAGCTCCCAGGGCCTCGCCTGCCAGGCGGAGGCCGAACGGCAAGGAGCGCTCTGCCTGCTCGGATTCAGGGCCCCTAATACTTATGCCTCCATTTTAAAATAACAACTCCTGTGCGGCTGAGCAACAAAGGCTGTCTCCAGGAAGTTAAGGAATCGCTTCTCCTCTGGCAATGTCCCCCACTTTGTCCCAGGGCATTCTCTGGAGGGGAGGATGCGGGCTCCAGGTGAGGACGCCCCAAGCCAGCCTCTTCGTAGCCCTGATGGGCGGGGCGGTTCCACTCAGACAAACCCCGCCTCAGCCTCTGCCCCTGTTGTTCACATTGACCAGGAGCACATTCCGCTTTGGGGGCCCCTCGGCTTGCTCTGACCTGCCCCAGGTGGGTCTCCGGGGTTTGCAGTGGGGGCGAGTGGCCACAGTGGAGTGCCGTCGGGAGCAAGGTGCTCGGGGCCGCACGAGGGGCGTGAGCCCAGGCCCCAGGTGGCTGTCGCCCACCGGGCCTGGCTGTTGCGACCCGCCATCTCCCCGGGCTGCCTGCAGCGGGAGCCGCGCTGTTTCAGCCCTCGGTGGTCTCTGCCTGAGACCCCGGTGCGGCGCTCGCTCGGAACACCAGAGAGCAGCTTGAGGCTGGGAGCGGCCGACTGGCCTGCTGGAGGCCCTGGAATTGGGCGGAGGGGCCCAGGGGGCCGGGCGTCGCACGTCGGCCAGTGTTGCCAGCGGGAGGCGCAGGTCCAGAGCGCCGGAGCTCAGGGAAGCTGGCCGAGGCCCTGCTGGACGGCCGGTCTCCCCATAACTAGCATTCGGTCGGGCTGCTGGGCCAGGCGACCGCCTCCTTCGCAAGCGCGAGCCGGCGTGAGCACACTGCTTTTCAGGGAGACACGGAAGAGACCGTGCACCCTCCCGGGGTAGCCGAAGGGCCCAAGCAGCGCCCTGCACCAGCAAAGAAATGGGCGTTGTCTGGCTGGAGCTGGGAGGGAGGGGTGCAGGTGGGGCCTGGCTTCCGGCTCCCAGCCCCGTCCTCGGGCTCTTTCCTCTCCCTTCTTGTAACCCCAGTCCCTGCTCTTGGGACTTCCAGAGAGGAGCAAACGGAGGGGTTGCACTGTGGTGAGGAGAGGACGGGGTGGCAGTCCCAGGGACTAGTGAGTTGTGGCGGCCCAACGGCCACCGTCGGCGGATGGCACTGCACCCGCAGCTCAGCAGCGGAAATGCTGCTGCCGGCTCAGGCTCCCTGCGGGCAGGAGTCGGCTCAGATGGAGCCTCCACGCCTGTCGGCACCGAGCCCGTCCAGGCGGTGGGCGCACCTGCCTGTTTCCCAGCACCGGGGGAGCCCCAACCTGGGGGAGCCCCAGCACGGGGGAGCGAGAGGCCCAGTATTTGGCTGGCAGTGGGTGCCCGCAGGGGGCTTCGCGGCAGGGAGGCTCACAGCACGGCCTGTGAGAATGTCACGATCTCGTGTGACGTGTGCCAGCCTGAGAGTGAGTACCCAGGAGCCAGACCAGGGGGCCACAGGAGTCAGCCTGCCCAGGCGCTTTCATGGGTGCTCAAGTCTCTGCGTGTTGTATACACACAAGGCTTCTAGACCTGTGATGGCTTTATGATTCGGGTGTTTTCACTGTGAGGCGATGCTTTGGGAACTTGCGCCCAGGGACTGCAAGCAGCGAGAACCGCCGTGTCTTAGGGAGTCACACCTGCGGTGAATCTGGACGTGACTCAGCGGCTCACTGTTTATTTCCGAGCGGTTTGAGGCTACCGTGAGCTTAGGCGGCTCTCCGTTAATGACCTTGGGTTTTCAGGGCTTAGAAATGACTTCACTGGCCCTCCCTGGGGGCGCAGCGGGTTCCAGCACAGCACTGAGAAGCTAAAGCCGCTTCCGCATGAGTTCGATCCCCGCCTGCCCCGGAGGTGACCCCAGGGCACGGCAGACCTCTCCTGACCCGCCCGCTGCTCCCTCAGCAGTGTACTTCGTCCATCTGCCAGTTCTGCTCCCCACTCTGTCTCTGGTGAAGCCTCTCGCTGCCCCTGAGTCTCTGGCCTGTACCCCAGTTCTGTATGCACAAAATAAAATAAATCTTAAAAAAAAATGATTTCACTGCCTAATTTTTATTTGAAAGAAGAAAGGAATCGTTTCAGCCTATGATAAATTGCAAGTAATGGACTTTTCCACTACATTTACCGAAGGTTGAATTTTCGTTAGTAAAGTTTGGTGGTTGAATTCCCTTACGAACCTCACCTGTCGTGTCGAAATTATCCCCAGGTTATTTTGAGTTTTTGTTCCTGTTGCAAATATGTTTTTGAATATGATTTCTAATGACTTTCCTGGAACCACGAATGTGACGGATCCTGTGAGGCTTCCATATTAACTCTAAGAATGCTCCTTAGGCCCTGGCAGCCAGGCCGGCTTCTGTTTCCTCCTTCCCAGCGACTGCAGCTGCTGATTTGCCCTGGTTACGTGCCCTGATTATGTCTCTGGAAGCAAGTCCCTTCAGAGTCAGATCAAGCTCAGGCTGTCAGCATTGACTTGGGCAAGTTGCTTAGCCTCTTCGCGCCTCAGTTTCCTCACGTATAACCAGGGATCATCAGAGAATCTTCCTCATAGTGCTATCGTGAGGAACCGATGCAGCAGCCGCTCTTAGCAGGTGTCTGTCTCCAAGTTCAGCCCACAGACGACACATCCCTGGTAGTTGACCGGAACCCCCTAAAAATGACGGGGGAGGGCCCCCCGGCTGTCGACAACACGCTGACCCACACAGCCTGTCTCCCACTCTCGGTGACTGCGGGGGGCTTCCCAACATCTTCCCACCTCACCTACGGCCCAGAGAGGCAGGCGGCTGTCCCAGCAGCCTGCTGCCCACCTGACGGGTGTGACCGGCTCGGCCTGCCTGGCAGCCAGGCGAGGGCTCGTCTCTGCTGGCCCGTCCGAGGTAGATCGGCCCTCCACTCAGCCCTGTCCCGGCCCCGGCGCACACGGGGGCGCCAAGGCCGTCCCCAGCACCTCAAGCCCCAGCCCCCCTCCACCAAAGGGGTGAGGTTCTCCGGGGCACTTGACCCCAGCATCCTTCAGAGCCCCAGCTGGTGGCATGGACACGGCCGCCACCCGCCAGGCCCCGGCGTGGTGCCTGCCCCTGGACACTCCACGCCCATCCTCGCACCTGGCGGGGCCCGGGCGTGCTCACGCACAGCCCCCGTCTCCCACACACTCCTGCGCCCACGGCTCCTGTGACGGGTCACGCGACGTGTCCGCTCGGCCGGTGGCAGTGACGCGGCATTGGCTCAAACGTCTGGGTGTTCCTGTGAGGGCGGGGCGCTGGGGATGAGATCAGGCCTTCAACCTGTGGGTCTGAGCAAAGCACGCTGCCCGTCATGGTGGGGTGACCTCGGGCGCAGGTGTGCAGAGCGGACACCGGCTCCCTGAGCGAGAGGCAGATCTGCAGCCACGCGCTGGGTCTGCGGCCCGCACGGTGTGAATCTGCACCCCGATTCCCGAGACATCGCCACCGGCACCCTCCTGACGGTCCCGTCTCCCCAGGCTAACGCGCGGTCACCACGAGGACTCGCCTGTCCCTCGGCAGCCATTACTCGCACACCTGCCCCCTTCCTTGGAAGGCCAGGGCTGGCCAGGGACCGTTACACACGGGGCTTTAGGTCTGGGAGGCGAGAACACGCCTCGCCTGGCCCAGTCCGCAGAGGCGGCGCCTGCCCTGGGTGGCTTTGCCCCAGGGGCACCTGGCAATTCTGGTTGTGCCCATGGGGCGGGGGTGGAGGGCAGGGAAAGGGGTGGGAGGCCACAGACCCAGGGGCGCGGGAGCCCTGAGCAATGCCCAGAACAGCCTGGCCTAGACAGGGTCAGGCCGAGGGCCAAGGCCGAGAAGCCCTGTGCGGCCGGGCACTCAGCCACCGAGGAAGTCAGCATCTCCTGCGTGGGGGGGAGGGAGGCCACGGGAGCTCTGAGGGACTGGAAAAACAGGTCGGGAGAAACTACCACGGTAAAGGCCAAGGGGATGTCGAGGAAGTGCAGAGACCGGCCTCCCGGATGCGGCAGGGAGCCGGCGCCCGACATCTGCCTGCAGCGTGCCCCCGAGGGAGCAGCCTGGAGCTCCCACGCGCCCCGCAGGGCAGCGCCAGCCCCGAGCCCTCGTCCGAGAACAGAGCTGGTGAGTGGCCGCCGGCCTGTCTCTGCGGCCGTGGGCTCGCGGGG
>NW_004567113.1:55106373-55108446 GCF_000260355.1 Condylura cristata
CTCGGGAGGCTACGGCTCAGCGTGCGGCAGGCTTAGAAGTTTGCACAGGGCTTCATTCTCGTGCCCTGCGACTTGACACAGTCCTCCCATTTGTCGATATCTATTTTAGGAAATAATCCTGCCACGGGCCGACCTCGTTTGCTCATCTAAGCCTACTCCTGTACACAAATATGTGTGTGATATTCTCGTACGGAAAAACTGGGTGGGGGCCTCCTGCTGGCCTAGGGGTTAAGTCTCAGCGCTATAACCACCACAGCCTGAGCTTGATGCCCGGCCAGGGAGCTGACCCACAGGGCACAGCAGACCCCTCCTGCCTTGACTTTACTGCTCCCCTCAGTGGTGGATTTTAGTAGATCTGCTTGTTCTGCTCCCCACTGTCTCTGGTGAATCCCCTCATGCTCCCACACCCTAATTCTTCTACACACAAAATAAGTAAATAAAACCTAAAAAAAAAAAAAAGAAGAAGAAGAAGAAGGAAACAACTAACTGGCTAGATGTCATCCAAAGAATGGAATATTATGCGGCCATTAAAAGGGATTTTGATGATTAAGAGAACTATACTAGAATATAAACTGGAAAGCACAGGACAAAGAGTACTCGTTACTGAATTGCCTGCCTGGGATTATCTGTGTAGGGTAAAAGCAAAATAGCAGCAGTGATGAAATTGCTTATTGATTTCTTTTTACACTGTCAGCACCATGATAAGACCTTCGGACCTTCCCTCTCAGATGCTGACAGTATTCAGGCCGGGGGAGGTGAGGTTTGCGTTGCTCTCTCCTCTGCCAGAGAAGGATGCTGAGAGGACACAGTCCGTGGCCGCCACTCTCTCTCGCTCTCCCGGACCAGGCACTCAGCCGTGTCCTCTCTTCCGCTCACCTCCCGACTCAGCCTGCGTCTTGGCGAAGTGCATTTAGTCATTCATGCGTGCGCTTTCCCAGCGCTCTGCATCTGCTCGGTGAAGCAATCGCGCGGCCTCGTTGCTAAGAGCTTGCATCTCCACGCAGCCTCCGCTCCTCTCTGCCGCGATGACTGCGTGTCTTTCAGTTTTACGATCTTGTTTCATTCATTCACCCCGTTTGTTGTCCACTGAGCACCTCCTCTGGCCAGACACTGTGAGGCCGCGGGCAGGCGGTCGCCCTCCACGCACGCTCTGTCCTCACACTAGCTGGTGGACACGGCTCCAGTCCCAGTGGCCTCACGGCGTCCCTGTCCAGGTGCGCTTCGGGGTGACCCCAGGATGGGCCCCATCAGCGCCCACGGCCACTCCCAGTGGACCTTCGTCATGTGCTGAGATGCCCTGAGATCTCTCTAGTCTGGACTCAAAGTCGGCGCCAGGCGCCCCCTGCCCAGTGTTTCAGTGAGGAGACAAGGACGTGGGGTCACCCGCCTTGTGGGGTGCAATCTGGACGGTGCACGCTCTCATCTCTGTAAGCAAAGCTGTGAGGCTACTTCCTGTCACTGCAAAGACCCTCAAGATGGGAAGGGCCGGGGTGAGGGGGCCTGGGGCTGGCACTTGCCACTCGTGTCCTTCCTCGGGGCGGGCGTCCTCACCTGCGGCCGTGGGCACAGCACAGCCCGGGAGCTGGTCTCTGCCTCCCCTGCCTCCCCGCTGTGCGGCCGGGGCTGGTGGCTGCGCCTCTCTGAGCCTCGAATCCCCGCTGCGGGGAGCTTGGCGGTGCCGACGCAGTTCTCGGCGTGGGCCGTCTTGGTGGCCTTGCCCTCAGCCGGGTCCCCTTGCGACCCCCGACCAGAGGTGTCCCCAGCGGTGAGGGGGGCCTGACCCCCCAGCCGCCCGCAGAGGGTGGTTTCTCTGGGCTTACTCCCACGTCACAGAAGCAAGACGCTGGAGCTTGGAAGGGGCACGCGGCCACGAGCGGGAGGCGGGCACCGTGCCCTACCCAGGCTGAGCTCCTGGCCTTGAGTTTCCCAGGAAGGCAGGAGTGACCAGGCCGAGAGCCAGCGAGGGCGAGGGAAAGGGCCAGGCAGGGGCGTGGGAAGGAGGACTTGGGTCGGCTCAGCGGTGAGTCACCGCGGGTGGCGCCCGGCCCCGGGGCGCAAAGAGCAGGCATTTTG
>NW_004567113.1:55109310-55125206 GCF_000260355.1 Condylura cristata
GCCCATCCCTTCCCGCCGGCTGCCCCTTCCAGCTGGACTGGCTCACAGCCCACCCCCACCCACGCCCGCCCATCCTCTCCAGGCTGGGCCGGGATCCCCGACGCTGCCCGATTCGCCCCCACACCTTGCGTTTGACACAGCGGCCCTGGATCTAGGAGGAGCGTGGGTACTCAAGGTCTGCTCCTCTCAAATGAAGCTGAGCCCCAGGGCCGCACGGCCAAGACTGACAATCCAGAGTTTCAGGCGCGTCTGCTGTGTCCTCAGCAATCAGCTGCACCTCAGGGCCTCCCTGGTGGCCTGGACTAAGTCTCACGCTGCCTCCGCTGCTGCCCGAGTCCGATCCCGGCCAGGAGGGACCCGCAGGGCGCAGCGGACCTCAGAGTTTGTGTCAGTCCATCTGCCTGTTCTGCTCCCCAGTCTCTCTCTGGGGAGTCCTCTCACCCCCACACCGCTGGCCTGCACCCCAGTTCTGTGCAGAAATGAATAAAATCTTTTTTTAAAGGAAATAAACGACACCCGGGGGATGCCTCCTGGATCCGCTGTCCCAGGACGCGACGCTCTGGACCCAGCCCCAGACCAGCCGCACCGTCCCGCTGAGCGGGCTGGGGTCCGGGGCCCCGCACCGGGAGGACGCAGCGACACAGGCAGCTGACCCCTCAGGCCCTTGAGGAGGTCTCAGCCGCACATCTTCCCTGCTCTTCACGAGGCCTCGCCGGAGGGAAGCTCAAGGCCGGCCTGCTGGGCTCGGCGATCTGTGCTGGGGAAGGAAGACGGTCTGGGGGGCCCAGGCCACGCCCAGGCAGGGGCGGACTCAGGGCGGGGGCGCCCCTCGGCCTCTTCAGGAGCTGCGGCCGCAGGCACAGGTGTGGGCCTCGCCTGGTCGTGGTGGCCCGGGGACGCTGGCGGGGAGGAAGGCTCTGCTCTGGCGGCAGCCCCAGCCTGCACGGGTGGGACCCCCTCTCTGATCCCAGCCCCTCCGGGGGTGACGGGCGAGAAGGCGCAGGACAGCGGGAGGCTCTGCACGGGCGCTGAAGCCACAGCTTGTCCCAGCACCTGTCCCGGGGCGCAGAACCCAGCACCTCGAGGCTGCCCCCCCATGCCTTTGCCAGGGTCCACTTCTGGGCATCCTCTCCAGGGGAGCGCCCAGGACGGGGGTCTCTCGGCCGGCAGGAAGCCCGGTGCCGGGTGGGGGTGGGGGGCCCCGTCTTCACGGGCTGGGCTGAGCCTCAGAGGCCCTGTCCTCCTTAGGCGCCCTGGCCAGGTCCCGTCTGGCAGAACCCCGCTGGGCGGGAGAGGGAGGCTCTGGGCTTTACTGGCCTCCCAGCCTCAGAGGTGACCCGTGCCAGGGCGACTGAATGTGAGAAAGACCAAAAAGACAGAAAGATTGCTCTCTGCTGACTCCGTGCTGATGGAAGGGGGTTCAGTGCCATGGGCAGGGGGTCAGGTCTCGCGTGGGCGGAGCAGGCGAGGCCGGGCGAGGACCAGCGACAGGCTGGGGCCGAGCTCACGTGGACACGCGGGGCCTCTGCGTTCCTCCTGCCCTCCGGGGCAGCGTGGCCGGCCACGCCCCGAAAGCCACCTGCTGCGGCTCTCACTGGCTGCAGCTACCACTTCGCGGCGGGATTTCTCCGTTTTCCGTGACACCCTCTTGCACCTGCCTGATGGAGTGACCGCCCCAAGGTGGGGGACACGGCTCCTTTCGGGGGGCTCCTTCCCCAGCCACGTCCCCGGACGTTCGAGACCCCCGAGTGTGGGCGGCAGTGGGGCCCAGAGGCCGCACGCTCGGCGGGTCCTGACGGCCGTCTCAGCCCAAACGCCCGGGATGCAGACCCCTGCCGCGCCCGGCGGCTCCGTCAGCTCCGGCCGCACTGGGCGGACGCCGCTCCCTGTCCCGGCGGCGCCCTTAGGTGGCCTCACGGCGAGAGACATCTGCAGGGGAGCAGACGGCCCCGAACTGTATTCCGACAGGACACACTGACATCCCGCGCCCGCCCCGCGGCAGAATGTGACCTCCGTAGGCCGCGGCCGCGCAGATTAATGAGCTGAGCTGAGGCCAGCTGGAGCGGGCTCGTCTAATTTGGCTGCCGTGTCCACAAGAGGAGGTGGCCAGGCGGAAGGCCGGGCGAGGACAGGGCCGGGGGAGGAGGTGGCCTCAAGCGGGCCGGACTGGACGGACTGTGCCCGAGGGTGGCCCTGGGGCCCGGCCAGGGGCTGAGCCTCTGGGGCTGCAAGAGAAGGGAGGCCTGTTTGGGCCCCTGGGGGCGGGGGCGGGGGCGCGCTGGCTCCGGGCGCAAGAGCCTGGCTCGCGCTTCCTGTCTGCGGAGCGGCAGTGGGGTAGGATCAGGCTTCGCCAATTTGCTGACAGTTAGGCGTCCCTGGACACTTACTGGAACGAGAGCGGCTCAGGCCTGTGCCTGGACTTCCGGCTCCCTGGGGGGTCCATGCCCGGCGCGCCCTCCAGGTGGGGGCCTCTCACGGCCACTGTCCTTTCTGGTATAGGGGCGTCGCCCCGATCCCAGGGGCGCCTTCCCTGGGTGGCACGCGTGGGAGTCTGCCCCCACGCGCCTCCCGACGGCAACCCCAGACGGGCAGAACCACGCCCGGGCCTCGGCTCTGCCAGGATGAGCTGGGCCGCGGCAGGAGCCGTCCGGCTGTGGGAGGCGAGGTCAAGAGCCGTGCCGCTCCTCCCGGCCGGGCAGCCCCCACCCACGCTCTTTAAGAGGACCATGGAGCAGACTGGACCCGCGGGTGGGCTCTGGGCTTCTTCCCGTCGCGGGGAGCGACACACGGAGCCCGGGGGTAAGGGGCCCGCTGGAGGTTGCCGCGGGGTTTGAACCTGGGCGGGTCCTAAAGTCCCCAGCACTCCTCCCCCCGCCATGCCACGCAGACCTTTGCCAGCAGGATTCAGCGCAAGTAGCTGGGCTCTTGTCCCTTGCCGCTCCGGTGCCCGTCCCAGAGGGCAGCCTGCTTGCAGGGTGCGGGGGCGGCGTCCGCTGGGCCTTGGCCACAGGTGGCCGGGCTCGGGTGGGGAGGGCTGACTGCCCCTGGCCTGTCTCAGTGCCCTCTGCCCAGAGGGCATCTGGCTTCCCCTCACCAGGGAATCGCCCTCCTCACCCCACCCCGGCAGGAAGAACCGTGGCCGGCTCACCCCACCCCACAGCTGCTGCTCGGGAAATGGGGTCAAGGGGGAAGGAAGTGGGGCTCCCGCTCCCCGTGACTTCCTGGCCTGCAGGTCCTGGATCTGCTGCTTGTGATTTTCAGCCCTGCGTGTTCCCCGTTTCGTTTGGGCAGACCCAGAAAAACCACTGCCCACGGCGAGGGGCGGCGCCCCATCCCCCTCCCCCTGCACACCAGGCAGCCCCCACCTGCCAGGGCCGTCCCAGAGAGCCCCTGCTGGCCGGCCGCCGGGGGCAGGCCTTGGGGCTCTGAAAAGCGGGGCTCACAGCCGGCGCCCCGATGGGGAAGGCCCAGGGCCAGGCTGCAGCGCCCCGGTGGGAATCGGGGCGGAAGGGGGAGCGCGGCTGGGGCTCCCAGAACAAGCGCACCCGGGAACTTCACCCACGAGGGGGGGCCTGTGCTCTTGGCCGCGGGGCAGGCCGGCGGTGAGGGGCCATTCAGCCCACCCCCAGTCGGGCCACTTGGTCCACTGGCATTTCCACGAACGTTAACTCATTAGCTTAATTCATTCTTTCTTGCAAAGAAACAACAGGGTTTGCTCCATTCATTGACCTCGTCATTGCTTTAAGTAGCGGATTGATTTCCTCCCATTCTTCCTTCTGCTAATTAATTGATTAGGTCATTAATTAGTTAAACATATTTATTGAGCACGCACTATCCCCCAGGCTCTATCTAGGCGCTGGGCTCGGTCACGAATGTGACGAGCTGGGGTTTCAGCAGGAAACAGAATCCAGCCGGAAGGTGGGCACGAGGGGAGGCCTTCGGGGGAAAGGCAAGGCGGCCAGGTCCCGTGGCTGTGGCAGGAGGCAGAAAGGAGAGCTGGCCCCCCGGGGCGGCAGCCACGGGGGGGGGTGCTGTCTGCAGGGAGCCAGCCGTGGGGGGCTGCTGGGTTCGAGCGAGGAGGTGGCCGGACAGAGCACCCCCGCCTCCTCCTCATCCCCCACCTCCTGCTGGGCCCAGGGAGGCTGGCGGTCATTTGCAGGGGACTTGGGCAATGCCCACCTCTCGGGCCCAGCCTACCCGGGCACTCACAGGGCACAGAAAGTGGGGGCCGGAGCCAGGGCAGGAGGGTGGCCGCAGGGACCAAGGCCGCGCCCAGGCACAGGTGAGACAGGTGAGCACAACCTGGGACGAGCGCACAGGCGGTGGGGGGTGGGGGGCGGTTCATTAAGGGGGTGAGAAGAGGAGAAGGAAAAGGAGGAAAGGAGAGGGAGAAGGGGGGACGGGGAGGGGAGGGAGGGGGCGCTGAGTGTTGGAGAACTTAGAAGACAAGGAAGGAGGGGAGCGGGAGGGGACGCGGGGACAAGAGCCGGCGGAACTAGGGGTGGAGGAGGAGGGGCAGAGAGAGGAAAGGAAGGAGGGGAGGGAGGAAGGGAGGCGCGGGGGCCTCGGACGTCAGCTGTCGGGGGACAGTGTCCCCGGAAGCTCTGAGGTGAACAAGAGCAAGGCCACTGTCCAGTGGTTTGGGTGCGTCTCCGGGAGGGAGCAGCAAGGCCAGAGGCCCTGGGAGCAGGAGGGGGTGCTCGGGGGGCCGGGGAGGCTGGGCTGCACCTATCTGGGGGCTCTGGGACTGCGGCCACACAGCTGTCACGGCAGAGCCACGCTCCTCTCGTGGGCGAGCAGGGGGAGGCTGAACGGGCTGAGGGCTTAGCGTCTAGGAAAGCGGGGTGCAGGGAGGCTGCCCCCGGCCTGGCTTTGCTGTGGGGAGTCATGGGCAGGCCCGGCTGGCTGGGGAGCAGGTGGCCAGGGGCGAGCAGGGCTGGTCAGAGCCTGCTCTGGACAGGCGCTAGGGCAGGGGAGGACTGCGGTGTGTGAGAACCTGGCGGAGTCTAGGCTTGGGGACCTCTGAGAGGAGGGGTGCAGGCAGGGCTATCGGAAGTCCAGTTTGGGACCGCTGCGTTTGAGGAGCTCTCAGCCTGCTGAGGGCGAGACTGGCCTGGAGGCTGGCGGGGAGGCCACCACCCCCTCTGTCTGTGAGGGACGGACTCGTGGTCAGCAGCTCCTGTGCTTTTACGGCCAGGGAGGAGCCCGGATGGAGAGGGCCTGGGGAGCACTTTGGGCCGAGTCCCGGGCTGCACCCCCGTGGGGGTCTGGAGCAGCGACGGAGACGAAGAAATGACCCACGAGGCTGAGGAAAAGGCAGGGCAGGGTGTTGGCTGGAAGACAGATTTACCTGTCCAGATTTTCTGGTGATGGATACTTTATTCAAACTGACACAGAAACCACACACCCTTCTCTATGTAGCTTTGATTCTGACCTGAGGTTCTTCCCCTGTCTCACAAATCAGAACTCCGTCCCTTTTCAGGGGCGAGTAGTATTCCACCGTGTGGGCAGACCACGCTTGTTCCTGGGCTCCCTGGTAGAAACCTCGGGCTTACCCCCCTCTGCAGTCCCCTCTGCACCTGGCACTGGCTCGCACCGTGCGTAATCCATACGCATTTGAAATAGAATGAATAAAGAGCAAAAACAATGACCAATAAAGACAGTCCCTGACAACAACAGCACCAGCAAATTCCACTGGGTCTTGCTGCAGTTCAGGGGGTCCCAGGACAGCTGCTGCTGGGTCTGCACCCCGTGACCCTGAGGCGCGCCCTGTCTCACCCTGGCTTTGCAGAGGGGACCGGTCCCTGCCTGGGAAAGCCACTCCTCGCGGCAAAACCCATCTGCCGGCCAGCAGTGCCCTGATCCCGGCGTCGGGCCGCGCCACGAGGCCGCCAGCGGGGCTCTGAGAGAGGCCAGGTGGCAGGGGGCGAGCGCCAGGGGGACGGCTGGGGGGCCGGGGAGCCCCACCGCAGAGGCGGCTGTCCCGGGGGTGCATTTTCTCAAGCCCAGTGAACCCGCCCGCACACCAAAATGTCGTCTTCCTAGTGTCTCTGGCCGGTTTGTACAGACACCTGGGGTGGGGGGCACCCCGTCAGGCGCTTCCTCCCTGCCCTCAGGCCACCCCTTTGCCAGCACGAATGCACTGGGAACAGGGATCAGCCACGACAGGTCGCCCCGCTGCTCTGAGTCGGAGCAGGGCGCGGAGGGCTTCCGGGACAGCCGTCTCCCGGCTCCGGGCGCCTGCCCGCGCGGCTCGGGGCCCCGTCCCATGGCGGGGTCCCCTGCGTACCCTTCCTGTGTTTCACCCCAGAACCACGCTCTTGTCTCTCTGTGCGCGGAGGCTTTGCTGCCGAGCGGGGTCCTTGCCCGGGGCCAGCCTCGCTCTCAGATCACGCTCACGTCTCCGCCTCTCAGCCCCCCGCTGTCCGGCCCCAGGGGAGAGTGGCGCTGCCACGTGGGCATCAGGAGAGAGGTCAGAGGATGGGTCACAGCAGCCTGGCCTGCACATGGGCCTCGCGCATCGTGCCAAGCACAGGGCGCTTGACACCCCTGTCGTGCCATTTGGCCTCTCCGTCAGGCAGGTGGGTCCTGGACTGACGTGGCCACGCGGTCCTTTGGTGAGGTCTGCACCCCGGGACGTCCGCCCCTCGGCTGGGGGCGCTTCCCCGGGACACCTGTGCCTCGGCTGGGGGCCAGCACGGGTGGCCTCACCGGGGCGTGTTTGCAGGCGGCCGAGCCAGGTGGCCGTTAGCTCCCAGCAATTTCAACCCCGACCATCAGGAAGAGCGTCCAGCGACATGACCTTCGTCGGCGACCTCAGCCGGCCCTGACGTCCTGGCTGGACCCCGGGCTGGCTCACAGGGTGGACAGGGCACACGGGCGGCATCTCCGGACATGGCGCGGAGGAGCCGGGGCGCCCCAGGCCCCCTTGTTTCTCAGCCCACACGGCACGTGCCCTTGACGGTGTCATTGCCAGGAGCAGCAGCAGTGGCGTGAGAGAGGGGACTGTCTCCCTAGGGCCCCAGACACCGCGTAGGCGGGGGCCCGCCAGGTCGCCGGCTGCAGGTCCTGGACCCCGCCGTGCCGAGGCTATCTCCAGAGCTGCGGGGTGGCGGCAGGTGGCACTCAGGTCAGGCTGGCACCGCGGCACAGCGGCCGGCCGGCCTCGTGAGAACAGGTGAGCTGCACCAGCGGGCACCAGCGGGCGGCAGCGGGCAGCAGGTTGAGCAGATCTCGGACGCCCACGGGCATGTCCACCCCGGACAGAGCTCTTGGCTCCTCCCACCCCAAGGCCGCTGCTTCCGCGTCTCCAGCCCAGGGTGGTCAGACCCCAGGGACTGCAAGCCTGTCCCGGCCCTGCCCACCCAGCACCCTCGTTGCCGACGAGAGGGTGCTGACCAGCCTGGACGGGTGAGGCAACCCCGCAGCTGTAGATCGCAGGCGAGACCCGACTGAGGCTGTGTCAGGCCCCCTCGGCCGGCCCTGTCCACTCTGCTCATGTCCTTCAAATCCTGCCTCTCGCAATGGCCGTCTGCATCCAAGTGGCCAGACTCCAGGGGACGTGCAGGGCCCTCTGTGAGGGGCGCCCCCTGGACTTGCGGGACGGCCATCGGCCACTGTCCCCGCCCTTCCGTCTTGCCCATCTGGCCCGCTCCCCTCTCTCCCCCTCATTTGTCTTAGGGTGCGGCCTCTGGCCAGACTCTGGACACAGAGGGGTCAGCTGCGCCCCCCGTGTGAGGACAGGATGTGGTGCCCACACCTGTGTGGACGCTCAGACGTGCATGTGGCCGTGCTGTGTGGCTATCAGTGCGACGTGGGCACGGAGGTGCAGGTGAGGTTGGACAGACAGACGTACAGGCAGATGGCCGCAGACACGACTGCAGGCGTGACTGCCCGTGAGCCGACGTGGACACAGACTGACGGACATGGATGAGCAGCTCTGGGGAGCGCCGGCAGGGCGAGGGCAGTCCTGGCCTGCAGTGTCCACCTCATGCTCTGAGGCCACATCTCTCCCTCTGCAGGGGCCCCTTGCTCTTTAGCCTCCAATGGCGGTGGGGGGGGGCGAGGCCACCAGCCTGTGGGGGTCACCGGGCTGACTGTCCAGCGCATGGAGAAACACCAGCGGCATTAGCCGCTCTCGAGCGAGGTGCTGGGCGCCGTGGCCTCGCCCAGTGGACGCACCACACTCGGTGAGGCCACAGTCCGGGGAGGACACGGGCCAGCGGGAGGGCAGTCAGCTGTGTGGCGTGGCTGCCACTAGGCTGACGGGCCCAGAGGACCGTCGCTCGGGTCCTCCAGGATAGCAGAGGAGGTGAACCTTGACGGGGAAACAGAAACGGGGACCCCGCTGCAGACCAAGGCAGCTCCAGGAGCTGGAGAGAGGCAGAGGAGCCCCGGGCCTGGGCTGGGGTGTCCATGGCGTGTCCTGATGTGGGAACGCACCCCACATCCCACCCAAGCCCTAGGGCAGCTCCCCCGGGGTGCCAGGGCCCTTCGAGGGGTCTGTGCGTGTTCCAGAATGACGGGGTTAAGCCGTCAAGTGCTTGGCGCGCTTGACATCCTCAGGGCTTCATCTTAAAAACCTTTCAACTCGTCCTCACAGCGACCTTCCCAGGCCATCCCGCCCGTCCTGGCCACCGGCCGTGACGGCAAGTCATGATGGCGCCTTCTTCTTTCCTCTTTCTCAGGGACAAAAGCACCGAGCCCCACGCCCGACGCCCCAACCATGAAGCTCAGCGAAAAGGGCCCGGCGGGTCACAGGGAAAGCGAGGCGGCCAGGACGAGACCGGTCAGTCCCAGCTTCCTGCCCGGGCTGGCGGCCCGGGGCGGCCTCCCCTTCTCGTCCTCCCCCGGGGGAGAGGGGTGGGGGCAGGCAGCCTGGGGGGCGCTGAGCAAAGCAGAAGCGGCCAGGCCAGAAGGCGCCCCGGGGACCGTCTGTGCAACGTGAGGGGCGTGGTGCTGGTTGACCTTCTGGACCTGGGGAGCCCCGCATTGCAAAGGTCGTTTCTCTCGAGGGGATGGTGACACTGAAGATGATGATGTCGCTGTCCTTAGGGATGCACAGCAACCCCAAGGCCCAGTTCCCTCGCCCCCTCCTCCGGGAAGCCCTCGGCACTCAGACGGTCTCTCTCCTGCCCAAGACTCCTCGGACCCGCTCTTCACTGTGCTCACTTAGCTCGCAGCCCACATCCCGTTCACTCAGACCGCAGCCCATCGGGCCAATGACCCCTCACTGGAAATTCTAGTCTAGGTCACAGACGCCTCGGCAAGTCTGGAAGCAGGTGGACAGGGCAGCCAGGGTCAGATTTTCAAATCCCGCTTCCTCCAGATACCGCGACCCTCCCGCAGCCACGGGCCTCCACCGGCACGCACCGACCCTTCCTGCAATTCAGACGAAAAGCCCGATTTCGATGTTCAGAATGTGTCTGACAAACGGAACACTTTCTAAACTACAGAAAGCTGCTCAGATACCCTCTGGGTCACGGGGCTGTGCTTTGCTGTCGGCGACACTATTTCCTGACGGTAGCAGTTGTTTTTATTGCGTAACAGTGAATTATAGCATCATGCGGGGTGCAGGCTCCGGCCCCCAGGCAGCGCCCCGACCCCCGCCGTCCCGCGCTCCCCCGGGAAGCCTCCGTCCTGCAGTCAGGCCTCCAGGGCGTGCCTGGTGCCTGCTGTCCCTCCTTGGCTTTCTGTCTCTGGAGCTGGGCTCTGTAAAGCACATCGCTGTATCTTTACATCAGATTGCGAGACCAGTACCCGCCCATGCCCGCTCAGTGCCCGACCTTTGCACGGCGCCTTGGCTTCGCACAGCTCGGGGCGTGCACAGGAGCAGGTTTGGCGGGCAGGGCCCTGATGCTCTGCGCCGCAGGGGCCTGAGCGCCGGGGCTCGGCTGGGGACACCCTGCCCGTTGCCCCGCCACCATCAGTCCCCACCCGGGCCGGGCGATTTTGGCTCCCACACCGCCCAGGTGACGGGGCTGCAGGCCCTGGCTCAGCGCCCACCAGGCGGGCACACCCCTCCTTCACAGTCGGATCACCTCCTACAGGTAGCCTTCCAGGATACCGCCCAGGTAGCCCGCCCGCCTCCTGCCTCCACGCTCTCTGCTCTTTCAGGGAAACTCAGCCTTCACAAAGTAACCAGACCTTCTGTTACAGGGCAGGGAGAGGGGCACCCCTGAACCCCCAAACCTGCCTGCTCTAAATAGGTTCTGCTACCCACCGCATCAAGACAAAGCATATAAGACGTTAATGAAATGGGACTTTAATACAGTGAATATACAATACAGAAGACAAAGAATGTAATTTCTAAGTCAAACACCTGAAGTGTCCCATCCTCTCGTGGGCAAAAGTCCACCCAACAGGGAGGGGCCCAGAGCCAGGCCCGAAAGCCACCACGAGACTGAAGCACCTTCTGGCCGGGACCCATGGGGAAGGGCCAGGCAAGCCTGGGAGGAAAAGAGCAACATCAAAGCCACTATGATCACTGCCAGTCTCCCCCACGGGCCTCTCACCCACGTCTCTTCCACCAGTCCTGGGCCAGGACACAAGCGTGGTGTGGTCATCCATGAGCGCTGCTCCGAGTGGCGTCCTCGGTCTCCCGCTGGCCTCCATCCTGCCTCCTTCTTCCTCAGATTCCTTCCCTTCTCTCCTTTTCTCTGCTCAGCTCCACCCTCCCTCTGGGGGGCAGGGAACCTGGAACTCCCCCATTTCCTGGGGGCCCCCCTGTTACACCTCCACTTTCCAGTCCCGCCCGGGTCACTGCTCTGTAAGGGGGAGCCGGCCGGCAGGCTGGGAACCAGCTCCAGAAACAGCCAGTCCTCAGAGGGCCACCCTGCAGGGCTGACGCGCGCAGGAGCCCGGGCAGCGGGTCCCGGGCGGGCCACCAGCAGGGCTTCTCCCAGGGGAAGCCAGAACCCCCCCCACCCCGCGCCCAGACATTTTCCACGTGCACTGACCTTTCCCGCGCGGCACCTCGGCGGGGCTCCGAGTCTTTGACCCCAGTTTGTGCTCGTCGCGGGCGTCCACTGGGAACTCGCCCTGGCCGGCTAGGGGTCCGGCCTTCCGCCAATGCACCTTGCCGGCCTGGTCTCTGGAGCAGAGACAGCCACGTGGCCGAGGCCACCTGTCGGGCAGGCCGTCTGGGACCACGTGGCCAAGACTTCTCAAGGCGCCTGCTGCACTCCAGGGCCCATCCTTAAGGCCCCCGTCCCGGCCAGCTGGTGCAGGACAGTGCAGGGTGCAGGTGGCCTCCCCTGGCCCGGGGCCTCAGGCTGTGCTGGGAGTGCTTGTCTCTCTGAGGCTCCCAGGCCCTTGTGGGGACAGGCTCCAGCTGCCTTTTGCACTTGCAAAGGATTAGCTGACAGTCCAGCCACTGCCTGGGGACACAGCGGAAACAGGCCTGCCCCTGCCGACCTTTGCCCTCCCTCCGCCTGGCCCGTGGGTCCCCTCCCTGGGGGGGAGGGGGCTCAGGCGGGAACATGAAAAGAGCAAAGGAGGACTCCACACTGCCGGGTGGTTTCCCTTCAGGACTCCCGGTCCCGCTCTGACTTGAAAACGAGGGAACCGTCCCGCTTCCTGTTCAGACAGGCTGAAGTTGCCACATTTCCTGCCGGGCGCCCCCGCCCTCCTGCACGGACTCTGTCTCCTCAGGGCCAGGACCTGGCAGGGCCGGGTCCAGGGTCGCTGCGGCCCAGCCACCTGCAGGCGCACGCGGACATGGGCTCCCCGGAACCGAGCTTGGCTCCCCTGGCCCCGGGCCCGCGCTGCCAGGGGCCTGCGGACAGCGTCCCTCCCGGGAGCCCGCCCACCCGAGGGAGCAGGAGGAAGGTAAACCAGAGCCGGGCCTCTGGCCCCAGGCTGCCGGCCAGGAGGGGAGCCGCACCCACAGCCTCAGGCCGGGGGCCCTGAAGTCAGAGGCGCGCCCCGGGGCCTGGCCTGGGTCCCGACTGGCCGCCGGCTCACTAGTCTGGGTCTCCTGCAGCATCTGTGGCTAAGTGCTCTCTGTCTGTCTGTCTCTCTCTCTCACACACAGTGAGGCCCAGCAGGGAGCAGCCTCACACTAGCTGGGCAGAGGCCGCCCCCCAACAGCCCCCCTGCCCTGGGGCCATGCAGGGTGGGGGACTCCCCGGGAGAGGGCGACCCTGCTCTTCTCCACCCTCTGACAGGCACAGACGGGGGAAATGAATGGGCCTGGCAGAGAGGGTGGCCCGAGGCCCAGAGTGTGGCAGGCACAGCCAGGGAAGGCGGGGTGCCAGGTGGGGTGACCCGACACCCCCAGGAGCAGGTCCAAGGCAAAGGGCGATGGAGAGGGGCCCGTTCTGTCCACCACGGGATCCTGTTCCATCCCCGCCCAGAGGAGTCCGAGCTCCTTTGCCGCAGAGAATATTGCTGCCCACCCCGGGGATGGCACAGGCGCCCGCCCCGCGTGAAGTCCTACGAGGCGGCGCTGTTCACAGCCCACTTCACGCCCGCGGCGCTCCTCCGGGCCGGGCAGGGAGCTGCGTACACGCGCCCACCCTCCGGGCCCACGCAGCGCCCACCCTGCAGCTGGGCAAGCTGACCCCAGAAGGTGAAGACTGTCTGGGGGTTCAAGCCACACAGCGGGGCGCCGTCGGGCCCTGGAACCCCTGCTGCGGGCAGCTAGTGGGGTGGGCGGCAGCGAGCTGGCCACGGGGTCCTGCTGCCCGGCTGTTTGCTCAGGTCAGTTCTCGGCGCTGCAGGCCCTGCCAGTCCCCCGGACCCCGGCGCCCCTAGGGAAGTCAGGGCCTGGCGCCTGGAACACACCCCCCACGCCCATGACAGGCTCCTCCTAGGAGCTTGGGGCCCCGGGGGCTGGCTCTCGCTGGGCCCTCCCATGGCTCTGCCTCCGGCCCTGCAGCTGGGCAGCCTCTGCTAAGCCGTCCAGAAGCTTCTGCCCTTGTCCAGCCATGGTGGTGGCTTCCTTGGACGTGGCACGGGACAGCGGCTGTCAGCTGATCTGCTCTGCTCCTGCTCTCCCGTGGGCCTGCCACCCTCCAGTTTCAGCCGGCGCTGGCCAGCTGCTCACGGAGCACCTGCACCGGACCTTAGGCCCGGGTTCCATGGTCTCCACCCAGCCAGGAGAGGTGGCCAGTGGTGTGGCTGCCCCAGTGGCAAACCGAGTGGCCACGCCATTGCCCGCCTCCTGCGATTCTCGGGGCCCCCAGCTCCGGGGATGGAGGTCCCGGGGTGTCGGCTGGGCCCGGCCCTGTGCCCCTGGGCCAGATGGACAGGCTCTGCTCTCCCCCTACAGGACTGGTCCTGCTCCCTCCTCGTGGCGGCTTTCGTGGGCGCCTTCGGCTCCTCCTTCCTCTATGGCTACAACCTCTCCGTGGTCAACGCTCCGGCGCCGGTGAGTGTCCACGCTGCGCGGTGAGCCCAGCAGGGGGCGCTGTGGCGCCGTGGACAGCAGGTGTTAGCATTCGGCTCTGGGTGGTGGGGGGGCCCTGGGCCTGACTGCTGCTGGACACTGGGGAGACAGGCAGGGCGTGGGACGCAGCAGGCGGTGATGGGCAGGCGGGCTGTGGGTTCCTTGTGGCCTCTGATGGAGACTTGTCACGCTGCTGGCCTTGATTCCTTTACACCCAGCGGCTCTGTGTCAGACAGTTTGAGGCACCCGGCTGGCTGGCGAGTCCTGCCCCCGCCCGGCCTGGATTGGGTGCTGGCGCCTTCCCCAGAGAGGGCTGTCTGATCTGTCCACCTCGTCTTTAGAGCAGGACTGGGAGTTTGCACTCCTACTTCATCCTGAAAGTTCAGCAGAAACTCTAGCAGCAAGTGGGGTGAGGACCTTTGCCCTCTGGCCTACGGGGCAAGAGACATGGAAAACCAGAGCCAGACTGTTGCTGGAGCGAAACAGGAGCCCAGGCAAAGCCTCTGGGAGTCCTGCTTCAAACGCGGGACAGTTCCCCGGCTGCAAAATTTCTGAGCGAGCGATGAAATGAAGTCACAGAGCGCCCGGCACCCGGGGCCCGGTGCGGGCTTGCGGACGCCGGGCCGGGCAGCGGGGTGACACCCTGTTGTTTGTCTGCAGTACATCAAGGCCTTTTACAACGAATCGTGGGCACGAAGGCACGGGCACCCCATAGACCCCGACACGCTGACGCTGCTCTGGTCGGTGACCGTGTCCATATTCGCCATCGGTGGGCTCGTGGGGACTTTAATGATGAAGCTGATCGGAAGAGTCCTCGGGAGGTCAGTGGGGTCCTTCTGTTTGGGGGGTCTCCTTCAGCATGTTCACTGTGTATTTGTATACTGAGGACCCTGCAAGTAGGAGAGTAGAATCCCACTTCAGTTCATCGGAAACATTTTTTAATTTTTTAAATTGAGCTAGCATTGATTTGCCACCCTCCATATGATTGAGGGGTGTGTGTGTTGCCACACCCTCCACGGAGGCACCCAGAGGCTTCCACCCTTGCGCCCCTTTCCTCTCCATGCCCACACTGGCCCTCTGGTGGTCTGCATTCTGTGTCAAATTCCTACGATTTTTTTTTCATTTTATCTGTATTTTGCTTTGATTCTTTATATTCCACAAGAGTGAAATAATCCTTTTTGTCTTTCTCTTTCTGACTTGCTTCATGTAGCATAACCCCCTCCAGTTCTAGCCATGTTGTCATGAATGGCAAGATTTCACTGTTCAGGGCTGAGTACTATTCCACGATGTATGTATGCCTTTCTTCACTCACCTGTCCTTGGGCACTTCGGTAGTTCTCATAGCTTGGCTGTTGTAGACAGTGCCACAATGGACATAGGAGTGTGTATCCCTCAAAATTAGCTCAATTCCAGTTTGAAGGGAGAAAGCTTCATGCCAGAAGGGCAAGAGGAAGAAATGGTGCAGCAGAGATCAAGGAGAAGCAGACCTGGAAGGTGGGTCTCTCCCAGAGTCTGGGGCACTTCCGCTGCTCACCACGAGGGGGTGCTATTGGCCTCCAGTGCAGCCAGGGATGCAGCTGAGCGTGGCTGTGTCCTGTGAACCTTGCACAGAACAGTCCCCACAGAACTTCTTGAATCCAAATGTTGTTAGTGCCAAGGTGAAGACTCCACAGAGCTCCTCCTCAGAGCCCCTGCCCAGTGCATGGGCAGGGACGTGGAGACCTGGCCAGCTTGGGTCTGGCTGGGCACATACAATGGAGGGGTGTGTCAGAGGGTCAAGGAAGGGAGGTGTATGGCTCCAAGCTGGGTGAACAGGGAGCACCCAGTGGGCTCTTGCCCCATCAGACGAAGGAATTGTCGCAAGAGTGGGCAGTGAGGTCTACCCAGACTCCCCTTTCGCTGAGGCTGGTAAAAACTGAGTTGTAGGTCTAACCTGTGGGTAGACTGTAAATGCTACAGTCTGGGGGTTCCACCGAAGGGCCTGGGTCCCGTGGGTCCGGTTAACGGGAAGGCAGCTCCACGCTCTCCCTGTCTCCTCTCGTCCCAGCTAGATGTCGCCGCCCCCAGTCTCCTCCTTCCCTGTTACCGTCCTTGTATCCTGTCCCTTCTCCGAGGCTGCACAGGCAAGAGTCTCCACTGCTGGGCAAGCTCAAATTCTGAATCTGGGGCCCAGGGGGCTCCTGCCCTCAGGAGCAGCATGGCACTCAGTCTCTGCCCCTTATCTTTGGCACCGAGTTCATCCCCACAGAAAAAAATGGAAACGGTGATTAAAAATCCCCGTCTCTCAAGCCAGCGAGTCAGCTTTGTGAGTTATTTGCAAATAAGGTTTCCATCCTCAGCGGGTCGGTGTGCCGGGGGTGATGCGGAAGGGCTCGCTCAGAGAGGTTCAGCCCTGTGCACACGCCTCCAGTCCGGCTGCGTGTAAGGTAACATCCCTGCAGCGCGCAAAATACCCCCTCAGCCGAGGCAAGAGCCCGGGCCTCCTCGGCCGTTTCTCTCCGCCTCTG
>NW_004567113.1:55126181-55137406 GCF_000260355.1 Condylura cristata
CCAGCCTGCCTACCTCGCTCGGGGTGGGGTCCCAAGTCGTCCTGGTAACATGGAGACCTTCACGAGCCCCCGTGCGGCCCCTCTACAACTCCTCTGCGGCCCTCCACGGCCCTCGCCGTGCTGGCCGGCCTGACGCCCCCGTGAGCCACGCCTGGCCTTGCCGCCTCTGCCAGGATCGCTGGTCTGCGGCGTCCATCTGGCTGGCCCGCGCCCGACCCCACCCGAGCCTGCTCACTCAGGTGCCACCTCTCCAGGGAGGCCTCCCCGCTCCAGTCCCGGCCAGCACGCTGCCGATGTCGCGTTCTTACTCCGTATTGAGAGGCCAGGCGGAGGACTGGTCATACCCGACACCTCAAGAAACGCTCGGACGCCCCAGCAGCCTTGCGAGACGGACACCAGTGCCCCCGTTTTTGCGGGTGCCGGGCCAGAGCCCTGGGGGCGTCACGGCCGCCAGGGCCGAATGACCAGCACGAGGCCAGCTGGCGCGGCCGGTCGGGGTCAGGAGAGCATTTGCGAGCCCAGCCCCGAGCTGCAGTGACGGTCAGCACAGTGGCGCTGAGCCCCGAGGAGGAAGGCTGGGTCCCCGATTCCTTCACGTAGGCCCAGCCGGGGGGGCTAAAAGGAAGAGCCACCGTCTCGGGGTCCAAAAGCCAGGAGCGGGCAGAGATGGGGGTCGGGGCCTGGCGCCGGGAGGAGACACTCCGGGCAGTCGGGGCGAGGGGCGCCCGGTCCTCCCTCCACCCCTCGGGCCACTGCAGCCTCTCCTGCCCACCCGCCAGGAAGCCGGGCCCGGGGCCTGGGGGAGGCGGGGCCGGCCCGCTGACCGGAGAGGCCAGGCGTCCTCTCCGCGCCTCGAGAGCTGCTCAGCCCACTCCCAGCGGGCTGCGGGTCTTCTCCATCGCTCGGGCCCACACACGCGCACACGTTTACCACGTTTACCACGACCAGCACCCTGCCCTGGGGCCTGAGGCGCCCGGGGAGCCCTGGGAGCCTGGCCACGCAGAGGAGGCCGCCACGGCCGCCGCCGCCCACGTGCCGGCAGACGGTGCAGGCTCCTTTGACCCGCCCCCGCGAGACACACGGACCGCGCCGCCCTGTGCCAGGAAGACGGGTCGTGCCCTCGGGAGCCCCCAGACCAGCACGGGGAGCAGTTCCGGGCGCGGACGTCAGAGTCGGCCGGGGCTCTGGCCTGGGAGTTAGGCCAGCTGACTCCTGACAGAACTCGCGCCCCTTCCGCCCCTTCCTGCCCAGCCCCCTGCACCCCAAGCACGCACGGCCTGCTGGGGAACGGGCCAGGCACAGAGGCCCCTCCTGCACCCCCTTTCTTCCAGGAAGTACACGCTGCTGGTCAACAACGGGTTTGCGGTGGCCGCCGCCTTGCTCATGGCCGGTGCCCTCCCGGCGGGCGCCTTTGAGATGCTCGTCCTGGGCCGCTTCGTCATGGGCGTGGATGGAGGTGAGGCTCGCCCGGGGCCCGGCCTGGGGCGCTCTGAACCGTGAGGCGGCCCAGGCTGTCCTGGCCGGGGCCTGAGGTGGGCACGCGGTGTCTGCAGCCCAGAGACCTGAGCTGCCGGGCGCAGCCTCTCGGGCCTGCGTGGCTGGCTTGTGGCCGCTTGGGGAAGCCGCTCGGGCTCTGTGCCCCAGTTCCGCGCATGTCTGATGGTGATGGTGCTTTTGCTTAAAGGGTGGCGACGCAATGTAAATGAGATCCCACATATCAGAGATGGAAGGATCCCTGCTTCTGGCATGTCAGCTATATTAGCATCATCACCGGGACCGCTGTGAACATCCCCTCGCCTCCACCACCTCCACCATCACCCCATCTTTCACCACACTCACTACCATCATCAACTATTTCTTCCTCTAAGAATCTACTTCCCGGTCACCCCTGGAGTCCACGGTTGGCCACTGTGCAGCCTGCTGGACTGTAGCCGTGGCTACAGTGCTATTTCCAACAGGGCAAGGGCTTGGGGTGCTGGGCCCAGTCTTCCCAGAGAGCGCCGCCCCTCACTGCTGCCCGGCCCCCCACAGGCATCGCCCTCAGCGCGCTCCCCATGTACCTGAGCGAGATCTCACCCAAGGAAATCCGAGGCTCCCTGGGCCAGGTCACCGCCATCTTCATCTGCATCGGCGTGTTCACCGGGCAGGTGCTGGGCCTGCCCGAGCTGCTGGGAAAGGTCAGTGGCCCCCGCAGAACGCGGCCCCCTCTCGTTGCCGTCTCCTGGTCTGCGGCCCTGGCGGGACCCCCTGCAGAACGGCATCCCCGTGTCTTGAAACCCCCCAATATTCAGGGCTTTTGCATATGCTCACAGGAAAATTACCGTCGAGTTCCTGGGGTGGGGCTTGAGTCTAGTTTTTAGGGCACGCGGAACGAATTCAGATTTCACAGTTCAAACCCCGCCCCCACCCACCCACCCAATAGTTGGTGTTAACAACTCAGCCAGCATCCACTTGGGTTTTCCTTTGCTTGCACAAACCTGTGCAGACAGATACGGCTTCTTTTTAGTTTCTTACCAGAATCATGCCATCACCTGCAACTTGCTGTTCCTGTTTAATTATTCCGGGCGTCGTTCGGAGCTGTTTTGCTTGCTCACCTCACTGAGTCTCTCTCCACATCCACATGCAATCAGTGTTCTGCTTTGGGCTTTCTGTCTCGGATGCAGGAAGACATGAATGTAAATTCCAGCCTGACGACTCAGTCGTTACGTGACCTTCCAAGACAGAATGCAGCACCCAGACCGGCGGGTGGGTGGAATTCAGCCTCGTTGGCGGAAAGAGCAGGACTTAGGCACGTGGGCAATATTGGGAGAGAAGACACAGAGAACGAGAACAGCTCAAGAGGAGGCCCTGAGAGGTCGGGGGGCTTGGGGGCTGTTGGGGAGCTTGAGCGGTGCCTGCTGGCCGGGGCCGCGCACCTTCTCGGTCGCGGACCTGGTGAGAGCGCACGTCCCCGAGCCCACTGTGGAGACGTGACTCAACTGTGCACGCCCCTGGGGCCCTGGGCACGCAGCTGCTACAGGGCCATGGCGCTGGCTTGCGGGTTCCTGACCAGCGCCCCGGCCGGGTTCCAGGTTCGCCTGTTATGAGCCTAACGCCGTCCTCTCCCGTCTCCATCCTCAAGCTGTGTCGGAAACGTTCACTGATTTGTCCTCCCTTGGGAACGTGTCACCTTTTTCTGTTTTCTCAACAAAAAACGTCCCTGGGATCTCGGCTGGAATTGTGTTCACCTGAACCATGAGTTCCACAGACTCGTCCCGTCTCTTCACCTAGGTTGTCTTTTCTATCCCACACTTGTTTTTATTGCTCTGGCGTGTCTGAGCACTAGAAACTGTAAGTTTCTGACTACTTACTGACTTATGTAAGTTTTGTTATTGCTATTTTGGTTTTTCCCATTGCATTGTTTGTCGAGGCTGTTAGCTGCGGAGGCTGTCAGCTGGAACTAGCCGTTAGGATGTGTTTGCTCGCCTGGGCAGTGTCGGTGAGTGACGTTTGATCACACCAACGCAGGGCGAGGTTTTGTCCGTCCTTTCTAACAGCAAGACCCTGTGTTTTTATTGATGTTGACGTCTCATTGCATCGGCCAGGACATGGTAACAACGCTTTGTTAATTCCTGGCTTATTGGGATCTTTATTCCTGATTTTTTGAGACATCTATTATGTTGCACTATTCACTCTGTTCATTTTTATTAATTTGAAATGGATATTATTTGTCTTGCAAGGAGTAATTTGTCATCTTGTTTTTATAGCCTATCGGCAATATGCAAAATATCTCCTGACATTTATTAAGTTATGGATGACAACTAATTATTAGATTTGCGATGTTATCCAACATCTTAAACCATCTTTACATTCCCGGGATATATCTTCCTTGGTCACCAAA
Source organism: Condylura cristata (assembly GCF_000260355.1). Taxonomy (NCBI): domain Eukaryota; kingdom Metazoa; phylum Chordata; class Mammalia; order Eulipotyphla; family Talpidae; genus Condylura; species Condylura cristata. The sequence goes on from NW_004567113.1 coordinate 55,130,062, forward strand.
GGGAGTAGGTTATTCTATCTGAGTTACCTGTTTCTTTTTAGGATTTGTTTATTTAAATCTATCGATGAATTTGTTTAGGGCTTTTAACATTTAGCCCATTTATGTCCCCTTTAATCTTTTTCTCACATTAGAACCGATTATACATCACTAGTTGGTAATTAAAGTATCAAAAGGTCCCATTAGTAAAACCATCACAACTTAGTCTTTTGGGGGGGAATTTCTTTCAGGATCCTTTATCAGTTTCCTCCATAATTAAAAATCTAACCTATTTTCTTTTGATTCAATTTTGTTAATTTCTACCCTTTCAAGAAGCTCACTCAATTTCATTGAGAATGTCAAGCACACTAAGTCACCATTAATGCCCTCATGTCTATTCTTTATACCATCTCTTGATTTCATTTTATTTCACATCTCTCTTTTCGAAACGCTCGTCTGCGTTTTGCTATAAAAGGCCGCCCTCTGTGATTGAGCCTTTCCATTGCTTTCTGCTTTTCTTAGTTTCCGCTTTGGCGTTCTTTCTGTGAACATAGATTGCACGCAATATTCCTGGTGTTTTTAGGATGCCGCTTTCTCAATAGTTTTGTTTCCTAAATAATTTTTTGTTTGAATTCCGTGCCCAGAACAGTTAATGATTTAGACCAGTGTTTTTCATCCCCAGTAGATGTGACTTTGTTATTGTCGCTGATTGTATAGAAGGAAGGAAGCCACGCACTTCTCTCTTGGGGGGCCACATTACGATCAACTCCTGTAACTCTTCTGTGCTGGCCGAGGAAGGCAGTTGTTTCTGGTTCATGGTGCACAGACTGTTAATTATGGAGGAAACTGATAATAGTCACTTACAAAGTGACTGTTACCTCGTCGCAGCCGCCGTCCACCCTCAGGAGGCACGGGGCCGGACGGGGTGAGCAGACGTGATTCTGTGACAGAGAGAGGCTCTGGGGGAGGATACAGGAGGCCCGGGGCTAAGGTGTGCAGAGGCGTGTGGCTGCAGGACCCCCAGGTCCGCATCGGGGCGCCCCACCGCAGAGGTGGGCGTGAGTCACGGGCCCCCACGGCCTGTGTCCTCACTCCTCAGAGGAGCCCGGATGCCACTTACTCTGCGGTGCTTCGTGAGCGGAGAAAGCGCAGTGCGGGCGTGGAGACGCCCAAGGCCGCTGGGCACCGAGCCCTCTCCAACGCGCCCGGCTGGACCCCACTTCTGCTCTCGCTCCCCTCTCGCTCCTCTTCGCCGGGGAAAGCCCATCTGGGCACCCTTAGCGACCACCCCAGAGGCTGCAAGAGGCTGCAAGCCAGAGCCTCCGGCTTTGAAGCCTGCGGCGTCTTTGCAATGGGACCAAAGTCCTGATGTGTCGGGGGGTGTGGGAGGCAGCACCCCAAAGTCCTGCTACAGAAAGCCGGGCAGGGAGCTCTCTTCAGCCCCTTCTTTGACTTGTGTGGACGCAGCCCCAGAGCAGAAGCTCCGATTCTCCGTGAGCTTTCGATCGAGAAGCCGCCAGACTTCTTTCAAGCCCAGGAAGAGAAGCGTTTGGCTCCTGAGGCCCGAGCAGAGCATCCCTGTCCACGTGATTTCAGGTCCCAAATACCTTCTCGCCTGGAAGAATCGTCTTTGTCCTTCGGGGACTTAGAAACCACACGCTCCCTCTTTGAGATGAAAACTCTCCCCAGACACCGTCCGAAGCCAGAGCGCTTCCTCCTGGGGTTTGTGGGGGCGGGCGGCTCTGCCTTCCCAGGCGGCCACGTCCTGCGTCCACCCCGCTGCTTTCTTCCGTGGTCCATGCGAGGAAACGGATCGTGGCCCGTCCCGGGAGGCGCCGACCCACCCCGTCTGGAGCAATGTCTGCGGGCGTGAAGGCTGGGGTCCCCGAGCGGCCGCCCTGGCCGCTGCCTGCTCACCCCAGGGGCCTCAGTATCCGCTTCCACAGCGTCCGGGGCCCGTTTGCGCACCGGAGGGGCCGCAGGCCAGGCCGAGGCTGGTTCCCTCCCCCTCACTTCCTCTGTGGCCTCGGGGCTGCCCTTCTGGCCTCTGGCCGACCTAGCGCCCATCCGGCGACGTCCTGTTCAGCAACACCAGCCGGCTCTCTGCGCCTGCTGCCCGCCAGCCTCTGTCCATGCACCGCCTGGTCCCGCGCACGGCCAGCGGGGTGGGGCTGTCCCCATCCAGGGGCGGAGGGGAGGTTCTGACAGGCTGAGCATGGTGCCCCGGACAGAGAGAGCCCCTGCAGGCTGGCCATGCCCCCAGGCCCTGGTCCCGTGAGCCCTCCTCCGGCTACCTCAGGTCACTCCGGCATCTCGAGGCCCAGGTGGCCGTGGACCCACCCGTCCACCGCCTAGGGACCAGCGGGCCGGCTGGCTAGGCCGAGCCACTGCCGGGTCCTTCCCCAGCCTCCGTCCTGGGGCCACACTGCAGAGTCAGTGACCGCAGGCCACGCCCGCTCACAGGCTCCTCTCCCCAGGAGAGCACCTGGCCCTACCTGTTCGGGGTGATCGCCGTCCCCGCCCTGGTGCAGCTGGTCAGCCTGCCCTTCCTTCCCGAGAGCCCGCGCTACCTGCTCTTTGAGAAGCACGACGAGGCGGGAGCCGAGAAAGGTAAGGGGCGGCCGAGAGAGACCCCCCTCCCCAGAGCCGGGATCTGGGTGGCGCGGGAGGGGACGTGGACCCACGGGAGCCCCGGAGCCAGGGCAGGGCAGGGGAGGCCGAGGGCCGTGGGCAGCCCCGCCAGCACCATCCCAGGCGTCCGGCCTAGCGAGACGGCGACCCACTCTGGGGTGGGTCCCTGCCCTGCTGCCCTCTCCTGGCCGTCCAGTGGTCCCGTCTTCACACCTGCGGGCGAGGAAGGAAGATGCACGAGCCGCAGAGCCCCGAGCCGCCCGTCAGGGGTCAGGGCACCCCCTGGACAGGAGAGAAGCGGGGCCGTGGCGGGGCCGGGCTGTGGTCTCGGCGCTCTGTGCAGCTGGAGAGGGCGGTCAGGTCAGAGCCCAGCCTGCAGAGCCGAGCCTTTCCACAGAGCCCCAGAACACGAGGTCACCTCTGACCTGCACCCAAGAGCCTCACCCAGTGGCACGTGGGGGGAGGCCTGGCCTCCTGCTCAGTGTTACCTGTCACCCACCCTCACCACGGCGGGCTCGGCGAGTGTCCTGCCCACTGAATGCCACTAGTGTCCACGCCAAGAGAACAGCTGAGCCTCAAGAGTAACTGGCTGACCACAGCTTGGCTGACTCTTAACGCTCGGGCGCTCAGGGTGTCCCAACTAGCAGCCGGCGCCAGAGGCACCAGCTGCCTCTGCGTGGCTGGGAGCCGTGGCCAGGAGCCGCGGCCACGTCCGTCCCTCCTAGGCGACACTGCTAAGGGAGACTGGACACCGTGGCCGCCTGCGTTTCTTAGGTGGAGGCACGGAGCCTGAAGGGTGCAGCTGTGGGCTCTGGCTTCTGGAGGCCCTTGAAGCCTGGAAGGAAACGACCGTTTCCTCAGGCGATTTCCAGCCGCAAGGCTGCAGCTTTGCAGCGAGGCCAGCCTGCGCCCTCCGCCCACACACCCAGGGGCCACTGGCCAATCTCCCTGCCCGTCGTCCAGCCAGCAGCTCACAGAGGGCCGGGCCGGCCACTTGTTCTGGGACTTCCCCTGGGGACACGTGTTCATTCTGGAGAAAGGAGTCGCTCCCCAGTGAGAGGCCTGTCCAGGGCCGCCAGAACAGAGGACACGCTGTGTCGAGCCCGTGGTCACCTCTGAGTCCTCGAGGGGGTCTCTGTGCCTGAACTGAGGGGGGCACTGCCTGGACCCCCATCCCGCAGCCCAGGGCAGCTTGCGTCCTCCTCGAGGCCCTCTGCGGGCCTGAGCTTGCTGAGCTCCGAGCGTCCACTGCCCGTGGCCCCGCCCCCCGGCACAGGCTTTAGCTGCCCAAGCTGAAGGTGAGCACGAGCACCCACCGGGTGTCCGCCCCCACGGAGCGGTCACCGTCGAGTGCCCATTCTGCAGGTGGTTTGGGGGTGGCCAGAGGTGCTCGCGGCACGGGGCCCCACCCCTGCCCCCCGCCTTTGCCCCCTCGTCTCTGTTTGTGACCCCTCTTTCTCCGAGGGTCCCGGAGGCCCAATTTCTTCCCCGTCTCATGTGGTGGGCAGCTTCCCTCCCCCTGACGGGGAACCAGCGGACATGAGGATGATGGCACGTTCCTTGTGGTGCAGAGCAGTGTTTTAAGGATGCTGCCGCTGTGGCTGGAGTGGACTGTCCACCTTTCCCCGGGAGAGGCTGAACGTCAGCGTGAATATTTCCACATTTGCAAGGCATCTCCCGTGACCCCCCATCATGGCCTCGGGGCCCGGAGAGCTAGCCGTGTGTCCATTGTGGAGGTGGACACAATGAAGGGCTTGGTTTAAAAATGACAGGTGTGCTGAGGCTGGACATTTGCATTCTTCAGCCCGGAAAAAGCATACGTGACGTGGGTGAATTTGAATTCTGGGAGGAGTCTCTGAGACGATTCCAGCCCCAGTTTCCTGGGTTTTGGAGGGACGTGTGGAGAGGGCCTGGGGGCCCTTAGCTCCACCTTCTGCCGGATGGTAGCCTGGACCCCTGGGTGCCCTGGCCATGCGGCGTCTGACCTCCACCTGGACCCTCCGATGAGGGTGAGCCAGCTGGGGCCAGCTTGATGCGCACTCTGACCCAGGTCCAGTCTCATGCCCTCACCCCAGCAGCCTGGACCGGTCACCCCAGGAGCCCCATGTCCCCATGGGGCGTCTCTGGCTCCTCTCCTGGACTTGTCTGAGGAGAGGACAAGTCGCCGCACTGTCCTGGCTTCCGTTTTCCTCTTGTTTTGAGTAAGGACTCGGGCACTCGGGCTTCAAGGGCCCTGCCAGCTCTGCCCTGACCAGCTGCGTGCCCGGGGCCGGCCGGCCCTGCGGGGCCCGGGCAGACACGCGCACGCCAAGCCCTGCTCTAAGCCCCTCGTCCGTTTGCAGCGTTCCGGACCTTCCTGGGCAAGGAGGACGTCTCCCAGGAGATGGAGGAGGCGCGGGCCGAGAGCCGCCTCCAGAGGAACGTGCAGCTGGTGTCCACCGTGCGGCTGCTCCGGAGCCGCTGCGTCCGCTGGCAGGTGGTCACCGTGGTGGTCACCATGGCCTGCTACCAGCTCTGCGGTCTCAACGCGGTGAGCACAGAGGGGGACGGGGCGCGGGTGGGGGCAGGGCGGCTTCGGCACCCAGTCCTCGTTTCCCCATCTGCAAAGTGGGCGGTCTAATCTGGAGAGCCAGTCCCCCCACGTGCCCGCCGCCGCCTTTCAGCTCCCCCTTTCCGTGGGCCTAACGTGGCTGAGAGCGTTACACAGCCCCACTGCTGATCGCTGAGAGTCCACACGTGTGCGTGCTGCTAAGTCCGCGCCCCTTGTCCCGAGTACGCACCCCCCTTCTCCGGGGTCACCGCCAGCCGGCCCCAGGTCCTGAGGTGGTCGCGACTTGGCTCCGCGCGCCTGCTTCCCTAACCCCGGGGCGGCCCTGCACCCCACAGACTCCGCGCTGTGTCTGGCCTCGGACTGTCATGACTGATCCCCACAAATTCTGAGAATGTGTGAGGGGACATAATCGAGACCCCGACATGGCTCCAGAGATGTGACTCGGGCCTGAGACAACCTCAGGGCTTTAAAGAGGCGCCTCCCCCCGCCGGGGACCTCAGACCCCGCTTCCCCGCACCCCCGGTTCGTCTCCTGGCCTGGGGACCTCGGGCAAGTCACTGCCACGGCTGCATCTCTGTGTTCCTATTTTTTTTTTTTAAAGATTTATTTATTTGTGCATACAGAACTGGGGTACAGGCCAGAGGCTCGGGGCGGTGAGAGGCGTCACCAGAGACAGAGTGGGGAGCAGAACAGGCAGATCGATGAAGTCCACTGCTGAGGGGAGCAGCGGGCGGGTCAGGAGAGGTCTGCCACACCATGTGGGTCACCTCCGGGGCAGGCGGGGATCGAACTCATGCGGAAGCGGCTTCAGATTCTCAGTGCTGTGCTTTAACCCGCTGCGCCACCAGGGAGGGCCGTGTTCCTATTTTTTTTAACAGGAAAAATGAGTGAGTGTGGGCAAGGAAGCCAGAGGAGGGGTCTCGCAAGGGGCGCCCCGAGCCCTGAGATGGACACAGGTGCCCCCCGCCTCTCGGAGGCTCCATGGGCTGAATGCAGGACCCCGGGACTAGGGGTCAGGAGGCAGGCTGGGGCCGTGGTTGTTTGGGAAGCAGCTGGCCACCTCCAGAGGGAGCCAGGGCCCATCCACAGGGCTGGAGGCCAGCTGGGCAGACTCGGGGGACCGGGCCGGGGACGTGCCCCAAAACAGCAAGCGTCCTCCTGGGCCACTTCACGCCGCTCAGAGGGGCTGGGCCTGGGCGGGAGAAGGCGTCTGGTGGTGCAGTGGCCTGGCTGCCTTTATTTATGTCAGCCTGCACCCCAGAGGGTGCCGGGGTGAGCAGGGAGGTGACGTACAGAGGCGGGCACCTTGCCAGGCAGGAAAGCGGCCCTGCGGGACGTCACGCAGCCGCCCCCACGCTGCCGCAGCCCCGAGCCTGCCGGGCGCCGCAGACCGGCTGTGCGGCTGAGTCTGCAGGAGGCGGAACACCTGGGCTAGCCCGCTGCTCCCGCCTCTTCCGAGGCCACCGAGCTGCCAGATGGCCTCAGAGCTGCCCAGCCCGTTCCGGGAAAGTGGGCAGGGCTGACAGGTGGCGCGTGGAAGGCCGGAAGCCGTGCGCAGGGAGACACGTGGCCGAGGACCCTGACGTCCCGAGCCCGCTCCCCCGCTGGGACACAACGTCCTGACGGGCCTGCCCGGAGTACTGCAGACTACTGCAAGGGGGTGCAGCCCCCCGACAGGCGGATCCACTGAGATATGCCACTGAGGGGGGCAGCGGGGAGACAGGAGGGGTCTGCCGCGCCCCGGGGATGAAACTCAGGCCTCAGGGCCCGGCGAGGGCTTCGTATGCTGAGACCTCACTAACCCCTGTGGCCCCGGGAGGCCCCACGGTGCTGAGTGAGGGGCAGGCCCATGCGCACCCACACTTCTAGAGCTTTCTCACCTGGCACAGCGACTGGGGGCTCCTGGTGAGCAGCCCCACCTGCCCCGCCCCGCCCCGCCCCGCCCCGCCGGCCACTCTGCTGCTGTGGGGGTGACCAGCTGGTGCCTCACGCAGACAGCAGCCGGCAGCGTTCGCCCTCTGTGCCGCAGCTCGGCCCGACGCCTCAGGCTGCCCGTGCGTGAGGGCCACCTGCGTCTGAGACGAAGCCGCGTCCCGCCCCGCCGGCCACTCTGCTGCTGTGGGGGTGACCAGCTGGTGCCTCACGCAGACAGCAGCCGGCAGCGTTCGCCCTCTGTGCCGGCCGCTC
>NW_004567113.1:55137506-55139115 GCF_000260355.1 Condylura cristata
CGGCGACGGGGCGGCTTCAGACAGGGGCGTGCGGCGTGAGCTCCGCTGGCTAGAGACCGAGGCGGGCGGGGTGCGGCCCACAGGGCTGCTCTGGTTTTCATTTTTCGAGGTCCCGCCCTGCCGATTCCCAGCGTGGCTGCGCCAGATACATCCCCGGCAACAGCGCCCGGGCTGCAGTGCTCACGGCCTGGCCTGCGCCTGGGCCTGGCGGCGTCTGCAAAGCGCACACTGCCGGGCCACCTTCTAAGAGTCTTGATCCACGTCTCGTGTTTGCATCTTTGCTCCAGTTTGAGCCAAGCGAGCGGTGCGGTTGTTTTCCTTGTGTCGGCTTGCCCGACACCGTGTGTCAAAGGGCCCGCGCCTGGCCCCTGGACACTCTAACGGAGGCGAGCTGCAAGCCCGCCTCCCCACTGCGGGCCTGTCCAGGCCCCGCCCTGCCGCCTGATCGTCCAAGGGGAGCGAGCCCGACACAGCTGGCCGGCTCCGAGCTGGCACCTGAGTGCCCCTTAGTTTGGGCCCTACGGGGGGCTGCTCTGTGGGCCAAAACCTGTAATGCAGCTGGCCGCCTCCCAGTGACCTGAGGACAGCCCCAGACGGTGCCGCCGTTCCCTGGAGGAAGAACCGAGGCTCACAGAGGGCCAAGGACGTGCTCAAGGTCACAGCAGATGGTGTCTGCGCCAGCCACACTCGTGGCGCGCCAGGCGTGACCCGGCGTGTCCAGCCTGCTGTCACCGAGTTTCAGGCCTCTTGTCCTAAAGCAGTGCATCTCAGCCTCAGCTCCAGCACACTCGGGGTGGGGGGCGGGGCACCCCGGCTCCCCCGTGCATGACGGCGGCCCCCCCGCCGGTCCTGACCACCCAAAGTGTCTCGACCCTGCCCGGGGCCCCCGCAGGCAAACCGCCCCCAGTGAGACCCCACGCGTGGTTTCCACACTTTCCCATCAAGTGCAGGTTGGCTTTAACATTGAGTCGTTTCTAAATTCCTTTTTGGTGGTGGTTTGCCTTTTCCCCTCCTCCTCACAAAAGCTTTTGAATCCGCCTCTAAAATTAGACCTGTCACTTGAAATTACTCATTTTTGCGGCTGCCTTCCTCGGAGCCGCTGCTTGCCCCTGGCATGAAAATCAGACTCCACTGCGAATTTTCTGCTTCACTGGCCCAGGGAGCTGTTCATTCCAGGACGCAGCCACCCCCGGGGCTGCCACAGGGGTCCCTGCACCCCCTTCGGGTGCCCCCTCACCCTGCCCACCTTCAGGATGGAGCCCCTGTCCCAGGGTCCCCAGATGCCCATGACACCTGTCTGGGGCAGAGAGGAGGGGTCTTCGAGGCTCCGTTTCTGCCAAGTCACTGAAAACCGGACTAATGAGTGCCCACCAGGGAGGCCAGGGTGCTGTCGGGCGTCCTGAGTTTTCTGGAATGCCAAGGATGATGCTCTAGACTCCGCCTTTTCGGAAGGACGTAATGGCTTCTCCGAGCCTCAGTTTCCAGCTCTGTAACTGCAGGTGGTAACACGGTCCAGGTGCACGGGCCCAGGTGCGCGGGCCTAGGTGCGCGGGCCCAGGTGCGGGGGCCCAGGTGCGGGGGCCCAGGTGCGCGGGCCCAGGTGCGGGGG
>NW_004567113.1:55140770-55142539 GCF_000260355.1 Condylura cristata
GGGCCCAGGTGCAGGGGCCCAGGTGCGGGGGCCCAGGTGTGGGGGCCCATGTGTGGGAGCCCAGGTGCGGGGGTCCAGGTGCGGGGGCCCAGGTGCGGGGGCCCAGGTGCGGGGGTCCAGGTGCACGGGCCCAGGTGCGCGGGCCCAGGTGCGCGGGCCCAGGTGAGGGGACCCAGGTGTGCAGGCCCAGGTGCGCGGGCCCAGTCTGTGGGTGACACGGGAGGGAAATGCCAGCCAAGGGAGGAAACCCCCCGCCTCCCGCTCAGCTCCGCTCTGCGGTGGACTCGCGGTGACCCTGGGCGCACCCGTGCGCGATCTTCACGCAGGAGAGACGCGTCACTGACCCCCCTTCCTCTTTCCTGCGTCTCAGATCTGGTTCTACACCAACAGCATCTTCGCAACGGCTGGGATCCCTGCGGAAAACATCCCCTACATCACCTTGAGCACGGGGGGCATCGAGACCTTGGCTGCCATCTTCTCTGTGAGTGAGTGGGGGGAGGCGTCTTCCTGGAAACACCCTGGGGGAGGGTCTGCCAGCACCTCGGCACCCAGGCAGCACCCCAGGGCCCCCGGCTCCTGGGGAGAGCACGCCTCTGTCACGCCAGCGGGGTGTGAGCCGTAGAGTCCATCTTGTGGCTCAGCCTTGACTTTTCACCCACTGAAGAACATTCTTCCTACGTGCTGCTTCCCTGGCATCCTTCAAACACAATTGCTCCTCCACTGAGCCCTCGCCTGCGTTCAAACGGCGCCAGGAGAGCCGTGCCGATGTCCCCGTTCCCCCGGCGCCAGCCGGCGCGCGAGCCGGAGCCTGCTGCCAGCTTGCTGAGCCCTCAGCCGCCGCCTCGCTACGGCCCACACCCAGAGCCCGGGCCCTCACTGAGACAAACTCCTGGGGAGCGCAGGGGGCCCGCCGAGGCCTCGCTGGACACGCTGGAGGTGGACGGGGCGGTCAGGCTGTGAGGCCGCCTCGGGCTTGTTGACGGGAGGGCGGGGTGCCGGCTGTGGACCCCGAGCGGGTGTGCGTGTGCGCACCTGTGCCTCGGGGCGACGGGCCCCAGGGCGCGTTTCCCTGGAGCGTGAGGCCAGGAGAGGCGCAGAGGAAGCCCAGAGGACAGGGCGCGGGCAGTTCCAGGGCTCCGGTCACTGCATCCAGCCGGCTTGAAAGCCTCGAAGATGACCCAAGCTCCGAAAATCCCCCTCAGATTGCGGGCGCCCACGGGGGTGGCTGCCGAACTGCCGTCCACGAGGGAACCAGCGCAGGAAGGGGAGGTGGCCTGGCTCTGGGGGAGTGAGGGGCTGAGACCTCCCTGCGGGTGGAGGCCCGGCGCACCCTGTGGCTGGGCTCTGCCGGCTGCGCAGACCGGCCCCCCTCCTCCAGGGAGCTCTGGAATAAGCTCTCGGGGTCTGGCGTGTCTGGGTGCTGCTCTCCAGCGTGTGGTCAGCCAGACCGTCTTCTGCCTCGGGCGCTCATCGCCTCCCCATTCAACGGAAGGGGCCAGAGACTTTCCAGTGAACCTGTGGGGCAGGGGAGGGGTGATCACGACAAGCAGCGAGGTCCCAAAGAAGACACAGCTCGCCCCTCTCTCTCAACCTGCAGAAGAGCCACACAGGCGCCCTCGGAGGCTGGGGCTGCACACTGAGCCGCATTTGAGTGTCGGCTCTGAAACTCCCGAGCTCTGAGCTTGTGACCCCTTCACCCGCTGTCCGTGGGGGACTGCTGGGGCCTCCCCTGCCGTCCGTGGGGGACTGCTGGGGCCTCCCCTGCCGTC
>NW_004567113.1:55143783-55159490 GCF_000260355.1 Condylura cristata
CTCCCCTGCCGTCCGTGGGGGACTGCTGGGGTCTCCCCTGCGTTGCAGCGATGTGGTCTGGGCCCCGAAGGCCGGCACCGGGTGCCTTCTCCAGAAGACCTGGGGCCGGAGGGGCGTTGCGCCCCCCGGAGGGAGCAGCCCCTGGCTGCTGGCTGACGCTGGCCAGATGAGCAGTGCGCAGCTGGGGAAATCACAGCCCTGCACTCCAGGCTCGTTCTGACCAGGAGCGCCGTCTGCCCTGCTCTCCGAGGGGGACCGGGCAGACGCCTCACAATGCGTGTCCTGAGGTGTGTGCCGAGCCTGGGCCCAGCCCCTCTCCAGGCTGTCAGCTGGAGGGGGACCACTCCCAAGTGTCCCCGTGGGAAGTGTCCTGAGAGCCTTGTCTCAGGTTAGGAGCTCCGCCCCAAACATCAGGCATTACTTGGATGGGCGGGAAAAGTGGAGACGAAATCAGGAGTGAACATGAGGGCAAAAGACAGGCTTTGGGTTTTGGGGGGCGCAGCATGTGGTAAAGTGGTATTGCGCTCTGGTGAGTGCACCCCAGCCCCCACCGGGGTCATCCAGGCCTCACGAGCCTGAGCGCCCCAGAGCCACAAGGGGTGGAAGTCGCGTGGGTCCACGTCGGGAGTGGGCGGTGACGTGGGGGCGAAGGCGCAGAACCCCTGGTTTCCACGCCCACGGGCCTCCGCCGCCCAGCGAATTCCACGCGCTCGGAACCTCGGGGGTGGAGTTCCCTGTGCCCGGCCCCATCCGCGGAGAAGAGCGTGTGGGCAGAGGTGGTCGGTGTCAGGCCCCATGGGCTCCCGCCCGGCACTCAGCTGGGGGACCCGCGGCCGGCTGTGCCCCTCTGAGCCCGTTTCTTCGGGCTTGTGGAGAGGCCTGCGGGTCACTGGAGCAGACCTCGCCCTCCTCCCGTCTTCTCTTTGGAGGGGCTCATTCCCCTGGGGGTCCTTAATAGCTTTTAAGCCACTTAGTGCTAGGTTGGCGGCTAAGGCTTCTGTCTGCGGTTGACTGGGTCCGCTGGGGAGCAGCAGGGTGACCCCCAGGCCCTGCCCTCCTGCCCGGCCGGGCTGCTCGGGCCTGAGCCCGGGCTTTTCTGTAACTTGCTGAATGACATGTCCATCATGTCCACGCTGACCTCGGGGTTCGGTTCTCCTGACCCCAGTCTCTGCTTTTCTGAGGCCTCCTTCTGGAATTTTCTTCTGAGCCTCCACCGTGGGGATGCAGACTGGCACAGCCATTTTGATCTAGGTTACCTTCAGAAGCTCAGGCGCAAATGCCACCCGACTCAGCAATGGCCCTCCCGGGCCCCTTACCCGAAGGTCGCGAAACCACCCCAGTAAGCATCTGTGCTGCGGTGTCTGCCGACCGGCCAGGACATGGGGACCAGTGCCCCCGAGAGGATCGGACCCCAAGACGTGGTCTGCGTGGACATGGGGCACGGCCAGCCCCAGGAAAGGGGGGTCACCGGGGACACGGAAGGCGCTGGGGAGAACCAGCGGCAGCACAGCACGGCGCAGTGAGAGACACACAGGGCGTTTGTGCAGTGGAGGATGCATGAGCCTAGCAGACTGCTAACCAGGGAGGCTTCTGAGGCTGGGGGTGGGGAGACAGGCCGAGGAGGGTCGGGGTGACGCAGGGACCAGGACACACCCGTGCACGGCGCGGAGCCCCCCGCCTTCGGCAGCGGGGGGCCGGGAGGCAGCGAGAGCCGCCTCTACCAGCCCAGGCTCATCCTGCAGGTTCCCGGCCGATCCCCCGATCCGCCCTGGCCCCGGGAGCCGGCGCGGGTGACCAGGTGCTCGCAACCTGCGGCTCTCCGTCCCTGCTCCTTTCTCCAAGCGCACGCTCCCTGGCCGGGCCTCGCGGTCAGCCAGCCCTCAGCTGTGCCCCACTCTCGGCCTGCAAGCGGGGTGACGAGCCGTCTGCCCCCGCCCTAGGGCTTGGTCATCGAGCGCGTGGGACGCAGACCGCTGCTCATCGGCGGCTTCGGGCTGATGACGCTCTTCTTCGGCATCCTCACCGTCACGCTGACGCTGCAGGTGAGGGGCATCTGCCGCACCCTGAACTAGGTCAGGCGTGCAAGGGGCCCCCCAAGGCCACCAGCTGACCAAGGCGGAGCTGGGTGGGAACCCGGCCCTCGGCGCCGCTACCTGCTCACGGCCCCTCGCCCTTCCCTGCAGGACCGTGCCCCCTGGGTCCCTTACCTGAGCATCGTGTGCATCCTGGCCATCATCGCCTCCTTCTGCAGCGGCCCAGGTGAGCTGCCCTTGGGCGCCCGTGTCCGGGGCTCCAGGCCCACCTAGGCGGGCAGGACGAGGCCGAGTGGGACGAGAAGGGCTTGTTCCCACCCGCAGGAGGCAGGCACTGCTCGCCCGTGCCCTGGTGCCCGGGGTGGTAGAGGAACACGCAGTGGCCCAGCCACAGGTGACAGTCGCCAGAGCTGTGAGCCAGAGACAGGAGTTGCTGAAAGGCCTGTCGGGGTGCAGCGTGCGCCCACAGAGAAGCAGAACGCCCTGGGGTGTGGCTGGAGTGCCACTGGGCTTGTCTCCCCACCACAGCCTCTGGGTGTACCTATGGTCTCGTGCAAGGACGCCGCCCCACCCCGGCCACTGACACAGGCTGGTGAAGTCGGAGCACCCACAAACTTGCCACGTGCTGGCCAGCCCACCAAGCTTTGCCCTCTGCATTTTTTAAAAAAAATATTTATTTGTGCATACAGATCTGGGGTACAGGCCAGAGGCTCAGGGGCGGCGAGACGCTTCACCAGAGACAGAGTGGGGAGCAGAACAGGCAGATCGACGAAGTACACTGCTGAGGGGAGCAGCGGGCGGGTCAGGAGAGGTCTGCCGCCCCATCTGGGTCAGCTCCGGGGCAGGCGGGGATCGAACTCATGCTCAAAGGGCTTTATCTTCTCAGTGCTGCGCTCTGACCCGCTGCGCCACCCGGGAGGGCCCGCCCCTGCGTTTTTACCAGCCCTCTCTCCTCACCCACCCTGCCTCATCCCTGATCAGTGGTCTGTCCGGCTGCTCCCCAACCCTCCGTGTTCGCCCAGCCACTGGGCCCCATCTCCTAGCCAGTGTGAGCCAGTGTAGGCCTTGTGAGGGCCACTGGCTGGCCAGTTCCAGCGAGCCACCTGCCCAGGGAGGGGCCCAGTGGGCTGCACGCCCCAAGTGCCCGAAGGGAGCCATCCACAGTGGGGTCCACAGCGGGAAAGCGTGGTGGGGAGAGATGCCAGGAGAGGAAGGATCAGGGCACCCCCACAGGAGGCCACCCCCCCACCCCAATCAAGGAGGCATCGCCCCCGGGGAGAAGCCCTGAGACTACCCGAGGCATCCTTGGGGAGCAGATGCATTCAAGACTTGACAGGGAGCTGAGGTCAGGTGAAGGGAAGACAGAAAAGCAGGCGGCTCCCCGCCAGTATTGCAGCGGGGCGCAGCACCCCCGGGCTGGGCGGGGAGGCCGGGCCAGGGAGGCTCCGTGGGTTTATCTTGGAGGGAAGCAGGTCATCGCTGGCATACGTCCACCATGGCGAATATTTCAGAATAAGTGTGCTCGTTGGCTTTTAACTTACAGAAGTCTATAGAAATGTATGTTTTTAAATATATAAACATCAAATTTAAACTTATATATAAAGAAAGAAGAGGGAATGGTGCACGCTGGCGCCCGTCCAGCCCGTGAGGGGCAGGGTGGCGACGCGCCCCGGCCACCCAACAAGACCAGGGTGGCCTCTGCTTAGGCACAGGTGCCAGCGGGAGCCGAGTGACCCCAAAGATGCGCCATCCTAGGGCCGGGAAGCGCACCCCTGGTGTGGAGAGGTGCCTCTGGTGGCCGTGCCGATTTATCTAGAAAGACTGCAGGGCGCACTGGCCCCACAGGGGACCGCTGGCACCTGCCTTCCGGCCCGGGGCCCCAGACCAGCATCCTCCCTGCTTCCCGGCCCACGGAGCTGACGCAGCTGCCCCCACTGGTGGGGTTTGGGGGTGCCCGGCCTCCATGGGTCAGTCCCCTGCCTACAGCTGGGGGGATGGCCCCCTCTTGTAAAAGGCAGCTCTCACTGGCTCTCGGACCTTCTTGGGCCGGGTCAACCCCTCCTCACTGGCCACAGCCGCGCTCCCGTGCAGACCTCACCCGTGTTCCCATGGCTGTGGCTGCACCAGCTTTGCTTCTGGGGTCCCGAGCAGGCCGTGTGGGAGCCCACGGGATTAGGGTCCCCTTGCCGACTTGACATACTCTCCGAGGTAGTGGACCAAGAGGTCACTAGTCCATCAGAGTGAGACGTCCAACCCTGAAGCTGTTCTACAGCTTTTACTCTGTGAGAGCTTCCGGTGGTCCCCCAGAGCTAGGGTTTAGTTGTATAAAACGGGGACACAGGCAGGGGGCTTCCTTCGGGAGGAGACACGGGGCTGCTCCTGAGATGAGCACTCTGCGAGAGCCACGAACTCCCTCATTCGCTTTCTCCGCGTGTGAGGAAGCTGAGCACGAGGAGGTAAAACACTGTGGCCGAGGCAAACCCTGTCAGGCAGAAGTCTGGGGTCCCTCGCGTGGGCAGGGCAGCCACCGGGCGCCCAGCGTGGTTTCTGTGGCTCTGTCCGTGGCGGGGCTGGCTGCCACCTCCACGCAGCGCTCCTGGATTGCACCCTGGGCAGCTGCAAGCCATTTTCCAAAACGTGGTTTCTCCTCAGCACACTCTACCCCAGAGCCCTTGACCTTATTCCCGGGCCTTGTGCCCCGGGGCCACCTCTGACAGGAGGCCCCGGCCTCTGGGGTCCGGCAGCTTGTGTGTGGCTCCCGGAGGGTTTACTGGGGCTCCATCTATCCTGCAGCGTGGACAGAAGGCCGGGTTTATGTCCCCGGTGCCGAGGCCACAGCGCAGCCACGACGTGGCCCAGCCCAGTGGCACTTTCTGTGTAGTGAGCAGCCTACCCGCTATTCCCAAAATTCGGTTTTGAGCATTAATCCAAGGAAGTAAATATCGATCGAGTATCTGCTTTCTGTTAAGGTGCCAGGGAGATGGAGGGCGCGGCCGCCTGGGGCCCCCGCTGGGGGCGGGGCTGGCCGTCCCAGTCCCTTCCCCGTCACTAACCTGAGCCGGAACCCCGCAGGCGGCATCCCGTTCATCCTGACGGGCGAGCTCTTCCAGCAGGCACAGCGGCCGGCCGCCTTCCTCGTGGCGGGCAGCGTCAACTGGCTGTCCAACTTCATAGTGGGACTGCTCTTCCCTTTCATCCAGGTATAGCGCTGGGCTTCTCCCGGGGGCCCTGGGTTCCGCGGCGTCCTGAGCGAGGCGTGGTGTGCAGGGCCAGGCCTGAGCCACGCTGGCCCGGGGGGGCAGGAGTGGGCCTCGGCCCCACTCGGGGTCCCTATGGGCTGTGGGGCCCGCCCCCAGCAACAAGCACTCCCGGCCTCTGGCCCACCCGGGAAGGTGTCGGGCTCCAGGTCATCCCCGGCGCGTGCTAGGGAGATGTCCCCTCGTCCGAGTGACGTCTCTGCCCCCGGGCGAGGCGCCCGGCCCCTGCCGTGTCCTGGGCCCGCCGCCTCCTTTCTTGGCCACCCTGGCTTGGTGCATCTGGGGCCAGCACCCCCCATTCACCCCATCACCTTGCCTAGAGATGGCGCATCAGCGGCCGCCTGTTTCCTGGCAGGTTGTACATTTTTCCTTATTTTGAGTGTAGAGCTAGGGTTTGGAGTGGGCAGAAGGCAGGCAGGTGTGAACAGCTGCCTTTCAGCGGATGTGTGTGAGCTGGGTCTTGACGCACAAACTGTAGCTGCCGGGGGCACAGGTGAAGGAGTCAGAGATGCCATCAGTCCCTGAAGGAGCTTCCCCACCGCCTCTCACGTGATGTTCAACATGCTTCTCTGACAACCTGCCCCGGAGCTCTGTCTTTTTCCCAATGGGAGGAGCTGAAGGTCATTATGTGTTGAGCGCCACCCTCTGTGGCTATTCAAGGCCATTATTTTTCATGGCTCTATAATATTCCTCCATCTGGATGTGGGCCGGCTTATTCCTCCACCCCCTTCCCAGGATCATCTCAGTGGATTCCCATCTCTTTGCTTCATGAATACACACTAAGACCTCCAGGTACAACACGCAGAAGTTTCTAGGTTGGTGGGAGTGGAGACTGTCCTCTCGGAAAGACCACAGCTCGAATGTGGCGACGGCCACTGACGAGCTCCACTTCTACTCCCTTCACCTCGAACAGCGCCACTCAGGAGGGCACCGCTGGGTGTCAGGCCACCCCCCTTGTCATCACACCGCGCCGCTTTCCCAAGGCGTCGTGGGCCTGAAGACGCACCCTCGCTTGGTGTGGCCAGCGCCTGGCTTCCTGCCGGCCTGAGGGACATGAGGTCATGGACACAGCGGGTCTGACCTGGGGTACCCGGAGCAGAGGAGCAAGGGGCACCTCTGACTGTGAGGATGTCACGGTCAGGGGGACAAGGCCCAGGTTCCCGGCCAGTGATGTGGCGAGCATGGTGGCTCCAGATGGAGGCTGGACTTCAGCGACTCTCAGGCAGTTCCTCCGCACGGGACGCCAGGCAGCCCCTCACGCCGGCGAGGACTTAGGGGTGGTCACTGACTTCTCAGGAGCGTCCGGCCGGACAGTGACTCCCCACATTGAGAAGAGACAGGAAGAGCATCACAAACGCTCCACCCAGTGCTCAGTGGCTTCCACCGGAGGCAGGAGCAGAAGCGAGACGGGGGCCGCCAGGTGAGGCCCGCCTGGCCTTCACCCAGGTGCAGCCCCTCCGGCTGTCACGCGCTGCTCGACCTCGGTTTCAGCTGGAAGAGGAGGCCCTGGAGACCTGCTTCCCAGCTGCTGCGGGGCGTCTCTCCAGCGGCCACTCTGCAGTGAAGGAGCCCAGGGCAGCTCCGTGGCAAGCCCAGCTTCTCGCTTAGCCCCGAGTGGCCCTGGCACTCCTCAGAACCTCTCACCCTCAGCTTCCTCCTTTGTAAACTGGGGCCTCCGCCTGGCTGGCGCCCGTGTTGCTGGCGAAGCGCTTACCAAGTGCCTTTCTCCTCCTGGAAGACCCCGACGGCGCCACAGTAGGCAGGTGGCTCCAGCTGCCGGCGGGAGCTGTTTCATCGGTGCACATGGGGTCGGGATCCCCGCTCCTGGCTGGAGGCCTCCAAGACAGCCCCCCAAGTCCATCTCACTGCTCCCCTGCACTCCCTCAGCCCTGCTCTGGCCGCTCCTGACTTTCGGTTTGAGCCTCTGAGTCGGGGCAGGCTGAGGGTGCGTCCCCGCCCGCCTCTCTGCCAGCTCGCTCATTCTCCTCTCTGGTCCTTACTCTTGGGCCGAGACACAGGACCAGTCAGTTCAGATTCCAGCCAGCCTCTCCAGCCCTACGTCCAGGCTGGGGCCACACCCAGCCAGCTAGAGTGACCACGTGTTAAACCCCGTCCCGCCTGCCCACGCAGCCTGCCCAGCCCGCCGGGTCCCCGCTGAAAGTTCCAGGCACAGTGATTCCGTCGTTAAGGCCAAGTTAAAGACATGCCCCCAGACTGCCCTGTCCTGGCTCTGCCGGGGTTTGGAGAGGGTCTCGTCTCATGGAGACATCCACACAGACTCCATTTGCCTCCAGCCTGCTTCACACGTGCTGCGTCTTCCCCAGGGAATGTTTACATAGCAAGGTGGGGGGGCTCTTAAAAATGCGTTCGGGGGTGCTCGTTCCGCAGGTTCAGCGATTGCGATTTGACTTGCTTTTATCTCTGCCCCCACAGAGAAGTCTGGACACCTACTGTTTCCTGGTCTTTGCCACAATCTGCCTCACAGGTGCTGTCTATTTCTATTTTGTCCTGCCTGAGACCAAAAACAGAACCCACGCAGAAATCAGCCAGGCGTTTGCCAAAAGAAACAAGGCACACCCGCCAGAGGAGAAGAGGGACGCGGCCAAGCCTGCCGACAGGGTGAATGGAAGGTCCGAGCGGGACCCCACGTGCACACTGGACAGTCACGGCAAAAACGGGGTTGTCTAGCGTGTGACCTCACCGCTTCAGGCCCCACAGACGTCTCTGTTTTTAGAGGCTCGTGCTAAAGCCCTGTGGCTTAACGTTATTACTTATTTAAAAATAAATCTGCAGTAATCTGACATCACAACCACATGGACTTTACTCATGGCTAAAAACCCCACACTCTTCTGGAAGCTGCAAGGCCTCCCCTGCACCTCTGTGGCCCCAGCATCTTCTGTAAGATCAGTGGCCAGCTGTCTCCATGCCTTACGCATGGTTTCAAAGTGAAATCGGGGAAAGAGAATGGAGATGTTATTTCAAAAAGAAAAATAGGGTCTGGTGGAGAACTAGACTGGCCCCAACACAGTGGTGTTCTGGCCCCAAGTGCCGTCAGTGGCCTGAGCTCCCCCGCTGCACCCTGGGGCCCCCAAGGGCCCTCACCTTTGGTCCTGGATGGATGTGTTCAGAACTCTGAAGAAAGACTCTCTGATTCCCAATAAACGGCTCTCCCAGTCCTGGCTGCCGGGGGACCTCGGTGCCCAGGAAGCTGCCGGGGGACCTCGGTGCCCAGGAAGCTGCCTGGGGACCTCGGTGCCCAGGAAAGCCTGGCACCAGCCCACCAGCCTCCAGGTCTTGCCTTTCCTGAGCTACGAGCCATCGACTCAAGCCTTCCAGCCCCGAAGCTGTCTTCACCTCGGAGTCTCATCTTTGGCGTCGTCACAGCAACCACACAGGGAACTACTGCAATGGCCGAGAGCAGGTGGCTCCTTGGTGAGCCGTGAGTCAGCAGCTCAGAAGGAGATGGGCGAGGGCGGTGTTGCAAGTCTTTTCACATTCACTTTTTGATCTTAAAGTAAACTCAGTGGGTTCATTTTACACGAGTCAAGCCCCATCGCCCCCGGGGTTAGCCATCACTGATGTTAAATGTCTTGGCTGCTTATCCTTACAGATCCCAAAAAACTTCTCGCTCCTTTTCACTCAAGAATATTGACTTCCAGTTCACCTGTGTGGTGCCTTGTAGCTTCCTAGTCTAACAGCACACACCAGAAACATTGCTTTGTCGGAGGGGAGAGCAAATCACAGACCATAGGTGGAGGCCATGGTACTGACGAATGCAGGGAAATGAACAGCGCGGAGTCCTGTCTGGGCACCATGGGGCAGAGCTGCCGGAATGGCCTGAACTCAGCCCAGGTCGTGGGGAAAGTCAGCTTTTCCGCCTGGCTTAAGCTACTCTTACTCATGACTAAAGCTACTCTCAATTCATATAGGTCACGACAGGAAAGAGCCCAGGCAAGTGAGACTATGTGAAGCAAGTACATTTCTCCAGGCCCCTGGAAGGCTGCTTTTCTGGGACTCAGATGCCTCTAGGTCAGGGAACAGGGTCCGAGGTCTCTGGAGACCGTGGTTCCTGCGCGGTCCATGGGCTGACCGGAACGTTCTTCATAACACTTGATTTCTCTTCATTTGCAAACATCCTCACATCACTTTCCTGTTGGCTGTAACCTGGGAAACACGCACTTTCTGATCGCTGTCATTGCCGTAACCTCTGTCCTAGCTCCCATCCAGTGAAGTGTGAGCTTCCTATCACTGCATTTCAGGGCCTCAGAAATTTGGCCACAGGCCTTTATCTCCAGGAGGATGAGCCTGACCACCCTTGCGTGTGCGCACTCGAGCTGACCCCTCCACCCTGACGTGGATGCTCACTGCCCGTGGCAGTTGTCGCCCGAGTGGCCTTGGTGACACGTGCCTCCTGGTGTCACGTCCTGTGTGATGCCTCAGCACACTGGGCGTGGACTTGGCCGAGTCCCTTTCCTTGACAGCTGAGACAGCAGCAAACGGGACACGCGCCCACGACTGCAAAGAGCTAGTGTTGCTTATCTCCCCTCTGAAGATGCACGTGTCCTTGAGGAGGCCACGCCGCACCCCCTGAGGGTGAAGGGCCAGCTGGAGGGGGAGACCAGCTGTGTTCACGGAGCCCAGACCCAGGCCAGCCTCCAGCTGAATGTGACTGGGTGACTGGGGCCAGGAGGATGTAGCAGAGTGATCACCCACACAGTGTACAGAGCCACAGGAAAAATTCAGTTATTGTTGCTTTAAATCACCAACTTTGGGTATAGTGTGCTCACAGGCAGTAGTTAGCGGATAAATGTTTTTATTTTGTTGTTGTTGTTGTTGTTACATGTTCTCCTCATTCTGTGAGTGAGCCAGCACTGTTTAAAGCACAGACCCTCAAACAATTCCTAATTCACATTCTCTGGAGGACTGTCTCATTCACTCATCCCCAAAAGATTTTTGAACATCTCTTATGCACTCATACTAGTTCATGGGAATAGAAAAAAGATTGAATACTCCCTTGGGGGGTTCCAGGGCAGGCGAGCTTACCCATCCTCGGGGGGAGGTGAGAACACCGGTGAGCACCACAGCTCCCCCAAAGGAGAATGTCCTGCCACTGCCCCAGCGTGTGTGACTCACGTGGGCGCTTCCCTCCAAAGCATGGCTGTGCCCCGCACCGCCGGGCAAGTGTCTCTGGGGTTTGCCAGGGTTGCATTTCCATAGCCCATCAGTATCCAGAGGCTACTACTTCTTTGAAATTCATTTCTTCTCCTTATGGATTCTACTTATTTCCTTCTGAAAAGGAAACACTTCTCTCAAAGCCTCTCATCTGTGAGTCTGAGAATCTGCTGTTTCTAATCAAATATATACACACCTCCCTATTCCTCCCCGGAATGGCCCTGAGCAAAGAAGCCTCACTAGTAGCTCTTGTTTTACGCTGCTAAGCCTCCCCATCATCGAAGCAGCCGCCTCCTCACAGGCAGGTGAAGCGGGACAGAGAGGAGCTCCCGGCCCTGCAGCCCAAACACACCGTCCCAGCCAGCTGCAGGGGGTCCATATTTGCTCCCCCTTGGCTTGAAATATTCACCCACTTAGTTTAAATCCTCTCCCGCTGACGGCGCATTATGTCAGGTAGTTCATATGCACTCTCAAACCCACTCTCTTGAGACAGCCCCCCTCCCCTGCGCCCCGACACCATTCCACCTGTGGCAGCTGAGACTCCCCATCTGCAGGACTCACCCCACTTTCCCCTGCCCGCCTGTGACTTCAGCAGCTATGCAACGGGACAGCTTCCAAGCTCCTGGGGACACCCCAGGGCTGCCTGGCCTCAGTTTTCCCCGTCTTTTCGTAAGGACAACTGTCAGTTGTGGGTCAGGGCTCACCTTAATGGCCCCATCTTAACCTGATCACACTGTGAAGACCCTAAGGGACAAATTCCGGGGCTCTGGGGAGGGGAGCTTAGCATATGAGCTTGGGATCCAGAACCATGGCCTCCGGAAGACCCACATCACAGGACCCCAAAATCCACCTGTGCAGAGCCCCCGCTCTCCACAAGCTGCCCCTGGCCAGGTGCTGAGCTGCCTGTTTTCAGTTGAATCAGTCTCGTGTCATCAGAAACACAAGCCAAGCTTGCTGAAGAAAGGTAGAGCCACAACTTTGGGGACAGGGGTGGTTGGGAGGCAGCTACAGATGACAATGTCAAGGTGAGAAAAGTGCACTTCATGACCTCAAATGGTTGTCGCTGGGGGTGCTCAAGAAAAGACAGGGGCTGATGGCTCTCAGTGGGATATCCGAGCACCCTCCTCAGCCCCCAGGCTGACCTCCTGAGCTGCCCGCTGCCCCCTCAGCAGTGTGCTTCCTCCATCTGCCTGCTCTGCTCCCCGCTCTGTCTCTGGTGGATCCTCTCACCGCCCCTGCACCTCTGGCCTGCACCCCAGTTATGCATGCATAAGTGAATTAATCCTGAAAAATAAATAAATAATTTTAGGAAGCCACAGGAGGCTTTTCAGCAGGTGACGTGATTCCACCTGGTGTTTAGACAATTAGCATCACCGTCGGTGTTGGGGCTCAGGGTCTCTCCTGCTGCTGACGCAGCTCAGACACCACGCTGGAACTGGCAGCGTGACAACACTGATCTCATCCTCCTGCCCCTTCACCTCTCCACCTCTGGGGCCCCCTGGGGACCTGGGGCCTGCTTTTAGGGGGGCCTATGCCCTGGCCATCCCCCCTCAGGCCCCATGTGCCCTCCCTGACCAGGTTGGGCTGCCCTCTCCTGGGTGGCGACAGCGCCCCCTGCCGCTCTCTGCCGGCCGGCGGCGTTGCACTGTGGCAGGGGCCCAGGAGGCCACCCCCATCACTTGGACCCGAAAGCGCAGGGGAGGCGAACTCGGAAGCAAAGGCACGCGCGCCCCCTGCTGGCCACGCGCGCTCCGTGCAGGCGGGAGGTTTCTTTAAGGAAGTGACTTTCTTTTCGTAAGATGATAAGGCGATGGCTGTCAGTTATCGCTTTGCGAGGAAATGCAAAACTCCAGTCATTCCCCTGATGATGAGTACTTGGCTCACTGATAAAATGTGTACCCCGTTTTAAATAAACGATAGGGCTAAGAGAGAGGAAAAGGCGTTGGGTTTAACAGCGCCACCGTCCACCTGCAATTTGCTAGCGATGTGGGGGGTGGCCAAGAGCTGACCGCCGGCCCTCTGCTCTGTGCAGAACAGGGGTTAACGCCAACCCAGATGGGACCTGTGGGAAAACCGGCGAGCTCACGGCGCAGGGAGCTGGTCATCGGAGCTGGTCGCTGTGTGCAAGACTCAGCAGCTAACATACTTGCTGTGGAGTCGTTTATAATAGGGAGAAGGAAAGGGGAACGGCCTCGATGTCGCTAGGTGTCCAGTGGTGAGGTCAGGAGTCTAGACTTGAGGTCCCTGGACTAATGCAGAGATGCTTCTGGAAGGCCTGTCTCCAACGCAGCAGAAGCTGGACTTCAGGCGGGCAGGGTAGGGATTTTAGCAAGGACCACAGAAGGCTCTTATTCATGCTAAAGTGAGAGCGTCGATGCAGGGGCCCTACAATAGTTTTTAAAACATACTGGTGTGTTAGAGAAATAAAGCAAATTAGGTGAAAAGTTCAGTATAAAAAACTCCCGCACCTGCACATGTGCTCACGTGTAAAAAATGAACAGCGATTACTTCTAGGTTCGTTTCTCAGCGTCAACAGGATTAACGCTTGCGGCTGCGATTGGCCAGTGGCGCCCTCTAGCGCTCACAACCAGTGTGTCTCCACGCTGCCCAGGGCGTTCACAGTTCTGAGACGCAGGGCGCATTGACACTCTACTCTCTCCCCATTTTTTAGCTTTTTTCTAAAATATTTTAGTCATGTAAAAAAAGCTGGTGCTTCTTAATGGCCCATTGCCCAGGCTTCCAAACACTCACGTGAAAAAGATACTCACACGAGCATTTACGGTAAGTAAACTGCTTTTATTATGATTCTAAAATAATAATGGTAAAACATACAAAAACCTCACAAACTTCAACGTCCCTTTCAAGGCTTTAAAATAAAATCCCGGATGGCTTCACGCATAGCAGGAGCACACAGGACCAGGGGAGAAAATAGTAACAATGAACAGCTATAGACCAGAGACATTTTATGGGGGTGAGTGGGGAATGGGGTCAAAAACGGTGGGGGAGAGAAGTGCCCTGGACTGTGGTGATGGCACAGGGTGACTTGGTGATGGGAAGCCCACGGGGATGACCACTGAGATGGGAAAAGGCACAAAACGATGTAAAAATAAGCTATTCTACTATTTTTTAAAAATATGTCTGAGCTGGGGGTAGGCAGGCTGACTCTCAGTGTCTGTCCCAGAGACGCATTCTAAATGCAGGATGTGCTTTGCAGACATGGCGATTTCCCCAACGGCACTTAAAAAAAAAAAATACAGAAAGTCACAAACCTAAAGCCCACAGCCCACGGCGGTACAGTCACTAGCCAGCCTGTGAGTCGCAGCCTGCGATGAGGCCGACGGGTCGGTCACCCGGCAGGAGGTCCGGCGCAGTGCGAGGGAGGCGAGCGGGAGGCCAGATGGATGCCAGCTGGTGTCACTTGTACAACAGCGCGCTGGGCGATGGAGCTCTCTCCGCTCTTCTGAACCGCCCAGATTCCCAGTGATCAGCGCGTCTACATTTATAGTGAGAGCAGAAATTGTAAAATTTATTTTTAGAAAACCTAAAAAATGATCACCATCGAAAATGAGCCCAAAGAGCGGGAGAGAAATATCTTTATATTGAAATGGGCACACACACACGGGCATCTCCAGAAAATAAAAATAACTTTGCTCCAGAAATGAAACCTCGTCAGCAAGTACAGGATAAACAAAATGGGATCAGATCTGCACCGTCAGCCCCGGGAAGGGTCAACTTGAGGGGGTTGGGGGGGACGGGTGCTAGGGCGTGACCAGCGGGGGACAGGACATGGTTTCTATGAAAGACACCGGGCAGTTGTTTTCCAGACTTGGATCAGATTCCTTCCCCTGCACTGGATGAAAATCGACTCCAGCCGCGAGACAACCTTGCTCAGCGGTGTTTGCCTTCGCCCAGCGCGGTGGGCAGCAGTGACACACACAAAGGGCTCTCGTGGCCGCGTGGGTCGGTGTTTACCCAGCCTGGCGAGGGCAGGTGGCACATGGCGCCTCACGGCCTCCGCGTCTTTCATGCGGAGCCAGGACTAGGTTTTACAATAGACCTCGAAGAGCGAGGCAGCTGCGTGCATGCGGTAGAAAATAGAGAACGGCATGGCCAGGTTGACCACGATTATCCAGGGCTCAAAGCCAAAGACAATTTCCTCCAACCCGTTGTCATACTCTGGGCGGCAGCCGAAGGCAGGAGGTATCCAAAGCTGCAAGAGAAGAGGGGGCGGCGGGGGAGCGGTTGTTAGAACCCCGCAGACCGCAGACCGGGGCACTCCCGCGCCCTGGACCCCAAAGGGGCGGAGTCAGCCGGAGGACCAGAGCCAGCGCGCTCAGCCGCTCCTCTGCCTCTCTCCCCTCCACTTGGGCGTTCTCGACCCAGTCCCATGCTGGCCATCTCCACAGCCCCCGCCCAAACTCCACAGGGATCCTTCCACCCCCACCGGCCTGCCAGAGAAAGTCCAACTTCTCGCGGGACACCCACTCTGGACTCCTGCCCCCTCCGCCCGGCGCCCCAGCGCCCCCAGCCCGACGGGCCCTCCACCCCCAGGCTTCAGGGCTGCCCTCCGACTCCCTCCATCCTTCTGCTGTCAAGTGCGGCCTTTCTCCAAGTCCTGAGACACCGCCCCTTGCAGGAAGCCCTCCTTGATCTGCTCACTGCCCGCAGGATCCCCCTGCGAGTTCCCACAGCCGCAGCTTCACCGCAGCGGCCTCTGCAGGCCAACACTGGGCTTGCTGGCCAGGCCCCGGTCTGCGCAGGCGCTTTCTAGGTCTCCTGCTGGCTCCCTTCAGCTTGGAGCTACAACCCAGGCCCTGTTCAGGGAGCTGACCCACCCCCATCAGGAGCATCACCCCGGTGGCAGAGGCTAGAGCCAGAGCCCCAGAAGTCCTGCCCCATCCATGCATGGACATCAGCCACACACAGTGGCTGCCAGGTCCCCGGACCAGGCACTGGCAGTGGTGGGAGCACAGAGTCTCCGAGGGGAAAGGTGAGCCGGCAGCGGAGCGCTCTGTAAGGTGCTGGGGGTGGGGGGCGGGACGGCGGGGGTTCGAGCCCGCACAGCCGTGAGAGCGCCTGACATAGGGCCGGCCCCTCCAGGCCGAAAGGCTCCGTGGCTCCCTGCCCACTGAGGAGGGGCCCTGGCTCGGCCGCGCCCGCCCCCCAGCTCCAGCCCCGCCGGCTTCCCTCCTGGCCACGGTCTCCCCGGCTGCTCGCTCCGCCCATCGCCCACCCCCACCGGCCA
>NW_004567113.1:55160165-55172309 GCF_000260355.1 Condylura cristata
TCTCCACTCCCGGCAGGGGTCAGTGGACACTGCACCAGTCCACTCTCTCCACTCCCGGCAGGGGTCAGTGGACACTGCACCGGCACCCTGAGTCTCCCCCTCCCAGGGTCCGTCTGCTGGCTGCTTTCAGCGCCAGCTCCTTCACCGTCTGAGGAGAAGAAGGGGCCCTGGACCCTTCTCCCTTCAAGCGCCCCCTAGCCGGCCTGGCGGGGCAGGAGGCCCGGTGACCCAAAGCTGCCAGACTTCGTGGCAGAGATGTGGCCTCCCCACACCCTGATACCTCAGGGTCAAATCAAACGTGGCAGCCCCTCAGTGGCTGCGCCCACAGAAAGGTGGGGATCTGCTTTCGGGGAAAGGCAGGAGGGGGAGGCGCTCCAGGCAGCAAAGCAGGCCTGGCTGTGGGCAGGTTTGGGGGACTGGGCGCCCCCACCCCGGCCACAGTCACTGCAGAGGCCTGCCCGGGGCCTTTTCACCAACCCCCTTCCTGTGTCGGGAAACCTCCCACCAAAACACTGTTCCCTGTTACTGCCGCAGACGCTGCCCAGCCCCGCAGACACGCCTGGGCGCAAGTGCCCACCGTTCCCTACCTGGGGGCCGCAGGCCTTCTGCTCTGGCCTCCCGGCCGCGGCCTGCCCTCCCCAGCCTCCCCAGCGCTGCTAAGGGACCGTTCCCCCACACCAGCCTTGAGTGTCCACGGCTGACCAACACCGCGACCAGACTCAGCCAAGTCTGTCCGCAGCTGGGCCCAGCTAGCCGGGACTCTCGCCCGCTTCCCGCACTGCTGCTCTGCTTGATGAGGACGGGGTTCACGCTGCACCCCCAGAGGCGCTGTGGGGCCTGTGCTGGTGCTGCGTTCTCTGCCCCGGACGCTTCTCCTGGTCGTGCCCACGGGGCGACTTCCAGCCATTGCCGACGCCGGAGCAGACAGTACTCGTCACCTCGCCGTGCCTTTTTCTCCTCGACACCTTCCATCCCAGAGACTCAACAGCCCAAAGTCCACTTTCCCAGCCTCCCTTGCAGCTAGGCTGGCCGTGTGAGCGACACGGCCAGCCCTCCCCCTCCCCGCCCCCCTTATTCCTGCCCGCACCCTGAAGTGATGCCTGGCGCTGCCGCAGCCACCTTCTGACCACGAGGCGACAAGCCCCACACCACACAGTCAGCAGGACAACGCGCAGCACCCGGACCCCGATGAGCGAGGTCAGCTGCCAGCCGGCCCGAGCAGCCGCCCCGGAACCCTCGCAAGACAGCTGGATGCCTTAGGATGGGAGGCGCCGCACGGCACGCTTCCCACTGTTTGCGACCAGAAAATACTCGGAGCTGGGGAGGGGCCTGACCGTGGGCAGCCTGCTCTGGGTCCGGCCCCGGCCCACGCTCCTCTACAGCACGGATGCCTGCCGGCGCCGTCTGCTCCTTGTATTACGTTTCCTCTCTGCCCCCTTCCCGTGACCGAGAGCCTCGCGGCCACCCGCCCCGGCCGGCACACAGCCGGCAAGGGTCCTCGCGCAGCAGCCTGCATTCCACCCTCACGGCGAGCCTTCACCTCGGCTACTCCGGCTGCAGCCGCCTGCGCTCCTAATTAGGAAAAAGCCAGAAAACGGATGCATTGATGACTTTCAGAGAAGTAAATAACGTGATGCCATTTACCGAAATATTGCAGAGGAACAAAAAGGCTGCAATGTTCCTCAAGACCGCCGTCTTGGCGTCGCCCTGGAGGAAACGGGGGTGGCAGGCTGCGCCCAGGGCCGCCTCCCCGGGCCCGTCCTCTTCCTCTTTGCCGCCGTCTTCCCGCACACTCGCTGCGGGGGGCCTCGGGCCGCCCCGGGGGAGCACGTCCCCGGCCGCCATCCCACCCATGGGGGCCACACCGGTGGGGCCGCAGGAGGGCGCGGGGCAGGAGGCCGGGCCGCCGCAGACGGTGACCACCCGCAGGGTCCTGACGTCCTCCCGGAGCTTCTCGGGCTCCCGGTGGGTGGACTCGATGATGAAGACGTTCTGGATGTATTTCTCGACGATCACCAGGACGGAGTAGGGCAGGTTGTACCAGGTGTACGGGGGGCGGGCTTCTGCGCAGAAGATGGCCAAGAGGGAGCCCCAGGAGATGAGCCAGGAGCCCGAGGCCGTGCCCACCAGGAGCTCCGTGTCCAGCTTGCGGGCCGGGTTTTTGGACTCATCTAGGGACCTCTCGTCTGTCCTGTGAATCTGGATGCCCAGCAGGCCCGCGGCCGCCATGAGACCCAGCAAGGTGACGGCATACAGGTAGAACATGGTGAGCGCCGACTCGCTCCTGGTCTTGGAGCGGCCGATCTGAGCCAGATACACCGCCACCACCCCAATGGTGGCGGCCAGCACGGTCAGGCCCAGCGCCGAGCCCAGCGCCACCCCGCGGAGCCTGAGCTGCCTGGAGGGGGGCTGGTGGCTGTCCACCTTGCGCCCGATGTTTTTCCACAGCACGTAGAACATGGTGGAGGCGAGGATCTGGTACTCTATGTTGAAAGGGTAGAGATAGTAGACCCCTTGGGAGACGGCGGAGCAGAGTGTGAGGGGGGTGCAGCTGCACGGAGGCGTGTGGTCATCCAGCACTAGGGAGACAGCAGAGCACAGGGCGTTAGCAGGCAGCACGCTCCTCTCCTCCCTCTCCCTCTCTCTCCTCTCCCTCCCTCTCTCTCCTCTCTCTCTCATATCAGCTTGGGGCCACCTGCTGCAGCGAAAGCTTTACTTCTCGGCTTGTGCCGGTAGCACAGCTCCTGGCTGAATGCTCAGCCCCGAGCGCTAAGGGGGAACCCGTCACGCCCACCCGGTTTCGCCCACCGCACCGCGTGTTTCGGTCGTCATGAGCGGCAGGGTGGAAACGGGCTTACTGGCGCGTGCAGATTTCACAGGCTGCGGCCGGACCAAAGCGGCTGGCCGAGGAGGGGAGCGTCTGAGTCCATATTATAAGTACGGACACAGAGCCGAGAAGCAGAGACAGGTGGTAGAAATTCGGAGGGGCTCAAACTACATGCTCAAATGGCTGCTCTGTGGGGAAGGCGTATGGCTTTCCTTCGTCTTTTTTTTTTTTCATGAAAAGAAGCCCCCACTGGGTCTTTTTTCTCCAGCTTCTCTGTGACTGGCGCTCGGCCCCAGCGCGTGAAGGTATACGTGTGTTCGCCCCTCTAGATGGTGCATCCCTGAGGCCCTGAATCTTCTTGAGTGTGGTGTACATGTGTGATCTTCAAGTTAACTTCAGGGAAGGGGAAATGCCCCTTTCTGCTTGCAGAGATCGTCCTCCTGAGGATATCTGTTGCTTCAAGTGTGGGGTGATGCAGGCACCCTCAAACACACACACTCCTCCGGGAGCCACTTGGCAATGACAGACAGCACTTTCCAGCAAGGAGGGGAGACGCTCCAGTGAGGATGAAATGTGAAGCACATGGAGGTGACCTGCAATTCCTCTCTGAAAGGACAAGTCAAGAGCCAGTCAAAGCACCAGCGAAAGTGTCATGTGCGCGTCTGTGTGTCTGTGTCAGCGAGAGGGGGTGGAGACCACCTCACTGTGCAAAAGAGAGAAAAGCGCTCATGTTGCAGTAACAGTGAGGGAAAGGAAGGAAAAATGCACAGCCAGCACTTTCTAAATGCACAGCACAACCTGGAACTCAGCCGTGAAGTCAACCTAGAGGGTTGCAACCGATATTTTCAACGATGGGATGACAGAGGGACCAGGAGGATGGAGTGCGCCGAATGCAGTGGAAATTGGAGTCTGCCGCGGTGAGATTGTTCCGTCAGAGACGCGTGCAAGCGCACAGGCCATGAGCAGCGGGACTGCGTCGGGCTATTGCTCACTGGAGGCTGAAGTCAGACACGGTCTGAGCGGATGCAATTCGCACTGAGCCGGACGGGAGGCGGCCCTGGCCAGGAAACATGGTGCTAACCCCACCTGGCCGCGTTTCGGGCCGCCGCTGCCAGGGGCCTTTCTGCTCTATGCTTCGTCACTGCTCTAACGCACGATGAGCCCGTGCTACTGAGCAAACCCGACGGAAAAGCTCTGCGGAAGCTTGGGTAGCCCTCTCTTGGCAGCGCCGGGCAGCTCCCATCTCTGGTCACTCAGTACTGTACTTGCAAAAGCTGAGGAGAGAAACTAGGGAGAAAGTTCAGAGTCACTGAACGCCAGAGCTGATGGAGATCTTTTTTTCGAAGTGACTCTAATCCCCATTTGTCCAGAAGGCTCTGGGAGCAGAGCAAATCCTGGCTCACGCACTCCCCGGCGTGGGGCCTCGGGCTGCTCACTTACCTTCTCTGGGACTGGACGACTTCCTGTGTAACAAGGCCCACGCTGCCTGCCCCGAGGGGTCAAAGAGCCAAAAGAGCCTAGTAAAGTGCCTAGAAAGTGCCAGGCACTCAGCAAAACAGCTTTTAGAAATCCTTCCTGTTGTCACTGCTGTGGCTGCTGCTGAGACCAACGGGAAACGAAGCCCCCAGCAGGAAGGGGCCTCCCGGAGCGGTGGCCGGGCTGCGGCAGGTGTTCCTCACTTGTCATCCCACCGCCCTGGCGGGGAGAACCCCCGGGGGCCCTGGGTCTGGAGCTAGTGCAGAAGGCAGCCTACTGCAGTGGGTGGCGAGCGCTGAAAAGACACGGCTCTGCTCCCTTCGGGAAAGGAGGCCAGGAGCAGCGGACTGGCTGCCCGAGGGCAGACGGCCAGTGGAGGGAGGGGCAAGACCCAGCCTGGGGATCCCGGCCCAGAAAAGTGCACACCCCAGCGCTCCAGCGTGCTCCAGCGTGGAATGAGGGATCACGAGCGCTAACGAGTTGTGGACGAACATAGAAATATCAACGCTACGGGAACAAACATGGCCAAAATCATAAACTCCGAGAGCTCAACAAGTCTCAAATGAAGTAAAGCCAACGAGCCACCGCCCGCCGCAGATTTCTCCGTGTTTTCAAGCTGGGCTTTCTGCAGCAAGGGCCCAACAGAGGCGTCCGCAGAAGCAGCTGCCAACCTTGCCAGGGTAAACAAAGGCCGCTGCAAGCCAAGGCCGAGAAATGGCTTCGGAAGGACAGCCCCGGGCCAGGCCCGAGAGCCCAGGCGCCTTTCGTGGGCTCCTGCCAGGCGGCAGGGCGGGAGGGGGCCACTACTGTCTGCGAGTGGGCTGGTCCCGCAGTTCCTCGGGGCCTGCCCTCCGGCGGTCCCCGGGTCGGAAGCCGGTCACTCACCGATGGTTATGTTCCCGAAGCCCAGCATGATGAGCCGCTCCTTATGTTCGTTGAGCTGGTGCTTGGACTCGTTCAGGACACCGTTGGCCCACAGGAGCAGGTTGGTGAACACCGAGTGGATCACCCCAAACCTGGAAAACGCAAGGACTCGGTCCTTGAGCAGACCTGGGAGCTCTGAGCCCTAGGGGTGTGCCCCCCCACACACACACACACACTCCTCGTCTGGGCTGTGGTTCTGGTTTCTTCTGGCTCTGGCTGGTGCCCTGTTTGGCGGGAAGGGGCATTTCCACGGGACCTCCCAACGCCACAATCTCCGCATGCTACCTTCATCTGGAACCTGCCGAAACTCAGCTCAGTGTCCACAGGACAAAGAGAAACCAGGTCTTGGAAGCAGGCACAGCTCCATGGAGATTTACACAAAGCAGGGAGCCAGCCCGTCACACCCCAGATCATTTCTTCTAGGAGGACAGAGGGGAGAAGACTGAGGATGGGTGAAAGGCCTGCCATGGAAATCTGCGGTCAGGAGCACCCTGTGGCTGGCCAGTGACCACGTCCACCCTCTGTAGCGTCGCTTCCTTCCACGGCCAGAGTCGCCGTCTGGCTTCAGTGGGGCGGGCTGGGAAGGGCGGGGAGGGCATCTGCTGGCACCCGAACAGGTTTTATTTTCTTGAAGCAGCAGTGAGCATGAAAGCGCCTAACACTGCCCCCTCTGCTTCTCTCCAGACTCGGATCTGTGGCAGCTACCTCATGGCCGAGAGTCACCAGCCGGAAGGAACCCACCCACTGAATGGCAGACGGAAAGAGAGAGCTGTTTTGTGATGGCATGTGACATGTGAAGCTGCTGGAGACCCAGAGCGCTCCAGGAATTAATCCGGGGTCACACAGCATAAGGCACACACCAGCCGCTGCAGCGGGGCGCCAGAGCCCCGCCTTTGTGTCTGGGCCCCACCGCCCCCCACGGGAAGACTGAGGTGAGGAAGCTGCGGGCGGAACTGGACCCAGGAGAGCGGAGGGGAACGGGGTGGCCGCCGGGCCCCTGATGCAAACCCCCAAAGTCTTCCCAGGCCTCAGGCTGAAGGCGGAGTCACACTGGTGGCGCCCAGGCGTGGCCATGAGCGTCAGAGTGTGTTTGGTTGCAAATAATGGGGAGCTTGACCTGCGCCCCCTTCCATCGTAAAGGCATCTAGTTATCTTGCTGGGGTGCTGGGGTGGCTGCTCGGGTCGGTCTGGCGGCTGACGCCAGTTATCAAACAAAGGTGAGGCCAGCTCCTGACTTGGGAGAGGCGTCCCTTAGCACGTCTGTGCAGCCTCTCAGCCTAGCTGGGGAGCAGATGCAGAGGCAGCGGGCCTGCCCTCCCCTGTCTCGTCAAGAATGCCTGCCCACGGCCTGCCCGCGGGGGGGAAGGGCACGGCGGGGTCCCTGTGCCTTGCCCTCTCGGCAGCCCCCCCACCCCTCCGCCCCTAGTGCAGGCAGGTCTGTCCTCACTCAACTGGCTCCCTTCGGCAGCTGCGTGACGTCCAGGCGCAGCTGGGGAAGGGACCAGCCTCAGGGTCGGTGTTTGCCCATCTGCTTGGCCGGCTGCTCTGCATGGGCGGCCGCCTTCCCGGCGGGTCTGGGCAGCTTTGCACAGACAGAGGCGGACAATGCTGTTTGCTTCGGCCTGGCCAGCTTTTCTCTCCCTCACAATGCACACAGCTCCCCTTTCTCCTCCTCTGTCCTGTCCTGATGGCCTGGCCCAATCCCAGGCCCCTCGAGCCTGAGGAGCGGGTACCGATGCCAACCCAGCTGCGGGCTCCTGGGCCGGCCAGCCGCCCATATGCTGGCAGCCACCTGTTGGCTGGGCCTGGAAAGTGTCCTGTGGACACAGGACAGACGCTTTCCTCACGCAGGCGGGGCCTTTCCCAGGCAGCCCGCAGCCCCGGCCACCCCATCTCAATCTCAGTGTGCGTTTGCAGCCCAGGCCTCAAAGCTTCCGTTCCTCTAAGCCTCGCCCCTGGGAAAAGGAAAGGACTCGAACCACGAAGGGAAGTTCTCAGACCAGAAGAAAAGCCCTGCGTGTATGAAAGCTTGGGATGGTGGAACATGGGCTCAAAGGCTAGAAGAAAACAGTGAGGCCAGGGGCAGGCGCCCAGCCGGCGGGACCCGCAGCAAAGGCCTGCGAGGGAACCGTAGTTTGCTGAAGGCGACCTTGGGCTGGCAGAGACTGCAGCAAACAGAGGGTCCGGGCCCTTCTGGGGGATACAACCCGAGCTCAGTGCTAACCCCCGCATGCCAGGGCTACCTGGATTGCCACAGCTTCCAGCTTTCTAGAGAAGCCTAAATCTAAAGCCTAGAGGTGATAAACGGTTTTAAAATGTTACGCGTTTGTCCTACAGACAAGACAAGAACCTAAACCTTAGGCTCAGTGCACACCCTGACAGTTTAGGAAAGAGGCCAAGAGACAGACGCAGAGAGGCGTCGGGGAAGCCAGACCAACCCGGCGCCCCCAGGACGGGAAGAAATGCTAGGCGTCTGTGGCAGGAGGCCCCGCCTCGCCCTAGCAGCACCCAGGACCCCAGGGTGCTGGCCGCAAGCATGCGGCGGAGAAGCATCGCTGTGCCCAGTAAGACACACGCAGGAAATGTCAACGCAGAAGGAACAGGACCCCCGCAAGGAGAAAGGAAGCTGTGTGCACTTGGGGGAAGGACGCGAGGAAGCAGCCCCCGGTGGTGCCAGTAACAGCTGCGGCCCTGCACGCGGCTCCAGGAGCTGTGAGCGGGCGCCGCAGGGTGGTGAGGAGGCCTCTCCTCCTGGCCGCCACCTCCCCGTGACCTGCCCAGGACCCTCCGGCCAGGGACAGAGCCCCTTCTTTTAAGGACACTAATCCCACGGGGCTCCCCCATGACCGCTAAACCTCCCTGCCCGGGCCCCACCTGCAGACTCGGCATTGTGGTGGGGCTGTGCCGGATGGACCTGGAAGGACCCGGCAGCGGTGGGAATGCGGCGGCCACTTGCAGAGTCCTCACACGTTCCCTCACAAAAAGAAAGGGCCACTTGGGAAGGAAATTGGCTGAAGCACAACAGCAGCAATTGTTCCCCCTCAATCTTCGAGGAGCCCAGCTGCGCCCACAGAGGGAAGAGGGGTGGCAGCTGGCTCCCCAGCTGACAAAATGGGGACCCCGCGAGCTGGGGTCAAGTGGGACGCCGGAGCCGCCCAAGCAGGAAGCAGCGGCCACAGCCACCCTGGAGCCCGCCCCGGCTCTCTGGTCCCCTCAGGAGGGGCAGCCGAATTGTTTTTGAGGGGCCTGGGGGTCCCTGGATCCTATTTGTCCACTCCCCTCCCACGGGGGGGCCTCACCCCACCCTCCCCCACGGGAGCCATGGCCTCCCTCCCGTCTTAAGACTGGGATTGGGGCTGCCCGAGACTGGGGTTGGGGCACCCCCAGGGCGGCCCGCAGGACTCCAGACCCACTGCCTCGCCTAGGACAGCTGGACTCCTCCCCTGCACAGCCCGGCCTCCCTGACAGGGCCTCACACAGCCAGCGCTTCATAAGTGTCCAAGTGCTTGTTGGGGCTGATGCTTTTCGCACAGGGGGGCTCCTGCAGTTACTTCTGTGGCCTGTGGGGGGCGCCACCCATGATGATATCAGCATCATGCCCAGCACCAGCCGGGAGCCCCTGTTCCCGACCGGCGGCTCCCGTGGCGGGGTGTGGGGGCCTCTCTGAGGGACCCATCCCGGCCCTGCGCTGGCCGCGTGCACACAGAGAGGACATGCCCCGGACAGCGACACCTGCTGCTTGTTCACCACCGTCCCACAGACGCTCCCCCTCCGTCAGCTTCCTGGGTTCCCTCTCTGGTCCAGGAGCCGGCTGCTGTTCTCTCCACCCTACCGAGGAGGGAAACTGAGGCCTCGAGGGACGTGCCTGACTGGCGGGCTGGAAACACAAGCCCCCCGTCACCACTTCCAGGGGCCCCCGGGGAGACGCTGGAAGCAGAAAGAGGGCCCCCCACCCTCCAGGCTGGGGCGCTGCTCCCGCACGGAGCTGGGAGCGGCCTCCACCGGCCGGTGCCCAGCGGACTGGCGTGTTCTGCTGTCTGAGCCCCGCCGCACTCACATGCCCACGACCGCCCGCGCCTGTACCTTTCCAGGGTTTTGAAGGACTGGATGATGTCCTGCGCGTGGCCCCACAGGAAGTAAACCTACATGGGGGAGGGGAGCGCGTCAGCGGGAGCCCGGGTCCCGCTCGCTGACACGGGTGGAGGCGATCGGGCGTCAGGGGCCTCCGCCCCACAGGAGGCTGGTGGCTGCCACCATCTCCGGTGGCAGTGCCATTCCCCGTGGCACAGTGCTCGCCGCCCAGCGCTCGGCCCAGGCGGTCACTAGCGGCCATGCAGATGGGCTGAACCGGGTTGGGCAGGGTGGCAGGGAGCAGGCCTGAGCATGAGCCCCGACTCCCCCCCCCCCCGCCTCTTGCAGGTCAGGGAGCCCCCTGCTTGGTCCTCCACCAGTGGTGGGAAGGGGACAGCCCCTGTCCAGAAGCCGAGCGGCACTGAGGTGAACCCCTCATGCTGAGAAGCCTGAGGGGTCCGCGGTAAGCCACCCCCCCAGCTCCTGATTCGCCGGGCTTGGCAGGGCAACTTCTGTGCCAGACACAACAGGCTCTTAAAATGTGGGGGGCTTCACATGCAACGCACAGTGACCCCTCCTTGGTGCCAACCCCCAGGCACCATCAAAATGTCTCATTCAATCTTCATTTTGCAATTCAGTGAGGTTAAAAAAAAAAAAAAAGAGCCGATGGTACCGAAGCATGCAATTCTTGAAACAGCTGGCAGTTAAGCAGCAGCAGTGACTCCGGGTCAAGAGGCCCAGCTGGGAGTGCCCAGGTTCCAGACACTGGACCAAGTTGCCCACACTGACCACCCAGCAGTCAGCCAGAGCTTGGCGTTATCTTTAAGAGAAAAACACAGAACAGAGAGGATCCTCTGCGGTCTCCCCAAGACTCTCCATGTTGCCTCTGGAGCAAGACTCTCCCCTGGGATGTGACTGCTTACCCCTGGGGTAAGCAACCAGTTAGCTCCATGTCAGGGTGCAGACACCTCCATCATAAAGCGCCCCAGGCCGGAAACAGGGCTTTATTCTCTCAGATTTGAGGTGATGAGCGGGGATCACCGTGGCAACAGTTGTTTCTTCTTGCTCAGGTGCAGACACTGCCCCCCACCCCCCGGTTCTACTCGTAGTCAGCCCCTGAGGGTGACGGTGTCCTCTCTTCCACAAGGACACACTGGACTGGAGGCTACCCTGAAGCCTGGCTTGGCCTCCGTTACCTCTGCGAGCACCTGTTCTTCCAATAGCCACCTGCCGAGCGAGTGGGGTGGGGTGCCAGCAGAGTGAAGGCTGGCACCCCTTCTGGTGTGCGTTGCCACACCCCCACCAGGGCCCCTCACCCTGCGTCACAGTGCACTGGGCCCCCCCATGTCCCCCCATCTCTCCCTCCCCCTGTTATAGCCTCAACACTACAGTCAGATGTCCAGGGCTTGTTTGGTGCAATTTTGGGTCTCCCTTTGTTTTGTTTGTGTACGTTCCACAGATGCGTGCAGTCATCCAGTATTTGTCTTTCTCCTTCTGACTTATTTTACTTTGCATCATCCCCTCCAGTCCCATCCATGTTGTCACAAATGACACATTTGTATCTTTTTCATGGCTGAGTAGTATTCTGTGGCCCACATACATCACATCTTTTTAATCCGCTCTGTGTCCTCGGGCGCTGGGGTTGTTCCCCAAGCTTCGCCATCATGAACAGTGCTGCGATGAACACAGCAGTGCAGAGATCCCTCTGAGTTAATGCTTTTTGCATTCTTTGGACAGATGCCGAGGAGAGGAATTGCTGGCTGAAGGGCGGACCTCTTTCAAATATTTCGAGAAACCTCCAAACTGTTCTCCATAGGGACTGGGCAACACTACATTCAGTATTAGAGGTGCTCCTTGGGAGACCGTGTTTCATCTCCAGAAACACCCAAAGGTCATCCAGAGCTGCCCAGGAAGTCGCCAGGACGCACTACCTGGCACCACACGCGAAAAGGGATGGCGTCACAGCACGGCTTGCTTGGGGCTCACGGTGGAGGTTCACTCCCGAAAGACAGGCTTGAACTGGAGTCGAGGCATATCTGGGGCATGAGGGTACCCCTGCAGCTGGCCACGGTCCCCCTGTCTCCTAGGTCCTGGCCATGGCCTGTGCAGACGGCCATGGGGACACGGGTCCCACCCCCGGGAGGCAGCTGAAGCACTGAAGCCCAGAGATGGATTCAGCCTCAACCCCTGACAGACATCTTGATGTTTCAGGTTTTCACACACCTGAGCGCCTTGCCAGGCACCGCGGCATGATCATCACAGCTCACCTGCACCAGCGTGTGCACCGCATGCGTGACGGGGAAAACGCCTTCCGTGGCAGATAAACATTCAGAAAATCCAACGAAGTACCCAATTTTGAAGCACCCCAGGATGACGGTGATGGCGGCAAACAGCGTGATGCTGCCTAAATCGGGGGCGGGGAAGAAGCAAATACGAAGCGTTACTACTCCCTTGAAGGCGTTTCAGATCGGTTATAGTACAACACCCAGTCAAATGACTTTTGACAAGGTGTCAGGAACACGACACCGTGAGGAGAGAACAGTGGTTTCCGCAAGGCAGGGCTGCTACTATGGCTGGTGGCGGCCCAGCGCCCTGCCTGAGCCAGCGGCTGTGTGCTTGGTGTCTAAAGGCAGCGCCCGGTGCTGGCCCCAGGGGACACCTGCCCGTGCTCACCCCAACACCACGCAGGCCCTGCGCTTGCTGCACCCCCGGAAGGAGCAAGAGAAAGATTGGGGGTGGGGGGCAAGAGGGAAGGACAGAAGGAGGCAGGAGGGGAAAGTGAAGGAGGGGGATGGCTCCTTGAGCTGGAGGAAAGCGCAGGTCAAGGTCTGTGTGTGTGTGTGTGT
>NW_004567113.1:55173234-55174828 GCF_000260355.1 Condylura cristata
GCGTCGGCCCGGGGAGCGCATAGGCCGGGGGAGCGCGTCGGCCCGGGGAGCGCATAGGCCGGGGGAGCGCATAGGCCGGGGGAGCGCGTCGGCCCCGGGAGCGCGTCCTGGTGGAGACGCAGGTCCCGGCCCGCAGGGGGCGCCCGGGCAGAGCCCCTGCGGCGTATCAGGCGCTAGCTCCCTCCACAGCAGCCGGTTCCCCCAGACCCGCAGCGGGTGGCCTTCCAGAGGAGGGGTTCCTGGCTCCGAGATGCTCAGTCAGTACGTTGGGACTGAGGCAAGTGCCTCCCCGCCCGCCGCCACCAGGCAAGCCCGCAAGTCATGACTTGACGCCACCCCGTTTTCTTGACACCCAACCCATCCATGCCAGGTCCCCAGGGCCCAGCCGAGGGGTGCGTCTCCCTGCTCCCCGCCCCCATCACAGTGTTAGGGGTCAAGCAGAACACAAGGACAGTATCTACCCAGGGCGCGGTGGGGTGGGGAGGGTTGGGGATGGGGTGCGGTGGGAACCGTGAGCAGGTGAGAGCCCCAGAAACACCCCATGGAGAGGGCGGCTGAGGCCGGCCCAGTCTCGGGAAGCAGAGGCAGGCGGAGGGTGGGAACTGCATTCCAGCACGGGAACAGAGCAGGCGAAGGCACGGAGGCCTGGTGGGAACCGGAGGCCTTTGAGAATGGAGCAGGACAGGACGCGGTCGGACGCGCACACCAGAGAGGCGTCTGGGGCCAGATCTTGGGTCTGGAGTCGGGGACAGGGAGTGTGGGCGCCGCTCCAGGGGTGGACCGCGAGGACCCTGAGAGCCTTAGAGTGGAAAGGACCCTAATGAAGAGAAAGGGCGAGGCACAGGAGGCGGAGGCAGAGAGGCCCGAAGGCTGAAAGGAGTCAGCGGAGCAAGCCGAGCGCCCGGAGCGGCGGCCCCGCGTCTGCAGGCGACTCACCGCGGAGCCAGCGCGCGCCGGCCTGCGCGTCCTTGAGGCGGATGAGGCGGCGGTGCGCGGAGCTGCGGCCCACGTACCACAGCATCCAGAGCAGCTGCAGCAGCATGAGCGCCGTGAGGAAGCAGAGCAGGTCGCTCTTGCCCACGCCCGAGGCGTGCACGGCCCAGGCCAGCAGGAGCAGCAGCCCCGCCACGAACACGTTCAGCCCGTACTGGCTGCTCAGCGCCTCCGCCAGCTTCTGGGGGACACTGGCGCAGACGGCGCCGCGGCGGGGGGCCGGCGCCTCAGGGGACGCTGGGGCCGGGAGCCGGGGCGGCGGGCAGGTGGCAGTCGCTGAAGACCCGGGATTCGGAGCGCCCGAGGCCCACGGGGGGGCCAGCGCCTCTGGGCCCTGAGGCACCATCGAGGGCCCCCCACCTAGTTGGGCGCCCTCCCCGTGCCCGCCTGTCGCCCTGCCTTGGCCCACGCCCTCTGCCAAGCAGCCCCCCAACTCGTCAATCTCCAAGGTCGGCTCTCCCCCTTTCTGCCCTTCTATTCCCCCCCCCCCCACCCCCACCCCCCGCAGGGTGACCAACTCACCCGCTTCCCGCATTTCCCCCAACCCCTGACCTGGGCTGACCCGACTTCTAGGCGTCCAGTGTCTAGTTCCCCTCGCTCC
>NW_004567113.1:55175073-55182051 GCF_000260355.1 Condylura cristata
GGACCGGCCTGCCCAGCCCGAAGCCCTGACTCGGAGACGCCCCTCCCCGCTGGCTGGGCTCGGAGGTGGGGAGCTAGGGGTCGCCGCCCTTGCCAGCCCGAGGGAGTGGGCGGGGAGGCGTGGCTGCGGTCGGCCGGCGCCGGGAGCGAGCGAGCGAGGGAGCGGACTGCCCCTGAGCGGCTGGGGCAGAGATGGGGGTGAGCCCGGGACTGTCCCTGGGGTGTGCGCCGGTCTCTGTCCACCCCCTGAGTTTTCTCGGTGCGTCTGGGTGTCTGGCTGGACTGGGGGGCGGGGAGGGGTGAAGCTCAGCTCCTTAGATCTGTAAGCAGGGGGAGGAGCTGGGCGACCTAGGTGTCTGTCTGGTGTTTTCAGTGTTTCTGTCCGGAGATGCCCAGATGCCGAATAAAATGAAGCACTTTTAGAGAAAAAATGTTACCACTCCCTGTGCGCAAGGAGTGGGCAGCTGAGTCTGGGGCAGAGCTAGCCTGTGGCCTGGAAGAGTGGGGGGGAGGTCCAACAGGGTGCTGCCTGGAGGCCTAAGAGGAGGCCCCTCCCCCAAGAGACTGAATGGAGCCTAAGGGCTGCCTGGCAGGGAGGGCCCAGGGAGGGGGAGTTGGAGGGAACCCTGGGGTGGCAGACAGGCAGAGGCTGCTGTGATGGAGCTCCCCGGTACTCACCGGGTAAGCTCAGCCCCTGGTCCTGTGGCCCCAGGTCACGCATAGGACAGTTCTGACTGCCTGGCTCCTGGCTGCAAGGAGCCTGGGCGGGGAGACCACCTGGCTTGCCGGCCTTCCTCTTTCTCACGCGTTCACTCGGGCACTCACTCACCCAGCACGGAAGCGTTCGCCCGGCCCCTTCTGGCACTGAGTCTCCCGTTTAGGGCTGCCCTGGGTTGCCACTGCAATGGAGACACATTCAGTGGCCGGGAGTCTATGAGAACTCGTTGGGACTCTGGGGAGTATCGACCCCAAGACGCAGCTCTGAGTGGGGAGATGTTGGGGCCGGGGTGGCTTGGAGAGGCTCACCTGAGCCCCAACCCTGCCAGGAAGGGTGCGGAGTTCCTGGGAGTCAGCCCCGCCTGAGTTCACACCCGTGGAAGGAGCCCGTGAGGCGGCGGGTCTACCACACGCAGGAAGCGGAAGGTGCCCGGGCAGGCGTGACTGCGAGTGTGTCCAGCCAAGAACTGAGCCAACTGAGCGGGCCCTTCGGCTGGGCACCCCCGGCTCCAGCCAGGGGGACGCTCAGTAAGGAAAGCAGGTTCGCGGTGCAGGCATGGGGGTGCTGCGGGAGGCGCCTCCTGAGCAGGTGTGGGCGCCCTTCCCGCTGTGCGCTGGCCCGACCTGGCTTCCAGCGGCACAGTCAGGTGACTCTGGGGGTAACCGTTGCTCTCAGATGGGTGCGGTACCCTGGCTGTCTCTCCCAGTGACCGGCCTCTTGTCCACTGCTGTCCATCCAGCACGCGGCAGCAGCAGTGGTGTCCAGCACTCGGGGTGCTCCATAAATACGTGCCGAACTGTGCTCCGATGCCTCAGCCCCAGCACTGGGACCGTACCGGAGCCGGAAACCGGGTCTTCGCAGACGGCCAGTAGAGGTGGGTCCTACCCAACATGACTGTGCCTTGCAGCCGCGGGACTCTGACACACAGGAGGATGAGTGAAGGTCCAGGAAAGTCCTCTGCAAACCAGGGCCACCCAGGCCCCTGGACAGGCTCCAGCCCCGCCCACGGGGACCTCAGCCTTGCGCCTCGACCTGGAGAGCATCCTTCCGGCTGTTTGAAGTCCCCTGCCTGTGGCCTTTATCAGGAAGCTAAGACAGACGTGTTCATGGTGCCCCCCACGTCGCCACCTGCTTTGGAACTGGCCTTGTGAGCTGGAGCTCCCAACAGGCAACACCATGCCCGGTCATCCCGTGGTCCAACACCCAGCCTGCGCCACTAGAGACCAGGGCCGGCGCCAGGCCTGTGGACGGGATAGAGCCCGTGGTTTGCAAGAAATGCCAAAGAGTGGGGGTGGAGACGGGGAGGGGAGAGGATGGCAGGGCTCCAGGCATGCCTCGGGCCTCTGAACGCCACCTCGGCATATGTGTCAGTTGACCTTTTTACAGAACACACATGGCGTCAGAGCCAGGGTGCCTTTGTCCGGAAGGCAGCACTGGGGGGGGGGGGGGGGATTCTAAAGCCAAGCTGGCAGGGTGCTTCCTGGCTTCGTCACTTAATGCTGTGTGACCCTGGACAAGTCACTCAACCTCCCTGTGCCCCCA
Organism: Condylura cristata; assembly: GCF_000260355.1. Classification (NCBI taxonomy): domain Eukaryota; kingdom Metazoa; phylum Chordata; class Mammalia; order Eulipotyphla; family Talpidae; genus Condylura; species Condylura cristata. The sequence continues at coordinate 55,177,333 of NW_004567113.1, forward strand.
TTAGCCATTCTACAAGTTTCTAGGGGCATAAATGAGTTGCTCTGTATGAAACACTATGGAAAGTGCCTGCCAGATACTTGGTGCCTGAGACAGTCACGCTTCAGCCAGAGTACTGAGGAGCTGTGACGGCGTGGCCGGGTCCCTCAAACATGTCTCCCCATCCTGGCGTAGGGTCATTACTGGGAAGCAGCTGCCGGCAGAGCCCCACCCCAGTGCTCCTGCATTGCCGCGGGCTCGGCACCACGCCCCGCCCTCCTGCACCCCAGGCCCAGTCCTCACCCCCACCCCCCTGCACCCCGGGCTGGGTCCTCCCCAGCACCCTCCCACACCCCGGGCCCGGTCCTCCACACATCCTTCTGCATGAGCCTCAGCGTCCCCCCAAATGTGGACAGACTCCCAGGCGGCGTGCGGCACCCTGGGTGCACGGCCGTGAGCCGGCCCCGTCTCACGTGTCAGGACACGTCTCTGACAGGAGCCTATTTCCAGAGCTGAAGCCAAGAGCTAGACGTGAAAACAGACTATTTCAGAGTCTGAATGAACAAGACGCACAAAAACGTTATAAAACTGTTTTATTTAAGTGTCAAGGAAAAAATTACACGATTTAAACGATGGAAAGATCGTATGTTAGTCAAAGGCTGAGAGCCCAGTAAATTAGCTAAAGCCCGCGGGAAGCCGCACGCTCTCGCTGGCCCGCCCGCCTAAGGGGAGGGGCTGTGCCTGAGGACACCCGTGCCGAGGGGGCTTAAGGCCCAGGACACCCCACTCTGTACGCACCAGGAACCGGCACCCCTCAAATGCATCAGCAACGTGGCCCTGGTGTGGAGCCTCTTGCACCAGACTGTTCACATGACATGTTTACGCGATACTTTCTCTGACAGTCAAATATTAACGATGCAAATCAGTCACTTTGATTCTGAACAGAATTATTTCTCCCTTGAGTCTGAAAAGTTCAATAATCATTTGTGCTTAAGCAAATGCAAGTTTATTTATTCTGATTTCAACCAGATATATGAAGTCACAGTTTTTCCGAGAAAACCATTCACGTGCAGGTGCAAACACAGCCGCTTTTCCATCCCTTCCTTGCACGCGCCCAGGCCGCCGGCTGGCTGCTGCCCGCCATTCGCTGTGACCAGCGGGCCTCCACCTGCAAGAAAGCACGGAGGGAGGCGCTGACCGTCAGCCCGGCCCACGCCGGCTCCGCACCGCAGCGAGCCCAAGCCCAGGCGTGAGCATGCCAACCTCGGCGTGGTCCTGGCGCAGAGGCAGGGCCAGGCGCCACCGCTGAGGCGCCACCCAGCACGGAGCCACGCGAAAGGGGAGGGTGTCAGCCCTGCAGCGGAGGGCTCTGTGGGGGGGCAACGCGGTGAGAAACGGCCCTCAGAACTCCTGCTGCGCCCCGAAACCTTGGAGCGCGGTCACTGCGGAGTATTGCCCTGGACACCTTACCTTCAGAGGTCACCCGAGGAGGGAGATCAACATCACAACCCCCATGAACTGGGTGAACAGCAGCAGAGGGGTGAACAACGACCACACGTGCCACAAGGCCACGTTGAAGCTGGAAAGAAGATGGACGCTGCTGTGCACAACGCGGGACACCTGTCACGCGTGCACCAGCCACCAGCCTGCCTGCAGCCACGCTGAAGGATACCGTGTCCAGTGGTCAAGGAAAACGGATGAAACATAGTGAGGCTACTTGAGATGGCAAGGAAAGCCCCTGCCCTGGGGGCTGGAGCGGGGTTCACCTGGGGGCAGGGAGTGAGGGGTGGAGACCAGGGGCGCACGAAGCGGCTGCGGGCTCTTCCCTGGCCTGGCAGTTGACGCCGATGCCCATTTTATGAAAACTCACCCAGCTGTGCGACTGAGCATATTTTAGCCACGGGGGCATCAGATGTCCCACGGGCCCGACCACTGTTTTCAGTAGCTGCGACATCGGGAAGGCGCGACTGAAGGGGGAGCGGAGGCTGGACAGGCAGGGACAGGCCGTCCTCCTCCTCTCTCCCTCTGAAGCGTGGGCCGCACCATCGTCACCCGGTCACAGCTTTTTTTTTTGTCCCTGTCATCGCTTCACAGTTAACTCACCAAATTCCTGCTACGAGGAAAGCCGCAGTTGTGAGGGGTATCAAGGCTGGATACTTGACGTCGTAGTCTGTGACCCCGCGGTACCACTCCAGGTAGAGGACGCAGTAGAAGGCGATGCACACGCTGAGCAGCAACAAGGCGCCGCCGCAGAGAAACCAGCTGCGGAGACAAAACGGCGGCAGGTGAGCAGCCGCGGCGCACGGGCTGGCGTGGGGTCGGCGTCGCGGACAACCTCGGCGTGCCATTTCTACGGAGGACGGCAGCCCCGAAGGCCTTCGGCCGCGGAGACCCGGAGAAAGGCTGAGGCTGAGCCGCGTAAAGGAGGGAGGTGAGGCCCACGCACACCCGGAAACCAGGCACAACGCAGGGCCTGGCCACAGCCCGCGACCCCCAAACGCCCAGGCACTGCGCAGCTCCTCGGTGGTCTCTGAATCGAGCGTGAGACCAACGGAGGCTGCCGGCAGGCACCACGAACTCCTCCGAGGTAGGCTGGGCTGCTGGAATCCTGGAAGGGCAGTCTGTGCGGACACTCTCAGCGTCCTGGAAAGGCTTTCTAAACGATGCCCTCGCTGTCAGAGGACCTCCCAACCTCCTCCAAGCGACAACAGCCTCCCTCCCTCCCAGTTCCGGCCAGATGCCCACGCGTGCGTGTGGGCCTTGTACCCGCGGGTCTCAGCTCAGCCAGACCTGGGAAAGAAGTTTCCTATCAACCCCCTACCCACTGCCTTTTGCGTGTCTGGGGGTTGGTGTCCTATGCGGGAGGGGGTCTGGGGTTACAGCAGTCAGGTTGTTGGCACAGAGCGGAGACCCTGAAAGCAAACTGTGCCCCGAACCTCCCCCCCCACAGGGGTCGTCCCTCCCCTCTACTCCTCACAAACACTGTCAGCCAGCACCCTGCCCCACCTGCACCCACCCCCCTTTACAAACGGGCCCTGAAACGTTCTGCTTCCTCCCGCCAGGGCTGTGCACCCCGCATATCTCCTCGTGAGCATTTCAACATGCCGCGTGGCAGCAAGTAGGAGCCAGCTAAGTGTTTCAGGAATTCAACAGAAGAAATAAAACATGAAAAATCAGACACATGTGTTTAACTTTTGAATCCATAAAGTTTTCCTACCTACTGGTGTGGAAATTTTCTTTAATGGTCTTAAAGAAATCAACGTAATAGGTCACAGCAATGGATGCCAGAATCCAGAATCCGGAATGGATATTAAGTCTTGGAAGAGGCTTCTCCTTTTTTTTCTCAGGAGCTGAAGAGGCTTCTGCAAGTAAGAGAGATCCAAATCATTGTTACTGTAATGAAACAATTTCCTGGAGTTCTCCAAGACCAACCTGCTCTCATGATAGCACCAATCTGTTCTGTCCATCCATCAGAGAGATCTGCATTTGCAGAAATGCTGGGCACATATTAAATGTTCAGCATAGTCAAGTATTTCTCTTCTAAGTGCATTTTGAAATTTAATTTACATTTTCAGTCTCGCAGAAAGAGCGATCCCACCTGGTAGCGGCAGGAACTGTAATATTGTTTCATCTAGGAAAATAATTCTTTTAAGAACAGCAAAAGGCACAGCACCAGTCAGGCTTGTGAGTTTCCAAAAGCACTACTTACAGCTGCATATTTGATTTACCTAAAACAAGAGTCTTATAAAGGGGGCACAATGGGGTAAGGGGGGGCGAGTCAAACTTCCACCTAGGACCCAGTCTCAAAGAACAGATACTGGGGCTGGGCCAAACGGGCTCTTTCTTCCTTTCTTTTTTCTTTTAAAGATGTATTTATGCACAGTGAACTGGGGTACAGGCCAGAGGTGCAGGGGCGGTGAACGGCTTCACCAGAGACAGAATGGGAAACAGGACAGGCCAACTGACAAAGTCCACTGCTGAGGGGAGCAGCGGGCGGGCCAGGAGAGGTCTGCCGCGCCCTGTGGGTCAGCTCCCAGGCCGGATCACTCACACTGAAGTGGCTGCAGCCAGCTAGCAGTGCTGTGCTTTCTCTCTCTGCATCACCAGGGAGGGCGTCAAATGAGTACTTCTAATACATTCCTCAGACACCGATATGCCCTCTTTCCTTCATGGAGAACACTGGCCGCCATCAAGGCTTCTCCACTAGCTGGCCCGTCAGAATCCATGGGAAACTAGGTCATAGAACACACTCTGGAGCCTCAAAATTTCTAAGCTAGCATGCCTGGACATGATGCGTTCTCGTTATTTTTAAAAGGTGATAACTGCACACGGTTTACAAAATACGGGACAAGAGAAGCAAAAAGAAGTCACTCTCCCTGCCCCCTGCGCAGAAGCACCACCAGGGCCAGGTCTGCCGGCTTCCGTGCATCTACGGGCGAGCACACATCACACGCTGCGCTCTGCCACCCAATGGCCGCGCCCCGCACGCTGGTCTGTCCCTCCTTTTGGAGCTGGCCACACTGGTACATGCCCGGCGTCACGCCCGGCGCCTGGCGGGCACGGACGGACACCTCCCAGGGCATCCAGCCGGCTGTCTGCGGACGGCCGATGACGAGCAGCTCAGGCTCCAACTGCACGCACGTCCCCGTGTGCTGGCGGCGACGCGGCTCCGGGACATCTGGGACAGGTTAAAGTGGCCCGGAGCCGGCTCCCCTGGGCATCCCGCGGGGCAGAGGATGCGCC
>NW_004567113.1:55182676-55196970 GCF_000260355.1 Condylura cristata
TGGCCTCTGGGTGGGAAGCGCCCTTCTCCCCGCCTGGAGCAGCTGCCCGGCCAGTGGCCTGGGGCTGACGTAGGTTCCCAGCAAACGGCCGTTCTCCCCCCTAACTGGCACTGACCAAAAGGGCTGTGTGCCCCAAACTCGCAAATGTTCCTCTGTGGACAGTCCTGTTTATCGCCCTCACCCCCGTCCTGCCGACCCGTTGTGTGGAAATGTTACGCTTAACCGGCCAGGTGTTGGCCAGGTGTTGACGGAGCACCTGCTGTGTGCCCGGAAGGCACCCTGTGGGCAAGGGGATGAAGATGAATGACACATGGCCCTGCACTTGAGCCTGGACCTAACACGGCTGCAGAAGAGTGCAGTCCCCACACCCGAGTGGCGAGGTCCAGGTCAGTGCTTCTTGAGCAACGCGGGTGGACACTGCTAATGGAGATGCACTGCGGGCCAGGGAAGGGAGGCCACCTTCTCTGCTAGGTGGGGACGCAGGTGGGCGGGCTTCAAGCGTGGGACACCCCAGAGCCCAGGAGGCCACAGGTCAAGTAAACTTCGAGCGGCTCACCAGGACGCCTCAAGTCTTGCCCAAGTGCAGAAGACACGAGATGAGAAGTCTTGGCGAGAATGCCAGACTGTTGCTGCGCCATGGGCTGAGGGCGTCAGCCTCTCTCGCCAACCCTTTGGAGCAGAAGAGCCACAGCCGGTAGATCGTGTGGCCTGTCGCACAATAGTCCTTTCTCTTGCTTTGTTTCTTTTTCTTTTCAGACTCTTACAGAGTCAGCGTTCATCTCTTCGAGCCAGCTGGGGTCTCCGTCCCCACCCCTCGCTGGTCCGGGCCACACGCCTGGTGAACAGGAAGTGGCCAGATACAGTCTTCTGTCTCTTGCCTCCTTGTAGCCGGGTCAGTGCTGGGTCTCCCTGTAACGGAATACTCCCGTGAGCACCCGGCCTTCCAGGCTTCCCATATGTAGTAGGGGCAGGTCAGATCTGGTTTCCTCTTTGTGGTTTCTGGGCCTTTGTAGTCAGCTCTGACCGCTCATGCTTTTGCGTGGTGCTGCTTGCACGCCACGCTGATGCTTCTTCAAGGCAGGCTGGGAAAGTCCGTTCTAAATGACAACGCCCTCTGCGGCCTGCGAGCCTTGCAAGGGCTTGCGTGTGTGCCGTGCACCTTGCTGCAGGTGGAGGGTGTCAGGTTGCTACCAGCCCAGAAAGTTGCTTTTGTTGCGGATACTTGTTGGGGGAAATGGGTTCGTCTGTGATCTTCGCTGGCCTCCCCTTAGCAAAATGCTGCAGCCCACGGTATTGACGGCAGCCCTGACTGCCCCACCGCGGGTCCTTGCGCGAGTCACTCACCGCTCGGCGGCTGTTTCCTTCTCTGTGACAAGGCGGCCCCAGAGTGCAGAGCGCTGTGTGCTGTGGCTCAGTCCGCCCGGCAGGCAGCCGCGGTCAGGCAAGGCCAGTTACCAGGCACCGCGCCTTGGGCCTACCAGGAAGACTCACAGGCTGCTGAGCGGTGTTTCACCTCGAAAGGGTGGTCTGTACACCCCCAGGCCCGCTGGCCGCAGGCAGGGGCCCCGCACCAGGCTGCGGCACTCCGCTGATGGTGGGAGCGGGGGTCTGCGTGTTACGTTCCTTGCTCTAGTTTCCACATTGACTGTACATCGTTTCCCTTGGGGGTTCTCTGTCCTCCCCGTCCTTGCAGATCAGGGATGTCTCTGCATAGCAGATGGGTGGCGACCGTGCTTTTCCCACCCTATGCCCGCTTGGGCGTTCCTGCAGGCTTCACGGCTGCTTTGCTGGTCTTCACCGCCTGCGGGAGCGGTGGAGCGAGTGCAACCCAGTTCCGCGTCAGTGTGCGCAGGCTGTGGGGCGGAGCCCTCGGGAAGACGGCTTGCGCCACGCCCTGCGCCCTCCTCGCTCCGGCCGCACCTGCTCACTGGGCACGCGGGAGAGGCCCTGCTCGTTAACCACGACTGACCCAGCCGGCCAGCCAAGGCGGAAGACGAGGCTGCGGCACATGGGCTGGGCCCCCCCCGCCCCCCGCGGCCTTCCCCATCCCGTTACCGTGTCCGACCGCCGTTCTCAGACTCGTTCAGAGAGTGGCGCCCGGGCGGAGCTCGGCCGGAACGCCGTGAAGTCGGGATGGCCGAGAGTGGCCACGCATGATGGAGCGGACACCGGCCCGAGCATCTGAACTCGACTCGTAAGGGGCCAGCGCCCAGAGGCCTGCGAAACAGCGTGGGGGACACCTGAAAAGTGGGGAGACTCTCCCACCTCCATTTCTGCCGGCAGCCCGTGCGAGGGCTTTCAGTTTGGCCCTCCCTCAGGACCCGCTTGGCCGCCCAGGGCCATCCCGTGCCAGCCCCGCCGGCGAGGCTGTTGGAAACAGGCGGCAGGATTGAGGCCCTTCCGACCTTTGATCTGCTGGGGAATCTCATCAGAGAACAACCCGGGTGGGCGGCGTGGCTCGACAGAGCCGCCCACGGCCACAGGGAGGCAGGGGTCACCTCGCAGCCGCTCACGGTGCCCGCTCTGTGGGCAGACAAAACTGACCCTCCCGGCGCTGCTCAGCCCCACAACTGCGGACGTGTCTGCGCTCCTGGCTCCGATGGAGACTGCAACACGGCAATGGAATCACCCCACGGAAGGGAGTAAGTCAAAGTCCCCTGACCTCACCAGAAACAGCCAAACCAGCATGTCCACTCAGGACAAAGAGACGTCTCTTTTCACAGTGCAGGGAAGCGTTTCTCAGAAACCTTCCATGCCTCGTGAGCAAGCAGACCTTAGACTAAAGAAGGTCCACCCCGTGCCCCGGAATCTGAGAGACCTGGTGAGCCCAGCGAGACCCGGCGTCGCTTCGCGTGTCGAAAGGACACTGGCCGCAGGAAAGAAGATGTCGCTCCTGACCTGGGGTGAGTGCTGTGTGGTATTTTTCATGTCATTCAAGACCAAAATGTGCCATGAGGGCTCGGGAGGTGCGTCTTCCTGGGCTCAAGTCCGGGGGTGATGCGTCCTGATTTCACTTGACAGCATTCACCCCCGGGCTGTTTTGGGAAGGCAGAAATGGAGGTGGAAGCCAGAGAAACACGCATGTCGGTGTATTTGGAGGAAGTCAGCTCACTGGCCTTGCGCGCCGGGTGGGAGTGACCCGGAAACCTGGCCGCGCTACCGAAGCTGAAATGTAGCGACCATGCAGCGGTCCCCTCCAGGCCTACGCCCGCAGAAGTGGCCCGACCTCGCAGGGCAGGGACAGGGGCACCTCCCGAGCGGGCAGCTGCCTGAGTCACGGGACAGAGGGCCGAGCGGAGAGCAGCTGTGAAGGGCTCACGCTGTAGCTGAGCTCACCCAGTGCGTGGCCACGGGGCGCCGCGCCGCACGTGGGGTGGTGGCGCTGGGCAGGTGTGCGCCCTCGCTGGAGCCCACGGAGCTGTCCGGGTAGCTGTGGTTCCGTGTCTGTGTCAGTAGACAGTTCACGGTGAAAGATCAGCTCCTCCGGGTGTGCTTGGCCGGTTTAGGGCCCAGTCTTCCTGAAACAGGGTCACGAGCCGCTGTAGCGGGTTTCTTGGGACTGAAGAGGGTTTCTTTCTTGAGACACGCCGCGTGGGCCCGTCGGCCACTGTCGTTCTCTCACTGGGTCTGGCCACTGGGGCTGAGTGGCAGAAAGCAAGGTGTCCAGGGCAGTCTCGGCTGGGGCCTGGGCCGCCCACCCGGTGGGGGAACCTGCAGTCCTCAAGTGCATACCTCACGTCCTTGAGGGAGTGTTTTCAAACATCCGCTGTGTGCCACACACCCTGTGTAGGGGGCTTCACGCGCTCACCCGGGACGTCAGCATGAGTCACAAACCCCTGGGTGCAGAGAGGCCACGTGACCTGCCCAAGAGCGTTGTTGGCCTTAAGACACCAAGGCAGACTCGCGGTCGGGCCTGATGGCAGCTGTGGAGAGCATGTCTGTCCTCACTGGCTGCCCCGCTGGGAATGCAGTTGGGGAAAGTAGGTAAAATGGCGGGAGTTAAAGACGGCTTCATATGGCAAGGAGGTGGGACACCCCTCGCAGGCCAGCCCCGGGGTCTTTGCAGCTGCGCAGCTGTCTGCCCCAAGTGGCTCCTTCCCTGTCTCCTGCCCCGAGAGATGGTTCTGGAATTAGCTCGAAGTCCGGTGACTGGGGGGCCCCAGTGGCAAGAGGGCTACCTTCAGACTTGTAGGCAGGGCTGGAGCATTCAGGTGCAAATGTGCTTGTGGGGAAAAGCAGAAGTCAGCCCACGTGACAGCTCCCGCAGCGTCTCCTGAGATGTGAAATCCCACACGGGCCAGGGTCAGTCATTCCTCTTCTGAACGGAAAGAGGCGAGCTTTCTCACGTGCACCAGCTCTCCGGCCCAGGTCCAGCTCCCTGGCACGACAACAAGAGGCCACCATCTCTTGCCCGTGTATGATTCAGCAGTCGACATAAAGGAACACTATCTGTACCCAGTAAAGGAGAAATACAATCGTCTCCTGGCTCTCTAAGTAGGAAGGAAACTTAGAAGGCCCATTTTAGCCATTTCTTGAAAGCTGAATTGGAAGAAGGGACAAAGGCTGTGATCCAGTAACCCCACAGCGTGGAAAACATATAGGCTGCGCCCTCCCGTCTCAGGTGACGGTAATAGCTGCTCTCCATGCCCATCCACAAGGGAAGGCGCTGCGGGTTCAAGCTGCTGTGGTGGCAGGGCCCCGTGTTCAGGGGAGCCCCGACAATGTACAATTACCCCTCTGTGCTGGAGCCCAGCTTCAGAGAAAATGAAAAGGAGCCCCCAGACGGCTTCGAGGATCAGCCTGCAGGGGTGGAGTGGAGGCTGAGATGCAATACCAGGGGTAGCTCTCGCTAATGGCGACGCCGTGGCTGGGACCACTGACCTTGTGACACTTCGCTCACCCAACTCAAAGTACAGCCCGAAAGACGGTGGCCTGTGTAGCATGGGCAGCGGCTGCTGCTCCCCAATTCCTGGAGCTCCGTTTTGGAAAAGAGCTAGTAATAGGACAGTCAGACCCGTGGTAAGCGGGACCTGGCCAGCTCGAGTTCTGACTTTGAAAGAGCGGTGCTTTGCGTGGCAGGAGGGCTTGTCAGGCGCACGGGGCCCGCAGACTGCAGGGTGTGCAGGGCGCCGCTGGCTGCTTGACTTGCGAGCAGCCTCTTCTCCTCACCACCCTGGGGTGGGCTGACATCCCCGGCTAGAGACAGGGTCCTTTCTCCACCCTCTTGCGTTTGCCTGGAGCAAAATGAACGTCGGGAGACTTGAGGGACTTGGCCATCTTGCAGCTCCCTCCACCACTGCCCTCTGCCGCCTCTGGCTCCCGCTTCGGCCGGCAGAGCCGGGCGTCGGGATGGCTGGCTGGGACATGCTAGTACGCCTGAGCCGAAGGCGGCCCCAGCCTGGGCACTCGCGCCTCGCTCTTGGGGGGGGCAAGACACTGCCCACTCCGCGTGGCCCTGCTTGTCCAGTGCCGCGGCTGAGGGGCGGGAAGGAGGGTACGCGCTACAAACCAGCGTCGCGTGCACCCGGCAGACGTGGGGCCCGGACAGCAGGGCACAGCCTCGGGCTGGGGCGCGGTTGCACACCCACAGCGACGGGACACCGAAGCCTGCACCCGGGTGTGGCCCTTCCCAGAAGCCCGAGTCATGCGTGAGTGTCGCAGGTGGGTCAGGCAGCGGCCCAGAGCAGCGGCCGTGCAGAGTGCCTGGGCCCCGCTGCCCTCTGCGCAGGCCCTCCCACATGTGGCCTGTCCAGGTGGCCGCCGCCGCCCCTTTCCGTCTCTGAGGCGCTCCAGGGGAGCGAGGCCGCCCCCGCCAGACCCTGGATGCCGCTGGCACCCCGCAGCCCGCCGGCCCTGCTGTGTCAGCTCTCAGCCTTGGCTGATGGCCGGTGAGGGGCGCAGAAATGAGGGCTCCCCAGACTTGGTGCACGTCGGAGCTTACCGGTCACATTTGCCCGGCCTTGCCTCGACTGCATCACAGAGACACCAACAGAAAAGGCAGCAGTGGACCCACGGTGCCGGGCTTTCTGTCCCTAACGGAGCCTGGGCCAGGCCCCCCTCCCTTTTGACTCCCAGAACTGCGGCGCGCCCAGCCGCGTACCAGGCCACCACCGGGGCTCCCTGTGCCGCCCGTCACTTGACACCTTTCCGCTCAGCCCAGATGGGCTTTCCTCTCCCACTGACCAGAAAGAGGTCAGCTTTCAGGGGCCACGCCCGGCCGACTCTAAAGCCCGGGTCCTCACTCGCTGACGGCCAGAGGCCCAGCGCCCTTGCTCCTCAGCCCAGCCCAGCCGCCCAGGGAGAGGCTGGCCCAGGGGAAGCTGGGTCACCGCCCTTGGTCCTCCTGCTGGTCCTGCCGTCCTAGTCCCGCCCGGCGTCCACCGGGCTGAGGTGTCGAGGGCCCTTGCCGACTGGCTGAAGCGGACAGGCGCACCGCGTGCACTGGCTGTGCGGCGGCGGCAGGGCCCGGCTCTCCTCCAGCCAGCAAACCGGGTCGTGGGCCCCGTCCGCCGGCACCGCCAGAGCTCGCAGTGGCGCCGTGAGCAGCAGCGGAGCTGTGCGGCTGCTTCCCGGGGCCAGTCTCCGGCTCCGGGCAGGGCCGGCCTGTCGAGAAGCCGCTCCAGCGGGGCCGGGGCCCCGGCAGCGTGTCGTGACCACCGTCCAGGTGAATGCAACTCACGTGCACTTTATCAGCACAAAAACATCCACAAAAATCAGAACACACAGAAATGACATGGCCAGAACAAGTTAACCTCTCCGCAGGAGGCATTATTCTGACTTGTCACGCTGGAAAACAGACTCACATGGAAGGATCTCTTAAGGGACAGTAATTTCCACCACCACAAATTCAGACTTTTGGACAAGAATATACTTTATTTCTCATAAAAGTCTACCAAAAATATATTTTTTGCTTAACTTAAAAAACAGCTTTGGGAAACAAAGTTTGATGGTTATGATTCACGTGTTTCAAACAGCTGTGGAAGTGACAGGAGTCGCAGGATGGATTCAGGTTTTAAATATAAAAACGTTCATTTCAGAAGCTTGACCTTCTCCTTTAATAGCTTGAAGGTGGGGTTCTTGCTGATTTTCTTGTTAAAGATGACCTGGAGTTCCTCCTCAGACCTGTGATGTTCACTCGTCACAGAGTAATACTGAGCAAAAACCTTCACAGAGAAAAACCACTGTCAGACGCATGCATGCGTCCCGAAAGGGCACCCGGAAGGTTTTTCTCTACCCCAGGAGGCCAGCAGTGACCCCGAAGGGGGCAGAGGCAGGGTGTGGGGTGTGTCTGCCTCTGGCAGCTGGGCGCACAGGCCCACCGACCAGGAGTTAAAACGCAAAGATGACTGCTGCTCTGGAATAATCAAAGGCAAGCCACCTAGGACGGTCACTTTCTGGTTTAACGTGGGCGGGCGCCACCGTGACAGAAAGCGGGGGCCGGGGCCTCCGCGAGCCGCAGGGCCACTGGCGCGCGGCGGTCAGAGCTGTGTGTCTGTAAGCGCTCAGATGAAAAACAGCAGCGGCGCTTTACAACAAAGGACACCCGTTTATGTACGTGGCCCATGCCTCTACCTTTTTCCTTAGCTTCTTGATTGCGATTTCGTTGTCGGGGGCCTGTCTCAGCACTGCTTTAATAGTTCCCTTCCAGTTGAATTTACCTGCAACAGAAGAACGACATGTGAGACCCTGTACCTGCACTACCAGAGGGTCAAGAGTGACTGCCGCAGCATCTGTCTGCCCCCGAGGGAGCTACCCTAAGTGAAGGCCCTCGCAAAGGCGCGGGGCGGGCACCCGGTGTGGCCCGAGACACTGCCCCTCGCAGGAAGGGCCGTCGCTGCTAACGCCTGCGAGGCCGGTGAACTCATGAGTCACTGAACAGCCACTGAGATGGAAGACAAGGACGAGAAAAAGCAGCTCGGCCTTGAAGGAAGAGGACAGCCGCGAACACTCACTGCCTGTGGCCAGAAGGGCCACCGGGGACCGACCTCTGGGAGACCACAACGATTTAAATGCTGAGTATGTAATGCCAATGAAAGACATCAGAGAAGATTCAAATAAACAAAAGGCACCCGGTGTTCACGAGTTGGGAGATTTAACCTAGGAAAGACACAAATTTTCCCCAAATGGACACACAAATCTAACACAATCCTTAGCTTTCTAGATGTAGACAATTATAAATTACTCGATTTCTACGGGAGCTAAAGAAATCAAAGATGAGTGATACAGGATGGACAGAGACACAAATCAACAAAACAGAACAAGAACCCGGAAGAGACCGCAGCAAACACACCACAGGGCCTTTAGACAGGTGACGGGCAGGTGAGCGGGACAGACGGCCCTTTCCACAAATGCGCTCTACAGTCGGACAGAGGACTCTTGAATTCAGGCTCACGCCTTAATAAAACTTGGCTCAAAATGGACCTTGGACTGAGTGCAAAACGCAAAACCACAGAACTGTGCTTTCTAGGACCATGTCTGTGGGATCTTCGGCAGGACAGAGTTCTCACACCTGACACCTGGCTAATCTAGGTTGAATCTCCCAACCCATGAGCACAGGGTGCCTTTCATTTATTTAAATCGTCTTCAATTTCTTTCACCAGCATTACATATTCAGCATATAAGTCATAATCTTCCCCAGAGCAGAAGTTCCCTAGATGATTTTTCTAGTCCATGGGGTAGTAAACCAAATTTTAAAAACTTTTGCCCTATAAATGATTTTGTTCAGATGATGAAAAGACAAACTAGAAACCAAAAAACAAACCAACCAAAAAACCTAATACCTTATTCACCTCCTATCCCACAAAGGCGTAGTCTCCAGAATATATAAAGAACCCTCAAATCTCAACAGCTGAAAACAAAACCAGAAAAGGGCAGACCAATCAGAAAACGGCACTGGACAGGGCAAGGCGCTCCACGAAGAGCTACTCAACGGCACGTAAGTGAATGGGAAGACCGTCCCCGTATTTGGAGATTCTAGGTTAGAGCCACGCTGAGCCAGCATTACAGACCTGGCAGAACGGCGAAGATAACAGTGACCCACTAGGCGCTGGCCGGGGTGTGGGGAGCCTGAGTTGATCACTCGGGTACGGCTGCTGGGGACAGAAAGCGGCCCAGCCCCCCTAAAGCTGGCAGGAAGCAAAACCAGGAACTGCCATGCTGCGTGGCTGGTGAACGCGCCCCACACGCACCCCAGGAAGCAGGGATGTGTGCACAAAAGCCAGTTCAGCCTTACAATGTCCAGGGGCTGGACTATGGGAGCCCTTCAGTGGACGAGGCCAAGCAAACCGGGGCTCTCACACAGCCTGGAACACTGCCTAGCAATAAAAGGTGGGGTTCATCTGGATGGCTCTCCAGAGAATGATGCCGAGTCCCTTTCAGAGGGTCACATACTCGGGATGCCATTTGGGGAAGGTTCCAGAAGTACAAGATCACAGAAGTGGAAAACAGCTTAGAGACGGCCACTGCAGAGGGGCTGAGGGGGGTGTGTCTACAGAGGGGAGACAGGAAGGGGCCTTGGGGGATGGCGGTGCCTGTCTCTGGCCACACTGCCATGATCATCCACACGAAGGGGGACGTGACCTGCATTGTCACCCTGGGAGACACTGGGCACCGGACAGCGGGATTCGAGTCTGCACTGCTCCCTACACCTGCTGGCGAAACTCCAAGGGCCTGACACCAAGCCGGTGATGCAGTAGGAGCCCCCATATACAAAGGTGGGGTGCACTGCCTGGCTGGGACTAACCGGGTCAGTTACTAGACGCCGTTAATAAAGCCTCAGCTTCCACTTGAGTCCGCAGTCTGTTGTGGAGGTGAAGGGGGGAGGAAGGCGGAGGGCGGGGCTGTGCATCACTGGGCCGGGGCCGGGGCCGGGGTCAGGGTCAGCGTGGGCGGCTGTGGCGACGTCCGGGAGTGGGTGACAGGCCCAACCCTTGGAAAGCCCCACGGGCTTGATTCTTACTTGCAAAAACACTGTCTCCCTGATCCCTGATGCTTAGGGCTCCACAGACGTGGAAGGCTGGCTCACACCAGTCTCCTGCATTCCCTCGGGGTCACAGTCAAGAAAGCAGATTGATTGTGAAATCTGCCACGTGCTCTGGAGGCCCCGTCCACCCCTCCCGCGCCTAAAGACGCCAGAGCAGCAGTGATACCTTTTGCAGGAGCCTCGTGGTTTCCTGGTTGTCCATCCTCAGAAGGTCCCGGGATCTTTATCTTTTTCTTAGAGTCTGCTTCAACTAAGTAATTAGAAAAAATTCAGAAAAGCCCCCCACTGGGCCAGCGGTGGGCGTTCAGTAAGAGCCGCCCTCCCCGCCCCCCCGCCCCAGCCGGGCCAGCCTGCCCGCTGCGGCTGCTCGCTGCCCCCTGCGCAGGGCTGTTTCCTGCCCGCCAGGGCCTCGGCCGCTGGGCACGAGGCCACCGTACCTTCCGAGTGCGCGCGCTTCCTCTTCCCCGGCTGGCTCTTGGCCGGGCACGCCTCGGCCTCGGCCTCTGCCGCAAGCGCCCCGTTGCCGGCGGGCGCCCCATCCTCCACCTGCTGGCCCTTGCCCTTCTTCCTCTGGCTCTTCTTCCCCGCGGGACCGGCGGCCGCTGGGGTGTCCTCACCCCCGGCCTCTTGCCCCATCTTGCGCTTCTTAGGCTTCTGACGCTTTGCATTCTCTTGGTTGTTTTCCAATTTTAGCTCCTTCTTTTCCTTTTTCCGATTCTTCTGCCGTTCTTCTTTCCGCTCCCTCTTATTCTTCGCCACCTCTGCTGGCTTTTCCGGGGCCCTGGCAGCGCTGTCCGCGCAGGAGCTGGCCACCTGGCCGGGTGGTGGGTGCTCCTGCCCCTTGTTACTGGCCGTTCCCTGTTTAAGCAAAACCAAGAAACACGTCAACACTCGCCGAGCCGGGCACAGCCCGTGTCGTGTGGAGCCGCCCGAGAAGGCTCACGGCTCACCACCGCGTAACAGCCAGGAGCCAAGATGTGCCAGTAAATACTCAAAGGGGGAGACACGGCCGCGCCCACACCCACCCCGCACCCAACAGTCAGCTCCGCTGGAAGAGGCCCTGCTGTGCCGAAGACCGGCTGCATTCTGACCCGTGGCTGGCCCCGTCCCGCCGGTCAGCTTCGGCAGACTTGCGAAGTTACCCATCTGCTCTGAGCCTGTTCCTCGCCCAGGACGGAAGTAGTGACCCCTCCCGCCTCAGAGGACGTGCACGTGAGCTGGCACCGTGTGCCGACATACAGCGCTCCTGGGCGCGGGGGGCTCCTGGAGGGCTAACACCGCGAGACAGGCCATCACCTGCCCGGGCAGGGTGCCCAGCGCAGCCGTGCGGGCAGCTGCACCCCGACACTGGCTCTGCCGCGCTCCCTGGACAAGCCCCTTCTCAAGGGACGGCGAGGGCAGTTTATGGGACTGCTCTGGGAGCCCAGGGCGGCGGCCACGCCCACCGTTGGTTAGCAGGCAGGTAGCTAGACGAGTCGCCCCTTGACCTCCTCCAGGCCACAGGTCCCTGGAGGCTGTTGCGGCCCCCTGGCCGGACCTACTCGGTGCCACACCTCACTAGCCTCGGCGTCCACCCCGGCTGTAGAAGCTGCATCTAGGAGGTGCATGCTGAATGATGTTTCCACAACAGCCAAGAAAGCGACTACCCCAGGCACGGGGGCGACCAGAGGATGACTTCAGGCTCAGGAGGAGGCTGGGAGCGGAAGGCACTGCGCTAACCTGGTGCCATGGACTGCCCCCCGGGCAGCTCAGGCCACCTCCCTGGCTGGTGCCTGCCGTCACATCCCACCACCTCAAGGCGGGGCCCGGGCAGAGGGAGGAGCCATGCATTCCCTGGCCTGGCAGCCACTCTCAGATGGGTGAGTTCACCCCCATCTTCTCTCTGCCTCATTCAGGACCCCTCCTGTGCCAGCAGACGCCACCCCATACTGTGCCTCCTCCCGCCGGTGCACTGCCAGTGCTTAGCACCCCCGGTGTGAGGGCACGAACCCTTCACCGCATCCCCCCGCTGGGCACAGCTGTGCACACTGGGCCCTGGCTGGTGATGGCCGCTGCAGTGACCAGCTGGGCTTTGTGCTGGGGACAGCGCACGAAGGTGGCAGCGGGAGCCCCTCAGGCCCAAACCCGCGCAGTGAGGGGACGAGCATTGGGAACGGGGGGCGCAGGTGAAGCAGGAAGGGTGCAGGGTCCCCTTGGGTTCTGCTACCCCCAGGCTGCTGCGTGCCTGGGTCCTGCTACTCGCTGGGGCAGACAGTCCTGCAGGGCACTGCTGGCCCCTAGGAGTGCTCGTGGCTGCCTCAGCCCCTCCCAAACAAAGAATGCTAACGCCGTGACGCACGGGAACAAGGTTCCTCGGCAACCTGCATAAAGCCTGTCGTTCGGGGCTCAGCCTTGTGGGCCTGACCCACCGAGCCCGCCAGCCTGGCAAGTGAACCTCTCTCTCAACACCTCTCAGACGCCGTCGGATTTCTCTGGGAAACTGCAGTAACACAGGGAAGGCCCCGGCCAGCCAATCAGTGACAGCCCCATTTTGGGGCTCAGTGTTGACCACAAGTTGTGAACTGGTGGTTTCATTTCACTCTTGATGGATTCATCAATTGCAAGTGAAATTGGGAAAAACTTAAAAACAACAACAACAAAACCTGCAGCTGAATGAATAACTTCAACCCTTTCTTAGTTAAAATAATGGAAAAAATGAATGAATTGTTCTCATGGTTGTAAAGGCCCAATCTGCACTTTCTGGTCAAACGGCCGGACAGCCCGCCACGCCGAAGCTCGGCCTGTGGCTTGGCACCGCGCACGCTGTGCTCTCACCGCGCGAGTCGCGGGTCAGGGAAGCAGCGTGGAAGCTGCTGGGGGTCTCCGTGGGGTGGGCACTGAAGCAACGGTGAAGCCACAGCTGTGGCCCGCTCTCAGGCCCAGGCTCTCCGCAGGCAGCTGCACCTGCGTGCCCTCGGGATGAAGCCACGCCAGCGATGGCTGTCTGGGGTGAGGGGGAGCTGCCCGGCGGGAGCCCCTTCACCAGGAGACAGCCCTGGGAGTGCCCACTCACCCTGGCATGACGCGGCTCTGCCGCCGGCCGCGCCCGACCCTGCTCAAGAGACCCCGGGACACGTGTCGTCGTCTATCTCCCTTCGTGGCCCTGCAGGCCTCAGACGCCCGTCCTGCCTACTCAGGCCTGGCCCCGGTCAGCTCACTAACGTGACAGACACTTTATTTTAAGATAAGGAAACCGAGGCTCAGAGAGTTAAATAACACGTCCCAGATCGCACGCCTGGCAGCCAGACGAAGGGGTCACAGCAGTGTGCCCGACGCCCGGGGCGCCCGTCCTCGCTGAGGCGCCCGCTGCGGGCTCCGGCCGCATCCTGTTGGCTGTCGCAGCCGAACACTGGATCGAGGACCTGTCCCTGCACAGTAAGGGAGTCCCCGCTGCCGTGCGTTCAGCTCCTCCCTCCCATGAGTGAAGCACAGAGAGGAAAGAAAGAAACGCTGTCTTGACCTTCAGAGCCAAGACGCTCCGCTTCATTCTCACCCGCCATTTCTGACATGCTCAAGGCCAAAATGAGTCTCACTTACGTTGCTGGACGCTTCGGAAAAGATACTCCACACCTGCTCCAGGACAGATTCATTATGCACTTTGAGACTGTTCTTCATCCAGTTCTGTGAGGACAGAGGGGAGGAAAGCTCACTCCACGCAGACACACGCAGCCCTGCGCGGAGCCGGGTTCCCGCCAGGCCGCACACGTACCTGAAATTTGGCCTTTTTCCTGGGAACGTTGTCGAAACCACTAATTTGCTCTAAAAGGTCCCTCACTTTGGGGCTGACATTGGGTCTTTTTGTTAATTCGTTGATTTTCTATATATATATGAAACAAAAAAGAGACAATAAGTAGCTCGCACCGAGTGGCACACGAGCGCCGGCCCAGAGGGCGCTCTGGCTGCCGCCCCCACACCGGGCCTGTGCCAGCGCCCACACGCAGCCCAGCGCTGGGCAGCCCGGCCAGCGAACTGAGCAGGGAAAAGAAAGAAAGGCATCCAGGCTGGAGAGAGAGAGTAAAATGCGCTCAGGGCAGAGGTAACAGCTTCAGTGGCGCCCTCGGGAGCCGACGGAAGGAGCCTCTGGGCTGTGAGCGAGACGGCGGAGGCCCAGGCTGCAGCTCGATACACAGAAGCTGCATTTCACAGTGAACAACCTGACGGGGCAATCAAGACGGCAACTCCATTTAAAAATAGCCTCAAAGGGCCCTCTCTGGTGGCGCAGCGGGTTAAAGCGCAGCACTGAGAAGCTTAAGCCACTTCCTCATGAGTTCGA
>NW_004567113.1:55197521-55202423 GCF_000260355.1 Condylura cristata
AGCCTCAAAGGAGCAAATGACTAGAAATAGAGTGACCCAGGAGGCAGACCAGCGCTGGTCAACTAAGAAGACATGGTGGGGGCCTCCCTGGGGGCGCCGGGGTGAAGTCTCAGCACCGTGAAGCTGTCCGGTGCAGCCCCTGCCGCATGAGTCTGATCCCCGCCCAGGGAGTGACCCCCAGGGCGCAGCAGCCCCTCCTGACCTACATACTGCCCCCTCAGCAGTGGGTTTCAGTTGATCTGCCCATTCTGCTCCCCCCCGTCTCTGGGGGATCCTCTCCCCCGCATCTCTGGCTTACACCCCAGCTCTCATATGCATAACAAGTAAATTTTGTGTGTGTGTGTGTGTGTGTGTGTGCGCGCCTGTGTTGCAATACAAGTAAAATTTTTTTAAAAAGAAGACATGGCAGAGGACGACCAGCAGGACAGACTCCTGCAGGACTCCAGGCTGTTAAGGTGTCAGAGCCACCCGTCACCTACAGATTCAAGTAAAATATCAAAACCCAACTAAGTCTTTCTTAGCAGTGGAGAACATGCCATGTAGACTCTCAAGGGACACCAAATGGCTAGAATAATTTTGAATTAGAACGAAGTTGGAGGGCCACGACTCTGACTTCAAAGCTTCCACTCGGACAGGGAGCTGGTGTGAGCAGTTTCCCGGCTGCCGCAGCGCTGAATGCCGCTCGCGGCCAGGGCGGTGGAGCGAGGCCGCCGTGGGCCACGAGAGGGGACCGCTGGGAAGAGCGGAAGTGACGCCGGGCACGACACCCCCATGCCGTGGCGTGCCCTCCCACCCCCGCCTCCTTCCCGAGCCCTGCCTCCTGCTGGCCCGGAATGCGGGTGACCCGAGTGAAGTTGGGATTATGCTGCTGCTGTCACTTTTGTTACGTGTGTTCACTTGTTTTAGCTAAGGAGAAAATTCCGTCCCTCAGTCATGGAAATGCCTTTTTTCCCAGCTCCGATAACGACAGGCATGACCGGTGAAGCTGGTCTGAGTTATTACAGTTGCTTTAGCACTGGAAGCAGATCCAGAGTAGAAAATTTCCATTCATGTTCATAGCCCAGGGAAAACTAGTGAACATTCTAGAATATTCTCCCCATGAAATCTGCAAAACACACTGATTAGAGGTGAAGCTGTGGCGTGTCTGCAGGAACACGAACTGCTTGGGAGGCCGAGCTGCGCCAGCTCAGCCGGCCCGAGTCAGTGTCCCAGGCCTGGCCCGCGGGCACGCGTCCCCGCTCAGGCTTCCGAGACCGAGAGGTGAGATGACCCCCCGGAGACGCAAGAAGGGCTTACCTGAATCCACGCCCGCTGCTTAACGTCGCCTTTGTGGGCTTTGCCTTCGTAACCTTTGCCGCCATACTTCTCCTCTTCACTCACGCACTTCACGTGGTTCTTGTAGTCGTCCCCCCTTTAAAGGGCGAAGGGCCCACCGTTAGTCGCTTCTGAGCTGCAGGCTCTGTCTGATCCCTGCTCGCTGCCGCCGCCTCTGCTGGCCACACAGGTGACGCCCGCACGCGCCCACCCGCGCCACTCCTGAGCCCCCCAAACTGCCCAAGACAGTCTGCCCAGTGTTCACCACGCATTTATTTACAAATGCCTCCAACTCCTACTGGACACCCCCTTGCACGAGGGAGCACATTCCCCTGGGTCTCCCGGCCACTCCAGTGCCCGAGGCCTCTGCGCGCGGTCTCCTCCTCCCCGGGTCTGGCTGTGGCGCCGTGGGTGCCGCCGGCGGGGCAGGTGCTGGGAATGCCGCGCTCGGGAAGCACACGGCTGCTTGCCCGCCACTGCTTTCCTGAAGTTCACCTCTACTTTCAAAAGCCTGTCGGGCCAGCGCTTCCGACACGAGTGTGGACTTTAACTATGGACCTACAAGACTTACGTGGAACTTACCAGAAGTCTTTGCCGCAGTCAATGCAAGAAAGGCATTCACAGTTTCGGCAAACAGACACGTGCTTTTCCACTTGTATTTTCTTCACTGACTCACCACACGCATTACATGTAAAAAACACCATTTTTAGCTGGATGACTAGTCTCTAAGACTGGTTTTACGTCTTGCCCTAGAAAAGCTAAAAAGAAACAAAAAATAGGTTAACTGTCATGGTAGCCTGAAATTTCTGGTCCTAGTAAGTCACTCACACAGAAAATTTCCAATCAAATTCCCGTGAAAACTACAAGCCGAGAACGAAGCGGCACCTTCCGCCCCTGCTCAAGCAGGGGCCGCGGCGGACACTTCTGGAGCGTGTGCGGACCGCAGCCCCGCCCAGCCCAGCACAGCAGTGTGGACGGGCAGCCGCTGTGACCAGCCCCTCACCTGGTGTCTGCAATACGTGTGACTCGTCCCAAGGTGCGGCCTCCCGCGGACGAGGAGCCGGCGCCCTGCAAGCCCAGCGCCCTGCCGGGGCCGTGGGGACAGTGGAGGCCGTCTGCTGGCAGCAGCAGCCGGAGCGGCCGCGAGGCCTCAGGGAAACAAAGGCTAGAAAAGGAGCAAGGTTAGCAACTATTTGTCGAGAACAGTCTGTAAGGAGCACTTCTGTGAACAAGAGTAAACCGTTGCCGAGTCTTCCGTAAGTGTGCCGCCTACCACAGGTAGCGGTTGGGCCACGGTATCTGCAGCGGGTGCAGCAAGACGCTCTGAAGGCAGTGAAAATGCCCAGCGCTCGCTGACCTTCCTGGCCCCTGTCTATTGTTTCTTGACCATGGGGGAGAGTGAGGGGAAAGGAGGAAGGTTCGGGAAGCTCTGGGGTCTAGGTGAGAGACTCCAGCCCACCCCAGAAGGTCAAGAATTAAAGGGGGAGGAAGAGAGAAGCAAAGTTGTCTAAAAGAAATGACCTGACAAAGCAGGGGCTGGAACTATCTGTGAGAAACAGGTCAGCCAGGGGCTCCCCACGCACAGTGCAAACGTGTGCTCGGAGGAGGGCAGAGTGTGGTCGCGTGCCCACTGGGAGACACCTCTCCAGTCGCACTCACTCTTTTGTGGCCACTATTCCACTCAGAAATGTGTTAGCTTTTCTTTGCAAGGCAGGAGTGAGAAACCTGTCCCTGGGCACCTTCCTGGGCTTCTGGGACCCCACGTCTGCCTTCCACCCTGGACCGGAGGGGACACTGGGCGCCTGTGCACTGCTAAGTTGTAAGAAGCTTGCCCTTTTCTCCAGAGCTGAAGGACACCCGGACCGACCCCACCCAGACAACTTTCTGCTGTTGCACTGAATCTGGTGGGTGTGTCCATATTGGGGTTGGGGTTGGGGGTGGGGAGGGCTAAAAATAACAGAAGCTCAAAACCATCCCAACTGGCAGCAGACAGGGTCCAGGTCCCAAGGCCTAGCACAGCTCCATAATTTTCAAAACGCAAATGTTACTACTGCACAGAGACACACGAGTCCCTCTATCTGAGAAAGCAAGCATTGCCTGGATGATCAAACTTACTCAAATTTCACACGAATAAATAAGCGTGAAAAAAATTTAAGTAAACTTTCAAATGATGTTGGAAACTTCAAGTAAACTTTCAAATGATGTTGGAAAACTAACATTTATACTTAGGAAACTAAGAGAGTGGAAATATGCTGTATTAGGCTTTGGGGTACCGTGTTTCAACTTTTAGCACAGAGTGTAAAAAGACAGCATTCTTCACGGGGCTGAAACTAAACACGAGTCCCCTTTTCCTTCCTGGGTCCCCACATAGCCACAGAGATTCTGCAAGCTCCCTCCATCTACAGGTGTGGGCATGTGGAGAGGAAATGTGAGCAGAAAGTCCCATCCATGGCCACAGCACCCTTGGGTCAGTCACTGGAATTCACCCCTCTGACCTGGGTGTGCCCCTCTCCTCTGAGAGGTTGTGGCTATCTATCTGGCTGTCTGGCCTATGGATTGAGCTTTTCATCACTGGCTCTAAGCCAAGAAAAAGAGGAAAGAAACCCACATCATTAGGTCTCTAGCAAAGCCATTCATGTGCGTGGTCACACTGGCACCCACCACCTCCAGGGCAAGCCCATCACACCCCCGGCCTGAGGGTCTGAGAGAGGACCTAGAAGGCAAGCACTCCCCCCGAGGCACAGTAAAGGCCTGGTGACAGGCCCACTCCTGCCTGGCCCCATCCAACCTGGCATTTCCTGTCCCTTGCTGGTGGATAAGTATCTATGGACATCTGCTACCTGCCAGGCACTAGACTGGAGGCTGGGGGCAACCTGTGAACAAGTCCTAAGGGCCTGATCTGCAGGAAAGGCAGCCTTGCAGGCACTACCCCATCTTCTTCCGCAGCGGTCTGCTGAGTCCATGCTGCGGTGAATCTGGACATTTGCTGAGCACCTCCCACGTGCCAAGCCCTGTCCCTGGTGGCAGGCACGTTTGTGCTGCTCACACAGTCGACGTCCTCTCCGTTGGGTTCTGTATTAATGCCCTTTGACAGGCCAGGGAACCGAGGCGCTGAGCCGTCACGGTCCGGGGACTGGCAAACCGGGATCCCCACGCGGTTTCTGCGGTCCTAAGCCCGAGCTGTCAGTCACGACGCCCTGAGCCCTCTCCGCAGGGACTCAGCTCCCCAGACCTGAGGCGTGCAGCCAGCCTCAAGCCCAGCCCGGCGGGCTGCCCAGGACCGAGGGGTTCCCAGCACCGGAGGCTGCGCTCCAAAAGCCAGAAGGACGGGTCTTTCTCTGCGAGCCCACCCCCACCTCCCCGGGGAACCATCCCGCTGAGCCAAGCCGGAGGAGGGGTCTGATGGTGGACGTGCGGGCGTCGGCTCGCCGCCCCCGCCCCCTCTCTGCGCCGCAGCCCCCGTCGGCCTTCGGGGCCGCCGCCCCTCACCTCTCAGCCAGCGCCCGCCAACGGTTTCAACCCGCCGCGGGGAGCACGTGGAATCGCCCGATCCGCGCCGCAGCCGCCTCCCTCCCCGGCCCCGCCGGC
>NW_004567113.1:55203139-55214245 GCF_000260355.1 Condylura cristata
GCCCGCGGCCGCCGTGGCCGCGCCCAGGCGCGCCTTTCCGGGCGTCTCTCCGGTGGCCGGCGCCCCTCTTAGGACGCGGCCGGGTGCACCAGGAGCCACCGTACCCCTCACCTCACTAGTTGCCACCTCTTAAAGCTGGCCTCAGATACAGCCCCGTTCAGAGGCGTTGGACCCCGTTAAGCCCTATTCTGGGGCGTGACACTTCGACATATTGGGGGCACGGTGCAGCCCCTAACCGAAGGAGGAGCGGTTGCTGCGGAAACGGAGGGCTTGTTGCCCACCAGCAGTGACAGCAGCGGGGGGGAGGGGGGGAGCTTTAACGTCTGGGCGTCACCTCCTGGGGAGGCTTTCTCCTGCGCCCCTTCACTCCTCCCTCCCTCGCTTGCTGTCTCCAGCCAGTGCCCTGCCAGTTTCTCCCCTAGACGTTTCTCCCCTAGACCGGCTCTGGAGGCACAGATGAGTCACCCCTCGGCGCACACATAGTGGGCTCCCTGTTAGGGGCCAGCCTGCCTGGAAAACCGGGTCCCCCCGGGGCGGGACCTGTCTCCTTCAGCCGCTCCATCCTCCTGAGTTGGCCCTGCACGGGACACCGTGGGCCTTTTCCTCAGGCAGCATAGAAGCGGAGGCTTCAGGGTTTAGGAGACAGGATTGGGGTCCTGGCTCTGAAACAAAAGTTGCGTGATCTTGGGCAAGGTAGTTAAGTTCCCCATTTCCTTCATTTGTAAAATTTTGATAATGGGGTTGGAACCTTTGAACTAACGGGTTACAACAAGCTCGGTTCCGTGACCACCAGCTTGCGCAGCTAATAAGCCAAGAATCCTTTCTCTTTCCAAGCAGCCAGTGGGGCCAGGGCAGGGGTGGGGTTCTGCCTTTGGCTGCTCAGTGCCTTGAGAGTCCCACACCGGGACTTCCCCATGTGTCTTCCTGTGTGAGGCAGGATCACCCCCACTCCGTTGCTCTTTATAATTGGCATCGCGCAGGTCCTGGCTTTTTCTCAATCCACCTGGTCTCACACCAGGAGGTCAGGCCACTGCAGCACCCTCTGTGTGAGGTGCCAGGCATTCCCTAAGGAAGTGGGGGCACAGCAAGGTGGGGCGCTGCGGGGAGGGGAGGAGTTGGGCGTCTGGGACTGGAGGGTGCCTGGAAAGCCCCAAACGTGGACCTGTCTGCTTAGCACAGGTAGACCGCGGGGTGCCGTTGCCCGTGGTGCTGTCGGGCAGGCCGCGCTGGCCCGACGCCTGTGAGCCGCCGGGGTCGGCCTGGCGGGCCCTCGGCGCCGGTTCCGTGGAGTGGGGAGCATGGACCCCGCGGCGGCGCACAGCCGCCACCTGCTGCAGCAGCTGCAGGAGCAGCGCATCCAGGGCCTGCTGTGCGACTGCATGCTGGTGGTGAGCGGCGTGTGCTTCAAGGCGCACAGGAACGTGCTCGCGGCCTTCAGCCAGTTCTTCAGGTATGTTTCAGCCCTGCTTTCCGGGGTGCGGCTGGCGGCTCCTGGCCTGGAGGCGCTCTGTCTGCCTTTCCCCCGGGTTGCGCTGCCCTTATTTTAATGTCGAGAGTGACCTTTGGCTTTGTGTTTAAAGACACCCAGAGGAAACGAGCCTTTTAACTAAAATGCACTTGAGGTCATGGCCGGTACTTTGGGTCTCAGACTTTGATCACTTAGATTAATGTCAGTGGTCTCTCAGTGACCTGTATTCTTCAGTGGGGGACGAGTTCCCGTAGACCTTGTCTTAGGGGTAAGACAGCACCGGCCCATGTACTTGGTTGTTTGTTTTTTTTTTTATCATTTTAGCAGTAACGTAACACTTCTAACAATGTTTTGGGCTTTGTTTCATTTTGATATTCCAAAAAACAGGTTGAACTCAATTTAACTATGCCTGTAGTGGTTTTTACTTACTTCAGATTCGCTTGTAAATGCTGAGTATATCAGTAGCATTTCGTTCAAGTATTCTATGTAAACTGTTTTTGATTAGCTGAGATTTACCTCCCTTTAAGCACTAAAGCTTCTTTTTGGATACCTCCCTCCCCTAGATGCATGCCACTTCACAGGTTTCCTGTCGTGCTGGAATGTAGAACATCCCTATTTGTTATGATTGAAAGGTTATTTTGGGGGTCTGGGAATGCATACAACTTTGCCATGTCAAATAATGGTAATAATAATGAGAGCATTCCCAGGCCTCGAAATAACCTACCAAGGGCCCTCCCTGGTGGCATGATGGGTTGAAGTGCAGCACTATGAAGCTACCACAGCCATTGCAGCACGAGTTCGCTCCCCGGCCAGGGAGTGACCCACAGGGCACAGCAGACCTCTCCTCTCTCTCCCCGCTGCTCCCCTCAGCAGTGTACTTTGTCCACCTACCTGTCCTGCTCCCCACTCTGTCTCTGGTGAACCCACATCTCTGGCCTGTACCCAGTCTGTATGCAGAAATAAATAGAAATCTTAAAAAAGAAATAGCCTACCAAAATCAAACAGGAATGTTCTACTTTGGGCTAGCCGGGAAGCTTGTACTGCTGCAGGGCAGGACTTCATCTTAGCTCGGCAATCCTGAGCCATCAAAGTGAATTAGCCATTGGGTATGCTGCAGTTCCGTGGGCAGCCGCGCACGAGGTAGGCAGTCCCGGTCCCCGTCCAGGATGCACTTGCACGTCACCTGCGTCTCTGAGGGGCAGCCAGGCTCGGATGTCCTGCCGTGTCCACTGAGTTCCCACCACGCACTTCTGACGTGCACCGTGAGTGTGCCGACGGAAGGCTGCCTTGGGGATGTGGGAAACTGCATTTGTGCAAAGCAACAAAACTGAATAACAGTTTCCCTGAAAAACAGGGGCATTTTTACATGCTACACGTGTTCACCTGTGAACAGTGCATGTACTGCTCACCCGTGAGGTACATGTACTTCATGTTGCCTTTCCCCTGGCTCAGTCACAGGGCTTTTCTGGCTGCTGGGTGCTGAAAGACCTAACCACAGATGAATGACTGCAAAGCGCGTGCACACGGCTGACTAGAGCAGTCAGTTACTCACAGGGCGCGGGAGGAGCGGTGTCACTTAAGGACAGAGTTTCAGCTTGAAGTGTTGTGACGGTTGGGAACGGAGGCTGGTGGGTGCACAGCAGTGTGATTGTGCTCCGCACCCCGAATCACCACTGGGGCCGCAGTTGCCTTGTTTTTAAGCACTAGAAAGGGGTCGAATGGTGAGTTATAGGCCACACTTAGGATTAGAAAATGAATATATAGAAGGTTGCTTTATTATAGCCGTTTCTACTTGTACACATTTGGAGGTGTGCAGAGATGGGGATGTTCTGTAGGAGATACACATTGTCAGACTAAACCTGAAATACCGACACATGTGTTTCCTTTAGTTTTCTATACTCTGCGCGCCAAGTTACAGTACATACGGATAATTACATTTTGGAAAAAGACCAACAAGGAGTATGTTTTGTGACTGTACTTGGAGATGTATTTGAAAGTTTGGCTCCTGAGCATACCAGTTTAATCCCTTGGAATGGCCAAAGTACTTCAAAGACTTAAAGCATACCCAGCTATTTATATGTCACTTATATTTATATATCGCTCTCTGTTTGCTTGCTTTTATTAATTTTTTAGTAATTGAATTTCTGTCTTGTATCACTGTCATCCCCATCGTTCTCCTGCCGCCTCACGCCCCGTGCACTGAGCAGCGCCCCCGTCCAGCCTCTCCCTGCCTGCCCGCGCCACCACCCGCGTGGCTGCGCGGCGCCGCTGTCTGGTCAGTTACAGTTTGGGCCTCGTCCTGCCGGTCACTGGCTTTCTCGTAGTATTCCACATGTACGTGGACCGTGCTGTGTTTGTCCTTTTTCCTTCTCATTTCCGCCAACACCATCCCTTCCACTTGTCTGTGTTGACACAAATGGTACGAGTCTGTCTTTTTTTGATAGCTGTATAACTTCATTTTAAAGCCTTGGCACTTCTAGGCAGGTGTTTTTAATATAACGTGAATGCTAGTTAAAAGAAAAAGTTGCCAGACCGAATTGTCACCACTGTAAACAGACATGCTCTCTCTTCTCAGGAGCCTCTTTCAGAACTCTCCAGGCCAGAAGAATGATGTTTTCCACTTGGACATTAAAAATGTGAGCGGCATTGGGCAGATCCTGGACTTCATGTACACGTCTCATCTAGACCTTAACCAGGACAATGTGCAGGCGATGCTGGACATAGCCCAGTGCTTGCAGGTTCAGAACGTTCTCAGTCTGTGTCACACGTTTTTAAAATCAGCTGGCATAGACCTGCCACCTGGCATTCCGTGTAATAGTACGTGCCCCCTGCAAAGCGCTTTGGCTCCTGATGCCAGCTGTGTCATAAATGAAAACTACCCCCATCTCCTGCCGGAGTGCTCAGCAGACGTTCCGCAGAGCAAGGTTCTGGATACTTCCCCTCCTCACGCTCCCGCGTCAGCTCACCTTCATCTTTCTCCAGGCGAAATGTCTAAACAAGCCCCGGAGGCTTCAGACGGCAGCAGCCCGGAGCTGCCTTTCAAGCAGCCGAATTGCTACTACAAACTCCGCAACTTCTACAGCAAGCAGTACTATAAACAGGCCACCTGCCCCGGTCACGAGCGGACCAGGGAGCAGCCCTTCGCCTTCGGCGCGCCCCCCGACCTCAGGGCCGCGGAGAGCCAGCCGGGCGCTGCCAGTCTCTCCGAGTGCGTCCTGGAGTCTGCCGAGCACTTGCCCCCCAGCTTCCTGGCCCCGCCTTTGAGTGAGTCCGCCCCCGCGCCGGACAGCGCTTGTCAGCAGCCCGCCAAACAGATGAGGCTCAAAAAGGCTATTCACCTGAAGAAGCTCAATTTCCTGAAGTTGCAGAAGTCTGCAGAGCAGACGTCGGAGCCCAAGCCAGGTGACCGACCGGCCAGGAGGATAGCCTCTGCTGCCGAAAGCGCCGTGGGGAAAGCGGCGGGCCACAGTACTGACGCAAAAGAAGGTGAGCACCTCACCAGTTCCGAGAACTTTCACTGCGTTAGCGACCTAGAGAGGCCGGAAGACGTGGCGGCCCTGGAAGACCAGTCCCAGGCTCTTCACTCGCAGAGGCAGTACGCGTGTGAATTGTGCGGGAAACCTTTTAAACACCCAAGCAACTTGGAGCTTCACAAACGCTCTCATACAGGTACACTGATTGAGTCCCCGCAGGCACCCGGAGAGGAAGTCCTGCAGATGACTGCACACCACTGCCCGCTCCTGTCTTTGTAAGAAGCTTTGCTGTTGCTGGGTGCTGTTACTGACAGCCAGAACCAGTCCCGGAGTCTTAGCTACTTTCGGTTTCTAGTTTCGATGAGACCTTTTAAAGGATGAGCTTAAACTTCTAGCTTTTATTCCAATTATGGTATTATCTGGTAAATCTTCCATCTCTAAGGAAATTCAGTAATTGTTGCTTTCAGAATTTCACATTCTAAGGCAAACTACCTTTAGTTTTCTCATTGGAATTAAATTTAACATTTTAAAGCACAAGGTAGGCTCATTCAGACAAAAATAACTTAGTAATTTTTAAAGGTTTTCTGGAAGTAATTTGAGTATCAGATGCTTTAAGTTGGAGGCAGGAGATAGACCTTTCAGTAAGTCTTAACGTCGACATCAGTATTGTCAAATAAAGACCAGTCCATTTCATACTTGATTTTTCAGTTTTATTATCGTATTTCATGCCTCCACTTTCTCAAAAGTTTACTTTTTTCTAAAAGCATCTTACACAGATGCATTGTGTTCTGTAACACACATAGATTACTTCCCTGGAGTCAAATACGATGACTCTGACACACGACAGATTAGCAAAGCGTGTGGGTGTGCAGGATGGCCGCTGCAGGCTGCCGTCCCGGTAGCCGCTGTGACGGGCTGCCCCTGGCACGTGCGTGGGGAGCCCTGTCTCCCAGGAGCCCCCACTGGCTTGGTGTTTGCTGCCTCATTGTGGTGTTGGGGTGCTTCGTTAACATTTGTGCCAGTCCTGCAGGATGTGATGTATATCGTGTAGAATGTGTGCTGTGAAGTACTGTCGTCCTTCTTACTACCAGTGGTTCAGAATTACTCGAGGAAAGCAGTATCACTCAACTTTGTCCTGAAAAAAAAATTTAATTCAGCTCATAATGTTTGCTTAAATTTCCTAGAGCCTAGTGATCGTTGTAATTGTTATTGAAGGACTTACTTATAGAAAGCCAACGTTAAATTATTTATGCCGAGAGAATCTCTTCAAAAGACTACTGTCGTCAAGACGGCGAAGATTCTCCCTGGGGTGTACATACACTGTGCCCCCACACCTCCTCAGTTTTGATTTCCATGGTTTCAGTTACCTGAGGTCAAACACGGTCCCAAAATATCATGTACAATGAGGTATTTTGCGGGAAAGACCAAATTCACATAACTTTTATGTGAATTTTTATTTTATCCGTATTGTTATATTTGTTTTATTATCAATTGTTGTTAGTCTCTTACTTTACCCAATTTTTAAACTAAAGATTGTCATGGCCCTGTCTAGAAAAAAGCCAGTTTCCACAGGGTTTGATCCTCTCTGGTTGTAAGCATCCCTGGGTCAGGATGACAGCACTCGACCAAGGAAGGCAGGATTTTCAAAGTAAGACCTGGGAAACACTTTCTAGGGGCCAGTCAGGCTGAAACTGTTTCTGTCATAGCGTGAGGTACCATGTGCCTTTTCCTCCCCCTGGAAGTGTGCACTGGCGTGGCCAGAGGCCTCCGTGTGCTGTGAGGCAGGCCACCACTCTGCAGGCCAGTGGGCCTCACGCTTCAGGCCACTCCCCTTTCCGGTCTAGACCGTACCTACAATATACCTACCAGGAAGCCCACTCCCCCAGAGCCCCTGACTCAGCTATTAAGGGTGGAAAGGGGCCGAGGGCAAACTTCTAGGAGGAGGAGCCGGGCTGAGCCGGGCTGACCGGTCCCCTTTCATGTCTAGAGATGTGAATGCACACCTCACACTGAGATGCGCATGCAGCCTCAGAGAGCCGTCCTGGAAGAGAAAATTCACAGGATTACAGTTGCTCAGGGTCATAGACACTCCCTCACCTTGGGGAAGCCATCACGTTGTTTCAGGAAGTACCGAAATAAAAACGTCTCCATAGTTTTGTGGCAGAAGCCCAGAGAGCTAGTCGGCCCTGATGTGAGAAAGGAGGTGTTTTTTACAGCGCTCTTAATGAAACCTAATTCGAGGGGAAGGGAAGGTTTCAGTCTTCACGATCTGTGAGAGTGTATGTAGGCTGCAGGCTTCTCGGTGTGATTCAGACACCTGCAGACGTGGGCGCAGTGCGGTGCCTCCCAGCCGCTGAGCACGGGTTTGCCGTGTCCGGCCCAGGGCAGCTCCTCGGTGCTTGCCAGAGTAGAGCAGTGGTCAGGGCTCTCATCTCCCGCAGTGGAGTGCTGTTCGTGAGCATGTCTCCCCGGGGCTGAAGGCCGCTGCCGGGGCCGCCCCTGTGCTGTGAGCGAGTGGCCCTGCCCTGCCGGCCGGGCGCTGAGCTGCGGGCGGGCTGAGGCCGGCGCCCGTGGGACAGCCCTTGGCTGAAGGGCGGGGCTGGGCGCGGGGCGGCCTGAGTGCCGGTGAGTGTTCAGCTTCGACCTAGGTTTGTACCTGGGGACAGTTTCGTTTCGAGAGAAAATTGAATACAGGTGTCACTTTTACCGTCCCCGCCTCCCGAAGGTGAGCGCTGCGGAAGACTGTTGTGCAGAATGACTAACGATTTTACAAGTCTCATTTTGTTTTGTTTTAGGTGAGAAACCTTTTGAATGTAACATTTGTGGGAAACATTTCTCTCAGGTGGGAATACTCTCATTCGCTGTTCATAATTGCAGACCTGACCCAGTGCTTGTTTTCATTGCATTTGAGACATACGTTTGGACTTGGGAGAGAACCGCTGATGATTTCTGTAACTTAAAGACTTCAGACAGAATCTGGAGAAAACTTTCACAGATGCCAATTCCTCGTCCCTCGGGGGAGGGTGCCGCTTCCCGTAGTCGGTGACCGCTCCCTCACAGACAGTGCCCCAGTTCTCGCCTGTCTCCCCCCCACCCCCCCACCCCCCAAAACCAAAAAAAGACCAACAGCACCCACCCGGCACTACGGGCACTGGCCCGAGCGCCCAGCGCCCTCTTTGTCAGAGCACTGGAGTGGGGGAGGGGGGCCGGCCCTCGCTGCCTCCCTCGGGAGAGGCGTGTGGTCCTCTGGCCAGCCGGCGTTCGCGGTACCCTCCTGTGGACTGGGCTGGCCTGGCGCTAGGCACCAACCGGAGATGATAAGTTTCGGAGAGAACTGGGAGGCAGCAGGATGACTTGTGGGAGCTCCTTCCTTTGACATGTAGGTGACCATTGGTCACCACGTGCCAGGCCCTGGCCTGCAAAATATGTAGGGGGCAGCTGTCCGGGGGCACGCGGGCACCGAGCTCCCGTGGAGGAAGCAGCGGATCCTCTGTTGGCAAACAGGATCGGGCCTGTGGCAGAGTGCAGACCCTGTGCCACTGAGGAGGGGCTGTGGGCTGCCTGGAAGGCGGAGTAGAGCCTCTGGTCAGATAAGTGCCCAGACCCGGGAGCCCAGGAGCGGCACCCTCTCCTTGCCAGAGCCGGCCCCCGAGCGCCCTCCATTGGCCGCCTGCCGCCCACATCTGCAGCCTCGGTTACTCCTCACTCTCCTGCTCCCTGTGCACGGTGACGCGCTGGTCCCGGCACCTTCCTTCATGTTCTCAGTTTAGCCGCAGGCAGTAGGTTCCCGTGAGCACTGGGAGCTAACAGGCTGACCACCGGCCCGTCGGGTGACGCCCTCAACTCTCATCCCGGCCTCCTCTGCAGTGCAGGGTGAGCGCCCACCCGTCCGCGCGCGAATCCTGCCCCTGGCATTCTCACCCTGACCTTGGGCAAGCTACTCGCCTTTGGCACCTTCGGCTTCCTTACGGTGGCAATGAGATAAGCCCCCAGTCGCGGGGGAGGAGTAAGCGAGTTGGCAGGGTTGAGTGCCGAGAACCTTGCCTGGTGCACAGTTAGGACTCGGGAAGCATCATTTCCTGCTCTGTTACCAACACCCATTTCCTCATCTCCTGAGTCCTCTGTCTGGCGGACCAGCTTTCCTGCGACGCCCCTGCTTGTTAGTCTGCTGGCTTGGCCGTTGTGGGGAAGCCAGGCCTGGGTTAAGGGCCGTTGAGGAATTCACAGCGTAGTTCTCTGTGCCTGATCTCTGTAACTCTTAATTCGGGATACCCCTTCGATAGGAATATTCAGGGGCTGAGTGAAAGCTTGTCATACATTTCAGCTGTAACAGAGCAAGGTCTGTCCTTCCAAGCTCTGTGGCTGACCACATCACACGGCCAGTGGAGCATCGCAGCCTGCCTCAGCCCGGCCCCGGTCTGGGGCGCCGGTGCCATGCGTCTTCCTGCAGCCACTTGGGTGTGCAGTCGTGTTCCCACTTGCAGCGCTCGGCCTGCCACTCCCCTCCGGCTGCGCCACAGGCGTTCTCACCGCAGTGCCCGTGAGGTTTCTGTGGCTGGACAGGGAGTGGTTTTCCGGCATACGTTGCTGCCGTACTGCGTAATGAGCTACTATTGTTGTGAACATGGGCTCTTAAACTTTACTGAGCCTGGTAGAAACTTCACTTGGCCAGTATTTGCTGCATGTGTGCCGTATTCAGGGCGCTGCCGTGTGTGGGGGTTCATTTCTTAGAATGCGAGATGTTTGTTGTAAGGAAAAGGCCAGCAGTGAAGTGCCAAGCGCCGCGGGCCCCTGGCCGCTGGCCACTCTGATGGAAGCAAGGTCGGGGGACAGTGGGCAAGGAAAGGAGCGGGCCCAGAGGATGTTGAGGAGTCAGTTTAGGGGGTCCTGCAGACAAGCTGGTGCCTGGTAAACCTGGAAGTGTCTGGAACTGTAGTTCAGAGGCCAGTGTGCTGTTTCCATGGCGATACGCAGTGACTAATGCTCACGACCTGCCCGCCACCAGCCTCCACTGGGTCTGCAGTCTAAAGGGCTGGACTCAGTTGTGGTCCCGGGGTCAGCCGGCTCCCGGTTAGTGTCAGCGTTAGCTTCAGTGGAAGTGAGACTATACGGGCTTTCCTTTCTGGAAGATTTCCAAAGTTAGGGGACATTTACAGTAAGAGCTCATTTTTCCAGCTGCTCACGGTACTCAGTGTAGCAGGGTGGTCATGGCCTACGTGTGTCAGCAAACAGCTCTTGCAGGTGCTCTCGTCCGAGGCTGTGACGGCAGAGTGCGCATCTTTTAATACAGTTGTGGACGTGGGGTGTGCCCAGCCTCAGCAGGTCAGCTTCCAGTCACAGTCAGAGGGCCCAGAGCTCTCCGGAGGGCTCCAGTGTGGGCGAGGAGTGGGCCGATTAGAGCACCCCAGGGAGAAGCCAGAGCGCCAGGCGCCCAGACACAGAAGGGCACCGTGGGCCTTGGTGGTGCTTGGGGAGGGATCGAGCCATTCAGTCTCCTCAGGGGCAGAAATGGAGCCTAACAGCTGGCGAGAGAGGCAGGGAGACCCCAGCACTGCTGTCTCGGGTCGCGGTGACTGCCGGCGGCTGCTGAGAGAGGGCTTCCGGGCCTGGCCCCCTGGCGGGGTCCCAGCCCATCCTGTGAACGTACCAGAGTACAAGAGAGTTTGAAGTGGACTCTTCCCGAGTTATTAATAAATACGACTTTGGCTCTGCGATGATGCGCCCTGCACTGTCAGTGAAAGATGTCTTTGGTCATGTGGTGACGCTGTTTTCGTAGGTGGCGTCGCTGTCCTTTTCCTTTTGAGGCCTTGAAGCCTCGCAGCGCCTGCACTGCCGCCCTCGGGACAGCAGTCGCAGGGACTAGGTGCTGGTCGGGTCGTGGCTGAACACCAACATGCATAGACGCGCGACGAGCGAGAGGCCCTCTCCTGCCGCAGTCCTCCCGTCGGGACTCTGACAGCGCCCTCCTGAGAGAGACAGTGCTTGCTGGAAAGAATAGGACGCCCCGGATGCGCGTTCTCTGGCAGAGCGAGCCTCCTGCCACCCCACTTTGGAGCTGGCCGGCGCCCGTATTCGCACACGTGAGGCGACAGGACCCAGGCTGGCCCTCCCGGCCCTCAGTTTCTGTGCTAACTGACTGCTCCGTAGAGACCCCTGGGGGCTGAG
>NW_004567113.1:55214800-55218578 GCF_000260355.1 Condylura cristata
GAGCTGTCTCCTCGAGGCTCTCAGTGCAGGGCACCCTTGGTGCTGCTTGCTGGAGTCTTAAGGACCTGACCTAGGTCACTTCTGCCCTGCTCTGTGTACTTCATGGGTAGTTAGTGCATCAAAATTTACCAAAAATACACTTGAGTAAAGGTCAGGTTTGCTTTGAAATTTGGTGTAAATTATCTGAATGGATTATTGACTCCTGTTACTTAATTTTTTTTTTTTTTTTGTCATTTATGAGACTAATCTCTGCTCCTTTTTGTCTGGGGGAACCATAATTATTTTCATTATACTTTCTAGAATTAGGTAGAGAAACATTTTAAGGGCTTTTTTGTTACTGTGTATTACATAATTAAATAGAAGATCCTTGTATTTTATTTCCTTTGAAAGAAACGATTATGCATTATTTTAAAAGGGAACGTGCAGCCTTGCTGAGAGTTAACTCAACACATTTTGACCATACTAAGAGTTTACCAAACAAATTGCAAAAAGAGCTCTAAGTCACCTAACAGTTGAGCAGGTGGTGCTGTTTGCAGTGTTTGGTGAGCGCCCGTTAGCTGTGCGCCTGCCACGCCACTTCTGAGCAGCAGGGGGTGCAGTCGCTCTGTGGGCAGGAGACCCGGCACCCAGTCTTGCTTGCCACGGTTTCGGGTATTCTCAGTCAGCTGCAGCCTGAGAAGGTGGGGCACGTGGGGAAAGACTGCCCAGCCCCGTAACTTGCAGGCAGCTCGTGGCGCTGTTCTCAGTCTCTTGC
The DNA here is from genome assembly GCF_000260355.1 of Condylura cristata. Classification (NCBI taxonomy): domain Eukaryota; kingdom Metazoa; phylum Chordata; class Mammalia; order Eulipotyphla; family Talpidae; genus Condylura; species Condylura cristata. The sequence continues at coordinate 55,215,555 of NW_004567113.1, forward strand.
TGTGTCTCGGGCGTAAGCCGTTCATGGGTGCGGAGGAGAAACAGTGTATGCTGGGCTTGGTACTGTCTGGCATTTCGGCACCCACCCGCACCCTGGAGAGGGAGGGCCCTGCAGCCAACACAAGCTCATCACGCCTCGAAGCTGCCCAGCCCAGGCTTCCCTCTGAAAGATAAAAGCGTAGCTCACAAGCAGTATTTTTCATGTAGAAAACAGAGTAATAGCGGTTACCAGAGGGAGCTGGGTCACCCGTGTCCCGGCCCAAATAGCAAGGGTGTGTTGCTATTGACAGCTGGTGCCTGGCTGCCTTACAGTGCGAGCTCAGGAGAGCCAGGGAGCCTGCGTTACAGTGTTTCATCCATTTCTGTTCTTGGCCTTCTAAACAAACCCCAGCTTTCTCTCTACCCCTTGGTGTCCTGAAAGGGAGCGTGTCCCTGGGACCCTGGTAGATACAAAGAACCTTCTGTGTCAGCTGATACAAGGTCTACAGGCAACATTCTTTCTACTTGTAAGTTTGCACTCCTCCCGTTTCCACTTCTCAGCTAGATTTCAGGCCCATCTTCAGGTCTATGCCGTGAGCTGTCTCTGTGTTTTATTTACAAGACAGTTTGTAAATTTGCAAAGCCAAATCTGTTCCCCGTCTGGGTCTCGCTGGCGTCTTCCCTTTGGCTTATTTTGTGCATAGCGCCTGGGCGTTCTTACCTGCGGGTTTGGCCACTCGTCGCAGGGTTTCTTAGAGCTCAATATTTCAGGAGGGAAAGGGACAGATTGAGACTATTCACTTAGAGCAGTGGAAATTTTGTTTCCACATTTTATTTTGAAGTGTTAAGCAATAACTTAAATATGTAAGATGTTTCTAGTTTCAATTTCACTGTGCTTTAGTGGGTTGATTTCCTGTTGCCGTCACATGGAAATCCTGTGCTCCCCATTTCAGCAGGTTACTCTTAATAAAGCCCTCACTTCGGGAATTGGGCTTGCAGGCCCTGTTCCGAGCACCGTCTTCTGTCTGGCATTTTGCGCGAACATGTCCTGACCCTGACAGCATTTTCTGGTAATGCCTTTCCTCCTTGGTGGCCAGCAGTAGGGTCACTGGAAAGAAACAGTGAACATGAAGTGGCCAAGAACATGTGCGACTTTTTCCCCCCCAAAATTATCCATTTGCTGTCCCAAGCTTAACAAAATAAGCAAAATGGAATCCGTCAGGGCCTGTTTGGAATAAAAGCTCATCGGCCACAAGCTGGTGTCCGCAGGCGCTCGGGGAAGCAGCCGCTTCAGCTTGTGCTGGCGGGGCACCCTGGCTGCGCTGCCCGCCCTCGCACCTGGCGCCTGCCGATGGGCCTTGGGGGCTGGCCTGGAACCCGGCCAAGCCAGTTTTCCTTTTGAATTGATAGGAGCTTAAAAAAAAAAAACTTTCAATATTGGAATGCTCTTCTCTTGCTTTTGTGCAGGCGGGTAACTTGCAGACTCATTTACGTCGGCATTCTGGTGAAAAACCGTACATCTGCGAAATCTGTGGAAAGAGGTCAGTGTGGGGCTTGTCCTCCGGAGAAGGGAACGGCTGGCGGGCTGGGTGGTTCTGAAAACGGGGCCCTTCAGTGAACGGGAGACACTTCCCCGGGGCATCTGGAAGGATGCGTGGAAGTCACCAAAAGAAAGGCTAGGTAACAGGAAATCTGGGAATGGGGCTTCCGTGGATGTAACTTTGTGGTGAAATGTTCATGTATTCCAGAAGTGTCTAGTAAGATAGCTTGATGCCCCCAGGTAGGTTATGTCCAGTGGGGGACGGGAGACCTGTAGCCTGAGGGCCTAGACTTCGGGCAGGGGTGGGAAGGCCCCAGGGGAGGCCCGTGAAGGCCTGTGGGAGGTCAGGTGCAGGAGGGGCGGGACCACACCTGGAAGCAGGTGGAAATGGGATCGGGGGTGGGGACTTGGCGTGACCAGTCTGAGGAGCTGGCCCACAGCCTGAGGAACGGCCCTCTGGCGCCCGCTCAGGCCTGCGGCATTGGCCTTGTCTCCTACACCTGTCACACAGCTTTTACTCATTTGACTGTTGCTGCAGTCCACATTTACTAAACACCTCAGCCCGCCAAGAACTGGGGCGGGAAAGGGCAGTGGGAGCTCCTGCCCAATTAGTGCCTGCTCGGGTCTGGGGGGCAGAACTGGCAAGGCACAAAGCCCGTTCCCTGGCTCCTGCCCCAGGACGCGAGGAGCCCCTCTGACTCAGTCCCAGGAAGGCAGTGGCCTCTGCCGGCGGCGGCAGCAGAGAAGGCGAAGCTCCTGGCCGTGCGGTCTGTCCTGCGGCTGCTGCCTGCGCCCGCAAGCCCAGCGTGGTGCCCAGCGTGGTGCCCAGCCGGTCTACGGGGCAGTGCCGCTGCACCAGCCTGCTGAGCTGCCAGCGCCCCCGCCTTTCACCCCGTGCCCTTGCGTGGGCCTTCCGGACGCCACTGGCGAGTAGGCGCGCTGGCTCCTGCCGCTGGGCCTCACCTTCCCCAGGGCACGGTTGGGCGGCGGCCAGGCCCAGGGCCCTGGCAGGTGGCACCCGGAGGCAAGTGAGTGGGCCTCCGTGGGTGACCAGTGAGGCTGGGGAAAGGCGTGTTCTAAAAACAAAGTACGTGTGACAAGGTGTGAAAAGTCAGAGTTCAGGTGACACCGGCCGTCCGGCGGCGCTGCGGCTTCGCCCGCCCGTCGGCTCTGGGCTGAGCGTCCACCCTGCGTTCCAGGTTCGCCGCCTCCGGCGACGTGCAGCGCCACATCGTCATCCACTCGGGGGAGAAGCCGCACCTGTGCGACATCTGCGGCCGAGGTACCGCTGCTGCCCCGTGGGCGTGGCCGGCGCGCGGTGGCCGCCCCTCGCGGGCCCCTCGCCTCATGTGTCGCTCTCCGCAGGGTTCAGCAACTTCAGCAACCTGAAGGAGCACAAGAAGACGCACACGGCCGACAAGGTCTTCACCTGCGACGAGTGCGGCAAGTCCTTCAACATGCAGCGGAAGCTGGTCAAGCACCGCGTGCGGCACACGGGCGAGCGGC
>NW_004567113.1:55220611-55226382 GCF_000260355.1 Condylura cristata
GGCCTCGTCGGGGCCGCGGGTGTGGGGCATGGCTGTTTCTGCATTTTACACGACTGAAATACTTGTAGCATTTTGTACTTTATTTACAAAAAGACTTTATTTGTATAAAAATGAAACTCATAATTTAACTTGAATAAATGAAACTTGCTTTTCTACATACTGTAGTGCTTTTCCTTTCACGTTCTTACTAACCTAAAGATGATCGTGGTACAAAGACTGAGGCCAGGGGTCCCCCCCCGGGATGAGCCCTGGCTTCACTGCCGCTGTGCTGGAACCCTGGTCCAGAAGCCGCCAGCAGCCTGACCCCTCCCACCGCTTGCTGGCTGGGCCCGGGCACGGCCCCCGGGCTCAGTGATCCGTCGCCCATGTAGGGTCTGGTTGCCCGGCAGGGCTTCCTAAGGTGCCTGTCCCCCGAAGGCCTGATGGCCTCTGAGAGCGGGGCCGGGGTGCGAAAACTGCCGCTCCAGCACCTTCTAGTCACTCCCCTGAAAACTGCTGCTTTGTCTGAGGTTTGAGTGCAAGCTCCTGAACACTGTCAGCTATCATTGAGAAACAGCGGCCAGCCAATGAAAAACTGGTGAGTATGAAAGAGGCCAGCCCGGAGACCAGGGATAACCTTGTTAGCGGGTCCTTCCATGTGGTTAAGAATGCAGGACCGGCCCTCCCTGGGGGCGCAGCGGGTTAAAGCACAGCACTAAGAAGCTGAAGCCGCTTCCGCATGAGTTCGATCCCCGCCTGCCCCGGAGTTGACCACATGGCGCGACAGACCTCTCCTGACCCCCCGCTGCGCCCCTCAGCAGTGTATGTACTTCATCTATCTGCCTATTCTGCTCCCCTCTCTGTCTCTGGTGAGGCCTCTCACCCTCAGCATCTCTGGCCTGTACCCTAGCTCTGTATGAATAAATAAGTCTTTAAAAAAAAAGAAGAAAAAAAGAATGCAGGACCTAGGGGGCCCCTGCAGCACAGGGGTTAAAGCCAGGGCTAGTCAAGCTGTCCCAGCCAGCGACCCACTGGCCATAGCAGACCCCTCCTGCCCCACTGGCTTCTCCCTTCAAGCAGTATATTTCGATTCTGCTCCCCACTCTGTCTCTGGTGATCACCCCCTCGCCCCCGGTATCTCTGGCCTGCATCCCGGCTCGTGTATGCAACAAATTTTACAACTTAAAACAAAAAAATGCAGCACACAATCCCAAAGCAGACAAATGATGAAAACTATGATTTATTTACATAGGGACTAAGAAGAGGGAGGGATTATTAGCACGTGCCAGGTGCCATCGTCCCACCCTAGGTGATGTCTGCTAAGCAGAGACTGAGGTCCAAGCCTGAGCCACATGTGGCAGCTGGTGGCTTCTCTCACCAGATGTCTCTGACAGCGCAAGCCTGTCCCTGTTCCCCATCAGCCCCACAGCACGCTGGGGTGTGGAAGAGAAACAGTCAAGAGCAACCTCCCAGCCGTTGAGTGACACTGATGGCCAACTCAATGGAAGGAGGTCGGGCTTTCCAGACAACACCCCCGGGAGCGATACTGAGGGGATAGGCGCTTCGGCAGTTCCGTATCCAGAGGCCTGCCGTCTTGCCACGTGTGGCTTTGGCTTGGGCCTTGGTCTCCGCTCAGTGGATTCTCTCAGTTCTCCCTTTCTCTCTGTAAATAAATCCTGTGGTTTCCTCCTGTGCGTCATGTCCTGTGCTCAAAGCATGTGGATGAGGCCCCATCACCCAGGTCAGCCTAATCCTTACCTCAGGTTTGCTTCTTTTCAGGTGGAGTCTGGAAAGCGCCACCTTCTTCCACTGAAGGGGTGTGATCTGCACCCTCTAGCTTGACAGTTGCTCCTCGTTGTTGCTCTTAAAAATAGTATTTTCATAAAAAAGCCACATTGCACTGCAGGACATCAGCTTTGAAGCCCTTCAGGCACATTCCTGTTCCAGCCATCTTCTGCAGCACGATCTGGGCAGCGGGCACTTACTGCCTGTAAGTGCAGGGCACTTACGGAGCCCTGCAGCCTGGCGAGCCATGCAGGCGAGGAGGTGGCGTCTCCGTGAACTTGACTCCTAATCCGTCGTCCAGTGCCTCTCCCTGGCCTTTCCTCTGGGGTCCGGACCCCTTCCTCCCCACCAGGACCTCCCGTCCTTTGACCCAGTCTCTTAGCACCCCTCATGTCCCGTCCATCCCTTTCCTCAGGCAACCGCCCTGGCCCGTCACGCCGTCCCCCTCAAGCCAGCTTCCCTGGTAAACCCGCACACCTGTTAAACCTACTGTGTCCTCTGTTCCGGCACAAGGACGGCGGGGCCAGGCTCGTGAGGAGCGACCATTCTGCCGCCCTTCCTGGACCCAGACCCGGAGCCACCCCTTTGCCTCCCCATCCCCTGCACCTGCCCCGTCCTCCCAGGCAGAGTGCTCCCTGTTTCTTTGAGAACCTAGAAGCAAGGAGGACGGCACCTTCCTCAAGCTCCCCCACGTTACCAGCCTTGTAGATGGTAACCCCAGCCAAAGCTACAATCTCCCCTCCTCCCCCCGCCCCCCCTCACTGCCTCTGCGCTATCCCGGGGGAGGGGGTGGTGAGTCCTGTGTGGGGGTGGAGAGGGTGGTGATGGTGCCTGGACAGCCGGGCTGGCAGCAAGTCACCAGAAATCCGCCTTCCCTTGAATTGACAAGGGGACCCCGCCCCCCTGGCTGTCAGGTTTTCTCCAGGCCAGCAGATGGCGGTGTAGCCCCTCGCAATAGGCAGGGACCTGGAAGGGGTGACCTCAGATTCTCAGGCTGCCCCCAGGTCCGGCTGGCCCGGGTGGCATCTCCACAGCCGCGCAGGCCATGCCGAGGGCAAGGCCAGGCCCGAAGGCCCACGCTGTCTGTTTCCGTCCACGTGACATGTCAGGAGACGGCAGCTCTATACAGAGCCGCCGGGTGGTCTCCAGGCCAGCCATGGGAGGTGGGTGTCCCCCGGGGGTAACGGGGAAGTCCGGGACTAGGTATGGTCCAGAGGACCCACCTGCGCCCAAACCCACCTGAGCCTCAGCAGTGAGACAGGACCTTGGCCGAGGCGGGGGAGGGCGGGCCTGTCCCTCGGACCTGCCCGACCCAGGGAGAGGCGCCAAGGCCGAGCTCCCCGCGCCACCCAGGGCCCGTTGACCTCGGACTGCTGACGCCGGAGGGGCCCGGGCCGACGACCCCACGGCCCCGCAGCGGAAGTCGCGCTGTGACACCCCGTGTGCGCCCGGCCGCAGCGTAAAGCAGAGAGACAGGCCAGCCCCCGCTCCGGCGCGGCTCCTGGGAGTCGGGGCCAAGGGGCGGCAGACCCCCACAAGGGCCACGGCAGTGGGCGGCACCCAGCGGTGGGCCTCCGGGCGGGCTGCCCCGCCCTGCCCCACCTCGTCACACTCACAGCGGCCTGCCCGGCTGAGTGGGCGCGGGAGGGGCCCTGCCCCCGGCCCAGCGCGTGGCTGCACGGTGCCCTTGCTCTCTCCTGTGGGTGACTGGGAACAGGACTGCCCCTCTGGCGGGCACTGCCGCGTCCTCCCGGCCAGCGCTGCCCGGGGGCGTGCCCGTGAACTCCACTGACTGGCGAGAAACGGCAGGCTGGGGCGGCTCTGAGGGGAGGCACGGAGCTCTCAGGGCCTGGGCTGCAGACTCCGGGCCCCGGGCAGGTGCCAAGGCTGCTTCCCCGCCCGCGCCAGCCCTCCACCCCGCCGTGGCTCCAGAACAGAGAGGGGCCTTGGGGACAGGACTGCTGGGCCTGTCCCCAGTGTATCAACAAAGGACAGTCCCTTGAGGCAGTTGTTTGATTGATTTTTTTTTTTTAAAGATTTATTTATTTCTGCATACAGAACTGGGGTACAGGCCAGAGGTGCAGGGGTGGTGAGAGGCTTCACCAGAGACAGAGTAGGGAGCAGAACAGGCAGATGGACGAAGTACACTGCTGAGGGGAGCAGTGGGCGGGTCAGGAGAGGTCTGCCACGCCATGTGGTCACCTCCGGGGCAGGCGGGGATCGAACTCATGCGGAAGCGGCTTTAGATTCTCAGTGCTGTGCTTTAACCCGCTGCGCCAGCAGGGAGGGCCTGTTTGATTGATTTTAAAGATTTATTTCTTTTTACAGAGGGGTGCAGGCCAGAGGTGCGGGCTGTGAGAACACTCCCCAGAGGCAGAGCGGGGAGCAGAACCGGCGGGTGGACTGAGACACACTGCTGATGGGGCAGCTGGGGGCCAAGAGGGGTCTGCTGCGCCCTGGGGTCCCTCCCTGGCGGGGTCCACCTCACGCTGCAGGGCCGCGGCCGGCTTCCCCGTGATGGCGTAAGGCCTTGCGCCACAGGGCGGGCCGGTGCGCTGTTCTGACGCCTGCCTCCTTCCGGAAACTATTTAAGAGAAAATCAAGGAGACAGAAAGCCGACGCAGGTGAGCAGGGACTGTGGCCGTTCCGTGCGTGTGTGCACGGCTGGGGTTGAGAACTGCCTGTGTGTGCCCCAAATGGTATGCTGGAGCCCTGCCCCGGGTGGGGGTGCTGCTCAGGACACCAGTGGGGCTCAGTGACGTCTTAAGGGCAGACCGGATCCCAGAGGATTCGTGTCTTAGAGAAGACACCCTGAGAGACCCCCGCGCCGGGCACACCCACCAGGGCACAGTGAGAAGCCCGCAGCACCCCCCCCCCAGAATTCCATGCATTGAAGCCATACCCCCCAGAACCCCAGGGCGTGGAAATAGGCCATTCCGGGCATGACTGGGTGGGCTCAGATGAGCCGCGGCCAGTGTCCCAGCACAGAGGGAGGCTGACCAGAGCCCAGGGCGCCGCCCAGCCAGGAGACCCCCGGCGGGGAGCGGAGGGAGGCTTGGGAGTGGAGGAGGCTCCAGCGATCGAGGCCCATGGGGGCAGCTCGCGGCGCCCCCAGCCGCTCCTCCCAGCGTGAGGTCGGGGTGCCCCGCGGAGCGTCTCTGGTTGACGCCCAGCCTGGGGTGCCTGGGGTGACCTTTACTGAAGGTAAGGGTGGGGTTTTGCCAGCTCACGATCGAAATTTGCAATGTAGCATGGGGGGTCAGCGCAGCAGGCCACCTGGCGTGTTTCTTACTTTAGAATTTTAGCACTGAGACGTTCTCCCCGCGAAGCCACCGCTCGGGGAAGCAAGCGGGAGCCGAGAAGTGAGTCCGCCTCCAGCCCTGTCGTCTCAGGACTTCACGATCCATGCGCGGGGCTGGGGATGGCTTTCACCCCGGGGACAGCGCTGATGGGGAGCTGTGGGCTCTGGGCCCCAGCCAGCCCTCAGGCCGGCAGCGGGCGGCCCTCGTGTGCCAGTCCGCCTGGGAGCCCGGCGCCGAGGGGCAGGGCCCTCACCCCCCACCGAGACGGCGCTGCGCTCTGCCCTGGGCATCGTGCCGTCCGCGGGCGCTGCTCGGGCCCCTCTCTCCCCTTGTGAAACAGCCTGGCTCCCAGTGCTCCTGGCAGGCCCCGCTGACCGTCCACCCTGTGCGTGGTCTGGCCTGGGACCCCTCCGCAGCTCCCGGCCCCCTCTCTGTGCACCAACCCTTCCTCACCCCCGCTTTTTGGGGGGATATAATCCACACACCACGGAGTTCACCATTCGCAGGCACACAATTCCCTGGTCTGCAGGAAATTCACAGGGTGGTGTAACGGTCACCATCATTGATCCTAGACTATTTCACACCGTGTAAAGAAAGCCTGTGTCTGTTAGGTGTCTCCCCCCTGCACCCCTGCTCTGGATTGACCAGTTCTGGACCCGCCTGCCCGGGCCTCCTGTCCTGGACCTGCCTGTCCGGACCTGCCTG
>NW_004567113.1:55227206-55232033 GCF_000260355.1 Condylura cristata
GGGCCTCCTGTCCAGGACCTGCCTGTCCAGGACCTCCTGTCTGGGCCTCCTGTCCAGGACCTGCCTGCCCGGGCCTCCTGTCCAGGACCTGCCTGCCCGGGCCTCCTGTCTGGGCCTCCTGTCCTGGACCTGCCTGTCCGGACCTGCCTATCTGGACCTGCCGTTCCGGACCAGTCGTGTTAATGTGGTGGCGTTCATGGTCTCCTGTGACTGACCGTCACCCAGCACGGTGTGTCAAGTCCCGTCCAAGGTGGCGCGTGTCCGCCTGAGCCCCTCCTCCCGGCTGAACGCCGCTCCCACTCAGAGGCCCGCGTCACTGTGCCTCTGCAGAGCCGCCGAGCCCGTGCTGTGGCCAGCCGCCCTCCGTTCCCCGCCTGCCCTGGGAGCTGCGGGCTCAGGCCGGGACCGCGGGGTCACCTGCAGGAGCCTCGCGGGGCCAGCAGGCGAGCAAGCCCAGGCGAGAGCTTCACCCCACCCCAGGCAGCTGGAGGCCGCAGGGGGGTGGCCGTTCCGCCTATATAGCTGAATTCTGCCCCAGAAAGACACCTCTGTTGCTAGAGGAGTTGGCCCTTCAGAGAGAGCAGGAGGTATGGGTTCCGCTTGCCAGTGTCTCAGCGTTCGCAGCCCAGTGCGGGCTCGGGGCTGCTGGGTTTGGCCGAGGCCCTCAGTGCCCGGCAACATGCTCCCAGGTGAGGCTGGCGGGCTGGGCCCACGCGCAGCACAGCCTGGGGGCTCCCAGGTTGCCCCAACTCTGCGAGGCCGGCTGGTGACTGCGCCCACAGCACAGCGCCCAGGAGAGGGGCCACCCTCCTGCTCCCCGGGTTCCGGGGGGGGCAGGCTGGAAGCGACACACGGCCACCCTCCCCTGCCGGAGGCGGGAGTCCACAGCCGGGTGCCGCAGGGCCGGGTCCCTCTGGGGGCTCTGGGGAGGGTCTGCGCCCCAAGAATTTCTGCACCCTTTCTCTGGGCTCTCTCTGGGGTGCTCCCCTCAGCTGCTGCCTTTCCCCACCGCCAGGCCCCTGCGTGAGCACTCGCTGGATGCTCGCCGCGCTCCCCAGGCCGGTGTGTGGCCTCGGCCCGGCCCGGGACCCCCGCAGACGGGACCCCTGAGGGTGCACCCCATGCGGGGTCCCCGCCCAGCCTCGCCTCCCTTTCCTGAGGACACAGCTGGTCCCGGCGTCCTGAGTCCTCACCCGCCGCTGCCTTCAGAGGCCGCGTCCAAACAAGGTCACAGGCCAGATTTCAGGCGCCTACACAAACTTTCAGGGGCCCCCACGGCAGCACCCCTTTGGGGGCCGCATTCTAACAAAGGCGGGGGCTTGGGTCCAGAGCTGCAAGGTGGTGGCAGGTGGCGGGTGGCTGTGGGACCCTGGCCGGAGGGTGTCGTGAAACGGGGGGCTCCGGCCCGTCCTGGGGTCCAGCGCTGCCCCCCGGCCCAGCATGGAGGCCGCAGTGGTCTCCATGGGGCGGTGCCCGCAGCCCTGTTTCGGGGGGGCAGGACCGTGCCTGCAGTGGGGACGGCGGAGCCAAAGGAGGGGAGATTGACACCCCCCCACCCCCCGCCCCACCCCGGGGTTTAGGGGCAGAGGAGCCCGTTGGGCCTTGGCGGGCAGCCCCAGTCCAGCCCCCGCCGCTGGGAGCCCCGGGGCGCTGGGCCTGTGGATTGAGACACCCCAGGGCTCGCGCGCCCCCCCCCCCACGCAGCCGGGAAGGAATTGCGTTCGTCCTTCTGTGGGCTTTTTTTTTTTTTTTTTAAGATTTATTTATTTGTGCATACAGAATTGGGGTGCAGGCCAGAGGCTCAGGGGTGGCGAGAGGCTTCACCACAGACAGAGCAGGGAACAGAACAGGCAGATCGATGAAGTCCACTGCTGAGGGGAGCAGCGGGCGGGTCAGGAGAGGTCTGCCACGCCCTGTGGTCACCTCCGGGGCAGGCGGGGATCGAACCCATGCGGAAGCGGCTTTAGATTCTCAGTGTTGTGCTTTAACCCGCTGCACCCCAGGGAGGGCCACCTTCTGTGGGCTTTTAAAAAATTCAATAATTAATTCGAGCGGCTGGTGGGATTGTTATGAGAATTTGGCGTTTCCGTGGGTCTGTACTTCGGCAACCGCTTTTACAATCGTTTACCAGCTAAATAATTTAGAACAAGTTGTAGCTGCACACACGGAGCCTGCAGAGGCTGGTGGGGGGAGCAGGGTCCCCGAGGGAGAGGGCAGCGGAGAGCCGACCGCTGAGCGGAAGTCGGGGCCAGCTCGGCCTCCTGTGCGGCCCCTGGCTGACCGTGATGTCACGGTGACAGGACCCCTCGGAGGGGGCGTTTAAGCTGGAGGGGAAGCCGGAGCCTCTGGTCCCACCTCCCGTTTCAGGAGGGGGAGGCCCAGGAAGGTCCCCTAACGTGAGGGTGGGGCACCCCACCCATTGCTGAGCCTGAGTGGGCAGCCCAGCGCCTGGCGGGGGAGGGCTGGGCGGAGCCGGCCGCCCCACAGCCTGCCTCAGTTTCCCCTGTGACCCTTTTCCTGTCCACGCACCTGGGTGCAGCCATCCTCACGGGGTCGTTGACTCACTGGCTCAGCCACTCACGCTTGGCTGTGACGTGGGTGACAGTCCCCCTCTGGGGGGCCAGAGGGACAGAAATGGGGGGGCATCGCCGCCATCCTCACCCCGGGAGGCTCAGGGCGGCGCCTTCCGGAGCTCCTAGCTGGAGCGAAAACATTCACATTCGTGTCAGCGGAGAGCCCAGAAGGGGCAGACGCCCCCAAACGGGGGGGCGCTGGGGCAGCTTTATTGCAACAGGGTGTTCGCAAAGGCCTGGCCAGGGTGTGGGGCGCAGAGAGGCAGCTCTGAACGTGCGGGGTGGGGGGCCGTTGCCACCCCAGAACCGGCAGGAGGAGGTTCTGGGATCAGAGATGGGCCTGGGGCCGGCCAGACCCAGGCCGCCAGCCTGAGGCTCCCCACTAGCCGGGCGTGGAGTTCTGCCGAGCAAGCACACTTGGGGGGCAGCACCTGGGGGTCCCCAGGGCTCAGTCTTTGGCCCCTGAAGGGCCCAAGCTCAAACGTGTCCAGAGAAATTGTCCTGTGTGACTCGGCTGAGCCTGTGACGGCCTCTGGCCTCTGGGGCTCAGCCCTGTGCAAATGCTCCTTCTGGACAATTCTGATCCCTGACCGTGGGGCTAGCGGCCGAGCAAGGGCGGGGGCTGAGACGGCTTCTGGCCGCTGGCCTCAGTTTCCCTGGCTGTAAACAGGTGTGAAAGGAGCGCTCCGCTCAGCCTGAGACACCCTGGCCCCAGACAACTTCCACTCAGCTGCGCTGTCCCCAGTCAGGATGGCGGGCTGGGCCCCTCCAGCCGCGCCCCCCCAACGTGAGGTGAGGAGGCCCCCGGGGGCTCTGGGGGTCCACTGGACAGCGCCGTGGCCAGCAGGTCCCCAGGAGAGCAGCCTGGGGGCGAGGCAGCGACAAGCGGAGCCCCTGGCACCTCAGGGAGGACTGTCCACCCCTAGTCACCTTGGGTCACCCCTCCCCAGGACGGGACCTCAGGTCCTGCTCGGACTCGAGAGGGGACAGGCTGTAACCCCATCTGCGCTTCCATCCCAGAGCACAGAGCCCACCCTGGCCGCTCCTCGGGGCCCCCAGATCGGCCGTGGCAGCCACACCCCTGGGGGGCAACGCGGGGAAGTTCTCGTCCCAGGAATGAGCTCTGTGCCACTGGGCTGGGCACGGGCGTCGACCAGCCGTGGGTGTGACCGCGTGAGATGCAGGACCGTATTCGCGGTAAAAATCATTTGGAGAAAGCAGCCACCACCCACCGTGTGAGTAACCTGCGGGTGCCCGCAGGGGCTGCAGGCCAGGGGTGCCCGGGCCATCAGCAGCGCTGGGCGAGGCAGGAGCGGGGTGCGCTGGCCCGCGGCGGGGCCGGCTGTGGTGACCGCAGAGCGGGGCCAGGACTGTGCTGGGTGAAGCCCCTTGCTCGAGGTGACCTGTTACAGCAGCCACGGACAAGACACTCGCTGCCCCCGCCGCCCTCCCCCACTGGGTTCTCTGGTGTGCCTCGCCTGCCCGGGCCTCCTGGGGTCCACACCTGAGGCATGTGGGGTCCCTCCCTGGGGCAGTGGTGGGGCGCGCCCCTCCGGGGGGCCCAGTAGGCTTGCCGCCCCACTGGGCTGTGCTCTCCAGAGCCTGGCTTCCTCGGGAGCTGGGGAGGGACCCCTCGTGTCCTGGGGGGTCCGGCTGCGGGCTCTTACAGCTCTGCAAACCGAGACCTGACGTGTGACAGCCACCCCTGGGCAGCAGGGTCGAAGGCTCCTGAAGGCGGCCCCTGACCTGTCCTGGCCGCCCCAGGACCCCGCTTTCTCTTCCAGGCAGACACCTCTCCCTCCCCAGAGCAGGCACCAGGCCTGCACTTCCCTCCCACAGCTGGGGGTGCCAGTCCCAGCCAAGCCTCCTCTAAATGGGGGCACGCTCAGCTGCGCCTCCCTAATGCAGTCACACAGGGGCCGGCTCCCGAGAGGCCCCCACCCATCAGCACCCCGGCCCGCGGCAGGGCCCCCCACCCATCAGCACCCCGGCCCGCGGCAGGGCCCCCCACCCATCAGCACCCCGGCCCGCGGCAGGGCCCCCCACCCATCAGCACCCGGCCCACAGCAGGGGCCCCCAGCCCATCAGCACCCCAGCCCGAGGCAGGGTCCCCCATCATCAGCACCCCGGCCTGCGGCAGGGGCCCCCACCCATCAGCACCTGGCCCGAGGCAGGGTCCCCATCATCAGCACCGGGCCTGCGTGTCTGCAGGTGGGCACCCCATTCGCCTTTGCACTTGGAACCGCCCAGGGCT
>NW_004567113.1:55233237-55239071 GCF_000260355.1 Condylura cristata
CGCGGGGTGCCGCAGGGCGCCCGCACCGCGGCCGCCGCCTTTGTTGCTTTTGTGAAATCCCCCAGCGCGTGGCGTGGCCGTGTTGGGGTGACAGGGGACCGCCCATCCTCCCCGGCGAGTCTGCGGGGTGCCGCATGGTAGCCGAAGGCGGACGCCCCGTCTTCCTCGGGCCGCTGTGCCAGTACTTTCCTCCCGCGGAGGCGGATTCCTGCCTGGCCTGTACCCGAGCCGGCGGCACAGCGGTCAGCCGAAGGCAGGGGCCGCACCGCGGGTCCTCGGGCTCCTCAGGCCCCAGCGCTGACTCAGGACCTGGGCTTGCCCGGGCCGGCCAGGCGGGGCGGCCAGGGCAGGGGCGGGGAGCCCGCGCCCCACGGCTGTTCCTTCAGGGTGAAAGTGGGCGGGGCCAGTCACCCCCCTTCCCGCAGGCTGGTCCTTGCCCCCAGCTGTCTGGTGAGGGCGGTGGGCAGGTGTCTCCACCCAGGGAGGCTTATTGGCCTCACCTGCACACCTGCCGAGCCGAGCCGGAGGGCCTGACCCTGCCTCAGCAGCCCTGCGGGCAGCGGGGCGGGCACAGCCCGGCCACTGTCCGCTCTGTGCCTCCCGGCAGCGCGCGCCTGTGCCAGGAGCACCCCGTCCCGAGATGGCACCTCCGTCAGGTGATCCCCTCGGCCCAGCGCCACCTTCACCCTCAGCCCGGTTCCTTCCAGAACTGACTGGCACCTGGCTGGCTCCCACCCTCATCCCAGGGGGCTGCAGGCCGTAGGCCAGCGCCGGACGGCTCTGCGTGGGGGTGGTCACACGAAGGGGGGCGGAAGGTGGGGACCCCAGCAGGCAGCTGGGTTTGGGCTAAAGATTTCTGAGGTCCCGGATGAGGAAACTGAGTCTCAAAGTGCTTATGGGGTGTGCGAGGTCACTGAGCTGAAGGCCGTGCTCCCCGAGAAAGGACCTGGGCACTGCCCCCCGCCCCTGGCCAGAGAGCCCAGCTCCGCACCCCTGGGCTGGACAGCTGCAGCACGCTGCCCACGGCCGGGCTGGGGTGCGAGGCGGGGGCTCCACGGGAACCCCTTCTTGGGAGCCGCGCATGGTAGGGGGTGCGGGGTGTCTTGGCTGCGCCGAGGCTCCCGGGAGCGGTGGCCTCCCCCTGCAGGTGGGCCCGAGCGGCCAGGTGCCTGCTCCGCTCGCAGCTAGCTGGGGGGGCGTGGGGGGTCCTGGGGACGCGTGGCGGGGCTGGGGGCTCTGGTGGGCGCCGGGCTGGCGCGCGAGGCACAGCCGGGCGGTGAGCTGCAGGGCCGGCCTGGGCCGGCTTTCCAGGGGCGCGGGGAGCCCCTCCAGGGCAGCTGAGTGCCCCATTCTGAGCACTGGTGCTCTCACCGCGCCCCGGGTCCCACAGCCCAGGAGAGCAGGTATCTCCCCGGACTCGGGGTCCCTTGGGAACCTGGTTGTCTCTGGGCCTGCAGCCCCACCGGTGGCCCCTGCTCTGAGACTGGGGCTTGAGACTTGCCACCCCGAGACTCTGTCCCGACACCCCCCGCACGGCACATTCCCGGCAGGCAGCAAGGGTGAGGACAGGGCTGGAGGGAGATTTGAGGTGCAAGCTGGAGGTTTGGCTGATGCTAGGAAGGGGACGCAGGGAAAGGGGTGTTGGGGGCAGAGGTGGGCGGGTCTCCTGCCTTATAAGGGGGGCGCGGGTCAGGAGACCCTTGGGGGTCCCGCGCCCTCCCGGTATGTCCACCCCCCCCAAGCCCAGTGCCGCCCTCTCCCCGGGGTGCCACCCGACCCCGGGTCTGAACGTCTGGCATCCTCGGGCGCTGGCTGGGGGCGCCAGGGCCCCGCAGCCCTGGGGCAGCTGTGTGGAAGCCCCAGCCCCTGACTGCTGCTTCTGCCCCCCGCACGCGCAAGGTGGTCGTGAAAACCAAGACCGAGTACGAGCCGGATCGCAAGAAAGGCAAGGCGCGGCCCCCCAAGATAGCGGAGTTCACCGTCAGCATCAGCGAGGGCGTCACGGAGAGGTTCAAGGTGAGTGGGGGGGGCCCCGAGGGACCCCGAGACCCGCCCGGTCCGCCAAAGCCTGTGCGCACCCCGCCGTCCTCGCCCGCCTCCCAACGCGCCGTTCTCTAACGGGGACACCTGCCAGAGGCCGGTGCCCTGCGGGGGGCTGCTGCCATCAGGGAGCCCCGGTTTGCACAGGGGGAAGTCGAGGCACAGCTGCACGCGGCGGGCCAGGCCCCGGGGCCGTGTCTGAGCTCCGCCCACGCTGTGTCCGCCGGGGCGGGGCCGGAGCCGTCTGTGGCTCTGCGCGTGCGCGCAGGCGGGTCTGGTGCCCTGGCTGTGTGGGAGCCGGTCGGGTGGGCCCAGGGCGCGGTTGGGGGCGTCGGCAGCTGGCCCCTTGCCCCGTCCGCCCAGGGCTGCCCCTTGCAGGGCAGTGGGGACCTCGTGCCGGTGGCTCCTCGAGCGCCCTGGTTCCTCCCCAGGGCTGACCCGGGCTGACCCCGCTCCGCGAGGGGACGCAGCGTGGCCTCGCCTGCCGCAGGCCCGTGAGCGCAGGCTGTCGCGTCCCTCTTGCATGCTCACGCGTGTGGTCCCCAGGTCCCTTGTCTGGGTGCTGGTGACGCACACGGGCCCCCAGGGCCTGCAGCCAGGGCTGGGCGTTGCTGGGTGTGGCCACGGGGCTCCTGGTGCGGCCAGCAGGCTGGGCTGCGGTGGCCGAGCGGGCTGCGAGGTGAGGCGAGCAGGTGGTGCTCACAGGGCGCGCCCAGAGCCCACGGTCAGCCTCCTGTGCTGACCGCAGGCCTGGCCAGTGCTTTCTGGAAGGCTTCGTGGCATGAGGTGCTGGAGTCCCAGGGGGAGGACCCCCTCAACTCCCCAGTTCTGCCTGGAGACCAGCGCACTCCCCCACTCCCTGCGGGCCCCGGTCTCCAGTGCCCCCCTTCCTTCCAGCTCCTCTAGTGTCAGCTCGCCTGTCACCTCCTCCGTGCAGCCTCCTGGGATTGGCCCCTGGCTTCCCCCACCCTTTATAAGGCGGCAATGACAGCCTCTAGCAGTTACCTGGTGTGGCCAGGAGCTGGGCCCTGGCTCGGCCTGTTGAGCTTCATTGTCTCACAGCAACCCCAGGAGATGGGCCTCGAATGACTGGGGACTTGGGGAGACCCCAGGGTCTCCATCTCACCAGCGTCCGTCCTGGGGCCCCTCTGTGTGTTAACCCTTGGTTCTCACCTGTGGGGCAGGTGACCTGCCCAAGGTCACGGTCAAGGACAGAGCAGGAGCTGAGGCCGGCCGGCCTGCTGTGGCCGCTCCCGCCCCAGAACCCTGGTGCGCAGGGCTCCTGCCGCGGAGCGCAAACCGGGCCGCCTCCAGCACTATCCCTCCTGTCCCTGGTGCCTGACTCCGTTCCCAGGGGCCACTCAGCCAGCACCCCCATGCCACATGTGCAGTGACAGGTGTCCAGCTGGCCGACACAGGGTGCCGCCGTCCTTCATGGGCCAGGAGCGTCCTAGCCCAAGGTCAGAGCGGGCTGCAAGGGCGGCAGCCTGGGGGGTGTGAGCAGTGCCACCCTCTGGAGCGCCGTCAGCTCTGCCCGGTCTTGTGGCGGCACCCCAGTGCGTGGGAGGCCATGCTGGTCGCGTGAGGGGCTCTCGGAGCCGGGCAGTCCCCGGAGGTGCTGCCCCGGGGCTGCAGGTCACCTGGCTGGGCGCGGTCACAGCTGCGCGGGGGAGAGCAGCTGTCTCGTCCTTCCTGAGGGGCTGAGTCTGCCCCCGGCTGAGCACCCTCCAGAGGCGGCCCCTGGCCTCTGGGGGCTGCTCGCAGCCAGGTTGGGGTTGCTAGGTAACGGCGCCGGTTGCTGTGAGTCACCCCGGGACTGGGCTTCCCAGGGGCTTGGCTAATTGGAGGTGTGTTTACGAGAACTCCGCTCAGAGGGTCCCCGCGCCCGCCCGCTGCGGCCGCCCGCCCTCTCCCCGCCTGCAGGGCCGGGGCTCAACCCCCAGCCCTCACCGGCATTAGGAGACCCCAAGGTCAGCCTTGCGCAGAGCTGCAGGGCGGCCCCAGGGCCGGCCGCGGGGAGGCTCCGTGCGCCCCGTGACCTTGAGCGAGCTGGTCCCACTCCCAGCAGCCCCCTCCTGTGATTCCGTGGCGGGCTGCGACCTTCAGCTGAGCATCTCGGGGCGGCCCCCAGGCGGCAGAGACCCCGGCTTTCTGGCCACTGTGGCTGTGGGCCCTCGGCCAGCGCCCCCCATCTGCAGGGGTGTCCCGGGGTGTGCCGGTGTGGGTTACTTAAAATACTCAGCGCCGCAGAGGCCACAGATGCCGGATCTGTCTTATTTTTCCGAGATTTTTTTGTCGACTGCGTGACTCAGCAGAAAGGCCCATTTCCTCCCCACGCCCCCGAGGGTGGGAGCGCAGGGTGACCCGGCCCCAGGGCTCCCCGCTGGACCCTCCCGTCCGCCATCTGAGGGACAGCCCCGCGGCTGACCTTGCTGTCCGACACTGGGGGAGGCCCGGGGCAGCACGGTTAAGGGGTGAGCTCAAGGTCGCCCAGTCACTCGGGCTGAAGTAGGCTCAGCTCCATTTTCACCCGGCACCCTGAGGTCGCCACGCCGCCTTCTGCGCCCGCCGCTGACTGGGGCCCCCTGTGCAGTCACCCACGATCCGTGCTGCAGCTCGACCTCCAGGAGGTCCGGCCAGGGGAGGCCCCTGCCAGAGCACATGGTGGGGGGCGGGGGGAAGGAGGGAGATGGGGCCATGCGAGCCCCTTGTCTGCGGGGGTGGGGGTGACTGTGATTCCACCTGTGGCGGCCAGTTCGAGAATGGACATGTGGACTGAGCCTTGCAAGTTGTGTCCCCAGACAGGGACACGTTAGGGGTGACGGTGGATGCCGTGTTTGGGCTGCAGGGCTGTACCCCCTCAGCTGGGTGGGTTCATCACATTCAAGTGTCCAATTTAGTGGCATTTAGTACACTGACAGAGTCGTCCAAGCACCACCACCACCTCGTCCTTTTTGTCACCCCGAAGGGAGACCCCAGGCCCATTAGCTGGGGCTCGCATCGCCTCCTTCCCTCCCTCCAAGCAACCAGGCGCCTGTCTCTGGCGTTCCCTGCTGGGTCGCTTGCCTCTGGCTCTGCCACTTGGTCGTGTTCTCAAGGCTCAGCCAAGACGCAGCAGCACATCCTTTTTTACAGCTGAGTAATATTCCTCCGGCATCCATTCATCTGCTCAGGGGCACTGTTAGGGTCAGGGTGTCCACTCTGGCAATGGCAAACTGTCCGGTACACGCTTTGCTTGAGCCCCTGGTGGCGCAGGGGTCAGTTTCACTATCGGGGATCGAGGCTCCGTGCTGTGCCCCAGGGCAGCTGCGCACACCCCTCCCCCCCCATGCCCTCACCCACTGCCCCGCCCAGCGAGAGCCCTGCGGGCACTGCAGAGTGGGCCTCCGGGGCTCTGGGCGCCTCGCCTGCCCGCTGGCCATCCGTGGTGTTTGCTCCAGGCTGTTGCTTTTAACTGGGCTGTCTTCTTGCTGTTGGACTGTGGCGACTCCTGTCTATTCTGGGTGCGCCCCCCTTCACCGGCCGCCTGCCGCTGGGCTTTGGCGTCTCCCCCGACTGCAGCTCTGTCCCTGCTCTCAGGGCTTCCGCTCTCGTTTTTCGTCCGGGACCCACCTTCAGCGGTTGTGCAGGAGGCCTGGGCCCGGGGTCCCGGGGCCCCCCGAGCCGTCGTGCCTGGAAGGCCGCCTGCCTCGAAGACTCGGACTTGCGCCTGTTCTCCGCGGGGTCGGGGGTTCCCACCGGCGCGGCTTCCTCGGAGGCTGGACGGCGGGGCGCACCCAGCGGGGCCGCCGGCC
>NW_004567113.1:55239171-55243598 GCF_000260355.1 Condylura cristata
GCTGCCGCCCGGTGTCCGCCGCGCCGCTCTGTGCCGTCCGCACCGGAGCTGCCTGTGGGCAGCCGCGCCTGGCCCGGTACTGGCCTGTCCCCTCCTGGCCACTTTCCCCTCGTGGGGAAGCGACCCGACTGTTTCCGTCAACGCCCCCATTGCTTGCCTGGAGCTCGGCTGCTGCATGTGGCTTCGTGGCCGACGGCTCCGGAGTTGACTCAACAGTGGGGGCCACCCGCCCTCCGGCGCAGGTGCCTCTTCTGCCTGTGGGGTGAGACCCCCCTGTGGGGCGAGGACCCCCCTTTCCCCCCCGTGGGGCTGCAGCGGGCACCCGCGTGCGCTCCAGCCTGCACCCTGGGGTCACGATCAGCCTTTTCTGTGTCAGCCTGCTCCCTGACACCCACTTTCTGCAGTTTTGGGGGTCCAAAGGCGATGGCCGGGGAGCTGCCGTCCTGGCTCCTGTGGCGCTGACTTGCTTTGGCGTGTTCTGCGGCGTCTTGTAACAGGGTGGCAGACCCAGACACCCAAGGTAAAATGCGAGGGGTACGGCGGCGCCAGCTGTCCAGGCAGGCGGGGGGCAGTGGCCAGGGGCTGGGGCTCCTGCTCTGGGCAGAAAGCCCCGAGGCGCTCCTACCTGACCAGACCACCGCGTCTGGTCCTCAGGTGCCCGCCCTGCGGCCCAGGAGAGGGCCAGGGGGTGACGCCCAGGAAGGGCCTCGGGGCCGCCCTGGGGAGGGGGATGTGGGGCAGGGGCAGGGGGTCGCAGCCACTGTGGGCGCCTCTTGGTGCCCCCCGGGTAGGTGAGGCCGCTGGCAGGGCGGGGCGTCTTGACCCCCACCCCGCCCCAGCAGACTGTGGCCTCAGCTTGGACCGGTCAGCCCCGGGGCCGCTCCCTGGGGCTGCAGATGTGGAGGGCGCCCGGGACGTCCCCTGCCCGGGGCCAAGGCTGGCAGCGCCCCCAGGCGCCCATGGCTGTGTCCCCAGTGTGCCCACGCCGCCGGGGCTCCGCCAGCCCGGTGGGCGCCCTCGTGCCCTGCCCCCGAGACTGGACACGCGCCCTCTGCTGCAGGTGTCCGTGCTGGTCCTCTTCGCCCTGGCCTTCCTCACCTGCGTGGTCTTCCTGGTGGTCTACAAGGTGTACAAGTATGACCGGGCCTGCCCCGACGGCTTCGTCCTCAAGGTAAAGCGCACCCCGGGGCCCCCGGCCCCCACGGAGCCTCCCCACTGGTGGGCATCTGGCCCGGCTCTGGCCCGGGGCAGGCGGTGGGGCTGGCTGCAGCGGCACCGTGCCGCGCGGGGGAACGCCCCGAAGGTCTCTGGGGACACGGGCTCCCTGAAGCCTGTGCGTGGCTGGGGCGCGTGGGCTCGGGTCGCCTGGCCTGGGCCGCTGGCAGCTGCCTTCCCGGCTTTCGGCAGCTTCCAGGGGACAGCGAGGCCCCAGCCCGGGTTCGTGGGGCTGCGCCTGGTGAGAGTGTGACCTGGGGCCGACGCGCTCAGGTGCCGGCCTGCAGCCCGGAGAGGGTCGTGGAGGGCGTGGGTGGGCCTGAGCCCACCAGAGCCTCGAGCGCCGCCCTGTCGGGGTGCAACAAAGTGAGGACCCGGCGTCTCCCGGTGCAGCCAGGACCCACCTGGCTCCCCGTAGCTGGGCTGGGCCCCATGGGCTGAGTGCCCAGGCCAGCCATGAGCGTCAGGACCGCCTGGGGGCTGCTCAAACAGGCCCCCGCAGCACCATATACTCAGCCAGACCGGGGGTGGGCACAAAGTGGGGGTTTAAGCCCTGCCAGATGGCGAGGCCCCTCCACGGTGGAGGTGTCCACGCCTCAGCTAAGCGGGGCTTGTGGGCGCAGGACACCCGCATGGGCGGCCCCTCCCCACCGCCTCCAGGGCCAGACAGCAATGACCCCCCAGCTGCACCGCACCCCAAGGTCACAGTCCTGTAGGCTCTGGGGGTGGCTGGGTGTGCAGCCTGCCCGCTGCCCTGCCCAGCTCCCAGGGGCCTTCCTCCCCTGCCGCACAGCAGGCAGGGCACCCGCCGGGCCTCCACAGGGCCAGGCCGGAGACTCGCGTCAGCACGGGGCGCACAGCAGCCTGGGGCGCCTGCGCCCGGCTGTCTCGCCAGTACCCGCAGCAGGTTATCCTGGGAAGTGACCGGATGCTCAGAGCTGGAGGTCACCGCGGCTCCGAAACGGGCCGAACGCCGCTTCGGCTTGCGGGGGTTTCCAAGTGCCCGGCTCCGCGCCGTGGGGCGGGCCCGGAGCCTGCGGGTGCTGTCGGGGCCGGCCCGCGCCGGCCCGCTGAGGCGGCCTCTCGCCCCGCAGAACACCCAGTGCATCCCCGAGGGGCTGGAGAGCTACTACGCGGAGGACGCCAGCGCGCGGGAGAAGCTGTACACGGTCATCAGCCACTACAGCGTGGCCGGGCAGAGCGTGGCGCGCGCCGTGTCGCCGTGGGCCTCGGTCCTGTCGGAGGAGAAGCTGTCGGAGCAGGAGACCGAAGCCGCCGAGAAATCGGCGTAGCGCGACGGGCGAGCGCCGCAGAATGTGTCACTCGAAGGTAACAAAGGGACGTTGAGGGACGTGTCACTAATGCAGTTCCTGGTAATTTAGAGGTCACTCCTTTCTGGTGCACCTGCTTCTGTTTGCTAATGCTGCTTTGCAAATACAACCTGCTGCAGACCACGCGCGGGCACAGGGCCAGTGCACGTCGGCACTGCTTGGGGGGCTCTGGCCACGTCTCATGTCGAGGGATCTTTATTTAGCTGCTCTGCTGGGGTTACTGGATGCTGTCAAAAATAAATTTACACTGGACATACCAAGGGTTTGGACCTCAGATAACTCATGCATTCACGGTGATTTCTGGAAAATGCTGCAGCCCTCTCCGGAGCCTCCCACGAGCCCCACTGTCCTCCCCCGGCCGGCCAGCGCCGGAAGGGCGTGTGTGTGGCCGCGGCACCGGCCCCTGGGTGGGGGGCGAAGGCCGCGGCCTGGCGCCCACACGGCTGCTCTGAGGCGCAGGGAGGGAGGCGCCCCACGGCCCCCACTCGCTGCCCCCGGCGTGTCACCCTGAGCCATCACTCCCTGCACGGGCGGCGGGCGGCCTGCTGTGGCTTCCTGACCGTGCGCGTCCAGCGGGCACCACGAGGCAGCGGGCGGCCAGCCTGCTTTATTGACTGTCCACACCTGACACATCCACTCGGCCAACAGACCCGGGGTCCACAGCCGCCCGGGCCTGCCTGCCCGCGAGCACCAGAGGGTGCTCCCTGCAGCGGTCCCGGGGTCGGCGCACGGGCCCAGGCGCAGGAGGGTGTTGGGGCAGCAGCCAGGCCTGGCCCCCCGCCCTAGTGGACGGGAGCCACAGGCGTGAGATACATGAGCGCTCTGGGCCGGGGCCCCTGCCCCGTCCGGGCCTGCCTGGGCACCACGTGCCTCGCCTTCCCCAGCCGCTGACCCGGCTGACAGCCGCGGGCGCGGCGTCCTCTGCTTCGCTCCCGGGCGCCGGCTAGCTGTCGTACCAGTCGAGGAAGAGCAGGGAGAAGGAGCACATCACCAGGAAGAAGAGGACCCACACTCGGAAGCCGGCGTTGTTCTTGATGGCCTGGGGGCAGGGCACAGGGCTGGTCACGGGGTGCCGTGCGCGCTCCACCCTGCCGACCCCGAGCGGCCACCGGATGTCAGGCCACCGCGCGTTTAAAGCCCACCCAGGCCACGGCCCCCGTGGGGAGCCATCACGGCGCAGATCGCCCCGAGCCCGGCCCAGCTGCTGGGCTGGGGCACCCCACCGGGCAGGGCAGGGCAGTGGCGGCCCAGGGGGGGCCCCGCGCTCCCCATTCCGCAGACAACCGCGACATCGGCGTGAGCCGCCCCTGGGCTCCGGCCTGTGGTGGGGCCGCCCAGTTTAGAGAGCAGGTCCCGCCCCGCCAACACAAACCGCGGGGGCGCAGACGCTGGTCAGCGGGCCAGCGCCGTGGTGACCAGCTCAGAGCCGTGGGCTGCAGGGCTCCGCGCCCGGCCCCGGAGAACACGCACCTCTCTGATGTCCTCGTTGCCCTCCTTGATGTTCTCAGTCGCCCCAACGACCAGCTGGTGGATGCTGTCAATCTCGGCCTCCTGCGGAGCAGCGCACAGGTGAGCCGAGGCCAGGCCCGGCCCGGCGGCCAGCAGCTGCCCCGAGGAGTGCGGGGCTTTGCACCCACGCGCCCTGACCCTCGCGGAACGGGACTCAGAGCTCAGAGGAGCCTAGTAACTCGCTCGGGCACACTGCAGTGCAGGGGTGGGCTGGGTCGGACCCCCGCCCGGGAGGGCCGGAGCCCGGACCTGCCCCAAAGTGGGGGGCAGAAGCAGCCCCCGCTACAGAGCCGCCCCCTCCGCAGGCGTCCCGCGGGCCCCCAGCGTGGACACGTCGGCTGCACACGCAGTGCCTGGCGCCGGCGGCTGGGC
>NW_004567113.1:55244225-55246681 GCF_000260355.1 Condylura cristata
GCGAGCGCGCCCAGGGCCCCGCTGGGGAGAGGGGGCCCCGCGGGGGCAGCCGACCTACCTCACCTCGTCACACAGGCTGTTCATCTCGCCGATCAGGCGCTGGTTTTCCTGTTCAAACTGGAAGCAAACAGCACGGGAAGGGACGCTGAGCGAGAGGCCCAGGGTCCAGCGGGCGTCTGTGTGGACGCCCCCTCGCGAGCCGCCTCGCCAGCGCGGAGCCCCACAAGTGGTGGGGCCCTGTCGCCTCACTTCTCCGGCTCCCCCCAGGCCACGCAGCGGCGGCCCCGCCCTGTCCTCTCCCCCACACCCGCCCGCTCACCCCTGCCCGCTCGGGTCCCGCTGCCCACGTGGCCCCGCCTGGCCACGCTGGCTCCTGGGGCATCTCCTGCCCACGCCCCTGAGGTCTGAGCGCCGCAGGGGAACCCGACGTTCCCTGAAGCCCAGACCATCAGGATGGCCACGTCCCTTGGGACGCGCCCTCTCGCGGAAAGGCCGCCTCTGTGCCTGTGGTCGGGACACCGGGCGCCTGCCAGGGCCGGAGTGCAGCGCCGCCTGGGGAACCCTGCCCCTCGGGCGCCCGCTCTGCCACGCCCTCGAGCGGTGAACAGGGCGATTTAGAAGAATAAAAATTTCCCTTTTGCCTATCAGTTAATGGCCACCTCGGCTACTTGAGTCCAGTACTTCAGGAAAATGTTACTCTAGCATGGAGCTGGTAACTTAGACTAGTTTGCGTGGTTTTATTTTAGGGGGTGCGGTGCTTTTTCCCCCCAGTGATCAAATACTGCCCTTTAAATTTCAGAGTGTTCCTAGGTAAAAGCAGCTAGAGGCTTGGGGCGATTCGTTGCTGGACAGTTTCCAGGAACAGCGCTGCCCTCTGCCCCGGGGCAGGCGGGGTCACCAGCTGCATTTCCGGAGACCCAGAGCAGGCCGGCAGGTGGGGACCAAGGTCAGATGCCGGTGCTCGTCTCCTCCAACCCGGGGCTCCTCCAGCCTCTGGAGGGAGAGGCCCCTCGCGCTCAGGGGAGCGGCCTCTGTCCGGAGGTGGGGGCCACGGTCACACTGGCCACGGCAACCACTGGTTCCGGCCCAGGGCAAGGCTGAGGCCCCGCGCGGGCGCGGCAGGTGTGCGGGGCTTCGGAGAGCCCGTCCCTGCGGCCTCTTGGGGCGCTGGGGCGCTCCCTGGCCACCGGGCGGCCGGTCGCTTTCTCCCGGCCCAGAAGCGTGGCGTCCTCAGCCCTGCTGCCTGCTCCAGGCCGCCCCTTCACCTCCAGGCTGTGCTGTGACCCTGGGCCGGCACGGGCCTCTGCCGTCATCACTGAAATGGGCACGGAGTCAACTCCCGGCGCCGCCGGATGTGCTGGCGAGCGCGAGGCAGCGACGGGCCCAGGGCCGGGGAGTGCGAAGCGGGTGGTGAATGCCCGTTCCACCTTTCCGTTTCAAATTCTAGGGCCCATGTGGCCCCTGGTCCTGTCACTCAAGCCCGAGGGCAGGCCCCACAGGAGCACTGCTGGGGGCTGGGTCTCCACGCTCAGCACCGAGGAGAGGGGTGCCACCCCTGGCCCCGGTCCCCGAAACGCCATCCACCTCCAGGCGCTGAGCTGGGGGAGGGGGGCGGGCGGCGGGGAGCCGGTCTCCGGAGCAGGGCAGTCCACGGCCCTACGGGCTCTGCGCTGCCCGGGGTCAGCAGTGCGGAGCGGCCCTGGGCCCCCGCCGACCACAGCACGTCCCAGCACAGGGCGGCACAGCCCGAGTCCGCAGGGCGGGGAGCCCTCTCGCAGGCGGGCACGCGGGCAGTCACCGAGCCGCTTCAGTTCCACTTCGGCCGGCTTGTGCCTCGCAAAGCGCTCAGATGCGGTTTGCAGGCTACGAGTCCGCACGGTGGCTCTGAGGAGAAAACCACTCCACCAGGCCTGGGGGTGAAGCCGGGCCGCGAGATGGCACCCGCACGGCAGGGCGCTAGAGCAGGCGCTCGCCGGGCCGCCCGCCCCCTCAGGACCTAGCCCTTCCAGCAGGGTCTGCCGGCCGAAGCCCGGCGATGGTCTGCAGCCTCCACCAGCGGCCCAGGGCCGCACCCCAACTTTCGCCCGCGCACCCCGATCCTAGCAGTTCCGTGTTGTCAGGTATGAGCCGCGGCCGGCCACGCACCACGGGCCCTCCCACGGGCCCGGCTCCGGCACGGGGCTAGGACCAGCTGTCCTGGGCAGCCAGGCCGACGCACGACGCAAGTTCAGCGGGACCCCGAGAACACGAGCAGCCCAGAGCGCCCGAGGCAGAGCCGTGAGCGCGCCGCGAGGAGTTTCTCTCTCGAGTGCGTCGGGAGGCCATCTTCCCCTCTGGACACCGCTCGTATGGACTCAAAGCACAGGCCCACCCGCAGCGAGGTGCCCGCGGGGTGGGGTGCGGCTCTCGCCTAGCCAGCGGCCGAGGCGCACGTGACCGCGGTCCGAGGGCGAAGG
>NW_004567113.1:55249031-55250245 GCF_000260355.1 Condylura cristata
GGAAGGCGGCGGGGAGCGAGCTGGCCGCTCGCCCGCCACGGCGCGTCGTGCCGGCAGGTCGGGGGACGGGCTGATTCGTACCTGGGTGGTCGCCAGCGACAGATTTCTCCTCAGGGTCCTTCGAAGGGCTCTCGGGAACTCTCTCCGCGGAGCCGGGCTCCCTTGTCCTGGTGTTTGGCTCTGGCTCCAGCTTGGACCTAAAGGACAGAAGCGCAAGCTCAGTGCCCACAGAAGGGGGCCGGGCACCGTGAGCCCTGGTGAGGCCCCGGCCTGGTGCCACCGCAGCCGAGGCCTGCAGGCCCGCACAGGCGGCGTCGCCGGCACCCAGACCCCAGCAGCGCCCAGTGCGCCCACACGGACTTCCCACTGGACGCCGCGGGCTCCCGCTGTCGGACCGGGCTTCGTGAGGCCAGACGCCCTCCGGCCCGAGGGCCGCTGCCCATCACGCTCACGCCCACCTCTGGGCCCGCCGTGGGGGCAGGGCCTGCTGACTTAAGTGACGGGCTGCTGCCGGCCGCCCTGCGGCCAGAGGGTGCTCACGAGCCAGACCGCGGGCACAGGAGCGAGGGGACGCACCCCGGCAGCGCCTTCCCTTTCCTTTAAGTTCTAATCATGCAAAGAGCCCGAGCCCTCCGGGAAATGACGAAGTAGGAAGTCGCGGGCAATCGCAGACGTCCTTCTTGGCAACTGGTCAGCGAGCCCGTAGCGCCTTCGCCGCCGACCGAGCACGTCCACTGGCACTGCACGCGGCTTCCGCCCGGCCACAGCAGTGTCCCCTGGGCGGCCGGCCTCTGCTGCGCGGAGACCCACGTCGCCGACGTGGGCACCAGCGGCCCCGCTCTGCCCTGGGCGCGTGGCCTGGTGCTCCGGGCCCCGCTGCGCGGGGCCGGCGGGGGGCATTTGGGGCCCTGTAGCCCACATGTGCCCGGCTGCTGCCTCTGTTTCCCTTTATTATAATTTTGTTGGCTTTATGAGTCCCCAGAAATGTAAAACCCACGCCGAGCCGAGGGCGGCGCAAAGACGGAGGAAGGGCCAGCCCTGGCCCCCAGACCGGGGCCCGTCTCCTCTCTGGGCAAAAGGACCCCGCTCGAGACAGGGCAAGAGCAAATGACGGGGAGAGGCCGGGCCAAGCCGGGGCCAGGGACGGCGGCCGGACGGCGACGCCGCTGCCAGCGCGGCGGGCAGAGCTGACTCTGCTACGAGAGGGAAAGCGG
>NW_004567113.1:55251035-55252892 GCF_000260355.1 Condylura cristata
GGCCCCGGCCCGGAGCCGACTGAGCAGCCAGAGCGCGGCGGGCGGCGTCACCTTGCGTCCTCAGCTGCTGGATGGCTTCCGAGCAGGTGCGCATGAACGTCTGGGCGTCCTGGTCTATCTGGTCTCGTTCCGTGTCCGTCATCCTCCCGTGTTCAGACATGACGTGGCTGCGGCGACACACACGGAAGGGCAGCAGCGGTGGCCGGGCGTGGGCAGGCTGGCCCTGCGCCCAGCACGTGGCGGCCCCCGAGCGGGCGGGCGCTCGCTGTGCGCCGCCCTCTCAGCGTCTGGTCCCCTCACCCACTCTCTTCGGCCCTCCCCTGGCCGCTGCGCACGGGCCTCCAGGGGCACTCAGGCGCCCGGTCCCTGCGCCCCGACCCTGGGGCAGGCAGTGTGGCCAGCTTCCCCGCGCCCAGACTTGGGGGGCAAAGCAGAGTCCGGATGCTGGCCCGGAGACGGGAGGGAAACGACCTGACAGCACGGGTGGTGGCAGCAGGCACCCCGCCCTGAGGCCGGGCCTGGTGAGCAAGCCGCACGAGCGGAGGGGACACGCGGACGGGGAAGGCAGGCCGGAGGGAAGGAGCGACGGAAGCCGCCCCTGTCCTACGGGCGAGTGACAAGGACGGGGGGAGGCTCTGGGGACCGGGCGCTCCCTGACACACTAGTTCTGAAAGAAAGAAACCAGGCCAATGGCCTGTGCTCAAAGCTGGAGAACCAAAGGTCTGGGGGGGGGAGTTTGGGCCCGAGCCCTGCTGCCCCGAGGGGAGGCGGCGTGGCAGAGACAGGCCAGGCCTGGGGCCGCCCGCTCAGCCCACCGGCCTCCGGGCCGCTCCGCTGGAGGAAGACACTCCTGCCTCTCCAACTGTGAGGCGACTGCTTCCCAGGACGGGCGTGCAGGGCACGCAGGGACCTGGCCCTCGTGAGCCCAATATTCCGAGGCCCCCCGGAAGCCTGGCACCCACGAGGGGTAACCGCTGGCTAAGGAGCGGAGCCGAGGACCCCGGGGGCCCCTACAGCCACGATCAAAACCTGGGCTTGACCAGGGCCCCTGGCCTCTCCAGGCCTGCGCGGCCAAACCCCGCAGCCCCCCGGGAACCCGAAGCGTGCGCGTCGCCATTGCCGGCCCGGCGCTCCCCGCAGCGGGTCTCCCAAAAGCAGGAGACAGAGGGGCCGCGCGCCCCCTCCCGGCCACACGAAGCGCCAGCGGAGAGTCTGGTCTGACAGCCCTCGCGGAAGCAGGCCAGGCCGAGGAGAAGAAAGGCGCCGACTGGCGGAGAGCCGCAGGCCGGGCAGGCTCGGCCACCGGCTGCAAGCGGCCGGCGCTGATGTGCTCCCACCCGTGAGTGCCGGGGACTGCGGCTGGGAAGGCCTTGGGGCTCATCTGCTGAGCCTGACTACTCCACTAAGGTGACGTCCCTCTGGGACACTGCACACTGGCCTTTTCGGCTGGAAGCTGACGGTATGACTGTTCCGTTAGTAACAACAACAGAAACCAAGAAGGTTTCTCCCTGAAAGGTTATTGTTTTGCTGCCAGGATACCGCAGGAAAGGTCCATCCGGCATAGGCAGAGAAGTTATTTTCAATTAAATCACTCAGGAGATCCAGCCCGCGGCTGCACAGGTTGCACGCTGTTCTGCTCCAGTAAAATGTCATTATTAAAAAAAATTAAATGGGTCAATAAAGTGTGAGCTCTACATTAAGGGGAAAATTACAGCCTCCTAATTATGTCAAGCTAACACAGCCTGACGGCTCTGAGGCAGTGTTTCTAAACATAGGCCTCCAATTCCACGACTGTTCTCCATCCAAAACGCTCTGAGCAACAGGCACGGCCAGCAGGCGCGGGGCGGAGGGCAGGAA
>NW_004567113.1:55254311-55255704 GCF_000260355.1 Condylura cristata
GGCGCTGGGCAGCGCGTCCCCGGGCCTGCGGACAGCTGCGTCTCCTCCAGAAGCCACCCTGGGGGGCCTCACCCAGGGCTTTCTGACAGCGGCTGGCCAGGGCCTGCGGGGGGCAGCGCCGTCCCCCGACACGTCCTCCGCACCGGCCGCCCCCGCCTGCCCCTGCACGGGGAGTGACCGAGCAGCGGGGACAGAAGCGCCAAGGAGCCAAGGCGGGAGGAGCCAGCAGGGCCACTCACCTGGACGCGTTGACGTAGTCTTTCCTGTGCTCCAGAAGGAAGTCTCTCAGCTTGCCGATGTGCGAGACCTGAAGCCCAGAGAAAGCAGTTTATACACAGACGCGTCCCCAGGGGCCGTGACAGTTCTCAATGGACAGGGCAGGCAGGCGAGTCGCAGGGCCATCTGGAAGCTCTCCCGGCCGGGCCTGCTCCAGGCCCCACTGGGTCACGACCGCACCCGGCCTCGCGCTGAACGCGGCCCCTGGGACAGCCGGCCGCAGGGACTGAGAGCCAGCGAGGCAGGCGGCCCGGCCGCCCCCTCTCCGGCGGCTCCCCTCGAAGTTGCCCCCCCGAGGTGCGCTCTCCAGCGGCGCAGGGTGGATTCCGAGCTGGGCATCCATCGTGCTATAAACCGGCCGCACGGGGCAGCAGGGTTACAGCCGAGACTGGGGCGGCACATCCTGCCTGCATGCCCGCCTCTACCCGCCCTCCTGCCGCCCCCGGGGCGCTTGTGATGGGGGGGGCTCCGAAACCTCCTCTCCCCTGCACTGCCGGGGGCAAACGAGCACCACGCTGTGGACAACTGCGTGAGGCTCCTCAAACTGCCCAAGGCGGAGCTGCCCTAGGCCCGAGGGATCTGCCCAAGGACACAAGAACACTGATTCCAAGACACCTGCGCCCCCACGTCTATTGCTGCTTTATTCACAGTAGGAGAGACATGGAAGCAGCCCAAAGGCCCAAAAGTGGGTGACTGGATGAAAAAGATGAGGTCCATACACACAACGGAATATTACTCAGCAACCAAAGTAAAGAAACACACGCCTGCTGCGGCAACGTGGATGGAGCTGGACGGGATCACGCTTAGTGACGCAAGCCAGAACGAAAGGGAAAAATCCCAGATGGCTTCACTCATAGCATGGACCAGGCGAGAAAATAGTAACAACAATGAACAGCTATGTACCAGAGGCATTTTGTGGGGGTGCAGCGGGGAATGGGATCAAAAACGGGGGCAGAGGGAAATGCCCGGGACTGTGGTGACGGCACAGGGTGACCTGGTGCTGGGAAGCCCACGGGGATGACACCTGAGACGGGAAAAGGCACAAAATGATGTAAAAAAACCACTGTATTATTTCTTTAAAATACAAACGCTCCTCTAAGCGCCTGCCCACGTCGGG
>NW_004567113.1:55256255-55273771 GCF_000260355.1 Condylura cristata
GCCGGTTACCTGGCGGGGGGCGGCGCCCACACCCCTCCCCGGGCCCCGGCACCGCTCTCAGCACTGCGGGCGGCGACCCCCCACAAGCCCCGAGACTTGCTGCGGGCATGCGCCCGCTCCAAACGGTGTTTTCTAGTCACAGCCCACACGCCTCGTCCTGCCGAGGGTGGAGAGAGTCACCGAGCGGTGCGCAAACCGCATCGAGAGCCGACCGAGGTCCGGTCCTGCTGCCCATCGTCCGACCCCGGGCTCCGGGGCAGGGGCACAGGACGGCCGGCGCAGCAAGGGTGCCGAGAACCGCCGCCTGCCCCGTGGAGGCTCAGAGCTGCCCCGTCCCGGGGGGCCGAATGCCGGGGACCAGGTCTCCCGGAGAGTCAGTCACAGAGCCGCCGGAAGCAGGTTTGAGCGAGTCACGACCACCCCGACCTAAGCCCGCCAGCGTGGGGGGCAGGCACAGCACCCGCCTGGGGCTGGCCAAGGCCCGGGTTCCGATCTGCGCCCTGGCGGAGCCTGCTGAGGGCCGCCGCGCACCTCTCGGGGAAGAGGAGACCGGCCTGGGCCTGGGCCAGGGCTGGGGCAGTGTGCTGTCCCGGGCCAGCCTGGGGGAGGGTGTGCCCCAGCCTGTGTTCCCCGCATCTGGCCCGGCTCGAGCGCCGGGCTCGGCGCTGGCGTTTTCAGGCCCCTACTCCTGTATTTCTCTTTCAGGTGCTTCCAAAACTGGGCTGGGAGGAAAGGGGTGTTTATCTGCTCCCCTCAAATCTTAGCCTTTGCCAACTGGAAGGAGAGCAAGCCGCATAACCTCGCCAGGCTGCACTACAAGGGGGGTTGGCAAACGTATCTGTGACCAGCAGCAGCGCAGGTGACGGGCCGGTGTTTATCACGCGGGCCTGCACGCAGCAGGGATCTCTTCACGTCTCCCACATGCCTCGGGCACGCGTCACACATTTCACGAACATGGCTCCGCGCCCAGGGAGGGGGTCCCAAGCCACGCGCTGCGCGCCCCGGCCTCAGCAAGGCTGCCCGCTGGGGCCGCTGCCCCAAGTGAGCGCCAAGTTCGGGGGTCACCGCTGCACAGGTGTGGCAGGAAGGCCGGGGGGTAGGAAGCGCTGAGGTGCAGGGGCCGAGGAGCTTCGAGCATGAGGACGAGTCCTGCGCTCCGGCCAGGCGGGCTGGCTCCTTCCCGAGGCTGACACGTGGCCCAGCCATTCTGAAGCCGCGGTGTTGACTGGACCCGCCGCTTCCTCTCTGGAGACAGCCCGAGCTCCCGGTAAGAGGCTGTATTTTCCTCAGCTAATTTCCAAAGTCACGGAGACATTAAAATCCTCCCTACAAGTTGCTACCCCAAAGCCAGCTGATTCTAAACGATGGCAGTGCGGTGTCCATACGACACACCGAGCAGGGAGAGGCGGACACCAGATCCAGGCAGCCCCCGCCCCCACAAGGAGCAAGGAGTCAGGGCCCCAGAGGGGGCTGGCCTCCCCGGAGGGTCAGGTCAGCCCCAGGGTAAGGGGATGCCAGGCTCCACACCACCACGAGGTGGCGACACAGCACCAGCTTGGCCAATGCAACAACCCGCAACACAGTAAGGCAAAGCAAACGCCTCACAATTTCCCCCAAGGCCTTTTAAGCTTTCTCTGGCTCTTGTCTGCAGCGGGAACCCAAGGGTGACTAAAGCCGCTCTGCCTCCTGCCAGGCTGCACCCGCAAGTGCAGCCTACCTTGCCATGGGCAGCCCTGCTCTCTGCTCCCTCCTGGAGTTTCTTAAACCACCGGAAGCAAGACAAACTGTAAAACAAAACCCTGCACAAAGTGGTGGGCTTCGGAGTTGGGGGAGGGGGCGCTGCCCTGCCCTGCCAGCAGCAGGGGCCTGCAGGCGGGCTCCCAGAGGGTCCAGATTCTGTCTGCTGGCCCGCAGGGCCCTTCCAATAAAGGCCTGACTGATTGCACTCAGCACGATTTGCATAATTTGCCTCTGCAATAAACAGGCACTGTTGGAGGTTAGTCCCTCTGGCATATTGTAAAAAGTTCCCGATACACAAAATCATTATTTCCCCTCCAGCCAGTGGGCTTGGCTTGCTGATCAGCTGTCACGCTGCGAGGCTGAGCAGGCCCCCACCTGTCTCCAGGCCGTCAGAGGGCCGAGAGTGGCCGTTATCCGCACTTTCCCCTTCGCACAAGCTGTTCTGGTCTTTGTCATCTTCACAAACTTTTTTTCCTTCTGGTTGATGTTTTCTCAACCAAAGCTCATTTAAAAAGCATCGTTCGGTCCTCGGGGATCCGTGTGTTGTGAGCGCTGCTGTGAACTTCCGGCCGGCTGGCGTGGCGCTCGGGTCCTGTCTCCTGCCCCCCCCGAGAGCTGGCTGCCTCAGCCGGCTGCGTGTTGCAGATGGCGCTGTGCACTAGGACACTTGCCGAAACCAGGCTGCACCGTCGCGTTTCCCAGGCCTCCGGGTCCTGGGCAGGAAGGATGAGCTGGAACAGCCTCATTTAACTGCCAGCCGGGCCAGGGCACGCCGGCCGGAAAGCAGCCCAGTTCCGAGCCGCCCACGGCCGCGAGGTGGCGCTCTCCACCGCACGGTTCTTCGGCCAGCGTACAGTACCTCAAAATGACAACAGGCTGGTTTAAGATGATTTGTCTCTTGAGGATATACATTTGGTTTAAGTTTCCAGTGCAAAGTTAAAGTTCTTAAGATAGGTCATGCGGATCAATTGCTCCTGAAATCTGAAACTCAAAAGAGCAAGTAATATCTAAACAAGGGGAGGGGTGGCCCAGAGCTTATAAGGCTCGCTAAAAGCCAGGAGACAGTCAGCCTGGCTACCTCTAATCTCATCATCAAGACTGCTACCTCGTCCAGCTTCTGCTTCACATCAGCAGGGAAGAACAAAACCAACTGTGGGTGGCACAAAAGGAAGAACAGACATTCGACATGTATTCAACTGCGTGACAGATGCCAGCAACCGGTTCAACAGAAAACATGGCTGGGAGCGCTCAAACCCCAAACGGAGAAGTGCCTTGCTCTATGGAAACACACTTTCTTTTCTCTTCTAGAAAAAACCAGAGCGGAGGGATCAATGTGCACTTCATCGGCGGCTTCGAGAAAAGAGCCTGGTAACAGACCTACCCCCTGGCGTCCCAAGTCGTCGTTCACGTGGGCGAACGGGGCGAGGACTGGCAGCCGGCCAGTGACGCAAACGTTCACATTCTAAGTGAGACAGGCTCTCGTCTCTTATTCCCTCGACAAAAATACTGGTTCCCTTCCCTCACCATAGTCTTTGCAGTAAATAAGGCGTGAAACATAAAGTACTTTCGCATACACGTAAAAAAAGGAGAAGATATGTCAAATCATTCTAATGTCCTCTTTGCTTGAAAAATCAAAAATGTAAAACCTCCTGGTTTCTAGGAAACTATAGGAAATTGTTAACTGCTAAGTTTCATAAAATGAGAAGGAGCCTGATAAAAACGGCAATGTTTCAGTTTTCAAAATAGCACAAAGTAGCTCACAGCATGACATCTGCTATAGAAAAATGTGTATG
Source organism: Condylura cristata (assembly GCF_000260355.1). Taxonomy (NCBI): domain Eukaryota; kingdom Metazoa; phylum Chordata; class Mammalia; order Eulipotyphla; family Talpidae; genus Condylura; species Condylura cristata. The sequence continues at coordinate 55,259,789 of NW_004567113.1, forward strand.
CAAGAAAAGCTAGAAAAATAATGGTTACAGCCTGAGCTGAGTATTACAGGTTTGGATTTTGAGAATCAAATTTCCTCTCTTTATTCTAACTTTAAAATTCAGTGTCTTACTTAGACATAACATCTTTAAGTCCTATATTTGCATTTTATATCAGAACTCAGTTTGAAAATTGTAAAGGTAAAATTAGTGTATATAATTCAAATGGTTTTTAACGATTTTTCAGATCACAGAGTATTTGAAACTCCACACTTGAAGACATTTCCATTCCTATAAAGCATCAAATTTCGGTTTGTAAGAAACAAAATTTGTAAGCAATAAAATCATCCTCAATTCCCAAGAAATGAAAAGCACCGACGGCTCCTCACAAACACAGACCAGGGACGCTCACGCCCAGGCAGACAGCACCACCTCCCTGTCTTCCTCACTGGCCACGGCCCAGGGCCGGCCGGGGCGGGGGCCGCAGCGCCAGACGCGGTCACGGCCCCCGGCCCCTCACGACAGGGCAAGGGCAGCTCGCGAGGCTTCGTCTTCCAGCGTGAGATCTGGAGCAAGCGTCAGAGTGATGATTTTAAATTTTATTTTTAATTAGCTTTACGTTGTCGAGTATTTCAGTAACTAGAGCAACTAAGTTGCTTCCTCTTTGCAAAATGAAAGACCGTGCTAGGTTCAAACCTAATGCCTATTCTGTAAAACATAGTGAAAGCTCTCCTGGTGGCTGGGCGTGTGCTTTGTTTGCTTCGTGGAATCTATAACACAAGTCACTTGGGTGCCGTGACTGGGCAGCGGCGTTCTGGGGACGCCTGGAGTGATCTCTAAGAAAAACAACTTCTTCCGCGTTGAAGAATTCCTATTTAACCCTAATTTTCAATTACAGCCAGAGTCTTTGTTCCGCGCCCACATAAATCACCATCCCTTTCTCTGAAAAATGAGTTTTTGGAGAAAACATTATTAAATGTTACATCTGACTTTAATAGTTCCCCAATTTGCTTTCGCATGTTTACTATCAAACCCTAATCATGACTTCCCCCAGCTTATTTATACTTTGACACAAACTTCCAAAGTTTTCCCAACTTAAATAAAAACCCACAAAAACTGTGGGAAATGTTTCGCTTGAAAGATAAAAGTAAAATGGCCCAAATGTACGTTTGCAATAATCAGTGTTTACTTTTGCTAAACATTCGGCTCGCAGCACTTTCAATATCTGCCTTCAACTTAATTTTCTTGTCTCTTGGAAAAAAAAAAAAGCGGGTAAAGCAGCTTTCTTTCTCCCTGTTTTGCTCTCAAAATATAAACTCATTTAATGCGAAGCATCCTGGCTCGGTGGAGCGCCGGGCACGGCTCGGCCCAGCGGCACCCTGCATGCGAGGCGCCGGCTCTTCGAAATTTCGGCCTGGATATTACACAGATCTAATTTCACTTGTCTTAATAAAACGAAGACGCTTACTACATATGAACCAATTAAAGTGTTAGGCGGCGAGTGATACCCTGGGCGGCCTGGGCCGGCGGCCGCCCCGGCTTCTCGCGTGTCCACACAGGCCGTGGGTGGTCACTGAAGCCCGGCAAACCTTGGCCTGGGACCGGCGTGTAGCGAACATTAATCATCTACCGAGAGAGGAGTAAGCCCTGGGTGAGTAGAACCCTGGAGACTATTTTCGTCGCCCTGGTCACCCTCGTCCAAGCTGCTTAGCTCCCGAGGCTGAGGCTGTGGCTGGTGAGCCTCAACCCTGCCACAGTCGGGGGAGCCTCAGCCAGCGCCAGGGAGGGAGGGGAGGAGGGAGGGAGGGAGGGAGGGAGGGAGGGAGGCCGCTGCAGGCGGGACAGGAGTGTCTCTGCAAGAAGATCCCAGATGTCACTGATCCCGCCGCCCAGGGCGTCCAGACTTGTACGCTCCCTTCTCCAATTGATTGAACATATTTAGTCTGTGTGACTGGCCACAGAAAATATTTTTTCCTGTTAAGAAAAGCCTCCTGACAAGGAGATTCTGACTTTTAAGTATGTCACACCCAGTGCTCCCCAGCCCTCAGTCCCAGTTCATTTTTTAAAATGAGGTCTATTTCCTGTAATTTTAGATATTTTAGAGTATAATTATTTTACATTTTTATGATGCCTTTGGGGTATCATTACAAATATTTTTATGTGTTTAAACTTAGGAAAGTAAAATTAAGTAATAGCTTCTCTTAAAGGGAGCTGTCAACTCTCTGCTGAACAAAAATCTTTGTTTTAAAGCAATCTAGAGATTTATATCCCTAGTAACCATACAAATTAATCTTCAGCTTTAGGAAAAAATTGCATAAAATGCCTTTATTTAATTAAAATCAGAACTCTGCTCTTAGAAATAAGGACCCTCTTGAACAGAAAGGACTTCTCCACAGAGTGCAACTGCTGTGACCCAAGGTGGCACTCGTCGCGACTGACGGTCAGATGCACGCTTCACCGGCTGCCTGGCGTGCAGAAACGCTGCCGGAAAGGCCTCGCCCGCGGACACAGCCTGGCAGACTGTCCCTAAGCAAGGAAGGGAACGCGGCTTTCAGGCAGAAGCGGTAGGTTACCTAAGTGCAGGCAGGAAAAGAAAGAGGGAAGAAGGAAGAGGTGAGCGCTTGCTTGCGGGGGGACAGCACTTTCTCCTCCCGCCCGCCGCCACCCCCTGGCCTCTTGCCTTAAAGTGGAGCTCAGAGCCAGGGCGACTCAGACTCAGGCTCAGGCTCTGGCCACCCCACCGTGAGCTGGCAAAGGCGCGGGGCTGTCCAGGCACCTCCAGGCCAGCGACTGCTGGGGCGGGCAGGCCCCCGCCGCAGCTTTTCAAGACAACCCAGTTTTCAAGGCTTCTAAAATTCAGGTTTCGATGAGATCTGCGGGCTACCGAATTTAATCTGATTTCAAGAGACTTACATTTTATACCTTCAGGTTTTTCTCTGCATAATGGTGGTTTAGGCCACTCTGTTTCCCCTACAGTCTTTACAACCCACCCAGTTTGGACTTCCCTGAAAAATGAGATGAAAACAACAGGCTGAGAGCTCGCTGTGGATTCAGGAGCGCAGATGCTGGGGCAGGGGCCGTGTCAGTCAGCAGCCTGCAGCCCCGAGCTGCATGGAGGGGCCCAGGGGCCCTCAGGAGACCCCAAGCGGTGCTGCTCCACACTGAGGCGCCGCTGGGGGCCCAGAAGTCACCGCCAGGTCTCTGAGGCGCAGGTGCCTGAGTGCACAGTCCCCCGGGAAGGCTCCCCAGCACTCGGGGACAGAGCCGTCTCCTGCGCGATGGCTGCACCGTGGCGGCCCAGCGGCAAGAAGCGGACCCCACTGCACCAGGTGACAGAGGGCGCTACCTCGGTGGTCCCCAAAACTAACCCCAAGGGAAATTGGAGGGAGGGCAGGAATGGAAGATTTTTATCCAGATATCTGAGCCCGACACATCTTACAAGCTTCGCTGCCGGCCGCGCTCTCAGCAATTACACCGAGTCTATTAGGTGTGGGGGAACTGGCTTTCACTTCGAGTGCAAACTGAAGTCATCAACAATGATAGAAATCTAAATCTGTTCTAAAGCATTAATAGAAAACAAAGTTTTGTGGTATAAAAACAGGCTCGGTGCGCAATGACTCCTTGGCATGGCCCAGCACGCAGGCGGCGGGAAAGCGGTGGGCAGCCTCCCGTGAGTCGGGCGCGCCTGTGGACCCCCGCCCCCCGCGGGCGAGCCTTCCTCACTCGGCCCTCTCTCGCAAGCAGAGACCTGGCGGCCAGCGCCCTCGTGCCTGGCACCTGCGAAGGCCCGGCCAGAGGTGATGGCCCTCAGGATGATATCCGGCAGGCAAAGTCGGACCCTGGGGGCGGACGGCCTCCGTCTGTGAGGATGGCTGCAGCGTGCTGGCCACAGGGGCGGGCCTCTGCACCTGAGCGTGTGGCCCAGGTGGGTGTGGCAGCGGCCCTGGCTGAGCCAGCTCTGTGCACACCCCAGGCTGGCGCACGGGGGTGGGGGGGGGGCACCCGCATTCCAGGGCCTGAGGACTGCTTGAGCTCCAGGATTCCCACGGATGCTTGCATTTCACTGAAAACTGAAGGGTTTATGTTCAAGTGATATTTCATATCCAAATTTGTGGGTAAATGCACTTCATTTCCAACGGAAAGAATCTGGCCTTTATTCGGGTGGATGGGGGAGGGGGCCCTGCAAAGGCCTGTTTATTCTTCACAACAATCCTCTAATGTCACCTTTCGAACAACACTGAGGCTCGGACAGGCTGGAGCTGACAAATGGGACGCATCCACGCGCTTCCCACGCTCGCAGGGGCCTCCGTAGCCAACTGACATGTCGCACGCTGACTCAGTCCTGAGGAGGGCACGCCAGGCGCGGCTGCGGACCCCCGTGCTGGGAGCGGGCGGCACACCGGGGTGCCCAGGCCCTCTCCACAGGCTGCACGACAGGGCAGGCCGGGAGCTCCGTGTCCTGAACTGCGCGAGGCCATAAACCCTTCGGAGGCCGAGGCGAGGACCCAGGGACCCAGACACGGAGGGATGCCCTGTGATCTTGGGAATGGGAAAGGAAGATCCAGCTGGTCTCGGCCAGGGCTGGGCACTTCCCCGGGCTCCCGGGAGGCCTCGCTGTGCACACAGCGTGGGAGAGGAGCGAGAACGGGGGAGGGGACACGGCGGACAGGCTGCCGGATCCAACACAGGCTCTGGCCGGTCGCGCACGAGGCTGTTTCCAGGCTGCGTGGCGGGCCTTTGCCTCTGTTTCTCCACTTGTCAGTTAAACAGGGCTCAGCAGTGGGGAGCGCGGACGAAGCGCCCCTTGCTGCAGAGGCTCAGGACTGGCGCCCGTGAAGTGCCGTGCCAGGCAGGTGGGCGCGTGAGCCCACGGGGGGGCGGCATGGACGCGCAGTGTCAGACATCTGACGACAGCTCCCTCCGCCCCTTCTTGTGCCTCCCTCCCTCCCTCCCTGCCTCCCTCATTTCTGAATGGTGTGTCTCAGTGCCAGACGTAAATGGTGACCGTGTATGTCACACCAGGCCCAGTCCAGCTTCCCCCACCCAAGTCTGAACTTCTTAGCAGGAGGAAAACGTACTGGAGTTCCTCTTTAGGTAAAGTGGTCTGGTGAGCGACGGACACGCGTGTCCTCCGGGCTGCTCAGGCTCTGGGCGCAGAGCTGGCCGCGCGGGAGCGGCTCCCGCCCGAAGCTGCCGGCCAAGTTTGAACGTGCGAGGAAGAAGCACCATGGCGGCCGACGCCGGTTTGCCCGCCGCTGAACTGCGCTTCCTGAAACAACTACACTGTCGTCCAGATCTCTTCGTCACACATGTTCAGAAACAAGGTCTTTCTTCCTTTAGATGCCCCACAGGAGAGCAGAGCAAGCCTGTCAGAAGACTTCAGTTTGAAAAGGAGGCGGCTGCGGCCACGGGCCGGCCATGTCTCCCGCAGGGCCCCGTGGGGGAGGGCCAAGAGGCCTGGCCGGCAAACCGAAGCCATGTCCAGACCCGTGCGGCCTCCCAGGCCTGACAATCCCCAGCGCAGGACAGGGTTCGGGGCCACCCGGGAGCCACAGCTCCTCTCAGGGAGGCGAGCGACCAGGCAGCTGGGGGCGCACCCCGCGTCGGGCAAGCCGCCCCAGATCCTGCTGAACTCCCGGCAGGCCCTCCCGACCCCTGAGGCGTCACCTCCGCAGGCCCTGAATCCACCCCCGTCTCCCCTCAGAGACCGCTACAGCCCCTGTGTACACTCCACCAGCCCCGAGCTGGCCGGCCGCCGGGGAGGGGGGGCGGGGGGCCGGGGCTGGGGCCACACTACTGCTGGGAGCGCCGCGCCTCCTCCCACCACACACGTGCGGGAGCCTGTCCTCACCTCCGCGCCCCCTGACGAGTGTGCCAGGGCCCGGAACGTTAAACAGCGGCCCCCAGCCACATTACGACCACGGTGGCACGCAGGAGACTCGCTTCTGTAAGCCCTGAACCCCTGCCGGGTGGGCGAGCGGACGCGTGGGAAGCGGGGTCCGGCCTGCGCAGGCCCAGACACAGGGGCCGCCTGAGGGCGAACAGCACGCCTCGCCGACGCCAGCTCGCCTCTCCCGGGCGAAGCGCAAGTGACGTCCAGGCGCAGCGTTTCAGCGGTCAGCTCCTGAGGACCTCACGCTGCCCTCGCGCTCGTGGGCCGCCCGGTGTGGGCTGGGGTTCGCAGTCTCCAGCCGAGCTCCGGGCGCTCCCGGCATTACGGACGACCCCGCAGGCCCCAGCCCCAACACGCACGACCATCGCCAGCCTGGAGAAGGCGGGAGGAAGACGAGGCCACCGCGGCACGGCTGCCCCGGGCCCCCCCGAGCGGAGCGCCTGCCCACCACGACAGGGCTGACAGGCCCCGCCCGGCCCTGTGCTCCTGGAGACCCGTCTCCCTCGCGCCTGCTGCGAGCACCGCCTCGCCTCGGGGCACGGGGCTACCGGAGAGACGCCCCGGGGAGGCCGGGGGAGGCCGGTCCGAGGAGGGCACCGGGCCCCGGGGCGCCAGCGCTGCGTACTCCCCCGGGCTGAGAACTCCGCGGAGGGTCTTCACAATGGTGACCAGGAGACGCTGACCGGCCCCTCTCGTCCCACAGAACCTCGGCGCAGAGCGCCTGCCACAGCACGCCTACACGCCACGCCTTCGGACACGTCTTCACTGACCTGGATGTGCTTTTTGTTTTTTTTGAGTAATTTTTCTCGGGGTGGGGGCACCACTCCCAGGGCAGGGGGAGAAGCAAACAGATTTCAGGGGCCTCTTCTGCTTCTTTGAGACACTGAATCACCAGCCCCCAGTAACAGCGGCTGCCAGTACGGTGCAGGGCACCCCACTGATTTGCGGGCCTCAGACACCCCTGTGCTGTGTCTTTAACCCCTGGCACAGTGCGGGCAGAGTTCCGGGGTCCCAGCAGCACGGCCGAGCAGACGACCAGAGCAGGGCGCACGCACGCGCACCTTTTATGCCGTTGGCCTGACCCCAAATCAGACTCCAGGAGCCCCCCGAAGACGCCAGCGGGGTGACCCCGACCGGCGGGGCACGGCGCCCGGCTGGAAGCACGCGGTACCAGCCACCCAACACCGGCCCAGGACGCGGGCCGGCGCCCTCAGGAACGGCCAGCTCTCCGCAGTGTCAGGCAAACGGCAAAGCAGTCGGCATTTGAAAAGAAGACAGGCGGGCAAAACCTAGGGACGGGCAGCGGCTGGCGCCCAGGAGGGCGAGCCCCCCCCCCCCCCCGGCAGTCTTGTCTGAGCAGGACGTCCTCCGCTCCACGGGCATGGCCGTTCTGCTCACCTGGACGGCCTACCCCAGCTCCAGGCCCCTGGCCGCAGCAAGAAACAAGTGGACAGCCGGCCACACAGACACGGGCGAGATGCCGCTTTCTAACAGGGGACACCAGTCTGGGCAATCACAGACTCGCGTAACACAAACATTTAAAAAATGTAGCCCAGCTCTGAACAAACTTTCCTTAAAGATCTTTTCTTTTAAATTAAAAACAGTAGCTTTATTAGTGCACAACCCATTTCAAATTTGAAACACAACTCTGAGCCATACCTTGTGGAATGGAAAGCCATAATTGTAATGTGGAATGAGACCAACTGAAATCAATCTAAGAAATTTGAAGTAAGTAAATACTGTTTTTTTCCTAGGGGGTAGTATAAAACGTATGAAATTACAGTAGTAAGAAGTTATTAATTTGAAATTATAAAGTGGAATTGAGGACTTCAAAATATTCATAGATTTTTCAAAGAATTTTGAAAGCAAAGGAGACCATACCACGCTCTGGAAAAGCTTACCTCTCAGAAAAACGGCCGCTAGCTGGCACCGCCGTGACCACGTCACGCGCGGCCCGGCCGAGACCCGCAGGCCCGCGCGCAGGCCGGGTCCCAGGCCGCGGCACTCGCTGCCTCCGGCGCTCGTTACTTCACAGCTAACCAAGGTAATTATTGAGCCTGACCCAGGCGAGAACAGGAGCTGCGTCGAGTCGCCTCTGTAACAGAATACTCTGCAAGCAGATTTATGGCATCCCGGCCACCCCAGGCGGGGTCGGCAGCAGCAAGAAGCGGCCCTGAGGTCAGAAGGACCCGCGGGGCACACCCCGGGACGCCTGCAGCGTGAGAGGACAACAGGATGTTCGCCCGAGCGGGGAGGCATGGCAACTCCTTTTCTTCAAGGTAAAATAGAAGAAAAGGAAACAGCAGTTACTGCTGGATCTCACGCCGCGGCGCTGAGTCCAGCAGGAGGCCCTCGCCGGGAGGGCCGACGTGCGATCTGCCTAGGAGTTCCCGTCCTCAGGGGACTTAACGTGCATTTTCTGTCATTTGGTATGATCAAAAAATTGCACCTTCAACTGAATTTTGTATTTCTTTTGGATAACACTTATCTGCTTATTGTGCAGAGCAATCACGCAGAATTTAAAGAAAATAAAATCCAACCTAGAATATTATCGTGTAGAAATTCTGACAACTTGAAAGCATTACCCGCTTGCTATATACATCGTTTTACATTACTAAACCACCATTGTATGTACAATCCTGTGTCCTAATCATTCTAATTAACACCACATAACTAGAAATTCTTCTAAAAATTATTTTACCGACTAGGTAACATATCAGCACTTAACTTTACCATGATCAGATAGACAACTAGGCTGTCTTCTCATGTTTCCAAGGATAAGTTGCACTGTAATGAACATCTTTTTGCAGAACTATACCACATTTTTGAATACTAAAGTGTTATCTCATTTTGTAATTGCTTACACTAAAGTCTTAAAAGAAGAATTAAAAGATAAAAAGTCACAAGCATTCTTGAGCCCTCCCTGCTGGCGCCGCCGGTCAAGTGCAGCCGCTTCAGCGAGAGCCGGATTCCGCACAGGGAGGTGACCCGCACGGCGCGCACACTCGCGTCTCCCCGCTGCTCCCCTCGGCAGTGTGCTTCGTGACCTGCCTGTCCCGCTCCCCGCTCTGCCTCTGGGGAGTCCTCTCACCGCCCCTGCACCTCTGCCTGCACCCCAGCTCTGGGTGCATCAATAAATAAAACCCCTAAGAAAAAGTCACAAGCATTCTTACATCTTGACACGTTGGCCCACTGCTGCCCCGGGAGGAAGGCGCCTCTCTGCCTCTGAGGCCCGGCCGGGGACGGACCACGAGCCGCCACAGCCCCACTCCCGCCTCCTTCTCTGGGGTCGGCAGCCAGCGCTGGGGACAGCGCCGCGGCCTCGCGCCACTGCGCCCAGCAACTCGTGCCACTCTATGCCCAGGGCGAGGCGAGACTTCGGCTTCCTCCTCTGGAAAGCGAGGAGAGGGCGACTCAACGAGCTCGAGGCTCTCTTGGTTCTGACGCGCCGACTCTGACCCCGCACTGTGCAGGCACCCGGGGGCTCGGCAGCCGGGCTGGAGAATAAACGGAACCTCCTCACTAGAGCTGTTCAGCTGCTACTCGGCCTCACTTCTCTTGGAGCAGATCGTGAACAATAACTCCGCAAATTGGAAATATCTAAGCACAATTGCCATACTGTTTTATAAAAAGAAAGATAACATTCACTTCTGGCATTTAAATATATAACCTAGTTTTTGATTTTCAATTCAGGCTCCATAAAACTAGATGCCACAGCTGGGAATTCTGACTCAAAATTATGACTTCACAGAAAACCAGATGCTATATCAAAGATAAGGTTTCCTGGAGAAGTGTAGCATTTTAAGAGGCAACCGACAATCTGTATTAGATTTTCTGCAGAAAACAGAAACCTCCCGGACACTAAGCGTTAAGGATCTGCACATTAACAAGACGGGGCTGCCGACCTGCAGTTCCTCCTCTCAGCAGCAACATGCCACTTTGTCCGGGCTGCACGCAGCCCTCGGCCACCCCAGAGGGCCGTGCCCAACGGGGGCCGGCCGGGCACCCCCAAACCGCCCCGCTACAAGGAACGCAAGTGCCGAAGGACTTTCTGATCTTGTGAAAATTGCACTCGTATTAAAAGTACCTCAAGTGCCCTCAACATTATTTTAGCGAGGACCCGAAACAGACCTGGCTAGCTGAAAACAGCAAGTTACCTCAAATAACAGAGCGGGAAAGGAGCGAGGATGCGGGGGAGCAGCGCTGGGGTCAGGACTGCGTCACAACGCCCTGACTCTTGGAAAGTGAAACTCGATTTCCTAGCCTATGTCACATTTCAGGAGGGCACGGCGGTCGGTCTTTGTGTCTCTTCAAAGGAAACGGAAAGGTTAAAAGACTTGGAGTCAAATTTCACATTAACACTGGACTCAGTATCAGAAAAAAAATGTATTTACATTACATACACATATGTGTGTGTTGAGTCCACACCAGACGCCTCCAATAGAAGCCAATGCGGCTGGAAAATAAACCTGCAGCTGTCCCCTGCCCGGAGGGAAGGGGCAGACACCACCAAGAACCGCCAGGTGCGCCCCGGGCCCTGACCGGCGCCCACAGAACCCCGCGGCTAGGGCCTCCGCCCCGCGGCCGCAAACTCCAGCAGCGGACACCGGGCTGGCCGCTCTTCCTGGCGCCCTGCGCATCAAAGGAAGCGATGTCCCTCCTAGACATAACCCCCGGGGAGGCAGGTGACCCCCAGGTCAGGAGGACGCCGCCCGTCACGAGTCAAGGGGACCCAGTGTTTTTCCGCTCAACACATTGGGTGGAGGTCTGACTGCATCGTCACCTGACTCACTTTAAAGTTTTGATGACAGTTTTGGTCTGTCACTCAGGAAGTTCAAAGAACTGAGCGTTGTGGCAGTGCCGGAGCAAACTCCTTCCATTCTTGCCCACTCAGCGACGTAAATAAGCTTCTTAGATCTTACTTCGCATGAAATGCAGACAAAGAATGTAGCTGATCCTGAACCCTGTCACTGTCTAGGGAAAAGTAACAGTCACTCATCTGCGTGTGAACGAGTTAGGGAGGAAAAAATTCTACCCAAATAACAACACATTTTTTATCTCAACTGATGTAAACCAGTCACATTGGGAAGGTTAAGCAACACAGAACAACAACACAATAAACAGAGGGCAATTAGTCTTTCCATAATCACTGGACATTTTTTTAAAATTAAGTTTCAGTTTACACTGCAAGTATGACAGGCTGACGAATCAGAGTGGCGAGCGTACCAGAGAGGATCGCACGGTGGAAGGAGCATGGCAGTAGCATGGCAAGGAGAAAAAGAAAGACTGCAAAGTTTATGGAGATACAAAGTATTTTCTGGATGGTTCCCCAACGATGGTATCAAATACAGTAGTTAGAATCAACGGGGTGCATTTAAAAGCGATAAAAAGTTTTACTCTAAAATGTCAAGTATTGCAGTACACTGGACTTACATCCTTTGACGATTCAAACAGGATAAAAAATTATAAATGTCCGTTTGAAATACACACACAAGAGTTTACACAGTGTTTTCAGCATTCTTTAAGGAATAAATGAACAAAAATGAGACCAGTTCACTGGCTTACAGTCCGGTGGGGTGAAAAACACAGAACATACATGCTTACAAATAAGTTCTGTGACGCCAAACCACAGGGCCGCTACAAGACAGTACAAGAGGCACCCACAAGCTAATCTGGGGGGGCCGGGGGGCAGTGAGATTCCTGCCACCGAAGTAAAGCCTCAAGGGAACAAGCGCTTCCCACGGTCTGGAATGAATGCAGGTAATGTTTGAGCTAAGAAATGGATAAAAACAAGGAGTCAGCCTGGCAGAGAGAGGGAGGCAAAGTGTGCCAGCCAGAGGGAACAGACGATTCAACGCCACGAGGCGGATTTACACACATTTTCATGTGCGCTGGCAACACGCGGCGAGAAGCAGTCAAACCAGGTCAGGCAGCAACTTCGAAAGAGGTAAGTGGAAGGAACTATTTTAATCAGATAAATGACCTGATCGGGTTTATTTTGTATATATTTATCACTTCTCAGGGAAAAAACCGTCGCCAATCACAGAAGAGAAACCTCGTTCCTCCGCCCATCAAATGAACTGGACATCTGTGCTCTGCCAGCTGCTGTCTCATGCGCCGAGGGCGCAGGAGCAATCAGACAATGGAGATGGGGGGAACCTGGCACCCCTCGGAAAGCACCAGAGAGGAAAATACTTGCAAGCTGCACACCCAACGAAGGACTTATTCCAGCATATAGAAAGAAGTGTCCGGCCCTCCCCGGAGGGGCAACGGCTTGAACTGCAGGGCTGCGAAGCGGCTGGGCCGCTGGGTGCGAGCTCGATCCCCGCCTGCCCCCGAGGTGACCCACACGGCGCGGCAGACCTGCCCTGGCCCGCCCGCTGCTCCCCTCAGCAGTGTGCTGCGTTCGTCCATCTGCCTGTTTGCGCCCCGCTCTGTCTCTGGTGGATCCGCTCACCGCCCTCGCACCTCTGGCCTCCACCTCAGTTCTGTATGCATAAATAAATAAAACCTTTAAAAAATAGAACTCTCCAGCTTCACAGACAGCTCAACTTTAAACAGGCCAGCGCCACACAGACACCGGGCACGTGAAGACGTCCTCCACCACCGGCCAACCGGGCGCGTGCCGACGGGGCTCTCCCTGCCGGCACATGCAAACTGCTGGCACAGCGTGCTGGCGAGGAGGGGCGCTCCCGACTCCCGCAACGGCTGGCGGGCCACAGAGCCCCTGGAAAACAAGCGGGCGCCCGTTTATTTTCACGGGCGTGCTCCTGAGCCACAGCACACAGCACACACGCCGCCGCGTGAAACATGCGTCGATGGTTTCTAGCAGTCACACCCGGCTCCCTGGACAGCCCTTCCTGACTCGCACTTAAGTCACAGGGAATACATTTCCCTCCAGATCGCCCCAACATGCAAGTGTGGTGAGCGCCCAGGTGTTCTGTGCTGCAGCCAGAAACATCACGGGGGTTATGGAGGTGACACATGCCAGGCAGTGCCTGAGCGGCAGAGACCAGGCTCCAGGTCCCCAGTGCCGGGGTCACCCACGCCACGGGGGCACGTCAGAGACAAAACAGAGCGAACCGGAGCCAGAGGCCCGATGAGAGCGGCCGCGGCGCTGGCTGTAGCCCAGACAGTGAGGTGCGGAGCCCCACATGACGTGAGGCGCCGACCCAGGAGGCCCCTCCGAAGCACGCTGGCGGGCCAGGTGCGCAGGCGCACTGAGCGAGGGACGGCAGAGGAGACGGTCGCCGAGGCAGGTCGCAGGCTTGCTGGGGACGGCTGCGGCAGGGAGGCGCGCCACAGGCCGGCCCGCGGGGCGGCAGCCGGGCGGAGGCGTGAGAGGGGCAAGGCGCCCCCGGGCTGAAAACTGCCGGGGGGGGGGCGTGGGGGGCAGTCAAATTACAGAGAAGGATGCACTGGAAATAAAAATGGGGAGTTACTGGCATTCAGATGACAGAGCCACGGGCTGAGCGGGGAGCAGGACAGGCGGGCTACTGAGACACACTGCTGGCGGGCGGCGGGACGGGGACGCGCCTGGCCGGGCGGGCTCAGGCCGCAGAGGCTGGCGAGGGCCTCGCAGAGCCGAGACTCGCCCTGCGCCGTCAGGGCCACGGGAGTTACTGGAGCTCCGGTGTGGAGCCCGGGCGACCACATTCGTCCCTCTTTGAGACTGAACCAGCTTGACCACCCGATGCCAGCGGGAGGGGAGGAGCGAGGGAGGGGGGCAGGGGCAGCCTGGCCAGTGCTCCGCTCGCACCTGTGCGCCAGGGCGACGCGCGAGGAGAGGACGACGAGGGCCCTCAGTCGCGACGGGCTAGTTCGGTCAAAGGAAGCGAACAGTTTCTCCGTGTGAAATGCAGGAAAGATGAAAGCTGGCGCCTGCCGCGCCATCCACGGCAGGGCTGGGCCGCACGCAGAGGCGCCTGGGGCGGCGGGCCTTCCCGCGATGCGCGGCACAGGGGAGCCAGGGCCTGCCGAGCGCGCCCACTCCGCCGACCCTTGCTTTGGCCACCATTCCCCTCAGAGGCAGTCCGTGACCCTGAGATGCAAGGGCATGCCGCTCTCAGGAGCACGGCGCACTCGGGCCATGCGGTGGAGAGCGGCGGGCAGGC
>NW_004567113.1:55274296-55278813 GCF_000260355.1 Condylura cristata
GGCGCAGCCACCAACGGCTCCCGAGTCCCAGACCTCTGAGCAAAGGCTATTTCAAGGCCAAGGCTCGGAAGTTCTTGCTGGCCTGGCTGGCTCTGGCACCCACCTTGGCTGTGAGCCAGTGGGGAGGAGGTGGGCTCACTTCCCACAGGGAAGAAGGGGTTAAGGAATTAAAAAAAAAAACAAGTGTCCCCTGCACCCCCATGTTTATTGTTGCTTTATTTACAATAGGAAAGACATGGAATCCACCCGAATGCCCAAAAGTAGATGACTGGATGAAAAAGATGTGGTACATTTAACCGTGGAATATTACTCAGCAACCAAAAAGATAAACTCATGACTTTTGCAGCAACATGGATGGAGCTGGAAGGGATCACGCTTAGTGCAATAAGCCAGAGAGAAAAGGAAAATTCTGGGTGGTTTCGCTCATAGCAGGAGTATACGGAGCAGGCGAGAAAATAATAATAACAGTGAGCAGCTACAGACCAGAGACTTCTTATGGGGCCGGGCGGGGAACGGGGTCAAAAACAGTGGGGAGGGAAGTGCCCTGGACTGTGGTGACCGCACAGGGTGACTTGGTGATGGGAAGCCCACAGGGATGACCACTGAGATGGGAAAAGGCACAAAATGATGTAAGTGTAATCTATTATTTTTAAAAAATTAAAAAAGTAGGTGTCCACCACCACCATTTAATACAGGAGCACACGTAACACGCAGCGATGGCCACGGACAGCGCTCTCGCCGACACCGGCGGAGCCCCCCGCCTGCATCTGAGGCGCTTCTGTGACTTGGGCACTCTGGGGGGCATGTGACCCGCTCGATTCTGGGATGAGCGGGCAGCGTGGGCAATAGCTGCGCCTGGCTGTGTTGTGGCTGTGAACTTTAAAGTGGATTTCTGGGCGACACATTTAAGTAATCCCGATAGAATGTGGGAGTATCGCCGTTGCTGGAACATTACATCCCGTAGATGACATGACAAAGGACTGACAGTGGTATGCTTTGTGGCCTACTAACAAAATATACTTTTAACATGTGACTCTGCCCAACTCTACGGAAGACCATAATTGAACAACCATTGCCCAATTTGCGGGCTAACAGAAAACCAAATGTTTGTCTTGAAACTTTCCAACTGGGTTCAAGAATAAAATCCAGGGATATGATAATATACACATCAAAAGGACATGAACGCAGGCAGTCAACTCAGGATTTCAGGAAGGAAGGAGTCTAAGTAAAACATTTTAAGACTTACCCAAGGAGGCTAAGGAGAGATGGGAGACAGATCCTTCCCCGGCTCTGCCACCACCCGCCCCGGGAGCTCTGCGCTCTGGTGCCCGCAGAAGCATGGGCGCTTGGTGGGAGCACAGAAAGAAGGGGGTTCTGGCCTGCACCGCACATCACCGCTTCGCCTCAGTTTCCTACCACTCTAGTGAACTCCACAGAAAGAGGCCACACATCAGCCCACACACTGTTACCTGGGAAGAAGCGCCGTCTTTCAGGGGCAGGAGCCAGCCACGATCAAAGGAGGGACAGGAAATGGTGTGAAGTAGCCGGAAAGTCGGGGGTGCAGGAGAGCAACCCATCTCAGCCGCCTCTGTCAGCTCCCGGAGCCAGGCTTCGTGTTCACGGCCCCTCTGCTCTGCCCCGGATCCTTACTAGTATGTATTTGGCTGCAGGGACCACATTTCCCAGAGAGCAGCACAGTAATAATTTCAAAGTCCATGAGCGGATTCTATTTAAAGGTGACACCTTGAAAAGCTCTAAAATGCCCAAACCGGCAAAATTCTCATTCCTACATTTTAAGCAGACACCTGGCACAAAGCCACGAGACAAATGCCCTTCAGGGCCCCACGCGCGCCCCACAAGCCTTCCAGCCCGTCTGCGCTCAGGACGGGGAGCGGCGCCCCGCTGGGGGCTCACAGCACATGGGTGTTCCGCCGCTGCCTCTGTAAAGGACGTGGCTTCCTCCGTGGCGATCTGAGGCCGGGTGGGCTGCAGGGTGCAAGAATTCACACGCGGACCGTGGTCCCCTCCCCGAGGCGCGGCCACCTGACAGAGCCATGGCCGCACCCCGACTCCAATCCCCCAGGCCAGGCCTTGGGGCTAGGCCCCAGTGCAGCAACAGCACCTTGGGGGGTCAGAAATTCTGTGGAGTGACTCTTTCTGCAAACCTTCTCTGTGAAGCAGGGAGGCTGGGAGAAGGCTGAAAAAAGGGTCTCGCTCTGTTCACCGCCGGAGGAGGAAGCAGTTTCCGGACATCACCACAAGTCAGACAACAGGTTCCTCGAGCACAGCGAGGGGCCGCGTGGAAAACAGAGACCGCGCAAAAGAAAGAATGAATTGACCCCTGTCCGCATTTAGCACCCCAGAGGGACAATTTAGCCCCATTTTCCAACACATCCTTCATTTCATCTTAAATCCTGGTAGCCTGGGTCTTCCTGGTGACACAGGAGTCAGTCTGAGTTCCATGAGGCTATCAGCGGTCACGGCCAGGGAGGGACCCCCAGGGCGCAGCGGACCCCTCCTGCTCCCCCGCTGTGCCCTCAGCAGTGTGTTTCAGTCCATCCGCCTGTTCTGCTCCCCACACTGTCTCTAGGGAATCCTCTCACCCCTGCATCTCTGGCCTGCACCCCAGTTCTTATATGCATGAATAAACAATAAATTTTTAAAATCTAAAAAAAAATCCGTATAACCTCTTTGCTCTTCCCTGAAACTGTCCTCTACATGACAACCGATTAGCGGGGTCAACGCGCTGGCCTTCCTTCCGTGCTGAGAACGGAGCCAGTTTATCAAAGAGAGGCCTCCCAGGACCCGGTAATCTGACCCGCGACCCTGACGCACCCAGGCCCGGCCGGGGCCATCCTGAACGCCCGGAGAAGGGCACTCCCGTGGCTCCTCTCCCCTCGCAGCCTGGCTGTGTCTTCGTGCACACCCGGAGCCAGGTGGCGCCAGGCTGGGGAAGGCCTGCGGCTGAGGCTCAGTGTCCAGAATTTACCGCCCCCACCTCTCCTTCCGCTTTAGCAACCCCAACTCCAGCAAGAGCTCAGTGTTTTCTACCTTTCAAACGGACGCCGTAACGCACACTCAGGCTTAGGAACTGTTCCGGGTGTCCAGCTTCCCGGCCCGTGGCCGGCTGTGGTCAGGTTAGCACCGCTGAGGTTCACTGAGCGCTCACTCGGGGCCAGACACAGCTCTAAGAACACGCGCTGACAAAGCCCCGGGGGGCCACTGGCAGGCCTCGTCTCAGCGGGACACTGATGCCCGCAGAAGAAAGGGGACCCACTGGACCGCACAAGTGGAGGGCGCCAAACTGGGGCCGGGCCCCAGGCGGACCGGTGTCCGCCCGCCCGCTCTTCACCGCCAGAGGCAGACTTTGCTCTCCCCCAAAACTTTCCTGGGGTCTAGCAGAGAGAAAATAAGGGCACAGTAATAATCCCAAGGAAGGATTTACACTTTGATGGCATTTCTTTTCTTTTCTTTTTTTTTTTTTAAGATTTATTGATTTCTGCATACACAGCCGGGGTGCAGGCCAGAGGTGCAGGAGGGTGAGAGGATTCCCCAGAGACAGAGTGGGGAGCAGAACAGGCGGATCTACTGACGTGCACTGCTGAGGGAGCAAAGCAATGGGAGCGACAAGAGAGGTCTGCTGCACCCTGTGGGCCACCTCCCCGGCAGGGATCAAATTCGTGCTGCGGTGGCTGCAAAGAGCTTCAAACCTCAGAGCCCCCAGGGAGGGCCCTGACTGCATTTCTCCCCCCACCCCCTGATTCACTGTGTTAACTCAACCACTGCTTCCTGCGTCTCTACTATCCCCACGCGCTAGAGACTGGAGTTGAATAGGAAGTGGCCAGCACCCTCAAGAGGCAGAAGCGGGGAAGACAAGGGTCACAGCAGCAGTGTGTGGTCCGGCAGGGACACAGCAGCTCTGGCTACATGCCCCACCGCGACCAGCACGCAAAGCAACTCCATCCTCTGCATCCGGATGAAAGCAAGACAAGCCTGGATGTCTTCCGTCTCGATGAACCAGAAAGAACAGAGCAGGCTTCAAGTGGCAACCCCTGCTCCCACTTCCTTAGCTGTCACGCTGGGGTTCACGATTCAGGCAGCTCGGCTTGGTTCTAGGAAGCGTGTCCCTGAGGGATGACGAGAACCGAGAGAAATGACCGGCAAACTGGAGCACTTGAAAGAAACACTAGTGACTCTTCACAGAGGGCGGCCTCGGTGCGCCCCACGGCCACGCTGCGTGCACCGCCACTCTGGTGTGTAGCACTGGTCAGGACGCACTGCCCTCACCCATGAGCAAAGGAAGCAGGCCAACGCTGCCGCGTCGGTGCCCCCAGCAGGCCAGGGCGCTGAAAAGGCCTCGCTCGCGCAGGAAGGTCTGAGAGGCGTGGCTCGTGCTCAAAGGTAGAGGCCAGCTGGCCGACAGGAGGGTGGTGGGGCAGGCACGTGGGCAGCGAGGAGCCGGCCCAGGAAAGGAAGGGAAGGCCAGAGAGAGACGACCTCCAGCTAAGGAGGGCTTC
>NW_004567113.1:55279052-55287398 GCF_000260355.1 Condylura cristata
GGGGCCTGCTGCTGGGACACGCCCCTGGCTTCCCGGCAGACACCCCCCCACACACAAAGGTCCAAACCGGTGGGTGCCACAAAGTGGGCGGGGGCCGCGCGGTGTCGCAAAGGCAGGAGCGAGGAGGGAGGCGGCGCTGAGAACCGGGACACCTCACGGGTTCGGGGAGGGGTGGAGGCGAGCCCAAAGGGCTTCCAAATACCAGGAAAACTGCTCTGTCCCCTGTGCGGGAAGGTCGTGTGAAAGCAGGGGACAGAAGGTGGAGAGACCACGCTGTCCTGGGTTCTGAGTCAGGCGCCATGGAAACTGGGCACTGGGATTTGTTATCCTCAAGTTCCATTTGCCTCATATAATGCTCAGACTGCACAGGCATGCGCCACGAAAACCTGCTTCTCTCGCTCCTGACAGCCTCCTCCAAGGGGTCCGAGGATGGATGGTAAGACCTAAACAAATGCCTTTAAAAACAACACAGCATACTGAATGTGGGCACGCTCCGAGGAAAACTCACGGGCGAGCGTGCAACGACTGGATCCAGGAGGCTCCCGAGCGTTTGTTCCAGTGCTAACTGGAACCACTAAACAACGGGGTGGGGAGAAGCTCTGACTGGTGGACAAGCATTCTACACACTGTGGCCATCTTTAGTTCACTGAGTGTTTTAAGAAAAATTTGACTTGCCTGGGTCCCTAAAAAAATTCAAGTATTTTGACCCAGCAAAGTGGGTCAAGTGAACGCACGCTCAAAAGGTTCAACGGATCATAAATTGACTCTATTAGAAGAAATGGCTGGAAGCAGGTTTTCGGTACCCTACCTCATGTCTTGCAGTGGTATGAACTGGGTGAGCAAATGCAATAAAAATGTATAGAAACCAAAAAAACTAGAGGGCATATTTTATAAAAGAGACAGTGATAGATGTGTGTTAGCAGCCTTGTACAGTTTTTACCCATCTTATGAAGAGTACAGAGCAACTGGAAATGACCTTAGCTGTCATTTTCTAAGTTTAAGAAGCAAATACGTTATTTCTTCCTAGCCCATAAAGCAGCAGCATAGTCAGCAGCGACATTTTAAAGGCGCCTTTAAGATGCCACTCCCGGGTGCAGCCCCAACCCCGCCAGTGCAGTCTTTTCTCCAGTGCAAATTAGTGATTTGCAGACAAAAATATTCAGAAAACAAACATCTGATTATAGCTCACGCGATCACTGATACAAAACCTGTGCGATGAGAAAGGCGGTATCTCAAATCTAAGAAGGGAAAACATCACGTAGCAAAAATGAATCCTTTAAGCACTATCAAACCAAACAAAAAATAAAATTAGATATAAATTCGAGTTTTAGACTGTGGTCAATTGAGGTCTAGACAAAACCCTGTGTTTGTTCTCTGCCCAGTCTCCAGCCCGCTCCAAGTTTGAGAAGGTAATTGAACACAGTCTATAATTACTGGATTAGACACAGATGGGCTCTGTACATTTCAGGGGGAAAAAGCACTGTTTTGATTCATTTTATGATTGCCTGTAAGGTCAGACTTTTCAAAATGTACTTTCATCTGTTAACTGGTTTCTCAAATTCCCCGGGGTATATCTTCAATAACTGTGATGTTTTAAGCAATTTGGGCCCATCAGATCCTGTCTTTGAATGTAACTAGCTGCCCATTTTCTAGTATTATAAATGTGCATGTAGGTTAATTGCTACAACTCTTACATATTTTCTGAAGTTGCAATTTTGGGGGAAAACTGAAAAACTGTGCCCCCTCTCTGACGGGAATTGGTCATACTGATAGAGACTTTCACATAACAAAAAAATTAGCTGTTTAATAATAAATAATCTAATGCCACCCAAAATACACTAAAAAAAATTCTTCTAGCCAACCCAAGTGAAAAACAGAAACAAGGAAACATCAACATTCTGGACAAAAGTCAGCAAAGTACAGTTGCTTTCTTGCAACAGAGTAACTGGTAAAGCCACTGACTCGTACTTCACTAAAATTCTATTTTTAATAACTAAGTGGCTAGGAGTTACAATGCCTGTACTAACACACAGAAAGAAAAACTGCTCTAATCTAAAAAAGAAAACACTAAATACAGCACTGTCATCGCGTACAGTGACTGGCGTGCCGCGTACCCGGGGAATCAGCCCTGTGCTCCCCGCAGCCGGGGCCGTCCTGCTCCTAACCATCTCACGTGAAGCTCACCCCACACTGGCACTGCGTGCACAACTGCCAGCTGTGAAGTCCGTGGCATACGCCACAGCTTCCACTAGAACGCCACCAAGTCTTTGCCTAGATTGCAGCCTCGGAAAGCGCTGGCAAAGGAGCCCGGCTCTATGGAGCGAGACCGCGAGAAGGGCTGTCGGCACCCACGGGCTGCTCTGGGCGCTCACCAGGACGCGGCGCCTTCTTCGCCTCGTTCCCACCTCTCCCAACGCCGCGGCACACTAGCCCGTGTTTTTAATGGCTCTCCCAGCGCCAGCTTTCCACCCCACACGCCAAATACACTCCCGTCAGCTGTTCCAGAGCCTGGTAGTCTAGAACTACCGCAATGCCAGAAAAAGAGAATGTAGAACAGAGAAGTCTAAAAGCCTCTTATATGTCTCAAGGCTTGGGGTGTATATGTGTGTTCGGGTTTTTGGGTTTTTTTAAACACTCGGACGAGAGGAATTTATAGTCACACAGTAAAATCTAAGTTGAAGTAGTTTGTGAAATGCCACTAGTAGAAATATTTATACTTAGATAAAATTTAGAATCATATTCAAGAAAATTTAGCGACTTTACTGATACGCTACAAGACACATAAACGCGATCTACTTATAACCTCCTTTTAACTACATCAAGGTGTTTCTAAACTACACAGATCCTCTTGTGTTTTTAAAAGCACACTAATACCAACAGAAAACTTCTGCAGAGACAACGTTTGTGTCAGCATCTACGTGAACTCTGCTATCATTTCATTCACAAGCGCCCCCATAAAATGTGCTGTGCATATCATGAGCTCACATGACGCAGGAAGTGGCTTTTTCTATTAAATATATCAACTATTTGTGCTATCTTTATGCAAAACGAGCAGCTGCTTCCATTTTATATTTCGCCTAGATGTGGCTTTTGTTACAGCAATTTGCTAAACGTAAGACCTATCTGCCTACGTCGAGTGGCTGGGAGTCCACAGGGCCGTGCAGAGGCCACACACCATCCCGCTCCACAGAGCTCACGCGCACCGGCGAGGTAAGCCCAGAGCAAGGCCTGTGTGCAGGAAGCCGCGGCTGATTACCACGCCGTTCTGCGCTCTCTTCACAAGGGTGGGCCTGATCTGAGGGCAACACTCAACCGAAGCAGTGAGCCTGCCAAGGAGGGACGTTTCCCCGGGTAAACCAAGCTGTGAACGTGCGTGTGTTTCCCAAGACTAGTAACCAAAATCTGTGCCTTCCTACTGGTTATGAAAACACAGTGACTACTTAAAAGAATGTAAGGGTCTCTTGACAGAGACACATGCTACAAATTCTCCCTGTCCTTCCTTTTCGCCCTCCTTCCTCCGCCCCTTCCTTTCTTCCTTAATTACATCTCCAAAATCACAGAAACATGTTTTAAAGATTATAATACAATGACTTTTTTTTTAAATCAATTCTGCATCAACACCTAGTTCTAGCCTTGCCCTAATTCACAACCATCTTTACTCAAATACACATGCATGTTATTTTTTTTTTTTACCAGTAAGGCTGTAAATAAATTGTGGGCTTAAAATCATGAAACTGACTATAAGAAACAAAGCCTGGAAAGGTTTCTTCTTAAGCCTTTCTTTAAAAAGGTCTTTTCCCTTTTTAAACAATTTACATGATGTTTTATGGTCCTTTTAGAAGAGAATTATAGTAAATGGCACTCCAAGTGGGTTGTGTGAACCCACAAACCACTCCTCATAAAAACTGCTGTAATTTTCCAGGACAGGGACAATAAAATATCATACATAAGCCAATGCTAAATCATAGTGCGACCACAGTAACAAACATACTATTTTCATGAAAATTAAACATGATAAGCTAACAAAGAAATGACAAAGATTTCCTTCTGACATATTTTCCTCAGTCTACTGAGAACTTACACAGGCATTTACAGAATTTTCCTCCATGGCCTGAAATATAGGTGTTAATCTAGTACCGAGTGTTCACAGGTAGTTGACCTGACGTCAATAGGAGATTCTAAAAAAGAAAGAGCACTAGGGAAGCCAACCACAGCCTTCCTAAAGCCACTCACATTTTGCTTCTCGTCAAAGCTTAGTTAGTTCTGTGGAAAGGTCTAAGGAAATTTTCAGGAGCTGCATTTCCCATTTCAGACCGCTAGGGACCGATGCGTGACTTCCACTCCCAAACCGGTCACTGAAAGGCCAACAGGGCCAGCCTGCGGAGCACAACGAGGCCGCGCTCCCTTCCGCGCCACAGGGCCAGCGACCGGCCTTCGCACGGAGCAGGGACGCTCCGAGGAGATTCTCAAAGTGGCGGTGTAACTCTTTGACCATCTGCTGTGAAAACCTTCCCACTTTCCTTTTCCCCATGGTGGACTTTAATTAAACATTAAACCCGAAAAACAATACTGAAACCATGCTTTTCCAGCTCAAGGGGAGAAGGCTTGGCAATCCCACACGGACTCAGAAAATAAAGCCTGCCCGATACAATTCACTGCAGCTGATCGCGGCAGCTCATTGCTAAGTCAGGCATAATACCGAAATTAGGGTCGGCGAGCCGAGCCAAAGCCTCTCTGAAAGAATATCGCTTACAGAGAGCTGTCTTCTATGCAGTAATGTGGCAAAGTGAAACAGCATTTTCTACTTAAATCTGTTATTATTAATTCTGGTTAGAAAGAACTATTTAAACATTCACAACACCCCTTAGAGCGAGTCACTGGACGACAACTGGAACGAAAAACCAAGTCCCCGAATGGGCTGACACGGCCTTACCAGATTTGTTTTGCTGCTTTTCAGAGCCGTGTGCGAAAATGAATGGCTTTTTCTAGAGGACCAAATTATGCTGAACTCACATAGCACTTTTACACATTGCTCGGAGTCCCATCTCTTTCCAAAAAGGTTTTGTTGGCTAACATCTCAAATTTCTAGAACAGGGTAGTGGTGAGATTAAGCCTGCGAAGACATCGTACACGGAAATCTTACTCTCCTCCCTTCCACTCACACACAAATACTCACGAAAATAACTGTAAGACAGTGAACTAAGGAACTGAATTTGAACTCCTAAATCGTGTACTTGTCAAGTCTTCTCATACATAAATTTGAAAAGAAAAATACGGTTTTGCTTCTCAATCAAAGTTTAAGAAACAGGGTGGTGAAAACGGTAGCAGTAGCAATAAAGAACAGTCGCATTAACAGGGTCACTTAAAATGAACCCATTCTGGGGTGGCGTTCTGGGCAGGGCCACGTTGCCTGGGTTGGACGGCCAGCCGAAGCGGCCTTTGCCAGTGTTTGCTGGGAAAGCCTCCCATGTACTCAGCCCCCAAATCAGGGCGCCCCGATGGGATCTGCAGAGAAAAAGCAGTGACTCCAGAAACAACACTGTGCAAACAAGACATGGCTCCCAGGCAAATAAACCTACGCAGGCCAACCACACTGTTCTTCAGGTCATTCAGAGTCTCCTGCCCAGGGAAACACGCTCTCAGGACACACACGGTGGCCGCGGTCAAAGGTTTACAACTGCAGATCTTCACAATTAAAAATGGCCATCAGCCTGCGCACAGCAATGGACAACCTGTCCAGACTGAGGACACACTGGAAGAATCTTTGAAGATGCAAAATAGCTTCATTTCATCCTTCAACATGCGACCGGACTCCTCCTCTAGGCCCTGCTCTGGGCCACCCACCCAGTCCACCCCTCGTGCCTCCCAGCCCCCACCCACTGCCCTGCCTGGACAGTGTCCTGGACACTGCCCTGCCTCACGTGGCAAAGCCCTCGGAAGCGAAGGGCAGACTCTACTCAGCCCCCCTTTGCTCCACCACCTGGCTCCCTTCGGGCCCCCCCACGAACACTCCCGGCCCCACCGTGTGGGGGCCCAGGCCGATCTGCACGCTGGCCAGGCAGCAGTGCCGTGACGCCTTTACAACTGACCACACAAACACAGCGGCACAGCAGGACGGCCTGCGCCCCCGATGCCCACGTGAGCTCACAGGGAAGCAAACTGCAGACACCAATCTCAAGAGCAGAATTCCACCCAATGATCCCAAAATTATTTCAAGGAACCAATCTCCAAGAAAGCATCATGAAATCAGAAGAGCCCAGTCGAGCTTTAAGGGGGAGGGGAGAGGAAGAAAGAAAATGAAAGACTTTAGGAGAGGAGGCAGAGGTTTCACCAATCATTGTACCATGGCGAGGACTTAAACTACAGATGCAGTTGGAATACAGAAGATTGTAGAAGGGGCATTTAAAATTATTAACTGATCAAAAATTTGTAGTTGTCATTAAAAAAAAAATACAACTTAGCAATTCAGTTCAGAAAGAAGAATATCCCCAGAAACATACACATCTGTTTAATATTACAAGCCAACTGTCAACATCCTAAGTGAAGTTTTAATTTAATATTTTTTCTTTCTTGATGTTTTACCTTTAATCAATGCCTCATGAGAGTATCAGCTTTCTATAAGAAACTGTTAAATATAAAGAAATGTTATTGTAGCATGTTTATAAAATCATAGTTCGAGAACTTTTTATTTTTCCAAAGCCTGACCACAACTTAATTATCTGCAGGACATTCCAAGCTCACAATTGCAAGCTCCAGCTCCCAAGCAATTTTAAACAATATCTACTGTACAGGACAGAGGGAACACACCAGACCGCAACACGGTTCTATTTCCAAAAGTCAGCATTAGGCCCTTTAGACATGGTTTTTATTTTCATTAAACAATATTTGTTTCCTCACTAATCATTAAATGGTTTTCATCACTATCGCCTGCTTTCCTTTCACATGTCAGCTGTTAGCATCAGTGTTTGTGTTCATAATAAGTAAGTGACCCACCCACGACGCCCGGCCGGCGAGTGTGAGAGGTTCGGCAACGCTCGCACCCCAAATACTCTTCCAGTGGAGTCGGAGTTACT
This sequence comes from Condylura cristata, assembly GCF_000260355.1. Classification (NCBI taxonomy): domain Eukaryota; kingdom Metazoa; phylum Chordata; class Mammalia; order Eulipotyphla; family Talpidae; genus Condylura; species Condylura cristata. Next base: position 55,286,126 of record NW_004567113.1, read on the forward strand.
CTTCCGTTGTACAGAGTAACTGGCTCTGTACAACGGGCCTTTAAGTCACATTTAAGCTTTGTGCCTGCTTGTGTTACTGCGGGCACACAGATGTAATCGGTGGTTCAAGACATTTGCTTGGGACAACGGAAGAGGAAGGAGGCCAGACAGCAAGTTCACATTCCCACCGGAAGGGACGGGTTGACGGCACTGCCGAGAGTCCCAGGCGCCTGACTGACAGGAAGGTGCCAGCACACTGACCGAAACGCAGGGCAGCAACGGACAGAGCACTGCAGAACTTTAGGAGTGACTCTGGGCAAGGAAACGCTTTTAAAAAGGAAGAAAAAGGGGGAAGCTGTGTGCCATGAAGTATTAAGAACAATTTCAAAGCATGTGACGTGTGGAAGAAACAAAGAAAACTGCATCAAAGTCAGGGGTAAAATTAACAGTCCGTGGAAAAAAGAATCCAATAAATCATGTGGAAAATCTTCAAGTCAGGTCCTTGCTCTACTGCATCAGCGTTGCCCAGGTTTGCAGAGGAGTGACCCCAGCCCAGCGCTCGCTCCACACCGCCAGCGGTGGGCACGGAGGGAGGCACGCTGCCAGGCCCAGGCGACCCCTTCTCTGGTTTCTGGCTGCTGGTATATCTAACACTTCAAGGGCTTCCTATGCGCCCAGCCCTTCAAACTGCTTTACCCACTTAACCCTTCGACATTAGGTGCGGCTTCAGCCCTCTACACAGATCAGGAAATGCAGCTAAGAGCTACGTCACCTGCCCACAGGCCTCCGCAGCAGGCAGGCAGCCAGAGCCACGGCCCCACCCCTGCCACCACCTCCCCACCCACCTCCGCACCACTAACCCCTCCAGGCACCTTCTCAGGCAGGGGAGGCGCCCTATCCTTGGGAATGACTCCCCTGGGCAGCCTCCCCCCAGGCTGCAGCCCCCACCCGGAGGAACTGGATCTCAGGGCCCTTTCCTGAGGGCCATTTCCGTAGTTACAGCTCCTAATAAACATCGTTTATGTGGTGTTCAGCGGGCACCTCAAATAACTGCAAAACTCAAGTCATCTTGGCCGCTCACCTCGTCTCCATGATTGAGACTTTGACGTCGAAGGCATCTGAGACCAGCTTTTCATCTCCTACATCCAACAAATCCTGTCAAATGCGAACCTGGCCCCAGTCCCACTGGTGCGGCCCAGCCTCCCCCAACTGCCCAGGCCGGCAGGTGTCCCCAGCCTGACCGCCAAGCCCAGCTGAAAGCCTGGTGCCCACGAGCGCCGGTGCCCTTTCCCTC
>NW_004567113.1:55287952-55293419 GCF_000260355.1 Condylura cristata
GCTCTGCGGAGGCCGCCCGTGAGGTTGAGGCCCGACCATGACCCCTCCTCGGGGACAGGACGTGGGCCGGGAGGACGCCAGGACCCCACGGCCTGCTGGGGAGCGGGGGCGCTCTCCCGGGCAGAGGTGTCGGGGGAGTGCCGGGCCACACACAGAGGTGGGCCCCGAAAACCCGAGGGCAGGAGTGGGGGCCACTCGGCTCGGTGAAGGGGTGAAGTGGGACATGAGGCCTCGTGCTGACGCAGGTCAGAAGCTGTCTGCTCAGGGCAGCAGAATGCACTAAGCATTTGCTGAATGCTGGTTTGCACTGTGTTCGCTGTCCTCGGAACCTCTGAGTACCTGCAACCTGGTAGTCTACGGGAAGAAAACCAAATGGACAGAAAAGGGGTGAAAAACAAGGAGGGGGGACAGGGGACCCCAAGTTAGATCTGACAGATGAGGGGGAAACAGCCCGAAGGAGAAGGGCGTCAAGATGGGCACCAGGCACACAGCACTAATCAGGTCCTTCGGGGTAGCCTGAGGCGCGATTGTGAATAAAACAAAGTTACATAAAGACTAGAAAAAGAAATAAAAAATAACGAATGCCTCTTCTGAAAAAGCCTTCATGAGAGAAAGAAAAGGCTCTGGGATAATTTAGTCTGGGGAAAGCGAGTCCCAGCGGCAGTCTAACTTGTTGAGGGTTGCTGATACGGTGACTAAACAGCTCGTCTCCAGTGGCACAGGGAAGGATCGGGAAGCTGCCTCCCCGGGGCGTGAAGCGGAAGGCGCGCTGGGCTGCCGGGGCTGCGGAGGCCAAGCCGGCCGAGAGTGGCTGGCTGGGGCGTTCACAGGACGGAGAACGAGTCTCCGGGCTGGGGCAGAGCGAGCGGCGCCATCTCCAGGCCTCTCCTCACCGCCCCCCACCACTGTGCCGGGCTGCGGAGGGCCAGGCTGAGGGCTGCAGGGAACCGGTGGGGACCAGCCGCTCACCTGCGCCCCGGCGCCCCGTCCTCCCGGGGAACGGCGGCGCCTCGAAAAGCAGCAGCAGCAGCAGCGCAGCCACAAAGCCAGCGCAGACGGCCGGAGGGGGCCAGGGGAGACGGCAGCGGCGCCTTGGATTCAGGAGACCCACACCGGCTGCGTGTGGGGAGCAGCAGAGCAAGTGAAGGGGGAGCCCCCGCCCCGGGAAGGGACACGGCAGCAGCCGAAGGAGCAGCAGGGCTGCGCGCGGGGGACGAGGGAGTGGGGGCGGCTTCATGACCACCCTGCTGCGCCAGCCCCAGGCACGCCCGGTGGGGAGCGAGCGGCAGGGAGACGGGCGCGAGCCCACAGGGTCCCAGAGAACGGGGAGAGACGCCGCGGGGCATTAGTCCACAAGGCGTGGTGGACTCTGGGCTGGCAAGGGGCCTGAGCAGAGCCCTGTCCACTCCGGCCTAAGGCTGAACCGGAGGGAGGCAGGAAAGGGCGACCACGGGACAGCTGCAGAGCTGGCCACGACAGTCAGGGTGTGCACAGGCCCCTCGCCTGTCAGCGCAGCGTCTCCTGGCGGGAACACGCCCGCAGTGACCGCTGCGCCAAGTCCCGGGCCCGGAAAGACCCTTTCAGAGGGAGCCAGGTCTTGGCTGGAACGGGTCCAGATTTGATCTTTTCTAGTGGCTGAGCTACAGTGGCCGGTCGCCCACTACCCGCAGACAGGGACTTCGCGACTCTCAAAACTTCATCACCTCTCCTGGCTAGCTTGGCCCTTTCCTTCCCTTAATTTAATTTTGATTTAGCTTCCTCTTGTCACTGCTTGCGTACAAATCATGGTCCTGTGTCTGGAGTCAATTAAGGCCATTAAGTACCCCACTTCCCCTTCATCTGGGGACCCATTTATATAAACTTTCTTATTGCAAGAGGCAGAGCTAAAAGTCTGTAAGTCCGAAAGTTTCCCAGCAAGCACACATCCTATTCTGGGAAGTGTGCTCTTGCCCGGGGAGAGGGCCGCGTCAAACTGCCTCGAGTGCAAGGGCAGTTTCTTGCCACCTGTATAACAATGAATTCTGCTTTGGGATTCATCTGTAAAAGGTGGGCGACTGTGTGTGATACATGTTTAATAGTCATAACACTAAAAATCTTTCTACCATTTAAAATTAAACCTAATTTCCCTATTACTGTAGCGGAATCCCTTGCCGCTGAAATATTTAACGAGTCCTTTCCACGTCCAGTATTCCCTCTACAACCCCCGTTAAACACCGGGCGTTCGAGGCACATGGCAGAATAAAAACGCACATGTCCACAGACGGCAGCCCGATCTGGAGTCTGATAACGCTCGCAGGCCCCATTCCCGTGCCGGTTTGCAGCCCAGATGCTGGGCAGAGCCACTCCCACGCTCACCTTTCCGGGAGCACTGGGAGGGAAAGCTCGCATGGCTACGCCGTGATGAGGAGATCTGTGGCGTGAAGTCTCGGCTCTTCCCTGTTGGAACGTTCAGGTAGAGGAAGACATCTACCTGCCGTCACAAGCACCTGCCATAAGATGACTGGCACGAACCGTCCTAATCCCACCCACGGGCAGCAATCCCCTTGGCTACTGTCTTTCAGGGTCACCCAAGTGGGGCTGGACGCAGCCCTGTCTGCTGCTGGTTGGTGCCTGTCTGCTGCCAACTGTCCTACCCAGGTGGCCAGGCAGGCGGACGGACGAACCAAGTGGTGGCTGAAGCCGGAAGCCCTTCCCAGCTCCTGCCAGGCCTGCCGCGGGCTGCACCCAGGTCAGAAGCCAGAGAGCAGGGCACCTGGCCACGACGCCAGGAAGACCAGCCCCCAGGGCAAGGGCAGAGGGGGGCAGACCCGCAGGGTGGTAACAGGTGGCCTGGGGGAGCAGCCCCGTGCCCCCCGCCTTCTCAGCAAGCCTGGCCACCCGGTGCCTTCCTCTTCCGGGGGCCTCTGCCAGGCGTTCCTGCCCTGCCCACCTACACGCCACCTCTTCCCGAAGCCGCCCGCCTCACCCAGAGGTGATCTCTGTCCTCTGAATCCCCGAGTTCTTTCGAAGGTTTCGACAGGGACTCACGCCCATGCCTTGAGCTGACTTATCACTGTCTGCGGTAGGCACGGTCGCGCCTCTGTCTGCTTACCCACAGTAAGCTGCCCGTGAGAACAGAAGCTTCGGGAAAGCAGAGATTTTTGTCTCTTTCATCTCTGTCTGTCCCCAGGACCCAAAACAGGACCTAATCAATATTGGAGCTCAAGCAGTGCTGAATGAATACCTGTCACCCCCCCACCCCGGGGCTGCAAGCAGCCCGGGGCCACGAAGTCTTCCCCACCGCCCCGTCCCAAAGAGCTGAGTGCCCTCCTGATGCAGGAGAGGTGACAAACACAGGCTAATCGCCTCGTGCTGCCTCTGACGAGCCCTAACGAGGCGCCACACGCGGAGCCGGCGGCCCCTGGAAGGCAGAGCAGAGCTGAGCCCGGTGCGAAGCCCCCCGCGGACGCAGCACCGCGGCGCTGGCGGGAGCCGGGACGACTCGGCGGCTGAGGCCGAGGTCTTAAAGGCCAGCCCCGGCCTCCCAGCGCAAGCCACAGCCGCCCTCGCAGCGCCGAAATTCCCAGGGCGCTGCCCGGGCGTGGACCGAGAAAACGAGAGCCCCAGCCGGGGCGGTGTCGGCCAGCAGTCGGTCGGCCGCCTCGGCAGTGACTCCCTGACAAGCTGTGTCTCCTCTTCCCCCAAGCACACACCTCAGCACGGGGCGCAGGTCGCCAGGTAACCGGTGAGGACAGCAAACAGCAGTTTTGGTTTGGAGCTGCATTTCCCGGGAGCTCATCGGCACCTCAGGCATGTGAGGAGACACCACGCCAAGAGAAAAGCACCAGCCACCCGCTGGCGCCGGAGAGCAGGCCTGCAGCCGGGCCCGCCGCGCACCACGGGGCCGCCCCGCAGCCGCCTGGCCTCCTGGGCCCAGGCTCCTCCCAAGCGAGGGCGCCTACCGTGCAGGCAGTGGAAGCCACAGGCCAGGCAGCGGTGTGGGCTCGGCAAGTGGCAGCTCTTGGCGCGATTACGATTCCTCAGTGACAGCCAGAAAGCAAAGGCATCAACGCAACGCTTGTGGATGACCTCGTACAGGTCAAGAAAGTCTGAACTGAAAATCCAGCTGAGGTACAGGAAAACGACGCCTCGGCCACGCAGGAGTCTGCGGCTTCCCCGCAGACCTCCTTCCCTGGGCCTGGGCGGGGCTGGACTCTGTCAGACGCTGCTCTCCGAGACGCGCTTCCAGCCGAAGGGCTCGAGTCTCATGCTGCCGCGGCGAGTGAGGACTCGCCTGCCGGAGATGTACCGGTCCTGGCTGGTGGCCCTCCGCTCCGCGCGCGGCGTCCGCGCCTCAGTGGCATTCGGGGAAGCAGACAGCATCACGCCGACCCGCCACCCAGAGCGGCCGGCGACCGCTCCGGCGCACCCCGCTGCCAGCTGGCGCCTGCAGCGTTTCGGCCATTTCCGGTCGCGGTAGCCAAGTGAAGCCACCGCGGCACCGCGGCGCCAGAGCTGGCCCCGGGGACCACCACGGCCAGCCCGGGGCCGCCGCCGGTCCCCACCCGGGGAAGGGCCCCACTTCTGAGGACAGGGAGACCTCCACACCCACCTTCTTCAGCCTTGCTCTAACAAGCTGTAGTTCACCTAGACATTTATTTTAACGTGCTGACGGAAAGATGTAAAAAAAAGAAACTTTACCAAAGTGCTACCCAACTATCCCCAAATCACCTCGGCATAAAGCTACTTCTCAGGGCCCCACATGCGCCCTCATCAAGACAGAAGTCCCCCCACCCCAGCCTAACCGGCTTCCGGATGAGCCGAGTCACCCGGAGGCGCCAGGCCCCTCAGCCCGCGCGCTCTGCTGCTCTCACACCGTTTTTTCTCCGTGATTTCAGAACGGCTTTCAGGTTCCTCAAAAAAGTTTTGTCTCAATCCTGACGAAAGCGGCGCTACATCTACAGCGCATTTAGGAGTCGTGATGTCTTCACAACACGGCTTCTTTCCTCCTGGCTACACACACTGTTTCTATTTACACACGACTTCTATATTGCGCTACAAAATCTAAAAGTTCTCTTTGAATGGGACGTGTCCATTCCTTATCAGATTGAGGCTGAAGTCACCCTTTGGCAACATCATGATATCCGACTTTCATATTTGAGAAAAGAGTAAACGGAAAACAAGGAAGATAAACTTGCTGCCCCCTAATCTTTTTAAAAGATTAAAAACTTGATTAAAATGTACTGGTTTTGCAAAATAATAATGAACTGAAAGCAACCTAAAAATCTTCCAGGGAGGGTTCCGGTAAGTAAATTATAGATTTGTAGCAGCTATGTGGCCAAATAAATTGGTTGTGCTGACTGACGTAGAGGAAACACTCACCATACACTGTAAGGCCCTCCCTATTGGCCAAGGGGTTAAGTTTCAGCACTGTGAAGCTGTCTGTGAGTTCAAAACCCAGCCAGGGAGTGACCCACATGGCGCAGCA
>NW_004567113.1:55294534-55301008 GCF_000260355.1 Condylura cristata
CTCTGGCCGTTCGCTTTCTGAGATGGTGAGGGGCCTCCTTTGCGTCCATTTTAAATCTAACACGGCTCACACGGGGCTCTCCGCAAGGCAAGGGGTGCCCGGCCCAGCAGGCTTCACGGACACTTTGTCCACCCGAGGGAGCCCACAGGAACTGCCATGTGGCCAGAAGCCCCCAACACCAAGCCTGTAGGATTCCAGATTACTCCGAGTAGGCGCACGGTCAATCGCTCCATATGTCTATGCCCCCGAAAGAGAAAACTTAAATGAGGCCAGGATGCCCCTAACAGAGCCTGCTCCCTGGACGCTCAGGCACAATGACCACCCTGGGCATCCTCCCGGGACCGGCTGGTGCTGGAGGGAGCGAGGAAACCGCTCGGGGCCTGCACGCCCGCGGGGCTCAGTCAGCCTCTGCAGGCAGGGCCCCGCTCCTGACGGCGGCGGGTCTGCGCCCCGTCCGCAAGGCGGAGCAGGCCCTGGCCAGGAAGCACTGACTCGCGAGGTCCCCAGGCGCTGGCGCAGTGGCCCTCCCGAGCGGTGGCTGGGCGGGGCGCGGGCCCTACGGCTGGACACTGAGGGAGGAGGGCGCGTCGCCCTTCCCCCCTGCCAGCTTCTGAGCCCGAGCGCCACGCTTCTAGAATGCGACTCCACCGTCACACCGCACGTGACTCTTTCACGACAGACTCCGCCTCCGCGCTGGCCCCAACAGGCTGCGGAGTCCTCGGCCCAAGGGCGGTCTGGCGGGGCTCCCTGCGTTTGGCATAGGAGGGCACAGCCCCGCTGGCCGCCGAGGCGAGCCCCAAGCTTGTGAGCTGGCCGGCCACAGCGCTCGTCTGTCAGACCAAGGGTCCCCAGGTGTCCGTATGGCAAACTGGAGAGCGCACTGGCTCCCAGCCCTGCCCTCCGTCCAGGCTCCCCAGGCGTCCAGGCTCCAGCGGGCCCTGGCCCCTGCGTCGGTCTCAGCAGTCAGAGCCGAGACAGGCCTGAGAAACTCGAGTGCGGGTCTAACCCTGAGAAAGACAGCTGTGTGGTATCGGTTACTTCAGACTTTCCGGTAGAAAACTGGGAGTCTCTGTACCTCCTCCGCCCTCCTGAGCCCCAGTAACTACATGGTGTTGAGTCTGCCTCCTGGACAGCTCGTCTGCCTGTCCCCCTACTGTCCCCGCAGCAGCCTCACCAGCTCCCCTGTGCTGGCCGGAGCCAAGTCGTGGCCCCTCTGCAGTGCTGCGGCTCATTCAAAGCCCCAGCAGGGCCCCACGTCTGCTCGCACAGCTCAGGGCAGAGCGCCCAACCCCCTCAGCACTGCTGAGTGCTCTCACCCCAAGGTGGGCAAACTTTTTCTCAGAAGGGCCAGAGTACAGGTCAGGCTTCACGGGTGACTGGCATCCAGCGAGCGGCCGCAGGTCTACCGTGAAGACGCCTCCCACGAGGCCCTTCCACAAAGCTGGGGTTGGCGGATTTGGCACAGCCCAGCTCCTGCACGCTCACCCCTCCCGGCCTCCTCTGGGAAGTGCCCCGCCATCCGGGGCTGCCCCTGCTCCCTGCTCCCCTCCACCAGAACGCCATCGCCCGGTCCTCTGGCGGGTTGGTTCTCAGCCCTCAGCCCACACCGATTACCCGCTGCCCGCCGAGGCCCGCGGGCGCTCTCCGCGAGACCTAGTCGCCTGGCACCTGCATGTTCTCAGGGCCAGGACACTTGGCTCATCGTGTTGCGTCCTCAGTCCCGATGCACACCCTTCACAGGTGCTGGGGTGCTGTCAGGATGTAACCCGCACACGCGCTCACTGCTAGCACCTCGGGGGGCTCTCACCTGGAGCTCTGCTTACAGTTCCGACCCACAGAGACACGGCAGCGGGGGCTGGGAGAGGCGGCTGAGAGAGGAGGGGAGAGCGACGAGACGCAGAGGTCTGTAGCCCGTGCTGTCTGACCCTGTGGCTGCTTTCAGAGAGGCTCCTGAAGGGGGAGGGGAGGCAAGGACAGGCCGGCTTACCAGCCCCTCACCCAGCCTTGGCCAGTCGCTCCTCACTGCTTTCGCGAAAGGTTTCTGCATTTGTTTAAAAGAGAGAAAAGGAGTGTGTGATTCGACACACCCAGGCTCCTCACAGCCTTTGCTCTGTCCTTACCGGCTTCCTGGTTTGGCCCGCCCTCAGTGGCCAGCCCAGCGTCTCGGCCTTCAGCTCCTGCTGTCCACAGAGCCTGCTTCAAACCACACCCCCGGCACGGAGAGCCACGGACGCAGGACACGCCCGGCCCCGGTGGACGTCTCTCTCCAGTGCTCTGCACAGTAACTGGCGGTGCCGGCTGTGCCTCTGCCACACAGCCCGCCTGCCGGGCGCGCACTGTCTGAAGGGGCGCTGAGGGCGGCCTGACGCCGCCGCCGCAGCGTGAATGCCTCAGGTCGGGGCTGAACCGGGCCCTGGGAATAAAATAGAAGCTACATCTACTCAGCGTCACGCCTGCTACCGGATAAGCTGTAAGGGTACATGGTACAATTCTTAGAAGTCATGTCAGAACCACACGTTGCTAGATCTCAAAGCCTGGACAGACATAGCCGCTCCAGGGGAAAGCCAAAGGGCACAGCAGATGGACACTCATGAAAGAAAGAAACTTACTGCTCTCTCCACCGTTCGGAGCGTATGGCTTCATGGTAGACAACCCCAAGACTGTCTTCAAGGAACATACACCCCGTGAGTAAGTGGACGCATGACACGCTAGCCAGCAAAAAGAGCAAAGCAGAACCTGGGCGTGGGCTCCGCACAGGCAGCTGGGCCGGCCTCAGGTGGGCAGAGACCTGCAGATGAAGCCATGGATCCTGGCGAACGCAAACCCGGCCAGGGACGGGGAAAGCAGTCCCTGCGATGCAGGGCTCCCGCCATCTACTGCCAGGAGGAAGCCTCTCAGCAGCCAGACCGCGCCGGCCAAGAAACACCACATCTCCCTGAGGGGCGCTCTGCTGTTGTGAAGGGCGCGGAGGGACTCCCATGGCGTCGACGTGGAACTCAGCCTCAGCCTCCGGGGAGGAGACAGGCTCCCGTTGACAGGTGGAGGAGCGACAGGAACTGCGGTCACGTGCAGAGCACGCTCCGGGGCTCCCCGGCTCCGAGGCCGGGAGGCGTGCGGTGCCCCTTCCCCCGCGGCCCCGTGGTGAGGCTCGTTGACGTCCAAACCCCCTTGGGTGAGAACCACGCTCGCAGGGTTCGGAGGGGCCGGGCACTGCTCGCTCAGTGTCTCTAGCCCGGAAAGAGGGGTTAATTCTTGAAGGAAATGGCGGTGAACTTGCATCAGATTCAGCTGCTCGATTCAGCGAACCACAACACCTGAAAACAGGCACGAGGCGCTCCGTGGGGAAGCGGCCCGCTGCCGGCTGGTTCCTCAGACCCCCTGGGACACATCTTTGAGAGACAGTAAAGTCACGATCGGTTTGGCAAGGAAAAGTGACGTCGTTGCCACAAAAGCAACGTCTAATAAAGAAAACTCATCTCTGCAGCTGACCCGGAAACAGGCAGCAGCTCAGGGTGGCCCGCACGCCACGGGCCACCGGCATCCCACCACAACCCTGCTGCACAGGGATCGCCGCCGGGGCTGGCCGGGGCCGTCTTCCGAGCGGAAACCGAGGCCCGGCTGAGGCGGCCCGGCTCTGCGCAGCCCCTCGGGCCCCGCCGAGGGCTTCTCCCTGGGCCCGCTGCCCGCAACAGCCCGGCACCTGGGAGGGCCTGGGCCCCTGGGTGGCAGCGCCCCTGGCCTCCAGCCCCTTTGGAAGGCGGGAGGCAAATGGCAGTCGGCCCTGGGAGGCGCCTCCACACGGAAGCCTGTCACTAGGAGCGCCCCAAGCCCAGCCGTCAGGGCGGAAGGGGCGCGGCGGGGAGCACAGGCCCGCGTCGGAGCCCGCCGGGCGCTCGGTGCCCTGCTCCTGCCCGAGGCACAGCGCGGCAGCCGTCGTGCCCACCGGCTGGTCACACAGTGCGCGAGACAGACCGCCTGGCCCTCCGAAGCACCTTCCCCTGGGGTCACAGGCTCACGAGTAGCCCCGGGGGGGTACGGGCAGAAACTGAGCGCAGCTGCACCCGGTGTCCCCAGACACGGGAGCCAGCCCCCTTGCGCGCCTGCCACTTCACACTGGGCAGGGGCGGGGCGCGGCAGGCCTTCTCTGCTTCCGCTGCACAGCAGCTTCGTAAGGCTGCTGTTCGGCATTTGACTGCAGACGTGAGAAAACTGAGGCTCAGAACTTGCCAAGCCCGCACAGCCGGAGGCCCCCGCATCCAGGCCCTCCGTCCCAAGTTCCATTCGGTACTCGGCGGTGGATTCAGCATGCGCGCGCGAAGAAACACATCCACTCAAAAGCCACAAAGTTTTGGGTTCGAGCTATAGTGGGAATGCCAAGTCGGAGAAGCGGCTGGGGTCAGGTAGGCGCGCCCGGTGCACTGGAGAGTGCAAGTTCCGGCTCTGGTCTCTGGCTCTGCCCTGTGGCCTCAGCTTCCGGGCTCCGGGCAACATTCTCTTACCTGGGGGTCCACAAGTCCCCCTGAACAATGTGACCTCAAAGTCCTCAATGACCTTCAGGGGCCCAAGGTTATACACAAAGCACCAGGCCTGGCTTTCCTGAAGGTCAGGGAGGGCATCACACACATTTCCAAGCCAACGCAGGCCCGAAATGTGGCGGCTGCCTGGGGCACGCACGGCAGAGAAGCCGCCACACGGCCCACTGGGACACCGGCCCCGCCACCAAGGCCACAGGGAGGGAGAGGAACAGCTGCCTGGTGCCACGCGCCAGCCGCTGCTGACCAGACAGGAGAGGGGTGCTGCTCCCGCCCCTGCCAAAGAGCTCCGCAGCTGCTCAGGGACTGCACTCTCCAGGCCCGCTCTGCGGGCAGGGACTGAAGTAAAGCACGCCACGCCACACAGGGACTGAAGCTCGGCCCTGCCGATGCGGGCAGCTACTGAGAAGTAGCAATAACCACCAGCATGTTCCCAGAGATGGAATGTCCACGGGCCTGTCTGCGGCCAGGGGTCTGATTATGCCCCGTCCCAGAAAGCGAGTGAGACTCAGGGAAAGGCTTGACTTCCACGCAGCGGAACCCACAGTCACATCCACATCTGCTAGCCCCACGCCTCAGCTCTCTTTCCATCACACGGTCACCGTCCAACTCACGGTCCAGTGAGTCATGACCAAGCGCCCCTGCCAAGAGGCAGATTCATCATAGCTGGGAGTTGTGTAGGTAGAGCAAGTCTGAAATGCCCTTCGCGCCTGATCGGCTCATAATTCAGTGGGTAGGCATAAGTGACTACACAGGCTCAGCAAATCTGAGCAAACAGCTAATTATTTAAAGGAATGAAGCAGAAGAAACCAGCCTGTGGGGAGACAAAAGACCGAGTTTCAACAATGTTATTAAACTTGGTGTCCACAACAATTCAATGAGATGGAATCTGACATCAGGAACATGCTTTGTCCAAAAGAAACAACTGGAAGAATGAACAGGTCATATGATAAGCCGCGGGCAAAAAGATGCTGAAGCGTCATGACTACCTAGCTGGCTGCAGTTTAATGGGCAGACATGCACTGGGCTGACCTGATTTGAGAGTCACATGAACACTGCCCCTCTGTACAGCTCTCTTCTTGACCTGAGATGCCCTTCTCCACTGTCTGCACTGGAGGTCAACTGCACCTCTTCCGAGAGCTGCTTCTGGCATCCTCGCCTCTACAGGGACTTCCTTGGCACTCAGGTAGAAGCAAATACATTCTCCTTTGAACCCCACATCTCTGAGGCTTTCTGTCACTTGTTCCTGTGTCTTCTCTCCCACCTTATCATTTAAGCCGTGTTATGCTAACACACTGCAAATGAGCAGAAAGTGCTTACAGGTGTTTACTGATTAACTAAATGTGTGCACCTGGTCCAATCTCCCCCCGGGAGCTGACACAGCCTCTGTAAACTGCCGCTCTTTAATGCTGCCCTACAAGCAGAAGTAGAGTTAGCAGGAAATGAGCGACATTCAAACTTCAGGGCCCCACACTCACACCTTCCAAACTTCCCACCTGGTTTTGGTGATTCTGTACTATGCCTTAAAAGGGGCAGGCAGAACTGTACGAGCTTCAGCCCCACAGAAGCTAGAGCTGTCTCCCTAGGGTGCCAAGCATAGGAGGTGAACAAGGCAGACCCCATCTCCCCTTACAGAGTTTCCACTTTAGTGAGGAAGACAGACCGCCACGTGTTTACTGAGCAATGCTAGCAAATGGGCACTCTGAGGTGCCCTCAGGAATAAGGCCGCTGCCCTCCGGAACGAAAGGCTGCTGTGTGCAGGGAACAGAACGCAGTTTAGATCGCTGCGGCCTGTGGGTGAAAGATTAGCACAAACGACTCTCACGGCACCCCGATCTCTAGCCCGAGCCCTATCGCAGGTGGCAAGAAGGGCGAGGCCAGCTGCCTGTCATCTCTGATCTCACGCGGGGCTGAAGGGAGGCGGCCGGACACGTAAACAGAA
>NW_004567113.1:55301593-55303937 GCF_000260355.1 Condylura cristata
GCAGCCGCGGGGGGACCGTTCCGGCGCGCACGCCTCCGTCCGCCAACCGCGCTGCGAGGAGAAAGGTTCCGGCCTCCGCCCGGCAGCCGCGGCGGGAAGGGGATGGTTCAGGCCTCGGCCTGCACGCCTGGCCGTGCCCGGGACCCCAAGCTTTAGCCCCTTACTACGTCCCGCGGCTTTGGCGGGCAAGGCCGTGCGGGGAGGTGCGGAGCCCTGAGACCCCGAGGGCGCAAGGACCCTGCAGCCGATCCCCTCGCCGGCCGGGTGTGGGACGCCTGGGGGCGGGGAATGACGTAGCCTGACCCTTGACCTCAGGGGCTCACCTGCCTCGGTACCTTGACCGCTAGGACGGAGCAGGTGTGTGCGGCACGGAGCTGGAGCCCAGAGACCGGCTTTTGCTGCCTTCTGCTGCTTGATCGGTGAATTGAAGGCAGCACCTTCTCAGCGTTAATTGGCAATTAAATGAGATCATCTGTGTAAAGCTCCTGGCGTTGCCCGGTGCATAGAGACCAGTGAAGTTAGCGACCACTGTTAAGAATGTGAATTATCAGAGTTGGGAAGAGCTCTATAGAGGAGGAATCACACTGTCAGAGAGGGCTGATTTGAAGAATGACTAGGAATTATCAACGGAGACACCTGTCTGTCTATCCCTGATGTGTAGTTTTAAAGTGCCCCATCTTAAGGCAAAGTTAAAGTGACTACGTTAGTAGTGAGTTCTTTGTACATTTTGGTTCAAGATTCAGATTTTATCCGCAGTCCCATTGATTTTGCCGTTTTTTTTTCTCAATAGGACGCACTACTAAAATATGTATTAAAGCAGTGGTTGTCAAACCACTCAGCAAGATATGTTTGTTTTCATAATAAGATGTTATTTGCCTTTTCTCTCTCATTCTTTCACGAGTTGTAAACAGATGAACGTCCCAGAGGCTGAGAGAGTGATATTGCAAAACGACCAATGCAAAACAGCTGTCTTCTATTAAGCCAGACTTTAAAAAGAGATTTGCAAAAAATGTAAAACAATGCCATTCTTACTACGCGTTTTGTTTTGCTTTGTTTTGAAAATGTACTTTTTCACCAAAAAAATACCATTTATGTTCATATGTTTTTATTTCATATATTTATTTATTTATATTCATATGTGTTTATTTTTGTTTTTAAGTGAATGAACTTTTCCTAATATATATTATATTATGCATATAATATGGACATTTTGGTTTAAGATTCAGATTTTATCCGGAGCCTTGTTGATTTTTCATATGTGTATATATATATAAAATGTATATATATATATACATAGTGTATATATATAAAATGTATATATATATACATAGTGTATATATATATAAAATGTATATATATACACATAGTGTGTGTGTGTGTGTGTATATATATGTAAAACCCGTATAGGCAAAAGTTGTTTGGGCGCCCTCAGGCATTTTTAAGAGTACAAAGGAATTTTGAGACCAAAAGTTTCAGACTCATTGTGTTACATAAATGAATTTATGAAAAGTAGATGTCAAAGTACAGCTGTATTTGAAAGGAAGAGGGAAACTCGTTTAGAACTTAAACTGTAGCCACTCCCGCCTTCCTCTACAAGGAAAATAAATTTCCATACAGCTTGCTTCTGCCTACAGAGTAAGAGAGAAATTGCAAAATCTCTGCCAAAGATTCTGTCCTGCATCAATGGCCCTTTGTTTTATTGAGACATTAATGAGTCTTTGGCTATGCAAAGGTAAGCCTGGGGCAGAGTAGAGCTAAAGAGAGTTAAATCGCTCTGCATAATAAAGTGAACGGGATTGAATTAGGGGAAGCGGGAAACCGGGAAACCGGGCCCTATGTCAGGATGGGGAAAGGAGAGAGTCATTAATTGAGGAGGGATTTGGTGGGAGAGACCTGGGCTATGCTGACCCTTCACGAAGTAATGCCTTGTGTGACTGCTATGTGGGTGCTGTTTTATGGAATAAATTGGTGGGGATAAAGGTCTAAGTTTTCTGCCTGCATCTACAAGAGCAAAAAAAGACTGTGGACATGAAACCCAAGTAGACTCAAAACATCAGGCTCTAAAGCCACAGTGGCCACAAGTACATAAAATTCCCCGAAAAGTCACAAAGATCTTGAGAGACCACTGGACTTCCTACAGATCATGGTATGAGATTTCACCCTTTTTAAATTCTACTTTTAACCTCAAAAATCAAGGTTGGGCTAACAGCTATTTGAAATCCCACAAAACAGAGAGGAAGTGGATAAAAAGGAGCAGGAGAGCTGTCTTGGGAGTGAATTAGTCTGCAGTTAAATGTAGAACATAAGCCATGTTTGTTTCATAAGTAATGATCTTTAAAAAAAA